>NC_086317.1:203774567-204509125 GCF_036172605.1 Pelobates fuscus | reverse complement strand
ACTCTCTCTCGTTCTCACTCTCTCTCGTTCTCACTCTCTCTCGTTCTCACTCTCTCTCGTTCTCACTCTCTCTCTCGTTCTCACTCTCTCTCGTTCTCTCTCTCTCTCTCTCGTTCTCTCTCTCTCTCTCGTTCTCTCTCTCTCTCTCGTTCTCTCTCTCTCTCTCGTTCTCTCTCTCTCTCTCGTTCTCTCTCTCTCTCTCGTTCTCTCTCTCTCTCTCGTTCTCTCTCTCTCTCTCGTTCTCTCTCTCTCTCTCGTTCTCTCTCTCTCTCTCTCGTTCTCTCTCTCTCTCTCGTTCTCTCTCTCTCTCTCGTTCTCTCTCTCTCTCTCGTTCTCTCTCTCTCTCTCTCGTTCTCTCTCTCTCTCTCGTTCTCTCTCTCTCTCGTTCTCTCTCTCTCTCTCGTTCTCTCTCTCTCTCTCGTTCTCTCTCTCTCTCTCGTTCTCTCTCTCTCGTTCTCTCTCTCTCTCTCGTTCTCTCTCTCTCTCTCTCGTTCTCTCTCTCTCTCTCTCGTTCTCTCTCTCTCTCTCGTTCTCTCTCTCTCGTTCTCTCTCTCTCTCTCGTTCTCTCTCTCTCTCTCGTTCTCTCTCTCTTCTCTCGTTCTCTCTCTCGTTCTCTCTCTCTCTCTCTCGTTTCTCTCTCTCTCTCTCTCGTTCTCTCTCTCTCTCTCTCTCTCTCTCTCGTTCTCTCTCTCTCTCTCGTTCTCTCTCTCTCTCTCGTTCTCTCTCTCTCTCTCGTTCTCTCTCTCTCTCTCGTTCTCTCTCTCTCTCTCTCGTTCTCTCTCTCTCTCTCGTTTCTCTCTCTCTCTCTCTCGTTCTCTCTCTCGTTCTCTCTCTCTCTCTCGTTCTCTCTCTCTCTCTCGTTCTCTCTCTCTCGTCTCTCTCTCTCTCTCGTTCTCTCTCTCTCTCTCGTTCTCTCTCTCTCTCTCTCGTTCTCTCTCTCTCTCTCTTTTTCTCTCTCTCTCTCTCGTTCTCTCTCTCTCTCTCTCGTCTCTCTCTCTCTCTCTCGTTCTCTCTCTCTCTCTCTCGTTCTCCTCTCTCTCTCTCGTTCTCTCTCTCTCTCTCTCGTTCTCTCTCTCTCTCTCTCGTTCTCTCTCTCTCTCTCTCGTTCTCTCTCTCTCTCTCTCGTTCTCTCTCTCTCTCTCTCGTTCTCTCTCTCTCTCTCTCGTTCTCTCTCTCTCTCTCTCGTTCTCTCTCTCTCTCTCTCGTTCTCTCTCTCTCTCTCTCGTTCTCTCTCTCTCGTTCTCTCGTTCTCTCTCTCTCTCGTTCTCTCTCTCTCTCTCTCTCGTTCTCTCTCTCTCTCGTTCTCTCTCTCTCTCTCTCGTTCTCTCTCTCTCTCTCGTTCTCTCTCTCTCTCGTTCTCTCTCTCTCTCTCTCGTTCTCTCTCTCTCGTTCTCTCGTTCTCTCTCTCTCGTTCTCTCTCTCTCGTTCTCTCTCTCTCGTTCTCTCTCTCTCTCGTTCTCTCTCTCTCTCTCTCGTTCTCTCTCTCTCGTTCTCTCTCTCTCTCTCTCGTTCTCTCGTTCTCTCTCTCTCTCTCTCGTTCTCTCGTTCTCTCTCTCTCGTTCTCTCGTTCTCTCTCTCTCGTTCTCTCTCTCTCTCTCTCGTTCTCTCTCTCTCTCTCTCGTTCTCTCTCTCTCTCTCGTTCTCTCTCGTTCTCTCTTCTCTCTCTCTCTCTCTCGTTCTCTCTCGTTCTCTCTCGTTCTCTCTCTCTCTCTCTCGTTCTCTCTCGTTCTCTCTCTCTCTCTCTCGTTCTCTCTCTCTCTCTCTCGTTCTCTCTCTCTCTCTCTCTCGTTCTCTCTCGTTCTCTCTCTCTCTCTCTCGTTCTCTCTCTCTCTCGTTTCTCTCTCTCTCTCTCGTTTTCTCTCTATCTCTCTCGTTCTCTCTCTCTCTCTCGTTCTCTCTCTCTCTCTCGTTTTCTCTCTCTCTCTCTCGTTCTCTCTCTCGTTCTCTCTCTCTCTCTCTCTCTCTCTCTCTCTCGTTCTCTCTCTCTCTCTCTCGTTCTCTCTCTCTCTCGTTCTCTCTCCTCTCTCGTTCTCTCTCTCTCTCTCTCGTTCTCCTCTCGTCTCTCTCTCTCTCGTTCTCTCTCTCTCTCTCGTTCTCTCTCTCTCTCTCGTTCTCTCTCTCTCTCTCGTTCTCTCTCTCTCTCTCGTTCTCTCTCTCTCTCTCGTTCTCTCTCTCTCTCTCGTTCTCTCTCTCTCTCTCGTTCTCTCTCTCTCTCTCGTTCTCTCTCTCTCTCTCGTTCTCTCTCTCTCTCTCGTCTCTCTCTCTCTCTCTCGTTCTCTCTCTCTCTCTCTCGTTCTCTCTCTCTCTCTCTCGTTCTCTCTCTCTCTCTCTCTCTCGTTCTCTCTCTCTCTCTCGTTCTCTCTCTCTCTCTCGTTCTCTCTCTCTCTCTCGTTCTCTCTCTCTCTCTCGTTCTCTCTCTCTCTCTCTCGTTCTCTCTCTCTCCTCTCTCGTTCTCTCTCTCTCTCTCGTTCTCTCTCTCTCTCTCTCGTTCTCTCGTTCTCTCTCTCTCTCGTTCTCTCTCTCTCTCTCTCTCGTTCTCTCTCTCTCTCGTTCTCTCTCTCTCTCTCGTTCTCTCTCTCTCGTTCTCTCGTTCTCTCTCTCTCGTTCTCTCTCTCTCTCTCTCGTTCTCTCGTTCTCTCTCGTTCTCTCGTTCTCTCTCTCTCGTTCTCTCTCTCTCTCTCTCTCGTTCTCTCTCTCTCGTTCTCTCGTTCTCTCTCTCTCTCGTTCTCTCTCTCTCTCTCTCTCGTTCTCTCTCGTTCTCTCTCGTTCTCTCTCTCTCTCTCTCGTTCTCTCTCTCTCTCTCGTTCTCTCTCTCTCTCTCTCGTTCTCTCTCTCTCTCTCGTTCTCTCTCTCTCTCTCGTTCTCTCTCTCTCTCTCGTTCTCTCTCTCTCTCTCGTTCTCTCTCTCTCTCTCGTTTCTCTCTCTCTCTCTCTCGTTCTCTCTCTCTCTCTCGTTCTCTCTCTCTCTCTCGTTCTCTCTCTCTCTCGTTCTCTCTCTCTCTCGTTCTCTCTCTCGTTCGTTCTCTCTCGTCGTTCTCTCTCGTTCGTTCTCTCTCGTTCTCTCTCTCTCTCTCGTTCGTTCTCTCTCGTTCTCACTCTCTCTCTCGTTCGTTCTCTCTCGTTCTTCACTCTCTCTCTCGTTCTCTCTCGTTCTCACTCTCTCTCTCGTTCGTTCTCTCTCGTTCTCACTCTCTCTCTCGTTCTCGCCCGTGTGTTCTCTCTCGCCCTCTCTCTCTCTCGTGTGTGTGTTCTCTCTCGCTCTCTCGCCCGTGTGTTCTCTCTCGCCCTCTCTCTCTCTCGTGTGTGTGTTCTCTCTCGCTCTCTCTCTCGCTCGTGTGTTCTCTCTTGCTCTCTCTCGTGTGTCTCTCTCGCCCTCTCTCTCTCTCGCTCGTGTGTGTTCTCTCTCGCCCTCTCTCTCTCTCCCTCTCTCTCTCTCGTGTGTGTTCTCTCTCGCTCTCTCTCTCGCTCTCTCTCTCGCTCGCGTGTTCTCGCTCTCTCTCTCGCTCGTGTGTCTCTCTCTCGCGTGTTCTCTCTCTCTCTCTCGTGTGTTCTCTCTCTCTCGTGTGTTCTCTCTCTCTCGTGTGTTCTCTCTCTCTCGTGTGTTCTCTCTCTCTCTCTCTCGCGTTCTCTCTCTCTCTCGCGTTCTCTCTCTCTCTCGCGTTCTCTCTCTCTCTCGCGTTCTCTCTCTCTCTCGCGTTCTCTCTCTCTCTCGCGTTCTCTCTCTCTCTCGTGTTCTCTCTCTCTCGTGTGCTCGTGTTCTCTCTCTCTCTCGCTCGCTCGTGTGTTCTCTCTCTCTCTCTCGCTCGCTCGTGTGTTCTCTCTCTCTCTCTCGCTCGCTCGTGTGTTTCTCTCTCTCTCTCTCTCTCTCTCTCTCTCTCGTGTGTTCTCTCTCTCTCTCTCTCGCGTGTTCTCTCTCTCTCTCTCGCGTTCTCTCTCTCTCGCGTTCTCTCTCTCTCTCTCGCGTTCTCTCTCTCTCTCGCGTTCTCTCTCTCTCTCGCGTTCTCTCTCTCTCTCGCGTTCTCTCTCTCTCTCGCGTTCTCTCTCTCTCTCGCGTTCTCTCTCTCTCGTGTGCTCGTGTGTTCTCTCTCTCGCTCGCTCGTGTGTTCTCTCTCTCTCTCGCTCGCTCGTGTGTTCTCTCTCTCTCGCTCGCTCGTGTGTTTCTCTCTCTCTCGCTCGCTCGTGTGTTCTCTCTCTCTCGCTCGCTCGTGTGTTCTCTCTCTCTCGCTCGCTCGTGTGTTCTCTCTCTCTCGCTCGCTCGTGTGTTCTCTCTCTCTCTCGCTCGCTCGTGTGTTCTCTCTCTCTCTCGCTCGCTCGTGTGTTCTCTCTCTCTCGCTCGCTCGTGTGTTCTCTCTCTCTCTCGCTCTCGTGTTCTCTCTCTCTCTCGCTCTCGTGTTCTCTCTCTCTCTCGCTCTCGTGTTCTCTCTCTCTCTCGCTCTCGTGTTCTCTCTCTCTCTCGCTCTCGTGTTCTCTCGTGTTCTCTCTCTCGTGTGCTCGTGTGTTCTCTCTCTCTCTCGTGTGCTCGTGTGTTCTCTCTCTCTCTCGTGTGCTCGTGTGTTCTCTCTCTCTCTCGTGTGCTCGTGTGTTCTCTCTCTCTCTCGTGTGCTTGTGTTCTCTCTCTCTCTCGCTCGCTCGTGTGTTCTCTCTCTCTCTCGCTCGCTCGTGTGTTCTCTCTCTCGCTCGCTCGTGTGTTCTCTCTCTCTCTCGCTCGCTCGTGTGTTCTCTCTCTCTCTCGCTCGCTCGTGTGTTCTCTCTCTCTCGCTCGCTCGTGTGTTCTCTCTCTCTCTCTCTCGCTTGCTCGTGTGTTCTCTCTCTCTCTCTCGCTCGCTCGTGTGTTCTCTCTCTCTCTCTCGCTCGCTCGTGTGTTCTCTCTCTCTCTCTCGCTCGCTCGTGTGTTCTCTCTCTCTCTCTCGCTCGCTCGTGTGTTCTCTCTCTCTCTCTCGCTCGCTCGTGTGTTCTCTCTCTCTCTCTCGCTCGCTCGTGTGTTCTCTCTCTCTCTCTCGCTCGCTCGTGTGTTCTCTCTCTCTCGCTCGCTCGTGTGTTCTCTCTCTCTCGCTCGCTCGTGTGTTCTCTCTCGCTCGCTCGTGTGTTCTCTCTCTCTCGCTCGCTCGTGTGTTCTCTCTCTCTCGCTCGCTCGTGTGTTCTCTCTCTCTCGCTCGCTCGTGTGTTCTCTCTCTCTCTCGCTCGCTCGTGTGTTCTCTCTCTCTCTCGCTCGCTCGTGTGTTCTCTCTCTCTCTCGCTCGCTCGTGTGTTCTCTCTCTCTCTCGCTCGCTCGTGTGTTCTCTCTCTCTCTCGCTCGCTCGTGTGTTCTCTCTCTCTCTCGCTCGCTCGTGTGTTCTCTCTCTCTCTCGCTCGCTCGTGTGTTCTCTCTCTCTCTCGCTCGCTCGTGTGTTCTCTCTCTCTCTCGCTCGCTCGTGTGTTCTCTCTCTCTCGCTCGCTCGCTCGTGTGTTCTCTCTCTCTCTCGCTCGCTCGTGTGTTCTCTCTCTCTCTCGCTCGCTCGTGTGTTCTCTCTCTCTCTCTCTCTCTCTCTCTCTCGTGTTCTCTCTCTCTCTCGCTCGCTCGTGTGTTCTCTCTCTCTCTCGCTCGCTCGTGTGTTCTCTCTCTCTCTCGCTCGCTCGTGTGTTCTCTCTCTCTCTCGCTCGCTCGTGTGTTCTCTCTCTCTCTCGCTCGCTCGTGTGTTCTCTCTCTCTCGCTCGCTCGTGTGTTCTCTCTCTCTCGCTCGCTCGTGTGTTCTCTCTCTCTCTCGCTCGCTCGCTCGTGTGTTCTCTCTCTCTCTCGCTCGCTCGTGTGTTCTCTCTCTCTCTCTCGCTCGCTCGTGTGTTCTCTCTCTCTCTCGCTCGCTCGTGTGTTCTCTCTCTCTCTCGCTCGCTCGTGTGTTCTCTCTCTCTCTCTCTCGCTCGCTCGTGTGTTCTCTCTCTCTCTCGCTCGCTCGTGTGTTCTCTCTCGCTCGCTCGTGTGTTCTCTCTCTCTCGCTCGCTCGTGTGTTCTCTCTCTCTCGCTCGCTCGTGTGTTCTCTCTCGCTCGCTCGTGTGTTCTCTCTCGCTCGCTCGTGTGTTCTCTCTCTCTCTCGCTCGCTCGTGTGTTCTCTCTCTCTCGCTCGCTCGTGTGTTCTCTCTCTCTCGCTCGCTCGTGTGTTCTCTCTCTCTCGCTCGCTCGTGTGTTCTCTCTCTCTCTCGCTCGCTCGTGTGTTCTCTCTCTCTCTCGCTCGCTCGTGTGTTCTCTCTCTCTCTCGCTCGCTCGTGTGTTCTCTCTCTCTCTCGCTCGCTCGTGTGTTCTCTCTCTCTCTCGCTCGCTCGTGTGTTCTCTCTCTCTCTCGCTCGCTCGTGTGTTCTCTCTCTCTCTCGCTCGCTCGTGTGTTCTCTCTCTCGCTCGCTCGCTCGTGTGTTCTCTCTCTCGCTCGCTCGCTCGTGTGTTCTCTCTCTCTCGCTCGCTCGCTCGTGTGTTCTCTCTCTCTCGCTCGCTCGCTCGTGTGTTCTCTCTCTCTCTCTCGCTCGCTCGTGTGTTCTCTCTCTCTCTCGCTCGCTCGTGTGTTCTCTCTCTCTCGCTCGCTCGTGTGTTCTCTCTCTCTCTCGCTCGCTCGTGTGTTCTCTCTCTCTCTCGCTCGCTCGTGTGTTCTCTCTCTCTCTCGCTCGCTCGTGTGTTCTCTCTCTCTCTCGCTCGCTCGTGTGTTCTCTCTCTCTCTCGCTCGCTCGTGTGTTCTCGCTCTCTCTCTCGCTCGTGTGTTCTCTCTCTCGCGTGTTCTCTCTCTCTCTCTCGTGTGTTCTCTCTCTCTCTCGTGTGTTCTCTCTCTCTCTCTCTCTCGCGTGTTCTCTCTCTCTCTCTCGCGTTCTCTCTCTCTCTCGCGTTCTCTCTCTCTCGCGTTCTCTCTCTCTCTCGTGTTCTCTCTCTCTCGTGTGCTCGTGTTCTCTCTCTCTCTCGCTCGCTCGTGTGTTCTCTCTCTCTCTCGCTCGCTCGTGTGTTCTCTCTCTCTCTCGCTCGCTCGTGTGTTCTCTCTCTCTCTCGCTCGCTCGTGTGTTCTCTCTCTCGCTCGTGTGTTCTCTCTCTCTCTCGCTCGCTCGTGTGTTCTCTCTCTCTCTCTCTCGTGTGTTCTCTCTCTCTCTCTCTCTCTCGTGTTCTCTCTCTCTCTCTCGTGTGCTCTCCTCTCTCTCGTTCTCTCTCTCTCTCGCTCGCTCCGTGTGTTCTCTCTCTCTCGTGTGTTCTCGCTCGCTCGTGTGTTCTCTCTCTCTCTCGCTCGCTCGTGTGTTCTCTCTCTCTCTCTCTCGCGCTGTGTTCTCTCTCTCTCTCGCGTTCTCTCTCGTGTGTTCTCTCTCTCTCTCTCGCGTTCTCTCTCTCTCTCGCGTTCTCTCTCTCTCTCGCGTTCTCTCTCTCTCTCGCGTTCTCTCCTCTCGTCGTCTCGTGTTCTCTCTCTCTCGTGTGCTCGTGTGTTCTCTCTCTCGCTCGCTCGTGTGTTCTCTCTCTCTCTCTCGCTCGCTCGTGTGTTCTCTCTCTCTCTCGCTCGCTCGTGTGTTCTCTCTCTCTCGGTCGCTCGTGTGCTTCTCTCTCTCTCGCTCGCTCGCTCGTGTTCTCTCTCTCTCGCTCGCTCGTGTGTTCTCTCTCTCTCGCTCGCTCGTGTGTTCTCTCTCTCTCTCGCTCTCGTGTTCTCTCTCTCTCTCTCTCTCTCTCGTGTTCTCTCTCTCGTGTGCTCGTGTGTTCTCTCTCTCTCTCGTGTGCTCGTGTGTTCTCTCTCTCTCTCGCTCGCTCGTGTGTTCTCTCTCTCTCTCGCTCGCTCGTGTGTTCTCTCTCTCTCTCGCTCGCTCGTGTGTTCTCTCTCTCTCTCGCTCGCTCGTGTGTTCTCTCTCTCTCGCTCGCTCGTGTGTTCTCTCTCGCTCGCTCGTGTGTTCTCTCTCGCTCGCTCGTGTGTTCTCTCTCTCTCTCGCTCGCTCGTGTGTTCTCTCTCTCTCTCTCGCTCGCTCGTGTGTTCTCTCTCTCTCGCTCGCTCGCTCGTGTGCTCTCTCTCTCTCGCTCGCTCGTGTGTTCTCTCTCTCTCGCTCGCTCGTGTGTTCTCTCTCTCTCGCTCGCTCGTGTGTTCTCTCTCTCTCGCTCGCTCGTGTGTTCTCTCTCTCTCGCTCGCTCGTGTGTTCTCTCTCTCTCTCGCTCGCTCGTGTGTTCTCTCTCTCTCTCGCTCGCTCGTGTGTTCTCTCTCTCTCTCGCTCGCGTGTTCTCTCTCTCTCTCGCTCGCTCGTGTGTTCTCTCGCTCGCTCGTGTGTTCTCTCTCTCGCTCGCTCGTGTGTTCTCTCTCTCGCTCGCTCGTGTGTTCTCTCTCTCTCTCGCTCGCTCGTGTGTTCTCTCTCTCTCTCTCTCGCTCGTGTGTTCTCTCTCTCTCTCTCTCTCTCTCTCTCGTGTTCTCTCTCTCTCGTGTTCTCTCTCTCTCGTGTGCTCGTGTGTTCTCTCTCTCGCTCGCTCGTGTGTTCTCTCTCTCTCTCGCTCGCTCGTGTGTTCTCTCTCTCTCTCGCTCGCTCGTGTGTTCTCTCTCTCTCTCGCTCGCTCGTGTGTTCTCTCTCTCTCTCGCTCGCTCGTGTGTTCTCTCTCTCTCGCTCGCTCGCTCGTGTGTTCTCTCTCTCTCGCTCGCTCGTGTGTTCTCTCTCTCTCGCTCGTGTGTTCTCTCTCTCTCGCTCGTGTGTTCTCTCTCTCTCTCGCTCGCTCGTGTGTTCTCTCTCTCTCTCGCTCGCTCGTGTGTTCTCTCTCTCTCTCGCTCGCTCGTGTGTTCTCTCTCTCTCTCGCTCGCTCGTGTGTTCTCTCTCTCTCTCGCTCGCTCGTGTGTTCTCTCTCTCTCTCGCTCGCTCGTGTGTTCTCTCGCTCGCTCGTGTGTTCTCTCTCTCGCTCGCTCGCTCGTGTGTTCTCTCTCTCGCTCGCTCGTGTGTTCTCTCTCTCTCGCTCGCTCGTGTGTTCTCTCTCTCTCTCTCTCGCTCGTGTGTTCTCTCTCTCTCTCTCTCTCTCTCTCGTGTTCTCTCTCTCTCGTGTTCTCTCTCTCTCGTGTGCTCGTGTGTTCTCTCTCTCTCTCGCTCGCTCGTGTGTTCTCTCTCTCTCTCGCTCGCTCGTGTGTTCTCTCTCTCTCTCGCTCGCTCGTGTGTTCTCTCTCGCTCGCTCGTGTGTTCTCTCTCGCTCGCTCGTGTGTTCTCTCTCGCTCGCTCGTGTGTTCTCTCTCGCTCGCTCGTGTGTTCTCTCTCGCTCGCTCGTGTGTTCTCTCTCGCTCGCTCGTGTGTTCTCTCTCGCTCGCTCGTGTGTTCTCTCTCGCTCGCTCGTGTGTTCTCTCTCGCTCGCTCGTGTGTTCTCTCTCGCTCGCTCGCGTGTTCTCTCTCGCTCGCTCGCGTGTTCTCTCTCGCTCGCTCGCGTGTTCTCTCTCGCTCGCTCGCGTGTTCTCTCTCGCTCGCTCGCGTGTTCTCTCTCGCTCGCTCGCGTGTTCTCTCTCGCTCGCTCGCGTGTTCTCTCTCGCTCGCTCGCGTGTTCTCTCTCGCTCGCGTGTTCTCTCTCGCTCGCGTGTTCTCTCTCGCTCGCGTGTTCTCTCTCGCTCGCGTGTTCTCTCTCTCTCGCTCGCGTGTTCTCTCTCGCTCGCTCGCGTGTTCTCTCTCGCTCGCTCGCGTGTTCTCTCTCGCTCGCTCGCGTGTTCTCTCTCGCTCGCTCGCGTGTTCTCTCTCGCTCGCTCGCGTGTTCTCTCTCGCTCGCTCGCGTGTTCTCTCTCGCTCGCTCGCGTGTTCTCTCTCGCTCGCTCGCGTGTTCTCTCTCGCTCGCTCGCGTGTTCTCTCTCGCTCGCTCGCGTGTTCTCGCTCGCTCGTGTGTTCTCTCTCGCTCGCTCGCTCGTGTGTTCTCTCTCGCTCGTGTGTTCTCTCTCGCTCGCTCGCTCGTGTGTTCTCTCTCGCTCGCTCGCGTGTTCTCTCTCGCTCGCTCGCGTGTTCTCTCTCGCTCGCTCGCGTGTTCTCTCTCGCTCGCTCGCGTGTTCTCTCTCGCTCGCTCGCGTGTTCTCTCTCGCTCGCTCGCGTGTTCTCTCTCGCTCGCTCGCGTGTTCTCTCTCGCTCGCTCGCGTGTTCTCTCTCGCTCGCTCGCGTGTTCTCTCTCGCTCGCTCGCGTGTTCTCTCTCGCTCGCGTGTTCTCTCTCGCTCGCTCGCGTGTTCTCTCTCGCTCGCGTGTTCTCTCTCGCTCGCTCGCGTGTTCTCTCTCGCTCGCTCGCGTGTTCTCTCTCGCTCGCTCGCTCGTGTGTTCTCGCTCGCTCGCTCGTGTGTTCTCGCTCGCTCGCTCGTGTGTTCTCTCTCGCTCGCTCGCTCGTGTGTTCTCTCTCGCTCGTGTGTTCTCTCTCGCTCGCTCGCTCGTGTGTTCTCTCTCGCTCGCTCGCTCGTGTGTTCTCTCTCGCTCGCTCGCTCGTGTGTTCTCTCTCGCTCGCTCGCTCGTGTGTTCTCTCTCGCTCGCTCGCTCGTGTGTTCTCTCTCGCTCGCTCGCTCGCTCGTGTGTTCTCTCTCGCTCGCTCGCTCATGTGTTCTCTCTCGCTCGCTCGCTCGTGTGTTCTCTCTCGCTCGCTCGCTCGTGTGTTCTCTCTCGCTCGCTCGCTCGTGTGTTCTCTCTCGCTCGCTCGCTCGTGTGTTCTCTCTCGCTCGCTCGCTCGTGTGTTCTCTCTCGCTCGCTCGCTCGTGTGTTCTCTCTCGCTCGCTCGCTCGTGTGTTCTCTCTCGCTCGCTCGCTCGTGTGTTCTCTCTCGCTCGCTCGCTCGTGTGTTCTCTCTCGCTCGCTCGCTCGTGTGTTCTCTCTCGCTCGCTCGCTCGTGTGTTCTCTCTCGCTCGCTCGCTCGTGTGTTCTCTCTCGCTCGCTCGCTCGTGTGTTCTCTCTCGCTCGCTCGCTCGTGTGTTCTCTCTCGCTCGCTCGCTCGTGTGTTCTCTCTCGCTCGCTCGCTCGTGTGTTCTCTCTCGCTCGCTCGCTCGTGTGTTCTCTCTCGCTCGCTCGCTCGTGTGTTCTCTCGCTCGCTCGCTCGTGTGTTCTCTCTCTCTCGCTCGCTCGCTCGTGTGTTCTCTCTCTCTCGCTCGCTCGCTCGTGTGTTCTCTCTCTCTCGCTCGCTCGCTCGTGTGTTCTCTCTCGCTCGCTCGCTCGTGTGTTCTCTCTCTCTCGCTCGCTCGCTCGTGTGTTCTCTCTCTCTCGCTCGCTCGTGTGTTCTCTCTCTCTCGCTCGCTCGTGTGTTCTCTCTCTCTCGCTCGCTCGTGTGTTCTCTCTCTCTCGCTCGCTCGTGTGTTCTCTCTCTCTCGCTCGCTCGTGTGTTCTCTCTCTCTCGCTCGCTCGTGTGTTCTCTCTCTCTCGCTCGCTCGTGTGTTCTCTCTCTCTCGCTCGCTCGTGTGTTCTCTCTCTCTCGCTCGCTCGTGTGTTCTCTCTCTCTCGCTCGCTCGTGTGTTCTCTCTCTCTCGCTCGCTCGTGTGTTCTCTCTCTCTCTCGCTCGCTCGTGTGTTCTCTCTCTCTCGCTCGCTCGTGTGTTCTCTCTCTCTCGCTCGCTCGTGTGTTCTCTCTCTCTCGCTCGCTCGTGTGTTCTCTCTCTCTCTCGCTCGCTCGTGTGTTCTCTCTCTCTCGCTCGCTCGTGTGTTCTCTCTCTCTCGCTCGCTCGTGTGTTCTCTCTCTCTCGCTCGCTCGTGTGTTCTCTCTCTCTCGCTCGCGCTCGCTCGTGTGCTCTCTCTCTCTCTCGCTCGCTCGCTCGTGTTCTCTCTCTCGCTCGCTCGTGTTCTCTCTCTCGCTCGCTCGCTCGTGTTCTCTCTCTCGCTCGCTCGCTCGTGTTCTCTCTCTCGCTCGCTCGCTCGTGTTCTCTCTCTCGCTCGCTCGCTCGTGTTCTCTCTCTCGCTCGCTCGCTCGTGTTCTCTCTCTCGCTCGCTCGCTCGTGTTCTCTCTCTCGCTCGCTCGCTCGTGTTCTCTCTCTCGCTCGCTCGCTCGTGTTCTCTCTCTCGCTCGCTCGCTCGTGTTCTCTCTCTCGCTCGCTCGCTCGTGTTCTCTCTCGTGTTCTCTCTCTCTCGGCCAATCCCTGCGAACATCAAATGAAAAGATAAATGTCCAGGCATAACTGATGTTTCTTCTGAAAGGCAGTCTCAAAATAGTTTCGGCTCCTCTCTGATTCTTTATCAAGTCATATAATGTATAATTTAGCAGTTAACCGAGTCAAAAAGGAATGGGTAACTTAAAGGACCACTATAGTGCTTGTTTGCCCCCCTCCTGCTGGGCTCTAGGGGGAGAAAAGGGTTAAAATCTTACCTTTCTCCAGCAGCAGGCTCCCTCGGCGCTGAGGACTCTCCTCCTAACGACGTCATCGGCTGAATGCCCATGCGCTGCAAGAGCCGCACACACATTCAGTCAGTCCATAGGAAAGCATTTCTCAATGCTTTCCTATGGACGCTGACGTCTTCTCACTGTGAAAATCACAGTGAGAAGCGCCTCTAGCGGCTGTCAATGAGACAGCCGCTAGAGCCTGGATTGACTCATCTGTAAACATAGCAGTTTCTTTGAAACTGCTATGTTTACAGCAGGCAGGGGTTAACTCTAGATGGACCTGGCACCCAGACCACTTCATTGAGCTGAAGTTGTATGGGTGCCTATAGTCCTCTTTGTATTATTCTCTTCTTCTCAAATAGTTCCCATGATGATCTCTCAAAGTTCATCTACATTTAAAAGAGTATTAGATTTTGCCTCTGACACCAACTCTCACAGTTCCCGCAATATTAGCAATGTAGCTTCCTTGATTTTGAGCCTTATTTGCACCTTTTTTCTTATCTACCATTTTCCTTTGCAATTATAAACATGTGGGCAAGGATTCTCCCCATCATTTCTATATCTGGTAATGTCAGTATGTTCACACTTCTTTTTATTTACATTTTGTGTTGTAGACTACCATGAAAGGAAAGAAAACACTGAAAAGGAATGCTTCACCAGAGGAGAGCAATGGAACCACTGAGACAAAGCGTCCAAAGAGTATGTTTTTACCCTAAGACAAGGGCTATAAAAAATAAAGGCACCATGTTGTTGTGGTGACCCAGAAACTTAAAACTGGTTTTGGGAAGTTATCCACTACTTTTATGTGCTTCAGATCAGTGAAGATGTTTCTAACCTGATGTTCTGATTAATTTCATTGCATGGAGCAAAAGGAAGCAGTCTGGCTTGTCCAGTCATAATAATTTCTGTTGAATACTATGTTGTGTGCATGCACTATAAAAATGCAAGTTAGGGTGTAATTGACATTCAGTTTTGTATGTTTGCGTATATACATTTAAAAA
The DNA here is from genome assembly GCF_036172605.1 of Pelobates fuscus. Taxonomy (NCBI): domain Eukaryota; kingdom Metazoa; phylum Chordata; class Amphibia; order Anura; family Pelobatidae; genus Pelobates; species Pelobates fuscus. The sequence goes on along the minus strand of NC_086317.1, from coordinate 204,495,864 downwards.
AAATACAGAATAATGTTGTTCTGAGCTGAGAACCCTATGCTTTTGTCGACCGTAGTAATTCAAATGGTTTTTCCTGTATCTCTTCTCAGTAGTGACCCACCCCTCACATGGCACAGTTGGAGGACAGGTTTTGGCCCTAGGGCAAGGTGATGTTGGTCAGCTGGGTCTGGGAGAGGATGTGATGGAGAGAAAAAGACCAGCTTTGGTGCCTCTCCCAGAGGAGATTGTACAGGCAGAGGCAGGAGGAATGCACACAGTTTGTTTGGGAGCATCCGGAACTGTAAGTTTGCCATCCATCAAATGTATGTAATGGGTAATGCCTGAGTTGTGGCAACTAACAGACTTCTTCATCTTTTCTATTAGATTTATACTTTTGGCTGTAATGACGAAGGGGCACTGGGCAGAGACACTGCTGAAGAAGGATCAGAAACGACACCTGGAAAGGTTGAGCTATCTGAAAAGGTTGTACAGGTGTCTGCAGGAGACAGTCATACAGCTGCTTTGACAGAAGATGGTAGAGTGTTCATCTTTGGATCCTTCAGGGTATGTGCTGTCTGGAAGAATCAGAAATGGCCTTTTAAGCACAGCTTTGCAGTTCTTATAGCACTGTGAAAATACTGACATTTTGTATGTATTCAAGTAGAGATTGTAGCCGTATTCCAGTGATGCAGATTTACAAAACACATAAAATTTGTATCTTCTAATACACTTTTTATTTTATTAAATTTTTGACTAACATAATTTTGTAATGTCAAGCTTTTGGGAAAAACCTCCCTTTCTCAAGTCTAAAGCATTTCTGAGCAAAGAGGAAACATAGAATTCAAAGTTGAGTTGTGATATAGGGCTTAAAGTGACATGAGTGCAGATAAGACAGATTTGATTAGACCCCATTTTCCGAGGGATGTAAATATCTTGTGTGAAGATCAGAGTGAAGGGGGTGGGGGGAGAGGGAAAAAAAAAAAAAAAAAACAGAGAAAACCATGTAGAATGTGCTAGAAGGGGGAGAGTTAAAAAAAATAAATAAAAAAATAATTAATTGCTTGTATAAAGATACAAAATATATATAATTTTATTTTTACTCCAGCAAAATGAAAGCAGTGGGGAAATAACAGAGAAACATCAACATTCTTCTGGGTTATTTTTTTTTTTTTTTTATACTATATAAATGGAGAGTATTGTTGGGTAATCTAAGGTTTTATATGTATGGAATATAGATTGAATAATATCTGATATTCACACACCTAGAGCCTTCAGTGACCCTGTAGTCCTTTGTTTGAAGCGGTGATATAAACACTTATGAATGGCAGATGACAAACAGACTTTGCTTAACCTCTTAAGGACGGCGGGCTGTAAATGCCGGCGGGCAGCATAACCGTTCTTTCCGCCCATGTGGCCGATGCCATTAGCCTGCTGCAGATCGTGGTCGGGTGCATGCCTGGCCACCCAGGCAGCCCCCCTGTGCCCAGTGACCGCGGTCTGCTGTCACTGCAATCAGTAATCAGGCGCCATTCCCCTGCTGCAGATCACAATTGACCGCGATTTGCACAGTCTGATTGCAGTGACAGACTGTCACTGCAATCTGTGTTACTATGTGTCAGCCTATTGGCTGACCTGTAACTGCAGCCATGATCCCCCCTGCAGATCGCGGTAGGGGACATGCCTGTACCACTCAGGCACCAGGCACTCCCCCTGTGGCCATGCGAATCCTGTACTGGTTACACATGGGCGTTTTGCATTTACCAGGGAAAGGATAGCCATCTTGATTATTTAAAAAAATTATATTGCTTTGAAACCCTAGCCTGTGGCACAGTGAGGAAGAATCGCAGGGGTTTCCCCCAAACCCTGGCAAGAGGTTCCTCTTCAGTTCTCCGCCAGGATGAGTTCCTTGCCCTTCGCTTCAGAGATAGGAAGGATGTATACATGCTGTCTATGATGCACGACAAAAGTACAGTGCCAGTGTCTGTGAGAGGTAGCACTGAGCATCTGGAAAAGCCGAAGTGCATTGTATACTACAGCAAGTTTATGGGGTGAGTAGACTTGGCTGACCAATGCATACAGCCCTATCTGGTGAAACAAAAAACTAGGACCTGGTACAAGAAAATTGAAGTCTACGTGAGCCAGATTGCAATTTTTAATGCCTATGTCCTCTCTAAAAAGAGGTCATAGGTAGGCCCTGCCCTTTCCTCGAGTTCACGCCAAGCCATTTGTCCCGTTTGGTTTTTACCCAGTCCCCAATCCCACTTTGGAATCAGGAGATCTCCAAAGACTTTGTGGCAAACACTTCCCTTCCTGAATGCCACCCACCCCTGTACTGAAAGGGTTAAAAGAAAAATCATTTTTTTTTTTTTTTTTTTAACTTTTCACACCGTAACTCTACTTGGGCCCAGCATGGCTGTTAAAATGGCTAGATCAAATATCTCAAATTATGCCATTTGTTGTACTCTGGGTTGCTTACTTTTGAAAATGGTATGCCATAACGGTGGAAATGTTATTACCCAGGCTGCAATACTCTCTGAAAAGCCACATAGGCCCAGAAAATCACTTTGACAAACTTACAAGCTGAAAGGGCATCTAATAGTTTTGTCCCCGTGACTTCCCCCAAAAACAGAAAATCTGGTACATTTGGGTTCTGTTATATTCAGGAGACTATGTTAAATACAAATAGTGAGGCTTTGTTGCAATAACTCGTATAAGGAATTTGAAATGTCCTGTGAAAAGTAAGTTCATGTGTGTGAAAAAGCACAAATAAAACTATAACCACTATGTGGGCACTTCATTTCTGATAAAGTGGTTAGACCATCTCAAATTATGCCATTTGTTATACTCTGGGTTGCCTACTTTTGAAAATGGTATGCCGTAATAGTGGAAATGTTATCACCCAGGCTGCCATGCTCTCTCAAATGCGAGAGAGGCCCAGAAAATCACTTTACCAAATTTCACTGTAAAAAAGCATAAATGGATAAGCTGTGTATATATGACCCAATACCGTTCCAAAACCCTATACATGGGGGTGGGGGGGGGTGGTACCGTGGCGCTCGTGATACATCACTGAACAAAGCTAGGAGTGTTTCAGGACAGTAAACTATATACTGACTGACAATTTTAGTAAAAGTACAGGTTTTTAGTTTTTTGTGTGTGTGAAAAATGGAGAAGACAAAAACCCCAATAAACAAACACTAAATTTGGCTAGGGTTTGTGCCCAAGGGGCGACTAAAAAAGACTGGGCATACCCCATTTTGAATACCCTGGGATGTCTACTTTTTCAAATGGTATGCCATGATGGGGGTAATCTTCATTTCTTGGCTGCCATATGATCGCAAAGGCAGCCTAGACACAGCAAACTAATCTGACAAATTTCAATGTAAAAAAGCATAAATGGATAAGCCGTATATGTGACCCTGTAACTTTCCAAAACCCCATAAAAACTATACATGGGGGCTACTGTTTTACTTGGGAGACATTTCTGAATTCAAATATGTATGTTTTATTGCAGGAAAACCGAACAGTATTCTGACACTAACCATTAAATTGCCATGCAGAAATTGAAAAATATCACAATTTGTTAATTTTTGAAAGTTGTGGATTTTTTTTTTTTTATTCATATAAAATGGAGTTACATATATGAATGTTTTTAAAATGAAATGAATGCTCTGTTTCCCCTGAACAAAATGATCTATAATAAGTGCTCACAACTTGTACATTTGGCTCAGTCCTTAAGGGGTTCAAATATGTATTTTAATAATACACATTATAAAATGCAAAGCAACAATACAATACAATTTTATAATCAATTTGCTATATTATATAGGAGTTCAAATCAACAAGTCAATTCATTTACTTAACAAGCCTAAGAGTCAACATTATATCTCTTTATCTACAAGCTTATCAGTAGAGAACAATAAAACATACAAATTTCACAGCAGATCAGCATAAGGAATTAACAATATGACACCCCTTGCATTGCATTGTGTGGGTTTTTTTGGGGGTTTTTTTTCTCAGCCATTATTATGAGATTTTATTTATTTTATGTTATTCTTTGCATTGTTAAATAAAATAGGCCTTTGGGCCAATTCAGGCATTGTGTTCTCCTCCATTCCTGCAAGCAAATTTTTTATTTTTTTGTTTTATTATTTTTTTTTTTCCCCCTCTTATCCTTAGGATAATAATGGTGTTATCGGTTTGTTGGAGCCCATGAAGAAGAGTAATGTTCCTATACATGTGGAAATAAATGTACCTGTCATCAAAATTGCCTCAGGTGACTATATATGCTAAGGTTAGTTAAGAAATATTGGTGTCCAACGTGTCACTGACATTCTCTCTTCCCTCCAGGAAATGATCATCTTGTAATGCTTACCTCAGATGGTGATATTTACACCTCAGGTTGTGGAGAGCAGGGTCAGCTAGGCCGTGTTCCTGAGAGGTTTACTAATCGTGGTGGGCGCAAGGGCCTTGGTAAGTAGCAATGATTACAAATGATATTTAAATGACCCATATAGATCTGTAGTAATCAGCAGGTAGGTTTCCATCTGTGATGATAAAAGTCCCAGTTTGCTGAGGTACTTGTTTGTAGGTGTGTTTCTAGTTTGTCTTCCTCTTTCAACTCCCAGAGTACAACATGCCATCGAACACCTAAAGAAAAATGCTTGTGTAAGGTCGAGTGGATTATCTTGGGATTATACCTGTTGTTCCTCGAATTGTATGGGTTATAAGCACCTTTTATTGTTTCCTTCATATGTGCATAATGTATGAATATTTGTAAATATCTGAAGTAAATCAAGAATTATCTGCTAAAAAGTCAAAAGAAACAAGCTGCTCTCCCAGAAGCAGCTGGAAGAGCCTTTCTAGGAGTGGCCCCTTAAGGTACTCTTCTCTGGCCATTAAGTTAGATGGGAAGAAATTCAAAATGTTAAAACAAGAGGAAAAACCTGTTACATTTCAGGAGACACATGTAGAATTGTGGTAAATCAGAGCCTAAAAGGTAGTTTTCCACATCAACCCAGTTATTATTTTTTTTTCTCTCCTACCAGGGAATGCCAAGTTTGTATTTGTCAATTGGCTACAATCATAAGAGTAAGTTTAGTCCACTGAGCAATTTGAGCCAATCTGATTACAATTCCCTGGCTATCCTGCAGTTCACTCCTATAAAACAATCTATGGCAAACTGTAAATAGTTAGTCCATCCACACCAGTTGGAACAGGCAGGGCTTTAAATGATAATCCAAGGAGAAGATTCATCTTCATACAGTGTATTCCATCCAGGAGATCGTCATGATCACGTTTTGAAAATTCAAATTTGTAAAGGACATATTGCTTCATAAAAGAGTAGTTGTTGTTTTGTTTTTTCCCTATCATTGGGGGTTCTATCATTCATTGATTAATAGAAAATAGACTACCCAACAGCATGCAATGTCCTGCTTCATTTGTGAAGAACAATAAGACAGGGCTCAGCATTTCCACTTGCTTGTCTGAGATTTGCAAGTAGATATTCAGCCCAGGCAAGTCTGAAGTGATCACCCACTGTCTGCACTGCCCTCTACTGTTCTGAGTTAGTAGTTTAATAAATATTACAGGAAGATGTTTGCAGCAGACTGGGATAAGTGCTAAAATTGGAGCTAGCATATATTCCTAATTTTTATTTTGTTTTTTTTTTATTAAAAAAAAAAAAACATTTCTAGCACATATACAGGGTTTTGTACAAAAAAACTAACTGTATAAAGCACCACAGGTCCCTCCTTAAGATTTGAAGAAAGATTTCATTTGTGTTGGAGGAAATGGTGTATTTTTTATTTTATTTTTTTTTTTTTTTAGTATTTACATTTCTTTATTTTGTCTCACACTATTTACCATAATGTACACAAAACAAAAACATAAAGGGGAACAGAAAAAGAAAAGGAGAAGGGACATGCATAATTCTCGCAATACATATCATCACAATACTTTCTATTATTCTAATTTTTTTTTTTATTATTCTAATAGAGTAATAGAATTGGAAATTGTGTATCTTTTAAAAAGCATATTGAAACCCCATCAAAGGGCCAGCTCAATGAAGTTGTCTGGGTGCCAGCTCCCCCCTAGTTTTAACCCTGCAGCTGAAAACATAGCAGTTTCAGAGAAATTGCTGTGTTTACATTGCAGGGTTAATCCAGCCTCTAGTGGCTGTCTCCCTAGACAGGCTGCTTTTGCGATCCTCAATGCGAAAATCGCATTGAACTCACGCTGGACGTCCATAGGAAAGCATTGAGTAATTCTTTCCTATGGGCGGTTTGAATGCGCACACGTCTCTGACCGTGCATTCGGAGCTGATATCGGCAGGGGGAGAAGAGGACACCAGTGCCAAGGGAGCCCGGTGCTGGATTAAGATAAGTAGCTGAAGGGTTTTTAATCCCTTCAGCCCAGCGGGTTTGTTTTCCTGGCAATATAGTGCTCCTTTAATATCTGTAGTAAGTTTCCCAGTATAACTGTATTACAGCTTATTTATAGCTAATCAGTGTCCTAACCCTGCATTTCAGACACGAATATACACACTCACAGATGCACAAGGATACTTATTGCGAGACACACCATCTCAGGCACTTACACAGATACACAGCCACAAACGGGTACTAGCCTATGCTCCTAGTTACACACTGATTTGCGTTTGTCAGTTGCCTGTGTCTTTTCGTGTGTGTGTGTGTGTGTGTGTGTCCAACCAAGGAGGCAACATGGCTGCAATGTCAGTGTAATAGTGTTGGACTTTGAGGGATCCTTCTTGAGCTTAGAAACTATATTGATCATGTTTCCATAACTGTCCCTGAGTTTGTGGCCTCACATGCAAATGAGCAAACTGGTATCATGTTTCAGAATTCTTATACAGTACCACAATGTGTGTATAAATAAAATGTATTGTTACACCAAAAAAAAATGGAAACTATTGTGTGCTTTAGTTACAGGTTTATTCCCTAAATGAAAATTCTAAGTGAAATTCAAAATGTATACTAAAATATCCAAATTAGAAATCTTGAATTCACTGTAATTTATTTATTTTTTTTTATTTTTTTTACTCTTTAAAATACATTTTGTATGTTTTTTATTTTTTTTATTTTAGAAACAGTGTGTGTGTGTGTGTGTGTATATAATTTTTTTTTATTTATAATTCCCCCAACCCACAGAGCGACTTTTGATACCTCAGTGCATTCACTTGAAAGTTAAAGGGGCTGGCCGTGTGCATTTCCAGGATGTCTTCTGTGGTGCATATTTCACCTTTGCAGTATCAAGCGATGGACATGTTTATGGTTTTGGTCTTTCTAACTACCATCAACTGGGTGAGCAATCTCTTTTCCTTGCCAATACTTAAATTTTGTTGGGGCTTATTGATTGTCTGTACTTGATATTTGACACTACTCCCTTCTCCATAGGTACAAAGAGCACAAATTCCTGCTTTGCACCTCAAAACCTGACTTCTTTCAAAAATTCTACCAAGTCCTGGGTAGGCTTTTCTGGGGGGCAGCACCACACCATCTGTGTGGACTCAGATGGTAAGATCCCCTGATTGTTCTTGTGATCTGTCTGTAACTTTCCAAAGTCTCCCTTTTGTGTTCTAATGTGTAGATGACAACCCACAAGATCTTGCTTTTTTTTATTTATTTATTTTCCATTTTTCTTCCAGGAAAAGCATACAGTCTTGGTCGCTCAGAATATGGCCGACTTGGGCTTGGAGAACAGGCAGAGGAGAAAAGTGAACCTACTGTGATTCCAGATTTACCCAAAATTGCATCTGTAGCCTGTGGTGCATCAGTCAGTTATGCTGTTACTAGGGATGGTGAGTGTCATTCGTGTATATGAATGTGTTGCTCATTGCATCTATTTCCTGTCTTTAGTAACATGTTTTCTGCATTACCTTCTTAATTCAGGTAATGTCTTTTCTTGGGGAATGGGAACCAACCAGCAACTGGGCACTGGTGAAGAGGAAGATGTCTGGAGCCCCTGTGAAATGACCGGGAAGCAGCTTGAAAATCGGGAAGTCTTATCAGTGTCCAGTGGAGGACAACACACTGTTCTATTGGTGAAAAATCGCAGCTGACCACCTGACCTATGAACTGCTTCACCATTGACTGCACCACCTCTAAAAAAAAATAAATATTTTTTTAATTTTATTTTGTGCCCTTTCTGTCTGTGACACCCTGTGAGGGGCATATTAACCAATGCATATCCATGTCTGTAGTTTGCCCTTACCTGTGTATCTCTACATCTTTGTCTACCATCTGTGCAGTTTGTGCGGTTTTTCCTCATTATACGTAAAATAGCTATACAATCAACAATGTTCCCTGTGCTTTTCTGTCAATATGGTTTTTACTTGATGAGGCAGAGACAAAGTCCAGAAAACATACTTTCCTTGTTCCAACTCTTTGTGAGTTTTATAATTCTTATTAAATTTTATTTTTAATATCCCCCTAATCACAGAAAGCAAATTGCTTTATTTTTTTAGTGTGAGCGAACCTCTTTTGAATGAGTGTATGACACTAGGATATATTTCTATATCCCATTTAAAAAATAAAATCTGCATGGCAGGGATGTAATACACCTTTTAAACTCTTTGGAATAAATCTGTTTTTCATAAAAGAAATTGGTGTCCTTTTTATTGTGTAATATAAAAAAAAAAAAAACTATGTTTACATTAGGGTTAATCCAGCCGCTAGTGGTGCTGCCGTGCTTCTCACTGTGATTTTCAGTGAGAAGATGCCAGCATCCATAGGAAAGCATTGAGAAAGCGTATTCGGCGGAAGAGGGAGGAGAGTCTCCAGGGCCAAAGGGAAGTGACTAACCCCTTCCTCCCCCTACAGCCTGGCGGGAAGGGGGTTGTGGGAGTGGGGGGGGAACTATTAACACTATAGTGCCAGGAAAACCAGAGCCGTCCGACAGCCACTAAAACTAAACCCAAACTCCGATTGCCGGCCGTTGGGGGCATTATTAGGGTCAGGACGTGTTAAAAGAAAAATAAAATGGCTGCCACAAACGGAAATGTCTCCGTGAACGGTAAAACACACGAATCAAAGTAAGCGAACCAGGAGTGTGTTCGCAGAAACTAACGCAAGGCTAATATAATAGAGCGTTCGCTGCAAACATACAAATAAGCAGTTCGTATGAGGGGTCCTATGCGTTCATGGGAACAAAGTCCCAAACAGGAAAGCTGAATGAAACACGCGTGTGCACTTTCCAATCCAGTAAATGGCGGTTGTACGGTTAGAAGTGAGGAAAAATAGCGCGACGTTGGCTAAACGTCCCTGCGCCTTATTAATAAACATTGGGCCCAGGGAAGTCAGAAAATAAAACCACCTCAAAAGGGAAAATTATATATAGATATATAAAAATGAAAATTAGTAATCATACAATCAAATATTAATACTGAAATAACTAAATTAAAAATTACCAATATTAAACTCCACAATATAATGCTGTAATAATTCAGAATATTATGTAGAAGAAGATCCCCATGGGACCTGGTTTTACTTAACACCAAAGAGCAGCAAAGAAATAGGAAACAGTTTATTAGACACCGCCTATTATGCTGAAGAGTGGAATCCGATTGGCTGTTCCTGTCGCTAGGACGATGTACCACTCAGGCTATTTATTGTTACCATACTGTTATTTTTTTCTTTGCTGATAAGGGAAATAAAGAGTGCAGCATAATAGGAGCCTCCATGTCTTAATAAAATTAGATTCTATGGCTGCCACCAGATACATGAGGTATGCTTCTACTGTAAATGCACTGGATACTTTGAATCATGCTGCTTTACTAAGTCAAAGGACATCTTGGCAATGAGGAAGGACTTCATCTACAGCAAGCATGTCAAACTCGTGGGCCGCATTCGGCCTCAAGGACCATCTTTGCGGCCCGGCGAGCCAAGAGTACATGCGGGTAAGTTTTAGCAGAGTAGGCACCTGCAATGTAGGGAAAGCAGGTGCCTACTCTGCTAAAACTTACCCGGCCAGGAAGGAGGGCCAGCGAGGGAATTCAGTGTTCCTGCTCCTCACTGCTCCATTGCGTGCGCCGTCTGTAGGGAAGCCGGGCGCCGGAATATGAATTTTTTTTTTTGCGCCTCACATAAACTTAAACCTTGGGCTGAAAAGACAAGGCCATATGTTAATAATTCCTGGCTGTCAATGCACTCTCTTTGCACCCTGATGAAGTGGACTCACCTTTTTTCTTTTAGATACAATTTTCTCCACCTCCCTTAGAAGTGTATCTAAGTTGAATAAAGTTACACATTTAGAATACTTTCTGTGACAAACTCCCCTTTTCAAGTGAGTTTGCCATGAGCTCCTGGAGGAGCCTGCTTGCCAGCCTCCTGCTCACAGACTATGGGCACTGCAGGGAAACCTGTATAAAAGACTACCAAACTTGACCGACTGTTAGCACTGATTTCCCTGTAACTGTTTTGGGCATGGTGCCATGATTGCGGTCGTTTAAATTTATGACTTCCAGGTAGTGATGTTGCGAACATGAAATTTTCCGTTCGCAAACGCGAACTTCCGCAAATGTTCGTGAACGGGTGAACCCGGCGAATCGCCATAGACTTCAATAGGCAGGCGAATTTTAAAACCCACAGGGACTCTTTCTGGCCACAATAGTGATGGAAAAGTTGTTTCAAGGGGACTAACACCTGGACTGTGGCATGCCGGAGGGGGATCCATGGGAAAACTCCCATGGAAAATTACATAGTTGATGCAGAGTCTGGTTTTAATCCATAAAGGGTATAAATCACCTAACATTCCTAAATTGTTTGGAATAACGTGCTTTAAAACATCAGGTATGATGTTGTATCAATCAGGTAGTGTAAGGGTTACGCCCGCTTCACAGTGACAGACCAAACTCCCCGTTTAACCAACCGCAAACCGTTTATTTGCACAACCGCAAACTCCCCATTTGCACAAGGTTGGATACCAAGCTAGCCATGTCCCGTTCCTTGTCCTCCCTGATGTCATTGAAGGTCTCTTCCTCCACCCAGCCACATACAACACCAAGGGTTCCCTGAAAGGTGACAACAAGCACCCTGTATTTTTTTTTTTTTTTTAATGTACACTACTGTTACACCAGATATGAGTTGCACTGGTGTGACACTGTGCCCTGGCAGGCCCTGAAACACACACGTGTGAAGGAAACTGACTGCTATTATATTACAGTCAAAAAAGTTTTGTTTGTTTTTTAAATGCAAGCTATTGTCACACCAGATATGAGTGGTGGCACTGGGACCACCTTAAAAATATTGGATATCGCTAAAAATCATGATCACTATATACTTTCTCTACCAACCTCTAAAACGAACCAAACTACTCAACCATCTGCTATACCACTTTATCCCACCTAGAACTAGTGCCCAGTTAAAATACTTGACTCTTACTTACCCACACTCAGTCATGCCACACACATTTCACCACTACTCTCACTGAATCCCTCTGACTACGGCTAAATTCATCTTCTACATCAGAACACTACTCCTAAGATTGGGTTGTATCCATGTCTCGGGTCTTTCATTTAGAATAGGGGCAGCTGCGGTCTCCTTCAACACTGACACTCCAGTGCATATTATTAAAAGATTGGGCAGATGGAAATCCTCAGTGTACAACCGATATATTCCTCATCCCGAGAAAGAAATGAGGAAAGCTTTTAAAAGTTTGGCTTTGTAAATTTGATGCAATAAGTGTGTTTTTCTTTAATACCTTTTCACCCTCTTTGCATGAACCCGATTTACATATATTACTAATATGTTTCTGAACATATATATTATATTATTCACTCACTCTCTGGGCCGGCCTAAGACATCATGCTGCCTAGGTCCAACGATAAATGACTATGGGGGATAATGTATAATAAACACAGGCAGGGGCGTACCTAGAGCATTTGGCACCCGGGGCGGGTCCTATTTTTGGCACCCCCCAACTTTAAATATAAAAACAACCAATTTTTTTTATGTATTTAGCACTAAGCAGTGTTTGTGTGTTTGAATGTATGCATGTTTTTGTATGGAGTATATGTGAGTGAATGTAGCGGTGTGTTTGTATGTAGTGTTGGCGTTTGATTGCAAGCATGCATTTGTGTGTTGTGTGGTATTTGAATGCAGTGGTATGGTTATATATAATGGTGGGGTTTGTATGTAGTGTTGACGTTGAAATGCATGAGTGTATTTGTGTGTAGTGTTGGCGAGATTTTTAGATGTCTGCACATATACACATACACGGACATACACACATGCAGATACATATACATATTTAAGGACACCAAATAAGGTGCTATCTGCTAAACAGCACCCTCATTTGGCATCTTTAAATATGGATCTCTCACATAAGGGCAGCAATTCAGGGAATGATCTACTAAACAGCTAAAGGATTAAAAAATGCCCTTTTCTGATTTTCAGTTGTTTAGTAGATAAATCCCTTATTTGTTATCCTTATGTGGGATTGCAATATTTAAGGGCAGGAAATAAGGGAGCTATCTACTAAACACATACGCAGAGATACACATAATCACAGATATACACAAACACAATCACTAACCCACACACATACAATCACATACACACACAAACATTACATACATACACACATTTAATAATTAAGAGGTCCACCCAGCCTCCCTACCTTGCTCTAGAAGGGCTGGAGTGGATCCTCAGTCCCTGGTGGTCAGTGGTGGCTGCTGGGATCTCGCACGCCCTGTAATGACGCCGAGGCCGCGATGACATCATATCCTGGCTTCCGGCTCACTGCAGGGCAAAGACCGTCAGACACAGTCAGATGCACACAGTCCCACACACACTCACATAGTCACTCACATACAGTTACAGGCAGACAGTCAAACACGCAGGCAATCACACAGGCAGACAGTCACACATACACACACAGATTCACAGACAGTCACACACACAATCACAGGCAGACAGTCACACAACACAGTCACAGACAGTCACACACACACACACAATCACAGGCAGACAGTCACACACACACAGTCACAGACAGTCACTCACACACACACACACACCCACAATCACAGGCAGACAGTCACACACAGAGTCACACAGACAATCACAGGCAGTCACACACACAGTCACACATACACACAATCAGAGGCAGACACACACACACACACAGTCAGACAGTCACAAACACACACACACAGTCAGAGACAGTCACACACATCCACAATCACAGGCAGACAGTCACACACACACAGTCACACAGACAATCACAGGCAGACAATCACACACACAGTCACACAGACAATCACAGGCAGACAATCACAGGCAGTCACACGCACAGGCAGACAATCACACACCCAGAGTCACACAGACAATCACACACACAGGCAATCGCGCACACAGGCAATCACACACACAGTCACACGGACAATCACAGGCAGTCACACACACAATCACAGGCAGACAATCACACACACAGAGTCAGGCAGACAATCACACACACAGTCACACAGACAATCACAGGCAGTCACACACACAGGCAGACAATCACACACACAGTCACAGACAATCACAGGCAGATAATCACACACACAGAGTCACACAGACAATCACAGGCAGTCACACACACAGTCAAAGACAGTCACAATCACAGTTACACACAGCACACACTCTCTCTCTCTCTCACTTACAGTAAGCTTGGGCTGGAGGAGGAATGAATTCAGTCCCTCCTGTGCTGTAGTTGGGGAAGCAGGGACTCCTTCCTGCTTCCCCTCTCTCTGTGTGCAGCAGTATGAGGCTGCATTTAGCTCCGCCCCCACATCCAGCATGACTCCGCCCCCACGGCCGACCTGGCTCCGCCCCCAAATCTCCGTGCAGGTTTCCTGCTTGCTTCCAGCCCCTGCGTGTGTGAGCTGTGTCCGCTGCCCGGCGCCCCTGCTGCTCTGGCACCCGGTGCAGCCACACAGCTCACTGAACTCCAAGCCTGGCCAGCCTTGGTGGCACCCCCCTGCCTGATGGCACCCGGGGCGGACCGCCCCCCCTTAGTACGCCACTGAACACAGGTTACTGGCTATGGGAGGGATAATGTATAAAAAACACAGGTTACTGGCTATGGGAGGACAATGTATAATAAACACAGGTTACTGGCTATGGGGGGGATAATGTATAATAAACACAGGTTACTGGCTATGGGGGAAATAATGTATAATAAACACTGGCTATGGGAGGATAATGTATAATAAACACAGGTTACTGGCTATGGGGGATAATGTATAATAAACACAGGTTACTGGCTATGGGGGAGATAATGTTTACTGGCTATGGGAGGACAATGTATAATAAACACAGGTTACTGGCTATGGGGGATAATGTATAATAAACACAGGTTACTGGCTATGGGGGAGATAATGTATAATAAACACTGGCTATGGGAGGATAATGTATAATAAACACAGGTTACTGGCTATGGGGGGATAATGTATAATAAACACAGGTTACTGGCTATGGGGAGATAATGTATAATAAACACAGGTTACTGGCTATGGGGGATAATGTATAATAAACACAGGTTACTGGCTATGGGGAGATAATGTATAATAAACACAGGTTACTGGCTATGGGGGGATAATGTATAATAAACACAGGTTACTGGCTATGGGGGGATAATGTATAATAAACACAGGTTACTGGCTATGGAGGATAATGTATAATAAACACAAAAAAAAGAATGCAGCTTTAGAATTAATCTAAATTGTATGCTGTCTAGGAGGTGGGAGGGTCTGGGAGGGAGGGTCTGCTGCTGATTGGCTGGAATGTGTCTGCTGACTGTGAGGTACAGGGTCAAAGTTTACTCAATGATGACGGCGAACCGTTCGGGACATCACTACTTCCAGGAAATTCCTGAACCCCTGAACCGATCTGGGTTATTTTTGGATATGTTGTTCACCCAGTTTGGGGCTATCAGGGGATTTGACTTTTATGGGGATATGTTGGATTTTGGGGTACTTTCTGCACTTTGTGAAAATTTGTTTTTTCTGCCTGGAGATACCGTATATACTCGAGTATAAGACGAGTTTTTCAGCACATTTTTTGTGCTGAAAAACACTCACTCGTCTTATACTCGAGTCAGTTGTCTGTATTATGGCAATTTTCATTGCCATAATACAGACAAGGACCGGGGGCTGTCAGGAAGCTGTAACTTACCTTCACCGCAGCTCCTGTCAGCTCCCTTCTCTCTCCTCCGTCCGTGCAGCTCCCAGGTCAGCTTCCTCTGCAACTCTCGCGAGAGCCGCGGGGTCAGAGCATTGCCACGGGTTACCGTGGCAACGCTCCGCGCGGCCGCGAGAGTTGCAGAGGAAGCTGACCTGGGAGCTGCACGGACGGAGGAGAGAGAAGGGAGCTGACAGGAGCTGCGGTGAAGGTAAGTTACAGCTCCCTGACAGCCCCCCTCCTACAGCCCATCCACTGGACCACCAGGGAGTGAGAGCCCCCCTCCCTGGCCAGCTAACAAGCAGGGAGGGGGGACGAAAAAATAAATTAAAAAAATAATAATAAAATAAAAAAATAATAACAACATTAAAAAAAATAATAACATTAAAAAAATATATATTACAATAATAATAATTAATAAAATGCCCACCCCCACCAATGCTCTGCACTCACACACACACACACTGCACTCACACACACTGCATTCATACACACTCATACACACACTGCACTGCATTCATTATATACACACACTGCATTCATACACACACTGCATTCATACATACACACTGCACTCATACATACACACTGCACTCACACACACTGCATTCATACACACACTCATACACACACTGCACTGCATTCATTATATACACACACTGCATTCATACACACTGCATTCATACATACACACTGCACTCATACATACACACTGCACTCATACACACACTGCATTCACACTGCACTCATACACACACTGCACTGCATTCATTATATACACACTGCACTCACACACTGCACTCATATACACACACTGCACTGCATTCATTATATATACACTGCACTCATACACACACACTGCACTCCATGCATTCATACACACACTGCATACACACACTGCATTCATACACACACACACTGCATTCATACACACACACTGCACTCATACATACACACTGCACTCATACACACACACTGCATTCACACTGCACTGCATTCATTATATACACACTGCACTCACACACTGCATTCATTATATACACACTGCATACACACTGCACTCATACACACACTGCACTGCATTCATTATACACACACTGCACTCATACACACACTGCACTCATATACACACACTGCACTCCATTCATTATATACACACTGCATTCATACACACACTGCATTCATTATATACACACACTGTAAATAAATATTCAGTTAATATAACTTTTTTAGGATCTAATTTTATTTAGAAATTTACCAGTAGCTGCTGCATTTTCCACCCTAGTCTTATACTCGAGTCAATAAGTTTTCCCAGTTTTTTGGGGTAAAATTAGGGGCCTCGGCTTATATTCGGGTCGGCTTATACTCGAGTATATACGGTAATTGAGTTACTTACAGAACTTTACTCAATTATCTCCTAAGCAGAGGGGAGGGATTGTGTGCTGTACATGGGCGTGTCACAGACTGTATATTTGTTCTGATTGGTTTATGTCCTTTGTGTTCCTGTGCCCTATCAGGTCCAGGGGGTATTCCTCTGGCCTGGAAAATTGTATAAAAGGCCAGTGTGTCCCATTAAACTTGAGATTCCTGCTTACACTCCAAAACTGTGTGTCGTCCAGTTATTGGAGGGAAAGAAGATTTGCTCCTGTGTCTGCTGTTCCAGCTTGCAGGAGATTCAACAGGGAAAGGACTAGAGCTAATTCCCCATTTGGTTCCAGAGTTCCCAGGACTGAGTGTCATCCAGTGCCTGGAGGTGTCAGAGATAATTTCCCCTTCGGCTCCAGGAGGGAGGTGGCGGTTCCAGGGCCCCAGTCAAGCTACGGTGACTGAGGGCAAGAAGTGCTGAGGTTTGTCTCCTGCTCCAGCTAGAAAGTGGTCCTTTGGCTAAGGTACCCAGTCGGGGTGCCAGGTGATCTATTACCGTAGCAAATTTTGAATCATAACTAACCTTGGGGACGAATGCAGGAAGCAAAGGCAGCCTACACTTACACCAACGTTTTATATTTCCCATGCAGTTCTTAACCGCGGTATACTTTTATACTACTAGGTGGCGATAAGAACTTACCGCACATGCGAAAGTGATTGCAGCCGCCATCTTGGAAATCAGGGAAGCGATGCCGGAGCTCACATCGCTCTCCGCACTATTCATAAACCATGGTGCACACAATGCAAGGATTTTAAAACACCTAACTGGTAAGATGACTTCCAGGACTGTTAGACATACGTCTAGTCCGAGCTGCTGGGGATGATAGGAGTGGTAGTCCTTGGAAACGTAAGGCACAATCAGTCCCACGGTGGAGTCTCTTTTGCTAAAAAGAGACTCAAGTGGGGAGCCGAGTGGTCAAGCAGAACAGACGTGCCGAGTCCCAGCTCCTGAGACTAATCGACTTTTTTGGGGAAAAACCCACGAAACTCGGCACGTCTAACTCCAGGTCAGCTCTTACCAAACTGGGGACACCCAGGCGAGCACCCCGATACCATAAACGAGCATATCGAGAGCCGGGTGCCCCGATCCAGCCACTGATACGCCGCATGGCATTAACATGCGGTCTACTCACACGGGCAGTGCGGGAGAGACGGCCGCTCTCCCGCCAACTTTATACCCGGCAGACCTACCGCAGAGCCCACGTTCCCCCCCCCCCTTACACCGGTGGGGGTCATCCCGGTCCACGCCACACAGGGTCACAGGCTCCTACAAGCTCAGGCGACCGCAAGCTACCAGCAATCAACGGTCAGAATGGTGGCTGCCAACCAAGCTCCTGGGCTTACACTTACCCAGCTACCACAAGTAGGGCCTGCAAACGGGATCCCCCGGGAGAACGGTATAGCAGCAGCCTTCGACTACTTTTGGGCACAACTATGGGCCAAGCTGGCACAGACCAAGGCAGCCCAAACAGCCTCCCGACAGCCCAACATCCCCCCTACACACAGACTGGCGCTAAAACGCCCTACTGAACCATCAACCGGGGAGATGCGAGCGAGGGCTCTACCCCGACTCATGAACCGTAGACTACACACAAGACGCCGCCTGCCCAGATCCCGACACAAGCGGAGACCCCACATGCATGGCCCACAGTTAATCAAACTACAGAAACACTCCTGGGGGGCCCACGCACGGCATACAGCCATCAGAGCTAAGATGGAAACTCAGCACACTAGCCGCTCACATACCAGCAAACCGCTCCAAGACCCCAGACGGGCTTTGAACCCGTAGCAGGAGGAAAAGCACAGATACCAGCCCACAGACCAACACGGGGAGAAGAGAGGCCGACACACCACCGACAACACACATCCGCTATACGAGGTACCCATGGAAAACCGGGAAGGTGCAGCGGAGCTCCACTAGCCCCCTTACCTAACCGTGGTGCTGGTGTTTTGCTGGGCCGGGACTGTGGAGTTGGCTGCCATTTTGACTGTGGGCTCTGGGACTGCGCCTTGCTCGGTTGAGGATCAAGGCTACATTACATTATATTATTTTAATTTCTCGCTGGCATTACTAACACTTATATTGTATTACTCAAACATGCAACTAAACGTTACAACATGTTTATCACATGTATATTAGCTACTAGCACTACTATTAATTAACTACATTCATGGCATAGCTCATAGATTTGTTATTGCGCTGACCTCACTGCAATTTATGCTCAAAATATGTTTAAATCTTAATGTTTCAGCTCGGTTACAACAAAATGTTATGCAGTTCTAGATGTTAGTATAACTAGTTATGCAAAATGTGCCTTATGTACACCACTGACCCGATGGTCCATCAACCATAATAATTTCTCCCCCCCACCTGACTTAATTTTATCAGGGCCCCCACGACGCTTACCGCCATAGCCAGGTGTAATACTAAATAGCACGATGTACACCTCCTCCTTGAGGAAGTAGCCACTCGAAATTTATATATACGAAAGTACTGCCCTGGATGTACCACACACATTAATTGTACCACTGTATAAACTATGCCACATCCACACAAGGGCTTACTCTATATCTTACTTACCATCAGCTTACCTAGGTATTTACTATGGATGACAGTTTACTATAGCTAATCTGAGCATGTACTTCCAGCTACTGGTTTAATCCTCTATCACTCAAAAAAAACACAAAATGTGCACTGTATTACAAGCCATACCAATGTTAACAAATGTTTATTGTTCTGATGGCACCAGCTGTTATGGCTGTGCGAATCTGTCTGTTACCTCACGCACGACCTAAATAAAGAATAAAAAAAAAAAAAAAAAAAAAAAAGAGAGACTCAGGCCAGTTAGTGCTTCCAGTGCAGTCTGTTTACTGTTTTTTTCAGGGGGAGAGAGGCTGAACTCCCCCGGGAAGAACCATGTTAAACATGGTAGTGAGTGTAACGGAGCTCCCTGTACCCCTGGCTGGGTACCTTTGCCAAAGACTGCTTCCTAGCTAACAGGGGACAAACCACAGCACTTACATCAGGGGATGTAACTTTTAGGGGGTTTTATGTATTTTTAAGGTACTTTTAGGGTGTTT
This sequence comes from Pelobates fuscus, assembly GCF_036172605.1. NCBI lineage: Eukaryota > Metazoa > Chordata > Amphibia > Anura > Pelobatidae > Pelobates > Pelobates fuscus. The sequence goes on along the minus strand of NC_086317.1, from coordinate 204,476,197 downwards.
GGGAAATGTGTGTTTTTTGTGCCTGGAGATATTTGAGTTTAATACAGTGCCTGACTCAATTATCTCCCAGGCATAGGGGAAGGATTACCTTGTTTTTTGTGGTAGTGTCCTGGACCTGAGAGCCAATGTAATCGTGTGTATGTTTTTACTGTAGTCTACTCTCAGTACCAGGGGGGCAGTGCCCCTTTTTATGCAAATAAGGCCAGCTGTGGCTGCCAATAAACGTATTCCAGCTTGTACTACCAGAACTATGTGTCGTCCGGTTACTGGAAGGGGAAAGGGCTATTATTTAATCATTGTTCCAGCGTGGAGGATTCAGCAGGGAAAGTCCTTGTAAAGACTAGAGCTCCCAGGACTGAGTGTTGTCCAGTGCCTGGGGGTTGTTAGAGCGAGTTCCCCATTCGGCTCCAGGAGAGAGCGGTTCCAGGGCCCCAGTCAAGCCACGGCAACTGTGGGCAGAAGTGCTGCAGTTTGTCAAATGTTCCAGCTAGGGGGCGGTCCTTGGCAGTGAGCCCAGAAAGAAAAAGTTTGTTTAAAGGGATCCTAAATCCCAAAAGAAACCCATAAAGAGGAACCTTCTACCTCCAGCCGTTTCTTCTTAGATCTCAAAAGAAAGAGGACTTGTTTCCCTGTTCATGACACCATAAAGGACTTAATCAAAGATGAATGGTCCAAGTCAGAGAAGACATTTTCTATGAGGGGAAGATTTTCTCATTTTTACCCAATATGCAGTAAGGACTTGGGAACTTGGGTTTCAGCTCCCAAAGTAGTTGCTGTCGATTATTATCTAACTCAGACCTACCCTCATGGAAACGAGCAAAGATAATGAAGAAGTTACAATCAAAATACTTAATACAAGTTTACAATCTATATTAGAAGAAATTAAAAAGTAAATCTTATCAAATTCTATGGAAATGAGACAAGAAATTAAAATTGACATAGAAAAATTAACAAATAAATCTCAAGCTATGGATGGGAAATGTTGATTTCCAGATTGAATCATTAAATGAAGATGTAACCAAAATGACAACAAAAACCTCCTATCTTGAAAATAAAATTGACAACCTCGAAAATAGAGCCAATTGGAAAAAAACTAAGATTCCGCAATTTTAAAGACACAGGCAAACTGATCTGCTAATATTGTTACAAGATTACTTTAAAACGCTGGGTCTTAACCTAGATGGAGATAATGAAAATATCGACAGGTGCCATAGATTAACTAAACCAACAAACATAGCCCCAGAGGCACCTAGAGACATAATCGTATGCTTTTATTCCTACAAATTTAAAGAAAAAGTATTAAAAGCCAGCAGAGAAAGAGTCACAAAGGAGGGGCTATATTCAACTATTATAGCACTTCCTGACCTATCTTACAACACTAGATACAAAAGAAGAACGTTTGCACCATAAATGATCATTCTTAAAAGGCATAACATTAGATTCAGATGGAGCTTTCCAACGAAGATGGTTATTCAAACAGATGGTATATCGGAGACTTTTAACCACCCAGACTAGATAAAGAAATGGCTGAAGAACAAGTCATGAAATTAAGTTCCTTTATTAAAATACACATCAAGGACAATGTACTAATTGGGCTACACACAGAGGAACAGAAGAAGAGTAGGTGACGGAAAGGAAAGAATAAAGAAGAAAGTAAATAAGAAGGATATAAGAACTGACAGTCTGGGAATATAAGGACAGAAAGCAACAAAATAAGTTTTGATTAAGAATTTACACTTTTAAATGAAGAGGGAGGGGGAGGAGGCAAGGGAGTGTGTACCGAGAGCAATTACGCTTTTATGGGCTGCTTAATAACTTTACAATCACTTTAAAATATCAATATAATGAGGATTATCTTAATAATGTACCTAACTGTCATTTCTAATATTTTAAGTAAGAAAGGAAAAAAGGGGAAAAAAAAGGAAGGACGTTTTTTTATTTTTCATTTTTTTTTTCTCCTCTTTCCTTCTTCCTCCTAAGTAAAATTTGCTGTATTGGTTCCCCAATGCCTGACTCAATCCCCTCCTTCTGTGGAAATTTCACAGATATCCCTAAATCTTCTAATTTTATGAGAAGATCAGGGTTCCCATGGCTATTAGACCCTAGGGAAAGTTACTGTTTAATGTTGATGACAATGTTATGTTTCATTTTGTATGGTCTGTGTTTGTTGTTTGCACGTATGGGATAACACTTGAAATGGTCAGTTCAAAATCTATTATGTTAGACGGTCTAGTGGTGAGAAATAAGATTGTGAGTATATATCAAAATTCTTAAGTCTTAGATGTTGAGATTTATGTCTATACAAGGCTTAAACTCACGATGGAAGAAACAGATGTTTTATGCTTCTTTACTAAATAATGGAATTCAAATAGGTTTTATCCGAGAAACACACTGGTTGGTATCTGAACCGCAAAAATGGGGGTGGGGGGGAGAGGGGGAGACAAATATAAATATGTCTACCAGGCATCTCTTAGTAGTAAAAAAAAGTGCAGTTGCGATAATTTTTTACTCAAATTTAAAACATGAAGTAATACTCCTGGACAGTGACCCGTCTGGTAGATTTCTCAGAATGGTCTGCAGCATTGAAGAAACGATATATACTCTGGTTAACTTTTACTTGCCTAATGTTAACCCGACTTCATTGTATTCTAAGATCATAAATAGATTAGATAAAATTGTTAAAGGCACTTTATTAATTGCAGGTGATTTCAATTGTGTCTTTGATCCCAAAATGGATCAAAAAAACTAAAGCTCAGTTAAAATCTGAAAAACAGATATATAAACAATCCAAAAAAATAGCTAATATATGTTACATACATGGTTTATATGATGCTTGGCGGGTCACACATCCGGAAACCTATGACTTCGCACACTTATCCAAAGTTCATAATTCATATTCAAGAATTGATCTATGCCTAGTCAAGGCTAATACATTAAATGAAATTAATACAATTCAAATTAAAGATAACACTTGGTCTGATCATAGTTTTATAATAATAGATTTAGGGAAACCCCTACGGAAAGGTTTTAGCACCTGGAGAATAGATGATTCCCTTCTTAAACTTAAACAAAACCAGGAGACCTTAATCAATCTATCTAGGCCTTTTTGGCTGGAAAACTCAAATCCCGATACTCTGGATTCTACTTTATGGGCCACATATAAAGCATTAATGAGAGGTTCTCATCAAACCTGAAAAACGAACAAAAAAACCAAGAGATAAAGATTTAACCGATCTAAATATTCAATATTTTAATGTGTCTAAGTTGAATAAAGATCAACCATCCAACCAACTTATGTTAACGTTATCAGAACTACAAAATAAAATACAAAAACAGAAGAAAAGATTTAAAAAAAACTATCAGAGACTAAATACCTATTACCAGGGAAATAGAGCCAGTAAAAACTTAACAAAGAAACTAAAGAAACAAAATACGTTAAACAGGGTAAATAAGTTGTTAGATAACCAAAGTACGTACTCCTCCCCTGAAAAAATCAGTCAAATATTTAACAAATTTTACAGTAAATTGTATAATCTTGGTGCATTCTCAGATAATGAAAAAATTAATAAATATATATCTGACACAGAAATTCCCAAAATTTCTATTCCCGACTGTAACGGAGCTTCCTGCACCCTGGGTGGGTACCTCTGCCGACGGATGCTCCTAGTGCTCCACGGACACCATCAGCACCGCAGTCCCCACGTCCAGCGTTACAGCTTGGCTGGGAACTCGCCGTGCTCTACCGACCCTGTACCCACGACAAGGCTCCAGGTTCCAGTGTGTGAACCTCTCCTCCAAGAGAGAGTAGTAGGAACAGCTCTTAAAAGAGCTTAGTGATTATAGCCCAGGGGAGTATACAGAGTATAGCAATCCCCAGGGTAGATGCAGCCTTTCCCCCACACATGAGACAAGGCTCTATGTTGAGGGTAAAACAGGAACTCAAAGTTTATTGTCCCACACTGATCTTTTATACAGTTTTCCCCCACAAGGTTACTGCCCAGGTGGACCTTGTGGGGTACATGACACAAAGTCACAAAGCTAATCAAAACAGTATTGTACAGTTAGACACTCACAGATAATGTACACAACCAGGAACAGGAAACAGAAGTCCCTGTACCACGGTACACTCCGCTTGGCCACGCTACAGTCAGGGGTGTATAAACACTGACAGTCACACACACTCAATGACAAACACAGATGTATCTGACAGCCAGACTCACTTATCTGACACACTCATTCATTGACAGACACTCACACGCACACTGACAGACACACAAATACTGACAGACTCATTGACAAACACACACACACTCACATGCCCACACAGACACACATACTCACATGCACACAGACACACACACCGACAGACACACACTCACTCACACACACACACACACACAAACTCACAGACACACACAAACTCACAGACACACACACAAACTCACAGACACACATACTCACATGCACACACACACTGACAGACACACATACTCACACACAAACTCACATGCACACACTCACACACACACTGACAGACACACAAACTCACAGACACACATACTCACATACACTGACAGACACACATACTCACACACAAACTCACAGACACACATACTCACATGCACACACACACACACACACACTGACGGACACACATGCACACACACACACACTGACAGACACACATGCACACACACACACTGACAGACACACATACTCACACACACACTGACAGACACACATACTCACACACATACTGACAGACACACATACTCACACACACACTGACAGACACACATACTCACACACACACTGACAGACACACATACTCACACACACACTGACAGACACATACTCACACACAAACTCACAGACACACACTCACTCACACTATTTCCGTTAGAGTTGCTTCTACACCATAACCACTTCGTGACTATTAATCCTCTGTACAGAATACAAATTTATCCCATTAATAGTAATATTTCACTGATACTATATTACTTGGAATAAAAGAGGTCAGAACAACTTACGACACTGTATAGACAATTCCAGTGCTAAATGAATGTCCCTTTGTAAATAGTTATTTTCTTAAAAATATATACTACAATTATCAAAAGGATTGAGAGTGTCTAAAAAGCTCACAGGGCTTTTGTATAAAATATATGATAATACCAAGTGCTGCTGGGAGGCGTCCGGCTGAACTTGATTGCGAGGTGGCGAGGGAGCTCTGATCTCTCTGACCGGCTCCCTCGCAGGCTCTTTTCTGATACCGTGGGAGCCGGAATATGACGTCATATTCCGGCTCCCGCGGCATCAGAAAACAGCCTGCGAGGGAGCCGGTCAGAGAGATCAGAGCTCTCTCGCCACCTCGCAATCAAGTTCAGCTGGACGCCGCGCTGGGGATCCAGGAGGTGACCTGGCAGGAGGGAGCACTTCCCTCCTGCCGGTCACTGGAATTTTGCGCCCCCAGAGCCGGTGCGCCCTAAGGCGGCCGCCTGTGCCGCCTTATGAACGCGCCAGCCCTGCCTGCAAGGTACACTGCCGCTGGGGAGGGAGGACGATGCTCTCCTCTCCCTGCAAGGGAAGCTGCTCCCTGCAAGGGAAGTAGAACCGACTGTCTCTACTCCCGGTAACTCCTGTTGTAGCTGGGGATCTGGGCTGTCTGTCCAGCATCCCTGTAGGGACCTCAGTCCCATCTCCACCTGTAGGGACCTCGGTCTCCATCTCCACCTGCCATCTGTGGACAGTCCCAGGACCAGTCTATGATGTCCTCCCAAGGGTTGTAGGTCTGGATCTGCCACCCAACTCTCTGCCTGCCGGGTAGATTGGGGCTGAATTGAGCGGAGCAGGTGTTGGTAGTCTTGCTTCAGTTCCCACTCCATTCTGACCAGATGAATCAGGTCTGGCCCCCGGTCGTCCGCTCTGGGGATATCCAGTAGGGCTTCCCTGATGTCGTGGATGCCCCAGAGCCGACACTCTGCTGGACATCCAAAGTCATAACCCTCCTCAAAGGCCTCCCACAGTAAGCCCGGGCCATTATAGTCCTCACCCCCCCGGCATATCGTCATCAGCCATCCAGTGGTTGCGCCGGGTTGCGTACCACTTTAGTGCCCGGTAAGCATCGTCCAGCCACAACTCCTTCCAAATCCGGTCCCACAGTTCTGTCACCAAATCATACAGGGATTGCTCTCCTAGGAAAGGCAACATATACCTGGAACCGCTGTTCTTCACTGGGAAGGCTCTCTCTCCTCCTCCGCTGCACATCCTCTAAGGCCTCATACCACAGCTCCTTTCGAGTGGCATCTCTCCAGTCCAGTATGCCTTCCTCTGATACAGGCCCATCCTGTTGGCCAAGTGTTGCTGCAACCTCCAGAGAAACTCCTCCTCACATGGGGACGCTGCATGGATGCTAGGTCGCTCCATTCTCCTGAGTTCCTCTGTAGACAGGGGCGCTGTACGGGGACAAGCGTTGCCCTCAATTATAGCTCGGTAACATTATCGGTGTCTCCGAGCTGCTTCTCCTCGCACTAGGCAGCTATCCCACCGCTTGCCACCAATGTAATGGAGCTTCCTGTACCCTGGTTGGGTACATCCGCCGACGGATGCTCCTAGTGCTCCCCGAGGACTCCAAGCACTCCACCAGACACCATCAGCACCGCAGTCCCCACGTCCAGCGTTACAGCTTGGCTCTACCCTCTACCCACCCTGGACCTACGACAAGGCTCCAGGTTCCAGTGGGTGAACCTCTCCTCCAAGAGAGAGTAGCAGGAACAGCTCTTAAAAGAACTTAGTGATTATAGCCCAGGGGAGTATACAGAGTATAGCAATCCCCAGGGTAGATGTAGCCTTTCCCCCACACACGAGACAAGGCTCTATGTTGAGGGTAAAACAGGAACTCAAAGTTTAATGGCACACAATGGCACACATTGGTTTTATCAGAGTCCATACAGATGTTCAAACAGCTACTAGATGCATACTTGCAAAGACAGAATATTCAAGGATATAATCTTTCAATGTAGGGTAATAACTGCTTGATTCAAGGATAAATCTGACTGCCATTCTGGGGTCAAGAAGGAATTTTTTGTCCTAGCTTGTTGCAAAATTGTGCTTCAAACTGGGGTTTTTTGTTTTTTTTTGCCTTTTGGATCAACAGCAAAAAACAGGTGTGAGGAAGGCTGAACTTGATGGACGCAAGTCTCTTTTCAGCTATCTAACTATGTAACTATGTAACTATGTAACACTGGTCTTTTATACAGTTCTCCCCCACAAGGTTACTGCCCAGGTTGTCCTTGTGGGGCACAGGACACAAAGTCACAAAGCCAATCAAAACAGTATTGTACAGTTAGACACAACCAGATAATGTACACAAACCCTCCCTTCAGCTTGGGAGATAATTAAAGGACCCCTATAGTGCCTGGAAAACATACTCGTTTTCCTGGCACTATAGTGCCCTGAGGGTGCCCCCACCTTCAGGTTCCCACTCCCGTGGCGCTGAAGGGGGAGGAAGGGGTTAATCGCTTACCTCTTTTCCGGCACCGGAGACTCTCCTCGGCGCTGGAGACTCTCCTCCCTCTTCTTCCTTGCGCGCGCATTCAGCCTGTCCATAGGAAAGCATTATCATATTTCTCTGAAACTGCTATGTTTACAGAAAAAAGGGTTAAACCTAGCTGGACCTGGCACCCAGACCACTTCATTAAGCTGAAGTGGGCTGGGTGCCTATAGTGGTCCTTAAAGTAAGATACTGTAATTAACTCAATTATCCCCATTTTTCACAAAGTACTGAAAACACCCCAAAACACCACATATCCCCATGTGATATCTTCTGATAGCCTTGATCTGGTTGAACAACATATTCAAAAATCACCCAGATCAGAGCAGAGGTTCAGGAAATTCCTGGAAGTCATATTCGACCGACCGCAAGCATGGCTTCATGCCCAAAACAGTTCCAGAGATATGCTGTGCGGCCGGTCTATTTCCAATAGTTCAAATACTGTTCAAATTACCGAATGAACGGGTGAATGGCCATAGTCTATGTGTGTCCCTGGTTCGTATGTTTAAATGTACCGAACGCCGCTGAAAAGAGACGAATTGCTGAAAGTCTGGAAGTCCCAGCGGTGTTCGTGTGGAATAGAAAACAGTTCCACGCTTTCGACGACAAAACACAGATGGCCGTTCGATAGTTTAAGATGGCCGACACTACGTGTTCATTCATCAATTAAGCTGCGGTTAACCACAGCTTCTGGGAGGTTAACAAGCAGCACACTCCACATGCAGGGTGGCATTTTGTTTGGCTACTTGAATAGCATTATCCTGGTTGTAATGGAAGCTTAATTCATTGAACCAATTAACACAAATATAAGGGAGAATATAACATCCAAGCAAATAAGGAGAAACATGAAATCCAGGGACAGAGGGTTCTGTCACAAGTGCCTTAAAACCCAGTAAGTCACAAGAACCATAATCACAAGGCTGGAAGCTGGCAAACAGGCCCCTCCAAAAAACAGTGGCAAAGTCACTTTCGCCACACCGACCTTAATCAGCTTAATTTCGAGTTTTCATCTAATGAAGTGGAAAAAGAGATTGATAGATTAAAACTATTTAAGACTCCTGGCCCAGATGGATATAGCAACTTTTATTACAAGATCATGAAAAAAAGAAATAGCTCCCCCTTTAACGCCCCTTTTCAATTAAATGGCCACGAAAGTTAAAACTCTGAAAGAGTTATTACAGGCTAACATCTAACCAATATTAAAGCCTAATAAAGATGAAAGAGATGTCAGAAATTACAGACCGATTTCTTTAATAAACATAGATATGAAAATATATGCAGCAATCTTAACATCTAGATTAAAACCACTTATTCAGAAAGTTATCTATGCGGATCAGGTCGGTTTCATTCCGGGCAGATCCTCGGATAGTTGTACCAGAAGAATTCTGGATATATTGGATAGAGCAGAATGTCGGGAGATTCCATTGCTGACCCTGTCACTAGATACTGAGAAGGCCTTTGACAGGGTCAGCTGGAGATTCCTTGATCCTTTGGATTCGTGGGTTGGATCCATGGAGCTATTATGGCTCTTTACTCTGAACCGATGGCAAGAACAGTTGGGGTAAATATCCTATCTAGCTGGTTTAATTTACAAAATGGCACGCGGCAGAGATGCCCCTTATCACTTCTTATCTATATCTTAACGCTTGAACCGTTAGCAATTAATATTAGAACAAATCAAGGGATTTCCAACAAAAAAATTAAAAGCTAAAATTTCGCTATATGCCGACGACATTTTACTACTTAAATCCCCAGAATCATCTTTACCACAAGTATTACACGAAATAAATAAATACAGTGAAGTATCAAATTACAAACTTGATGTATCTAAATCAATCACCTTAACTAATAAGGTTATAAATTACTGCTTTAAAGATCTTAGAGAAAGTTTAACTTTAAAAATATGTTTTTAATTATCTAGGGGTGACAATTTCAGCACAAATAGGAAATCTAATGGAAATAAATGTCTTAAATCATTTAAAATACACCAATATAAAGTTAAAAGAATGGCGCCTGTTAGAATCCTCTTTGTCAGGTAGGAATAATGTAATAAATGCCTACATTATCCCCAAATGGTCATATCTGTTTAGAATGATACCCCTTCAAATGCCTGATAGCTGGTTAACAATGATTCAATCCAGTTTTCAGACCTTTATATGGAAATGTAAAAAACCTAGAATAAGATCTAAAGTTCTGACGAGAAAATATCGACAAGGGGGTTTGAATTACTCGATATAAGAAATTGCTATTTTTCTAATATCATTGGGCATATACATAAATTACAAGCAGAAGCTTTTTTAAAAAAAAAAAAACACGTGGTACACAATAGAATCTGAGGCAGTTGGAAGAGATAGACTTGAAGTATACTAATGGCTTAACAGCAGTAAAAAAGTAACAGACGAATGAAATAGTAAATCTTTTATCACAGACTATTCGGGCTTGGGATATATAGAAAAAATGACTGAACATTTCCCATAAACTAATTAATACATGCCATTTGGTTGCTTTGGAAGATAACATGCAAGCTATCTCTTTACAAAACTGGTCTAAATTCCAGTGGAGTATTAAAGATATCTGGCAAAAAGATACATTTTTATCTTTCGCTGAAATTAATGCTAAATTACACCTACCAAACAAAGAACTCTTCTTGTACCTTAGAATTAAAAACGTTTTAAACAAACTTTACTAAGTAATACATCTAAAGTTGTTACTCATATTCAAATTTTTTTAACTATACTAAAGTTAAACATTTTTTTCCAAAGCTACCAATTTAATACTTCTCTCTGATCAAAAACCTATATTATTGATAAATGGAAAAAAAGATTTAGAAATTGATATAAGTGACAATGAATGGTGTTGTACCCTTAAAGGACCACTATAGTGCCAGGAAAACATACTCGTTTTCCTGGCACTATTGTGCCCTAAGGGTGCCCCCACCCTCAGGGTCCCCCTCCCGCCGGGCTGGATGGAGAGGAAGGGGTTAAACTTACCTCTTTCTCCAGCGCCGGGCGGGGAGCTCTCCTCCTCCTCTCCGCCTCCTCTCCTCCTCTTCGGCTGAATGCGCATGCCTGGCAAGAGCCGCGCGTGCATTCAGCCAGTCCATAGGAAAGCATTATCAATGCTTTTCTATGGACGCTGGCGTCTTCTCACTGTGATATTCACAGTGAGAAGCGCGGAAGCCCTCTAGCAGCTGTCAATGAGACAGCCACTAGAGGCTGGATTAACCCATTTATAAACATAGCAGTTTCTCTGAAACTGCTATGTTTATAGAAAAAAAGGTTAAACCTAGCTGGACCAGGCCACCTCATTAAGCTGAAGTTATCTGGGTGCCTATAGTGGTCCTTTAAGGATATACGAATATATGTTCACTGCTTGAACTTAATAGAATGCCAATATAAGATTATGTACAAATGGTATCTGACGCCATATAAGATCTCTAGGATGTATCCAGGTCAGAACCCACATTGCTGGCGATGTGGTTGTCTGGACGGATTCCTCTTATGCATATGGTGGCATTGTAAATTGGTAAAATCTTTATGGTCATGGGCCTATGAATTACTCAAATCCTTATTTAAAATAATCATTTAGAAAAGGACCTGATACAGCCCTATTACATCTAAACTGGGATTTATCTTCTACTCCATCAAAATGCCTTGCTATCCATTGTTTCTTAGAAACTAAGATTATAATAACAATGGAAATCAAGTCTCCCATTTCAGAGGAGGCACTTAATTTTCATTTCAACTCTGTATGGAAAGGGATCTGCACGGATCTTCTCTATACTCCTTAAATAAACAAGAACATTATAACAAATGGCTGGAAGTTCTACGGAGTGATTAATCTGAAAGGCAGGACTTGATTGTAAATAGTTTTTAGACAGTAAAAAATCCTACTACTAGACTAACCATGAAATAGACCTTTACTGAACAGACGATGCTTTAGATTTGTAAAATTGCACTGTTATGACGATACATAAAATGGTACTTTTTTATTGGGAAATACCACTAAGTGTTTAAGGGATATTTATGAGTTGATAATCCTTTCCCAATTTATCGGGTAGTTGATAATGAAATCTTTGTTTATTTTTTTACATTTTTTTTTTTTTTGTCTTTTCTGTTTTTGTCTTTATGTTGTATTTGTTGTCTAAAATAAGAAAATGCAAATTGTTTTCTAATAAATAATATTTAAAAAAAAAAACAACAAAATGTATCACAACAATATCATCAGTGAAAGTGCCAATCACAAACACTGGCCAAAATTAGTGTTTGAAATAGTTTTTATGCATTTTCCACACACAAACAAATATGAACGTTAACTTTGGCCAGTGTTTGTGACTAAGTGGCTACTACAAAAGACTGGACATATCCCATTTGTAATACCTTGGGTATTACTTTTGCTAATGGTATGCTATCATGGGGGTAATTCTCATTCCTGGGCTACCATATGGTCTCAAATGCAACATAACCAGTCTGAAAAAAATATAAACTGAAAAATTTGACGTGCTATATTTGACCGTGTAACTTTCCAAAACACCATAAAACCTTTACATGAGGGGTACTGTTTTACTTGTGAGACATTGCTGAACACAAATATTTTTTTGCAGTAACAGCTAACATTATTATGACATTCACAGTTAAAATGCCATGCAGCCCTGTTTATCCTGAACAAAATGATATATAATAAGTGTGGGTGCACTTAATATGAAATAGGTGAATTATGGTTGTACAGACATATAGTTAAATTCCAGGTTTTGTTTTCATTTTGCCTTGATCAGAACTTGTACAATTGCCTTTGGAGGTTCAGGTGAGCACATATACATAATTTATTAAAACTGGGTGTTACTCTCATGTGTGAGTGTTCCTTTAAATATTTTTTGTTTTTTTGCAACTTGATGTAGAATAGTATTCTAACATTTAAAATAAAATGCTTCTGTTATAGCCCTTTAATTCCAACATTGTTGAGGTGTAATGCTTAGGATCCAGTCCAGTATAACATGTTCACTTTGTTAGATCAAGTTATGATTTTCTCGATAGGAGAAATTAATCTTCTTTTTAGAAAATTATTAACATCTTTTGCAGAGAGTTCAAGTATTTAATTGCTTTGCTAATATCAACTTTTATATCTTCGCTAGAAATATAGCATATGCTCTTTCTGTGTATGTTGTTGAATGAAAGCTGAACTCATTCTGCCAGTGATGACTCTAATTGAATCAGATTTTTTCAGCTTGTGAGCTGCTTGTTGCTATAAAGGAAAATGTATCCATACCTACTGTAATTTTCTATTCCTGGTCATGTGCCATGGCAGCACTACGATGGGTAGCTCCTCTCTATCCCTAATTAGACAGGAACTAATTAAATTAAATGTATAAGTACCTCCTCCTATCCTCTCCTCAGTCTTGTTACAAGCAATATCCCAGGGCGGGACCCTTGTGCTGCCATGGCATATGACCAGGAAAAGAAAATTACGGTAAGTATGGATAATTTTTCCCTTTTCCTGGCCATATCCATGGCAGCACATCGATGGGTAATACCCAAGCAATAACCAAGGAAGGGAAGAATAAATAAAGAAACCACAAACTCAGGAATATCATATGCAAAGTGTATTGGTACCACAAACGAAGTGACAAACACCTAAACTTCAGGAATCAAGGGTTTCATACAGAAAGGACACTTTTAGCAAATTGGTCCGAAAGACCGTCTCTGATATCCACTTGGTAATGTCTGATGGAAGTATTGGCAGAGGACCAAGTGGCAGCTCTACAAATGAGTTCAGGAGAGACCTTGGCAGAGGAGGCCCAAGAGGAGGAAAGGGATCTCGTGTGAGCTTTGAGTCCATGCAGGACTGGAGCTTTCGAAGCCTGATAAGCTGGGATGATGGCTGAAACAATCCATCTGCTAATGGTAGATTTAGGAGCCTTACTGCCCTTTCTACATGTGTTATAAAGGACAAAGAGGCCTGGAGATGAATGCCAAGGGGCGGTTCTGTCAATATAGATTTTGTGGCATCTCACCAAATCCAAGGAGGAAAGATCTCTGTCATCACCATCTACTTGTGGAACCAGATGCAAAGCTGGGTGAACAATTTCCTCGTTAATATGAAAGGCGGAGGTGACCTTAGGCCAAAATTCTGGGATAGTATGAAGGACGACCCTGTCCTTGACTGACAGAGCATGAAGTCCCGAGACCCTTCTGTCTGAGGTCAAAGCCACCAGTAAGGCAGTTTTAATGGAGAGGAAATGGAAAGGCACTGAATCCGAAGGTTCAAAGGGGTCAGACTTTAGAGCTTGGAGAACCAGAGGCAAGTCCCAAGGTGGAGCAAACGGCTTAATCAGAGGTCTGATTTTTAGTACAGCTTTAAGAAACCTGGCCACGTCAGAATCAAAGGCCCAGTTGTGATTAGTTAAAGCAGACAAGGCAGATACGTGAACCTTCAAGGTGTTGTAGCTCAGACCCTTCTCGAGGCTGGACTGAAGAAAGTCTAAGATATTCCCTGTGGAAGGACACTGGATCGAGACATCCCTCGAGGAAGCCCAAGAAGAGAAAACGTCCCAGATTCTATAGTATGCGTAGAAGTGGAACGCTTCCTAGCCCTGTGCAGGGTGTCTACCACCGCATGAGAGAAGTCATTATTCAACAGTCTTTCCCTTTCAACCTCAATGCATCAGGTTGAGGGAGTACGGGTCTGGGTGGAGAACAGGACCTTGACACAGGAGGTCTGGGACTCTCGGAAGACTCCAATGCAGCTCTACACAAAGGCTCTGCAGGAGGGGAAACCAGGGTCTGTGCGGCCAAAATGGGGCTATGAGTATGAGTGAGACGCGAACCATCCTCATTCTCCTTAGAATGGGAAAAATTAGGGGAAAAGGGGGAAATGCATACCCCTCTCGAAATCGCCAGTTGCTGGAAAGGGCATCCCACCCCATGTCTAAATGATCGTTGTGCTTCGTGAAGAAACATTCCACCTTCGTGTTTTTTAGTGCCGCAAACAAGGAAGGCCCCATCTGTCCACTATCATTTGGAACATGTCGTCCGACAAAGACCACTCTCCCAGATCGATTCTTGATCTGCTGAGGAAATCAGCGATCTGATTCTGTTTCCCCGTGAGATGAATTGCTGTGAGGCCTGCCAGGTGTCGTTGAGACCATGACATCAACTGATGCATAAACACCATCATCCTGCGGCTCCTGGTGCCACCCTGATGGTTAATGTAGGCTACCACCGCTGCACTGTCTGACCGAATCTTCACCCAACGGTGACGAATCAGCAAAGAGAAATGTTTCAGGGCTTCGAGAACAGCAAAGAGTTACAGGAGATTGGAAGGCAAGTTGTCCGCAAGGAACTTCCATTTCTCCTGCGCAAAGTCACGTTGACAATGGGCTCACCAACCCCAATGTCTGGCATCCGTCGTTATTACTATCCACGGAACGTCTCCCAGAGGGAAGCCCTTGGCTAAGGAGACACGGTTTAGCCACTAAACCAGGGAATTTTGAACTGACAACTGGAGGAGGGGATAGGAGGAGGTCCTTATACATTTATTTTAATTAGTTCCTGTCTAATTAGGGATATGGAGGAGCTACCTATCATTGTACTGCCATGGATATGGACAGGAAATGTTTCTGAGTGATAGTCCTTTTTGTCCTTTACTTCTGATTGAGTGAAAAATATTCTTCTTGGTTTGTATCCCCTTTATCTAGAAAAAGTAAATACTAGATATGCAAATGGTGTGTTTTCCTATTGAAATGTTGAAGTGAAAATGATGAGATCTGTCTATATAAATCAAAATGTTTATTTGAGTTTAGTGTAGATATGCTCAGTATTGGTTTGAAATGTATTATAGATCATATTCACAATTTAATGGTTGCACCATATTCTCTGTTCACCCATGCTCACAGGCTATAACAGATTGCTAAATTATCAGTCAAGCTTAAAGGGACACTCCATGACTGCTGATCCAGAAAAACCCCACCTCCCGTTGCCCTCCGTAAATAATAACACCACACAATAGTTATGGGTAAGGGCAACGGCCACAGTTTTATTAAATTTTGACACAGACCAGCTTTCCATCCAACTGCCAGCAGTTGAGAGACTTCTCCCAACAGGCAGATACCACTTCTTTGTCCATGAGTTCATAGCCTGCCTACCACCATCAGCCCTCGGCAGGCTGCGACTCCCCAAGTTGACTCATCAATTTCTTTCAATTTCCAATGCGCTGGCCAGGAACACCGCCACCACGATGTCGACCCTGTCCAGTCCCTCCTGTCGGCATCGCACCCCCTGCAGCCAGCGCCAACTCCACTCCAGACTGAAGTCCCAAATTAAAAATATCAAGCCCAATGCTAGTTAGGTGGACACCATCCCTCCGCATCAAATTCCTGTTATCCCCTTCCAGCTCCATGTGGCGAACCACTATGCCCCCGAGACTTCGAACAAACCTGGCAACCGTCATGTTCAATTTTTGCCGAGCCCGCTCAATCCCGCGGGCATGCGGCAATGCCCGCCAACAGGGGCGCGGAACAATTTCGGACCAAATCAGCGTGAGGTCTCGGAAGAGCGCCATGCATCTGGCCAAATCCTGTTTTATCATGTAGAGGAGATTCACCGTCCTGACCCGACCCAAATCATTGCCTCCCGCGTGAACCACTAAAGTAACAGGCCCAGAAACAAACCTCCGTAACTGAACACATTCTGTGAAAAACTGGCCCCAGGAGAGACCACGAACACCTTGCCACCAAACCCTGGCCACTTCAAAGGGAAAGCCTAAGTTTCTCCCGTAGGACCTTTCCTCAGCTCTGCCCAATTAATATAGGAGTGACCCAGAATCCAGACAAAACGAGGGGAACCTGCGAGAAAGAAAATTACAAAAGATGCGGTCGCATATATAACTTGAAGCGACCCGACTCCCACCTGCCCAACCGCTTAATCGAGGCCTCCGAGAATCCTAACGTGCCTGCCTGAGTAGCGGCCCCAATCCGAAAGGAGTGGGCCGAGTATCCTGAAACGTCCACACCAACCGCCAATAAAACTGCCTTATGCCTAGCTGAGAACCGATACTGAGTTAACGGGGACCCATCAGCATGTACCAATAAGGAGCCACCCGGCCCGGACGAACTGCTAAGTACGATTCCAACAATCGCAGTGGGCAGAAGGGGCCACTGGCGGCACCAATTCGCACCCAGGCACCTTGGCCAGCATGGTCGGTTTTCGACCGACGAACCCGCAGATCCAGGGCCGAGGCCGACAGATGCACGTCCGACAACAACATAGGAGATAATGACCATAAGTTAGGAGCCACCAGCTCCCCCACCCTGAATGCCCCCAAAAAACATAAGGAAAGGCTACCCGAAAAAGTAACACCTCAAAGTCAGAAGCACATACCTTCGGGAGGTCCTTCAACAAAAGCTCCAGCAGGTCCGCTGAGATCGGCCTCCGACGATCCTTACCCTTTCGAAGTCTCCAACCCTTCAATACTCGCTGAATAATGAATTCTTTGGAAAGATCCCTCCAACCCAGAACCCGAAAGCAAAAGGACAAGGCAGACATAGCATGCAACGCCACCGCACTGGACTTACCTTGAGACTCCAAAGAGGCTAGGAGAAGCAGAGTGGCCTCGAACCGGCCCTCCTCCGATAAAAACCCCTTTAGTCCTGTCAGCCAAGGACAGCCAGCGAGACCATACCACCTGATAGTCCCGCCATGACCCGTGGGATAGCGAATCCGACAACAATCGTCTCAGACCTCCAAAGCCAGGTCCCATAAAGATGGAGCCATAAAGATGGAGGACAGGACCGACCCACTCGGTCTGCACCGGGCGCCGCCTCTCGAAACCGGTCCCACTGCAACCGAGAAAGAGAGTCAGCCACCACATTCAATACCCCAGGAACATGACACGCCTTAACCCATACATTAAAGCGTAAGCTTAACAGAACTAAGCGCCGGAGCAAGGCCAACACCGGAGGGGAGGCAGAGGTAGCCCGCGTAATAACGTGAACCACGCTCATGTTGTCAGTATGAAAAACGACAACATGGCCTCGCAAATCTCCACCCCAAAGTTCCAAGGACACCACAATCGGAAAGAGCTCCAAAAAGGTGAGGTTGCGCATGATATCCCTACCTTTCCAGCCCACAGGCCATGACTCTGCACACCACTGACCACGAAAGAAACCTCCAAATCCCACGGAGCCAGAAGCGTCCGTAAGGAGATCCTGTTACGCTATTAGGGGTGATTTGGATTGGAACTCAACTGCAGCTTGTAATCTCCCTAATTACAATAGTGAAGAAATGGAGAATCCTTAAGTATCAATACTGTGGCTTTAAGAAAAGAGAGAATCACTGGTAACTTGATTCAACCGAAGTTTTAATAAGTGTTAAACTTAAATGAATTGCATTTAGGCAATAATCCAATAAGAAGAAGTGCAAGTAATCAACAACACAAAGTTCATTATTAAGTATTTCTTCAGAGATGCATTAAGTAACATTAGTTAATGAGAATAATCTTCAATAGGAACAATAATCAAGTAGCTAAGATTATTTGCAAAGCAAGAACAGTTCATAGTGAATAAGCATGATGGGAGTTGTCCTCCATGAGATTAGTAACTTGAAGCACTGAGTGTAATTGCAAAGCAATAAACAGTTCATAGTGAATAAGCATAATGGGAGTTGTCCTTCATGAGATTAGTAACGAAGCACTGAATGTAATTGCAAAGCAAGAAACAGTTCATAGTGAATAAGCATGATGGGAGTTGTCCTTCATGAGATTAGTAACTTGAAGCAATGAAGATTTGAATAAGCAAGCATCAGTTCATTAATAAATGATATTGCAGACAAAAAGCTGAAAGATATACTTAAGGTTAATATGGGTAGTCCTCCAATAGTTCAGAGATATGGTCCACTTGTAAAGTAGCAAAGTATCCGTTCTCCAGTAATCCTTTATGGTATGCAGCAATCCTTGCATTTGCTCAAAGGCTGGAACGGCTTGTCTGAGCTTGTGGAGAGGTAAGTCTGGTGGAAGTAGCTCCCAGTAGCTGAGCCTGGGAAGCCCGCGGTCTCGCGGAGGCAGCTCACACGTTAGCTCACACAATCAATCACCAAGCACCCTCTCTCTGGCCCAGTCTCCCTAAATACCGTCAGAGCTGTGTCAGAGGGGGGCGGGGTCCGGCTCCTCACCGCTGAGTGCCGAACCCGGAAGTGTTACTCAACGATGCATTGGGTGCAGCCTCCCGTAGCCAACATGAGTGGCCATTGTAGGTGCCTAGAAAGGAACTCCAGATGCGTAAATTCTCCCACATGCGGTTTACCCTGATGAAATGGTGCGGTTCCTGGATACCAACCGTGGCAAATGACAGTCAGCGACAGAATGCACGACCCATGGGCAGAACCCGACACGCAAAGGTCAGGTGACCCAAAAGGACCTGCATCTGTCGCAATTTAACCTTCCTAGCTCCTTTGACCCAGTCCACTAATTCCAGAAGAACCGTGAGCTTATCCTCCGGCAACCGAAAAATCATATTAATGGTATCGATTTCGATAAACGATAGTACAGTCACCGGGCCCACTGTCTTATTCTCGGCGACCGGAACCCCAAACTCCTTAGCTATAGCCCGAAAGGAATCCAGCAAGTCCACACATACTTGGGAGCCTGCAGGGCCCACAAACAGGAAGTCATCCAAGTAGTGCGTAACTGAGTTCCAACCTGATTCCTGAACAGTAACCCATTCGAGAAAGGATGAAAACATCTCGAAGTAGGAGCAAGAAATCGCACACCCCATGGGCAGGCACATGTCATAATAATAACTACTACGAAAGTGGCAAACCAGGAGGTGGAAGCACCCAGGGTGTACCGGTAACAACCGAAAAGCAGACTCAATGTCTGACTTGGCTAGCAGGGAACCCGGTCCAGCTGCCCGAACCAGTTGCAACTACCTATCAAAGGACGCGTATCGAACTCGACACACCTCGTTTCCGTTGACATCGTTCACAGATCCTCCAGCCGGGTAGGATAGGTGATGGATCAATCGGAAGGAGCCGGGCTCTTTTTTGGGGACTAAACCCAGCGGCGACACGTGGAGATTGCGAAAAGGAGGGAAGACAAAGGGGCCGGCCATCCGCCCCAGTTTAATCTCCCTATCCAATTTGTCCTGTAACCTATCCTCCATCCCGCGGACTGATTTCAAGTTTTCCGCAAAACAACAGGACTCAGACAAGACAAATGGGATCCAAAAGCCCTTCAAAAATCCCCCTAAGAGAACCGCCGCAGCACATCTATTCCACTGTGCACGCTGGCAGGCCCGGGAAAGGGAGATGGTGATGGCCTACACGGCGTCATCAGAAGTAGCCATAGGCTACCATCCTGCATGCTGAAATCCATATCCGGGCATGCTGCCATTTTTTGCCTAAATTGTTGGTCGTAGCGAAACCAACATTGACCCCCATAAATCTTATAAGCCCCCCAGATTAAATCCAGATACCCAAATAGAGAGCTAGCCTTCTCTGGAAAACGACGGACCAGAATACTGAATACCTACGGGGCCTGTCAACAGATTCCCTGTCAGGGGGAACCAATGACATGAAATCGACGTACTCACCATTACATATCCTGTCCTGCATCTCTGCGGGGATATGGACTCCCAGGGGGGATATGATACACCCAGGCAGACACAGTCTAAACCCCCCTTAAACCCCTCTAGCAACCTGCGCACTATTGCTCTGCGCCTGTGGCCCCCCAGACAACTTTTCGAATACTGCACGCAATAAACTCAAAACCTCCCTAGAGCTACCCTGATCCCCAGGCAACTCACCCCAGACGCTCACGCAAGTCAACTCACCCCTGGAGAGTGGTACAGACGGCTCCTGCACTGTAGGTATGACAGCTTCATCCTCTTCCTCTGTCCAAGAATCTGAATCTGACTCTCCCCGAGCAGCACTGATTCTCCTTGTACTCCTGCTGTTTGCCAGCAGAGTTGAGGATCTTCTAGCATCTCTCCCTGGGCGTCTGGTACTCCTGCCTGTTTCAGGCAGAGTTGCAGGGCTTCTGACATCTCTTCCATGATCTCTGCCGCTCCAGCCGGCTTCCGGCAGAGTTGCTGGGCTCCTGAGGACGGGTCCGGTGTCTCCGTCCCGCCGGAGAGGAAGGGGAGGTGGGCCTGTGACGTGGCAGCATCCAGCTGTGCCCGCGTCACATTCGCGATGCGTCCGACGTCATTCTTCTGCGTCCATGAGTCGGACGCGATGAGATCACTTCCGCTCTTACCGGAAGAG
The DNA here is from genome assembly GCF_036172605.1 of Pelobates fuscus. Classification (NCBI taxonomy): domain Eukaryota; kingdom Metazoa; phylum Chordata; class Amphibia; order Anura; family Pelobatidae; genus Pelobates; species Pelobates fuscus. Next base: position 204,455,395 of record NC_086317.1, on the reverse strand, counting down.
ACGGCAGACTCCAGGAACAAACCTCCAAGCCGGCGCCATCTTGGGCCCTTGCCCCCGAAACCATGGCAGAGGGCCCGCGACGAGAATGCACTTGGGGGCCTCCTCTGAGCCATCCGCACCGGAACTCCTCGCACAACCCTCCGATCTCCACGCCTGGTACCGGTTCTTCGTACAGGACTGGGGGATAAATGTGTCGGAGGCCTTGTCCTCCGGGCCCTCCGACCGTCTGCAGGGGGTATTCAGCCGTCCTCTCCATCACAGCAGCACCCGAACTTCCAGCAACGCCGGCCATAACAGCATCAAGGGCGCCTGAGCCATGAGACTCCAGGTAAGCCTGCAGCATGCCAACCAGTGCCTCCTGCGACACCGTTGTTGTAGTAGATGCCATAATAAAATATAGAACTACTGATAAACTAACAATAGATCTAAATTACTAGGCCCTACACTACGTTCTCACTCCTCACTTTACTGAGAAACTGATATGACCCCTCCTCTGCACTGCTTTATATTTAATATTGCAACAAAGTACCCACTATAGCCACCCCCCCTTACTGTTGGCCTGCAGTCATGCCCTCCCTTCCTTTTCAGTCCAGGGAGATACTGATGCCATATTTAGCTTTCTGAAAAGCTTTATGTGTAAAGAGTGTATTCGCTTATTTTTAAGTGTAGATTCCAATAGAAATTAACACTTTTATGAATTAACCTGGTTACATCCACCTGGCTCTCAATCAGACAACCAGTCCTGTTACTTCCTGATTTCCTTAGCTCAGTAAAGCTAAATTCAAGAGGCAGCAATTGCCCAGAACAACTGCCTGCAAAAACCTCTCAATGAGCTGCATTGGGAAGTCTGTGATTGGACAGCCACAGAAAGTCTGGGCGGGGCTAAAAGGGGATGTTTTACAAAGGCAGCAGACAAGAGAACTGCAGGTTTTGCAAACTGTTTTTTGTTCTACCCCTATGGAAAAAAAATCATAATTAAATGCATGAAAGATTTAATTTGTGGTACATCTACTAAACCGTGATTTCATGTTATTTTGTATTTGGGCAGTGTCCCTTTAAAATTAGAATTTCATTTGTACCTATTGTTTACAGGTTAACAAATTGTGTTTTCCTCTCAGGCCCTGATACAATGCTTTTTTGATGCTTAAACTATAAACATATAGTACCAACCCCTGGATGTTGAGCTAAGGTAAAACATCACCAGGACGTACTTGAAAACCAGAGTAATCTGAATGTACATTTTCTGGTTAAATACTTTGTTATTATTATTATATATAAAAGACATGGCTAAACTGTGGCTTGCGGCTCGCAAAACTATTTATGGCCGCCGCTACCTTAAAGGAATACTATAGTCACCTAAATTACTTTAGCTAAATAAAGCAGTTTTAGTGTATAGATCATTCCCCTTCAATTTCACTACTCAATTCACTGTCATTTAGGAGTTAATGTGTTTCTGTTTATGCAGCCCTAGCCACACCTCCCCTGGCTATGATTGACAGAGCCTGCCTGAAAAAAAAACTGGTTTCACTTTCAAACAGATGTAATTTACCTTAAATAATTGTATCTCAATCTCTAAATTTAACTTTAATCACATACAGGAGGCTCTTGCATGGTCTAGCAAGCTATTAACATAGCAGGGGATAAGAAAATCTTATTAAACAGAACTTGCAATAAAGAAAGCCTAAATAGGGCTCTCTTTACAGGAAGTGTTTATGAAAGGCTGTGCAGATAGGTGTGACTAGGGTTCATAAACAAAGGGATTTAACTCCTAAATGGCAGAGGATTGAGCAGTGAGGCAGCAGGGGCATGTTCTATACACCAAAACTGCTTCATTAAACTAAAGTTGTTCAGGTGACTATAGTGTCCCTTTAAGGCACCACAGGCCTTAGGGCATATCGGGCCGGGTAGCACAGGATAGTGCTAACATTGGGGGCTGAGGGAATAAGACACATGGGGGACTGGAGGAATGGCACACATGGGGGGCTTGGATATATGAGACACGAGGGACTGGGGGAATAAGACATATGGGGGGCTGGGGGAATGAGACATATGGGGGGCTAGGACACATGGGCAGCAGTAGGAATGAGACAGGAATGGGGAAATGAGACATATAGGAGGCTGGGTGAGTGAGACACATAGGTGGCTGAGGGAATGAGACACATGGGAGTCTGGGGGAATAAGACACATGGGGACTGGGGGAATGAGAGGAATGAAACACATGGGGGAAGCTGGGGGAATGAGACACATAGGGGGCTGGGGAAATTAGACATATGGGGGCTGAGGGAATGAGACAGATGGGGTGGTGGGGGAATGAGACACATGGGTTACTGAGGGAATAAGACAAATGGGGAACCAAGGGAATGAGACACATGGGGACTGGGTGTTGTGCCTAATCATTAAATTCATGAAGCACCAATATCAAATAACAATAATCAATTACCCTAAGGTTTTTAAAGATATTGGTGGGCACCAAAACCCTATTCGGGATGAGTGAATTGAGTATTTGAGAAAGGGAAAGACACTGACACCAAGTACTTGTAAATAATCCGTTATAGGCAAATGCAAATATTACAAGTTTTAGAATGAAATGTTGTAACTGTGTCCTTTTTCTATAAGAGATATTACAAAATGACAAGGTGTTAGAATGTAACACACAACATTTCATACAATGTTTCTTTAATAAATTACTTCTTGCCCATATTCAGTGAATACGATGTTCAGACTAGATAGATAGAATTTTATAACATGACAGGAGGCTTCGTATTTGCTTAAGTCTCTCTTTACTAGAACTCCACAGCAGCACAGAAAACAACCAATCAGAAAAAAGTTAGGTACTATAAAACTCCCCTCCCCATGCATCATTTCCTCTTTCTTTGCTGCTCCGCACCAGTACAGGTCAGAGTACCACTGCCTCCTGCTTATAGTGGGTGGCTTTGGGGTTTTTATTGCTTATTTTCAGTATTTTTTATTTTATACTGTAGATTGCCTTTGTGGGATTTAGCTATATTTGTATATATATAGTCAGTAATTTATTTATCTTTCCCTTGTGAGATTTTTTCTTATGTTTCAGTTTGTCTATGCCCTTGCATAATTTCATTCTATCAATGTATTTTTCCCTATATTTGTGGGGGTCTTTGGGGTCCTTATTGTGTTTTCTTTGGACTTGTGCCCCCTGTCCGTTTCCCTTTTCTGGGTTCATGCGTTTTCCATTCTATTTTGCTTCCCGCTTTTTCCCGTGGTGTGCCTGCCGCTCTGGGGCTTCAGGAGGCTGACTCTTCTGCCTCTTTCATCCCCCTTCGACTCCGGCGGTCCCACGTGCCTTTTTCGGTCGCGGGGTACTCGCGTGCGCCCAAGTACCCGGCGGCCGGATCTTTTTCTCCACGTGGCCGCCTCGCCGCGGACGCCTCCGTCCGTGGACGGCGTGTGTCCGACCGGGCGGGGGAGAGTGCGACCGGGGGTGGGTGTGACCGCCCGCGGCCCCCTCCCTCGTCGGTACACTACTCTTTGGAGGTCTGCCTCCACCCAGCTCAGTGCTTACCTTCTGCACTTGGAGCGGTATACAGGCTTTTGACTGCATGTCAGTTTAGTTCCACTATAGTGACCGATTTGAGCTTGATCCTTCTATTAAGGGACACTCTGAGTGACTTTCTCCTATGGATTACTATCCATGTATGTGTGGGTGTATATACATTTGCATTTTCGTTTTTTGTTACATGTCAGGATTGCTGTGAGTTTGATTGTCATATTTACCTATGTGTACTGTGATTTTACTGTCTAGTGTATATATGATTTCTGTATTTCACAGAATACTGTGGGTTTTTGCTGACAGTGTGTATCACAGGTTGCTATGTGTTGTTACTGACAGTGTATTTCAAGATTTTGTTTGGCTGTCAGTGTATATCACATGTTGCTGTGTGTTTACTGTCAGTGGATACCTCATATCGCTGCGGGTTTTTGCAGACAGTGCATATCACTACTTTTGTTTGATCTACCGTCAGGGTATATCACAGATTACTGTGAATTTCGAGTATTTATAATCCCTGTTATACAAGCTCTGTACAGGGGTGTATATCCTACATCCTACAGTTAGCTCTGGGATTCATTCGCTTCTCAGTGTATATATTTTCTCTCAGATGGGACTACTCTGGTATGTATTCTCTGTCCGTGGCATATATATAGTTAAGACTTGGATCTGACTCTAGCTGGTATGGGAGACCAGTCTACACCGATACGGTACAATTTATCAGGTTCTTGGGGAACTAATTATGTTGGCTGTTGTTTAACCCTACCCCTTGAGGTGTCCGTGATTACATTCCCCTTCACGTATGTGCGGATGGTAATCCATAATATGCTAAGATATTTCAAGTAGATCCGTGTGCGCATGTGCATACCTATCCACAGTTCATGGACAGTGAAGCTCAGTGTACCTTACATTCGTGGACATGATCTCAGAGGTCCCCGTTACTCATTCATACCACTGTAAAGCGCGACGGAATTGGAAGGCGCTATATAAACATGTTTATAATAATATTGTGGTAATACACAACCCATTGAATGGCCTGCTATGTCTGTGCCCATAAGAATGGCCTGCTATGTCTGTGCCCATAAGAATGGCCTGCTGTCTGTGCCCATAAGAATGGCCTGCTATGTCTGTGCCCATAAGATTGGCCTGCTATGTCTGTGCCCATAAGATTGGCCTGCTATGTCTGTGCCCATAAGATTGGCCTGCTATGTCTGTGCCCATAAGATTGGCCTGCTATGTCTGTGCCCATAAGATTGGCCTGCTATGTCTGTGCCCATAAGAATGGCCTGCTATGTCTGCGCCCATAAGAACGGCCTGCTATGTCTGTTCCCATATGAACGGCCTGCTATGTCTACACCCATAAGAACGGCCTGCTATTTCTACACCCATAAAAACAGCCTGCTAGGTCTGCGCCCAGGAGAACGGCCTGTTACGTCTGTGCCCGTAAAACGGCCTGTTATGTCTGTGTCCGTAAAAACGGCCTGTTATGTCTGCGCCGGTAAAAGCGGCCTGCTATGTCTGTGCCCGTAAGAACGGCCTGCTATGTCTGTGCCCATAAGGACAGCCTACTATGTCTGTGCCCTTTAGAACGGCCTGCTAGGTCTGAATGGCCCGCTATGTCGGTGCCTACTTGAATGGCCTGCTATGTCCGTGACTATTTGCTAGACTAACCGTTCTGTGTCCATTCGTTTGGCCTGCTGGGCCTGCGCCCTACTGACGGGCCTACACTATTGGTACCGAACCCCCTCTTGGCCGCAGGCCAGGGGTTATATCACTGAGGGAATCCCAGTGCCCACCGGTGACATGGAGATAGGCAGGTCTCCAGACAAACACCATTGCCATAGTGTTCAAGAGGACACCAGTATACGGCCATCTGAATATGGTGGGAAGGGTGAAGGCCCTTAACCTCATGCCTGAAGGGCAGAGTTTCTTATGAAGACCCCGGACACATCCACGGTTTACTCCAAACCGGCGACGGCACATCTCCAAGGAGAACTTCGCACAGGCAAGGACCGGTACTCAGTGTGTTTCCCTTGTCTTTGCCAGCTACTCCGTATCTGCCCCCCGGAACCTTATAGGTTCAGTAGTTTTTTTCCTGCGTCGGGTTGGCTCCTGGCCCTGTCCGGTGGGACTTAGTTTTTCTTACCTCCCGGCCTGCTGTTTGCCTTCTATCCGGATAGAATTGGTGTATTTTTCCCTTATCTACATTGATTGTTGCTTTTTGTTTTTCATACTTCCTTTTTCCTTCGCTCGGGTCGTCGTGAGGCCTGACTTGACCTCCTCCGGCCTCCTGGGCACTTGTGGATCGCGGAGAACGTCTCCAGCTTTCCTCAGACTACCAATGGTCTACCTGGACCCCGCGCGCGCGCACGGGATCCAGTTAGTCGGTTGATAGTTTTCCATCGTTGTTTCCGAAGATTGCCCTCAGCCTTATGCTGACATTACTATTCGGTGCGCCCTACGGTTTGGTCACCCTGAATCTCTAGGGACTCTAGTTTGCACCATGGGAGGGTGCGGCCCCCCATCTCCTCTATCCGAGTATGTATTTATTTTCAGGAACATGGGGCGACCCCTCTCATGCAGAGCCGGATAATGATTTATTATTAGAGGGCGCAACCCCTCACTCGTCCTCAACCAGATACTGGGCTGGATGCAGAGGACAGATTGGGAGGACCCATTCTCATAGAGGGAACCGATATCGGAGGTAGACTCTGCTGTTGGTTGCTAACGGGCTCGGCCCGCTCAGGCTAGCAGCCGGACGCTCTCACGGTATGCGATCACAGTAGTAGAGAGCGCGGCTCTCTCATACACTCGACGCTCTTCAGGCCATCTGTTCATCGCACAGGCTTGTACCTGTGCAGGACATTAATGACTACATAGAGGGGCGTCCCTCCTGCGTTCAATTGGAGATGACATCCACGCTACTGACTTCGTCCTAGAGGACTGCCTGGTCATGCAAGAATTGCATGTTTAGACTAGAGACCTCTATTCTATCTCCTGTTATGGATCTACTGGATTTGGACCGCTGTAACACGTACAAAATACTCAGAGGTATAACGGGGGGAGTCTCCCACTTATTGACACGCACTCCTGGAGAGGGTGCGACTAACGGATGGCCCTCCGGTATTCTGAGAGTGCAGGTTTGGCATATTCTCCACCATCTAATACAGAGACTGCTTTCTGTTTTGGATATCCAGACCATTACGAACAAACTGCGCAGACAGTTTCTCCCATGTCAAGACGTCAGGAGTTACGGTGACCTTCATGGAGAAAACGAGCACTGCCTTGCTCGGGTAACTGGATTCTGGTAGGCCTATTACCCGGTCTGAAGGTAAAACCGTACGTATGGATCACATGGTAAGACCAGAAACCCCGGTTGCCTTGACTTCCCCGATCATTAGGACCTTGGGATTGATGGCAGGCTGCCCCGTCTCCTCGGAGCGCGTGCCTGGTGTACATGGTTCGGAGATAGAGGTCCCTCCGTTTAGGCTCTACTTATCCTTCACGGGAGCCGTTTTGCTGGATTCGCGCTAACCTATTCTTCAACTACCGTTGAGGTGACCTACGAGACTTTATGGAGGAGCTTGGTGTGCCCCGACTCCTACACAGCCATCTCTCACTCTTGGACGGAGGCATCTCTGGATGGAAATCTGCGTTCCGGCTTGCCTTTTCCATTCCTTCGAAGATTCTGGGAATCACTATTCCCAGAGTAGTCGACCACCGTTTCCTCCACACCAGTTCAGTTCGGAACCTTGAATGGACGTCCTTTGGAGTTTTTTTCTCTACTGCGTCCGAGGATTACACGGTCCATTTGGAATATTGGTATCACTTAGAGTACGGCCGGTTTGGCCACACTCTTGCCTGCATTATGGATTTATCCTCGGATGAGACATCTCACCGGGTAGGACAGGAAGGAAGGAAGACCCTCCTCGGTTTTTTCTTTTGCGATTTTGGTGGCGGTCTTAGGTGCATTCCTTGAGATTGGAGATCTACCTGCAAGGCCGCATCGCCGAATGGGCCTGGCACGATTGGAGGAGCCGCCTTACGGATCAGGTATTGAGACTTGGTGTCAGTTTTCCTTCTCGCAACTCTAAGTCCTAGATCGGATTTTGAATTTATACAACTGCAAGAAGGTGGCTAATAGGTCAGCTTGCCAGCTCATGGGCCGATTTCTAGGAAACAGGTCGCAACACCTCGTACAATGGATTTACCGGCGGATGGTGTTTTTTTCCGGATTTGAGATGCTTCGTCGGTTGGCATCTTCTTTGACCCGTCGGCTGTCATTTATCGTACTTGGAATGTCCAATTAGGATTACTCTGATACTTCCTGGAAGAGATACCAGCGACACAAACAGCGTTGGATTGGTGATCTGAGCGTTGAAACAGCAAATACGAAGCCTCCTGTCATGTTATAAAATTGTAGATTATGCTAGCTTTAGTGTACCTATAATCTTAATTTTATTAATGACAGGAGGCGAGTATTTCCCACCCATTCTTGTCCCTCCCTTGTTTAATGTTATAGTTTAGATTATCAGGTACGTATGCAACTCTGTTTGTTGTCTCTGCTACCTGTCGATTGTTTCTTATGTCTGTGTTTTTTTCCATAAGTAGGGTTGGGATATTTACATATTAGGTTAATTTGGTTGCTACATTGGGTACCTACATGTTTTATTCAGAGTTCATTTCATTGGATAATCAACCTGTTCTATTCTGTTTTTCTCTCGTTTCAGTTTACAGCCCATCTACACTATCTAGTTTGTCGGTTACTCTTGGAGGGTGGACATCGTTATATTCATCGTATCTAGGACTTCGTTTCTTCCCCATGATGTTCTATGCCTTTTATTCTGTTTTGTCGCAGCTTGAAAGAGGAAATGATGCATGGGGAGGGGAGTTTTATAGTACCTAACTTTTTTCTGATTGGTTGTTTTCTGTGCTGCTGTGGAGTTCTAGTAAAGAGAGACTTAAGCAAATACTCGCCTCCTGTCATTAATAAAATTAAGATTATAGGTACACTAAAGCTAGCATAATCTACAATTCTTGTCTCAAGTTAGTGGAAATTCCCCAAATTTGTGAATTTCCCATGACGTGTGCACTTACGTTTTAGTATAAACAATAGATAAGATGTTCAGACTTTAAGACGCCATCTTGTCCTAAGTTAGGGAATTTCCGATGACGTGTGCACTTATTTATGGCCTTGTATCTTTGCCAAGTTAAGGGTGGTCCTAATATGAACATCTAAGATATAAATATGTGTACCTTTTAAATGTTAAGACACAGAGAGGAGAGCTTTGGAGACAGACGCTCCATCTTATAATGACAGAGAGGCTGACATGATGACATGTTCAGGAGGGTATGTTTATCTATTAAGATATTGCAAGCATCTAGTTTAATCTTATAAACTCTGCTATAAATTATTGTAATGGATTTCATGTCTATATTTATATTTTTATATAATAAATATCTAAAAAGACAAAACTTTATTGCTTCCAAGACAATCCTTATTTAATATTGTATTCTCAATTATTTATATATTTTAAATAGAGGATCTCTTACTAACTATATAAAATTATGGCTAAGATATCTGTATGGTTAGCCCTGCTAAGTTCTGTGCTTTAAGACGTTATAGTGGTAAATAAGGGAACCACCTGCGGTTACAATTCAATACAAACTTTATTGATTAACAGAGACTTAATCAATAAGTAATAACAGCTTAAGGAAACAGCTTAATATTCAGCTTAAGTATACATCACCATAAGAGGAGCTTGCTGCACTCGACTGAGAGAACTTCTGGCAGTCAGGCTTGAAGAGGACCCTCTCTTACTGGGAATCAGCAGAACCAACAATATGTGTCTGTATTACATGGGGTAGTACTCCAATAAGTGCCAAGTTTTCTTGTCTTTTATAACATTACCAATGGGATAGAAAGTCTGTACTTTTCCATCAAATCTCCTTATCAGTGCAGCCCAGCAAAGACCTTGCAAAAGTATTGGATGGGACCTGCAGCTGGCCAGGCTGGCCAGCCCCACCAACAATGCCATGCCAGGTCCGTGCGGTTAGTTATCTCTTATCTAAAAAGCTATCTCTGTTATCATAATATTCTCGTGAAGCTATGCATGAGTCATTCTGGTGCTGTGTTTTCTGGTTATTAACATTTTCAGTACTGTACCGGCGCCATCTTAACCCCTTAAGGACACATGACCTGTGTGACATGTCATGATTCCCTTTTATTCCAGAAGTTTGGTCCTTAAGGGGTTAAAGGACCACTATAGTGTCAGGAAAACAAACTCGTTTTCCTGGCACTATGTAGTCCTTAGGTTCCCCCCCCCCCCCCCCCACCCTCATGGCCCCCCTCCCTCTGGGCTGAAGGGATTAAAACCCATTCAGCCACACACCTTTCTCCAGCACTGGGCTCCCTCGGTGCTGGTGACCTCTCCTCCTCCTGCCGACGTCAGCGCCGAATGTATTCAAACAGCTCAAATCAATGCTTTTCTATAGACATCAGCGTCTTCTCACTGTGATTTTCTCTGAAACTGCTATGTTTTAGGGTTAAAACACTTTATTGAGCTGAAGTGGTCTGGGTGTCTGTAGTGGTCCTTTAACTATCTATAATAGTTTCATTTGCTCAATAGTGATCAATCAATCATTCTTAATTAATATGGAATATTATTATCACACTGGGGAATAAGACATATGGGGGGGCTGCGGGAATAAGACATATGAGGGGGTGGTGGAATTAGACATATGGAGACTGATAGAATGAGACACATGGGGGACTGGGAGAATGGGACACATGGTGGGGCAGTGGGAATGAGACACATGGGGGACTGAGGGAATAAGACATATGGGGGCTGGGGGAAAAAGACATATGAAGGGCTAGGGAAATGAGATATATGGGGACTGATAGAATGAGACACATGGTGGAATAGGACACATGGGGGGAAGTGGGAATGAGACACATGGGGGAACGAGAGGAATGAAACACATGGGGATGCTGGGAGAATGAGACTGATAGAATGAGACACATGGGGGACTGGGAGAATGGGACACATGGTGGGGCAGTGGGATTGAGACACATGGGGAACTGGGGGAATTAGACACATGGGAGGCTGGAGGAATGAGACAAATGGGGGGCTAAGGGAATGAGACCCATGGAATTAGACATGGGGGACTGGGAGGAATGAAACTAATGAGGAGTCTGGGCGAATGAGAGACATGGGGGCTGGGGGAATGAGACAGGTTGGATGCTGGGGAAATAAGACATATGGGGGCTGGATGAATGAGACACATGAGAATGAGGGAATAAGACAAATGGGGGACTGAGGGAATGGACACATGGGGGGCTGAGGAAATGGGACACATGGGGGGGGGCTGGGGAAATGACACACATGGGGACATGAGGCTCTTACAGACATGAAGTTTGGCAACCACTGGCATATAACAATATTTTTATACTGTTTACATCAATAGGTTGAAGCCTCTATTGAGAGCTAAAACCATTGAAAATGCATACCTTCCAACATTTCAAACAGACAAAGAAGAACACTTTAATTTTAGAGGTGTTAGTGGGAGTGTGGCAAAGGTCAGGGCTGTTAGGAGAAACTTTAGGTTTAGGTTTAACAATTTATGCAACCTGGAAGGAGCTTGCCCTTAGTTGGGTACTCGCACAGATCTCAGAGCTCATCTTGTGTCATTACAAAGAGAACCAAGGTGATTTGTTTATCAGACTGATCTGATATGTGGTCCAGATCTGAAATGCAGGCTGGTTATCTTTGCACAAGAGATACAGCAACCCCAGACAAATATTTTGGTCTTGATTGTCCTCGCCAGTGAGGTATAGCCCATACCCCTCTAGGCATAGTTAACGAGGGGTCAATGTCGGTGTTACTTTTTCTCATGCAACCTTTTTTTTCTCCCCAAATTTTAAAGAGTAATCCAGATGGGGACACCTTGCTCACGGTGCACGGAATATCAGCTATACATCACTGATGATATGTAATTGGGAGTGAGGGTCAAAACGTTTGACTGTGGTTGCTGTATTGCTCATGCAGGCCTGTATTTTGGATCTGGACCACCTTTTTGGGAGTGAGACACATAAGAGGGCTGGGGGAGTGAGACACATAGGGAGGCTGATATGCAAATGATTTAGGTTCTCTCTGTAATGGCACAAGATAAGCTAAAACCAGCTTGAGATCTGAGCGGGGATCCACCCCACCGATGGGAAAGCTACTTCAGCAGTTGTCCGTTCTTAGTATTTTCTTGTACTCAGCTAAAATGTACAATACAAATAAAAGAAAAACAAAACAAGAATCCCTCTAGTAGTTACATACAACCCAACTCTAAAAGGAGTACATACAATTATTAAAGAGCTACAACCATTAATTTCAAAGGACCCTGCACTCCAATTTTTTTTTCCTGAGCCCCCCATACTAGCATTCAAATAAGCACCTAACCTGAGACAGAGATTGGTCCACAGCAAATTGACCACAGAACAGGAATTCACACAGAATGGCCCTGTACGATGCAACAAATCACTCTGCAAACTGTGTCAACATATAGGTAGCAATAACACAGCCAGACATAATAACAAATCATACAACATTAAGGGATCATATTCCTGCACATCTGCAAATGTGGTGTACATGATACAGTGTGCAGTGTGTGTGACAAAGGTGGCTACATTGGAGAAACTGGCCTTAAGCTGCATCTCAGAATGAATCTACACAGACACTCAATCAAGAACCACAAGGAAAACGGATATTGTACCTCGGTTGGTCATCACTTCACCCAAATTAATCACTCCATCCAAAACCTCAAGATTAAAGTTCATCAAGCGAATTTCAAAGGCTGTCATGAACTAAAGACATTTGAGATAAAAATGATCACACATTTCAACACCAGAATTAAAGGATTTAATGTAGACTTTGGCTTTCTCACACACTACCAAATCTTTATATAAACACACATCTTAATGTCTTATATAGTTCTTTTTCAATATTCTCGCTTCACCTTTTAGATTGGATCAATTTATATACATACATATATGCAGCTATATATTTGCATGCTTTTTTTTAAACTAGCTTATTGACACTCCTCTGTTTATTTACTTTTTCTGTTTTTTCTCAGCCAACCTGCACCTTTCACTTTCAGTCACATCTTCTTCTATTTATGACACCCATTCACCCCCCTCCCTCCCCTTCTCTAACATCAGTTGTTTTATGTGTTACGCTCTATCAGATTGATCAATATTGCTTCAGACCTGAGGAAGAGAGGAAAACTCTCTAAAGCTTGTCTTTGAAATATTATGTTAGTCCAATGAAAAAGGTATCATTGCATAATACTGCAATATTCTGGTATTTTGGCATCTTGTCTACTAGACTAATACGGCTAATCCAATCTATATATATATATATATATATATATATATATATATATATATAGTGTAAATTGGATTCTGGCGGGCGGAGTGTAAGTTTTCTTCTGGCGGGCGGAGCTAGCCAGCAAGCTAAGCGGTCGCAAGCTCTCTGAGCTCCGGCAGAACGACGGGAAGCCGACTACTTTTACACCCTCTACGGAGACACAAAATACCCCACTAAGGTACCACTCAACGGGTGAGATTATGGGGAAGCACTCCTGTAAAACTCGGGGTCTAAACAGGGGTCAGACCCAAGATATCGGCCTCATGCTCTCACAAACAAGCAGGCCTAAGATGGCAGACCTGCTCCCTTACTCATCATGCGGCTCCGTCTCAGCCTCGGAAGATGAGGATCAGGATCTGGCGGACCTCCTGTCACAGCCCCGCAGCGGCAAGGCCACCTCCCAGAAGCAGCCTGACCAACAGTGGGCTGCAAAAACTGATATCAACACAATGGTAACGGACATAAAAGCATTCTTTACCTCTGAAATGGTGACATTAAAAGCTGACCTCGATATGCTAGCAGGGAGAATCAAAGCCACGAAGAATACCATCCAAACCCTTGAACTTACACAACAGTCCACTGATACCCACCTACAGGAGGTGTCAACTCAATGCCTGCGCAGCACTAAGTTCTAGAGTGGAACACCTGTAAGACTTGGCACGCCAGCACAACCTGAAAATTCGGGGTATCCCTGACACTATTGGTGCTGGAGAATTACCTCACTACATCAGAAGACTATTTGTAGCAGCCTTGACGTCCAAGCAAGCCAAAGGGTTGCAGCATGATGGACTATACAGACTACCAGGATGCCTCAGGAACAAGGCACAGACTCCCAGGGATGTGATTCTATGCTTCAAGTCACGATCCGATAAGGACACCCTCCTTTCACAAGTTAAAGGTCAAGTACCATTTATGTTTGAGCAACATGCTTTGATCTTCTCTCATGACCTTAGCAGATCAACACTGCAATGGCATGCTACATTTAAGGAGGTGACCTATCAGCTCAGAGTGGCAAATATACCATACAAGTGGGGGTCCTTTATAGTCGAGCAACATGATCAATGCCACAAGTTATATTGTCGGTCCAACGCAGACAGCTTCTTACTAGCACTGGGGATAACTACCCGTGTCACATCTGGGACTAGCAGACCCACTTATCAGTGGGATTTGGACAATGTCACCATCTTCACACCAGCTGGTTCCTCAGCTCCGGGATGAGGAGCAAACAGAAGAGGCCCTTCTCAACCAATGCCCCATCACACAGGGGTTCTAAAGTGGACGCTCCAACGCTATATTACCAGTTAAATCAGTTTTTAAGTTTAAGTTTCAGTTCAGATTTGTTTTCTTTATATATGTTTTTCCGCATACACTTCACCACCGTAGTAGTAACCGATACAGGTCAACTGCCCTCTAGGGAACTCAGCAGAACCTAAACTATGTACCGTTCTAAGGAACAGTTTCCAACACACACCATTCCCTCCCCTTCCCCCCGAGCTTCGGGGTTATGGAGCTCATCTTATTCCCAATTGGGCTAGAACACGATCCGACACATGCCAACAGACAGGTGGCCCAGATAAACTTTTCGGAGTAAATCTCCAGATAGTATCTCCATACAAGTAGGCAAACCGACAGACACATATCCTTCACACATGTATGCCCCAGGTACAATGTGTTCTACTCTGTATATATTTGTTATTAGTTTCGGGTGGCTGCCATGTTCTACACTTGCATATAAGCTACTGTATATAAACCTTGCTACACAGAAGCTATCTTAAATATAATTTAAAAAAAAAGGTGTTAAGTTGCTGACATGTTTGCTGTGCCACACTATACATATAATATTTGATTTATTTGATTCACGTGTTATATACTTGCTCACCTGCAAAAATTAAGAATTAGAAAAAACGTTTTCTTCCTCTATTGAAAAATCATTAAAATGTGGATGGGGAGCAGGAGGCTCCATGGAAGTCACCCATGCAGGGACAACACAAGTCCTCACAACACCGGAGGAAGCAGCCAACTACCTGAAAACCATCAGTTCCACGAACCAGAACACGAATCGCCGAAGAGAGAACGGAGAAACCGCAATAGCCTCCCCTCACGCCCCGGGAACAAGTGGACTGGGGTCTTAAGTTCCATGGACATTTGCCCACTGATGAAACCCAAAGTTGGACTTAGTCGGACTATTACCCACAGTACCCCCATCCCAGAGAAGGAGGAACCGACAGAAGATAACTCCATGTTTAATACCTTAAGTTTAATGCTTTATGTTTAATGCTTTATGTTTATGTTGCCTTTCATTATGATTTACTGTTTCTTCTCTGACTAATTCCCAGACAGACACTCAGGTACCCAGACCAGGTACAGCACAAAGAACGCCGATGCCCAAAGGCGAAATCACGCTCAGAGCTAACACCCCCCCCCCCCGCTACCCACATGGTTAGGGGTAACCACCCTCAATGCCGAGACAGAGCAAAGCGAGACACGCTACATGACAGCACGATCCAAAGCATCAACACACACTGCCCATGCAACAGGCCCAACACACTCATAACACGACAGACACAAGCATAGAAGCCTGTACACACACGACCATCCAAACACATCACTGATACAAGCCACTGTAAAACTGTCAAACCACCTCGCCCGCCCGGCACGAACACCCAACCGAGACCAGCTAGTCCCGTAGTAGACTGCAAAGAATCACACAGATTACATAGCCAAACATCACACAACGCTAAACTAACCTCACTGTGACCAACCAAACTGTTATAATTTCCTGTTGTTCCTTATTGAAAAATGTGTTTTTCACCTCTATGCCATGTATATACCTCTATAAGCATATAATACCATAGCATGCCATCATGGCACAAAAGCTGTTTGAAAAAGCTATGCACAATAAAATAAAGAATTAAAAAAAAAAAAAAAAAAAATGTGCAGATTGATGGGACTTTTCTCAGGATCATAGACAAATTACTAATGTTAAAAAACGCACATTTATAGCCAAATAATTAAAATAGACATTCTTACCGCCTGGATCGTGCACCATTTGGCGCCCAGGACAAATTGAAGAGTTAGCTAAAATGACAATGAAGGGGGAAGTTATCATCATGGGTGACTTTAATCTTCCTGATGTGAATTGGAAAACACACGTATTCTAAACTCCCTACTGGGATTGTCTCTAAAACAAGTCATTGAGGAGCCAACTCGTAAAGAGGCCATACTAGATTTAGAGTTAACAAATGGAGATTTGGTATCAGATATTACTGTAGGTGAAAGTTTAGGATCCAGTGATCATCAGTCAGTGTGGTTTAATATAAGAACAGTGACTGAGTCACACCACACAAAAACAAAAGTTTTAGACTTTAGAAAAACAGATTTTTCTAAAATTAGAATATGTGTAAAGCAGTCATTATCAGACTGTAGCAATTTAAATTGAGTCCAAGAGAAATGGGATTATTTAAAAGTTACACTACGGAAGGCAACAGAAAATTGCATTAGGCTTGTCAGTAAAAGCAAAAAAATCAAGAAACCACTGTGGTACTCCGCAGATCTGGCCAAAATAGTAAAAAACAAAAAGTTATCATTTAGCAATTATAAAAAAAAACCAGAGTGAGGAAGACAGAATGATCTATAAGATTAGGCAGAAAGAGGCTAAGCAAGTTATAAGAACTTCCAAATCACACACAGAAGAGAAAATAGCACAGTCAGTAAAAAAGGGGGACAAAAAATGTTTAGATACATAAATGAGAAAAGAAAAGTAAAACAAGGATTAGTTAGATTAAAAACAAAAGAAGGGAGGTATGTAGAAGAGGATAAAGGTCTAGCTTACTGCCTCAATGAATATTTTTGTTCGGTATTTACAGATGAAAATGAAGGAAAGGGACCTCAGTTAAGAAAAAGGGTAAATAAGTCATTTATTACACGTGAGTTTACAGAGGAAGAGGTTCTATTTCAACTGTCAAAAGTAAAGACAAATAAGTCAATGGGACCTGATGGAATACACCCAAAGCTATTAAAAGAGCGTAGTGGTGTACTAGCAAAACCATTAACAGATTTATTTAACTAATCATTGTTAACAGGAGTAGTCCCAGAAGATTGGAAGTTAGTGAATGTTGTGCCCATTCACAAGAAAGGTAATAGGGAGGAGTCGGGCAACTATAGGCCAGTAAGCCTAACTTCAGTAGTGCGAAAGTGATGGAAACCATGTTAAAGGATTGTTGAACATCTAAAAACACATGGATTTCAAGATCAGAGACAACATGGGTTTACTTCAGGGAGATCATGCCAAACTAATCTTATCGATTTTTTTGATTGGGTAACTAAAATTATAGATCAGGGTGGTGCAGTAGACATTGCTTACCTAGATTTCAGTAAGGCTTTTGACACTGTTGCACATAGAAGGCTTATCAATAAACTGCAATCTTTAAGTTTGGATTCCAATATTGTTGAATGGGTAAGGCAGTGGCTGAGTGACAGGCAACAGAGGGTTGTAGTCAATGGAGTATATTCGAAGCTTGGGCTTGTCAACAGTGGGGTACCTCAGGGATCTGTACTTGGACCCATTCTCTTTAATATTTTTATTAGTGATATTGCAGAAGGTCTTGATGGTAAGGTATGTCTTTTTGCTGATGATACTAAGATATCTAACAGGGTTGATGTTCCAGGAGGGATAAGCCAAATGGCAAATGATTTAGGTAAACTAGAAAAATGGTCAGAGCTGTGGCAACTGACATTTAATGTGCATAAGTGCCAGATAATGCATCTTGGACGTAAAAACACAAGGGCAAAGTACAGAATATTTAATAGAGTCCAAACCTCAACATCTGAGGAAAGGGATTTAGGGGTGATTATTTCTGATGACTTAAAGGTAGGCAGACAATGTAATAGAGCAGCAGGAAATGGTAGCAGAATGCTTGGTTGTATAGGGAGAGGTATTAGCAGTAGAACGAGGGAAGTGCTCATGCCATTGTACATTGTACATTGTACTCTCAAACTTTTGTTTTTTAAAAGTTATTAGTTCATTTTTGTACTTAAGTAGTTCCGGTTTTAGCTTCTGTTGTAGTTTTGTACAGTTTAGTCTAGTTTGGTGTAGATAACAGAACTGCGTGTTCCATTTCCATGTTTACAATTTTCTGTTTAGTGTCTTCCAAATCTGTTTTTACATCTTGTATGATGATTAGCATTAAATCAAGTGATGCCTTATTTAGGACTGCTGTCCAGTCCCTGCATACCCTGGCCGTTCCACGTCCAATGGTTGGAAGATTTAATATTCTGAAACCATGAGGTATCCTTTTCGGTTTGTAATAGCCGGATAAGAACAGTCCATGTAAATCCAGGTCCACTTGTCTCTTGTGTAAACGTAATAACTGAAAATATATATCCTTAGGTGTAAAATTATGAGGTAGTTCAAGGCTGGTTTGTTCCCACAATATCGCTTGTGCTTCTTCTTGGGTGGACTTTAATGTATGTGCTTGTTCCTCATAACCCCCTGCTTGCATCAAAAATCCTCCATTGTATCCCAGAATAAATATTCTGCTTAAATGGCCAAAATATACAATGTGTTCAAAAAGTGCTTCAAACGAAAAAGTGCCAGTGCATAGAATGAGGTAAACCCACTCCTCATAAACACAAAGTCTTTCAAGGTGTTGTTCCTGCTCCCCTTAAGCATGCTACTGTCGTGCCCTTCCTAAAAATGCCATCCCTAGACCTGTCTTACCCTTCCAACTATCGTCCTATATGCCTGCTTCCTTTTTATTCAAAACTTCTAGAAAGACTTGTCTTTACTCCTATGACTCACTTCCTATATTCCAACTCCCTACTCAATCCTCTTCAATCTGGCTTTTGCTCCCTCCACTCTATTGAGACTGCTCTTATTAAAGTTACAAATGACCTAATCGCAGCTAAATCCAAAGGCCACTACTCCATGCTAATTCTTCTTGACCTATCTGCTGACTTTGACACTGTTAATCATGTCCTCCTTCTCCAAACTCTTCAATCCCTTGATCTCTGTGACACTGTCCTCTCGTGGTTCTCCTCCTATCTCTCCCAATGTTCATTCAGTGTCTCCTTTTTCAAAGACACCTCCTCCTCTCGCCCTGTCTCGTTTAGAGTCTCCCAAGGATCTGTTCTTAGTCCCCATTAGTCCTCTCTTTATACTGCCTCTCTTGGCAAACTCATTAACTCCTGTATGCCGACGACACCAAGATATATCTCCTGCAACGTGTCACTGCTTGACTTTCTTCAATCTCTGATTGGATGTCCTCCTGCTTTCTGAAACTTAATCTCTCTAAAACTGATCTTCTTATTTTTCACCCTCATAATGCTGATCCTCCTCTTTCGCATTCCCTGCAAGTTGATGGTACTTGCATCAGTCCATTCTTGCAAGCTTGTTATCTTGGTGTTATCTTTGATCCTGGCCTCACCTTTGCACCACATATCCGGTATGTTGCTAAAACCTGTCGATTCCACCTTAAAAATATTGCCCGCATCCGACCTTTTCTCACGCAAGATGCTGCCAAGGAGCTTTTTCATGCTCTGGTAATCTCTCGCATGGACTACTGTAATTCTCTCTTAGTTAGTCTCCCCAAAAGCCGAACTGTGCCGCTACAATCGCTATGAATGCTGCCGTCAGGCTGATCTTTCTCACCCGTAGCTCCTCCTATACATCGCCCCCCTGTCTATCCTTACACTGGCTTCCTGTATCCTATAGGTGTCAATTTAAAATTCTAACCCTTACCTATAAAGCTCTAACCCCTCTTACATTTCTTTCCTTATTCATAATCAGTGGTGTATGCTGGTTTTGTGCTGCCCTAGGCATTCCATTTAAGCATGTTCCGATGAGTGCAACCAACACCTTGCTTTTATATATATATGTCACAGGTGCCTCATCCCAGGACCCTATTTATCCTTGTACTGCAGAGAACTCGAGATGGAAGGATTTTCCCAAGTGTGTAGCGCATTTAGTAGAAAGTTGGCAGTTAGAGTAGGATCTGCCAAAGATGGGGTACATTGACGTTGTGGCAGGCTTATGCAATGTATGATCATATAATGTAACTAAATCCCCATTATTTTTTGCCTAGATTAGGTGTTTTTAATAAAACGTACAAAATCGGCACCAAAGCAATTGTTTAGTAGATAGGGAGTGTGCTGGATTTTCACCATTTGTTACTGTATGTATTGGCCCCCAGCAGCACCCCATTTAAGCATGTTCCGGTGAGTGTAACCAACCCCTTATTTTTTCACTTTATAATAGTTGTCTTTATATATAACATGCACTTTATTTGATTCCCAGCACGTTGTTTGCACGAGTTTCCATGGTCATGGTTTTGTAAAATGTGTGTGTATATATTTATTCATCTTGTTCTATCAAGATTATTCTTTGCTTTGAACACATACTTCATTACTGTGACCTGATTAATTATTATTAGTATTTTTCTTTATAAATCAGAGTTTTATTGATTTTCATAAATAGTTTATAGGATCAATGAGACTCACAGGCCTGTATAACTTTTTATGAATGTGGATCTTGCATGATCCTCAAATAGGTCAAACATAAATAACAACCAATAAACCTTAATTAAGACAATCATGTAAAGCTATATAAATGGCAATAATAATAACTCTCTGATCACTCAATATGTATTACATTTTCAGACCTGCCATTGCAAAGATGCCAGTCAGAGCCCCACAGGCAATATATACACATAACTGGCTGCCATATTGGATCTTACATGACTGTGTGGGTAGGATATGCTGACTGGTCTGGGATCGTCGGGGTGAGGAGTCAGTAATAATTATATAGTGTGTGAGCAATTATAAGATAAGTCTCCTCTAGAGTATCATTCCTTCTCCAGTTTTGTTATCAGACTAGTAATAGGTCTACCCCTGGGTAAAAGAGTGCTTCACTCATGATGAGATAGGTTCTTGGTCCAACTTTCAGCGTCTGTAAAACAGGTGAGCCTTTGCTCATGGTAGCCGTGGTTTCTGTTCCCCTGTGCCAGATAAGTGCAGGTAAGGTCTTCATTTCTGCCTCTGCAACACTCTTGTCTGGGACACCCATAGTTTGGGGCCAGCGTTTCATGCCAGTCCCTGATTCTCTGTGGGGTGTGCTACACAAGGCCGACACCTTCCAGGCAGCCACAGACAACAGGGAGCACCATCACCAGTCCGTCCAACTTAATATAAAGCCAGTGCAAGGGCTCTGAGACACTCAGGCCACATTAACCCTCGTAAAGAGACATTTGGTTCCCGATTGTGACCGAACAGGAGGTTCGGTAGCTGTAAGGGTCGCAGGGGGAGCCGTATATTGCCTACCAACAGCAAGAGTACATCTAAATTGGGGCACCAGATCAGGATTGATCGATGTGGGACTTATGCAAGAACTCCCCGCAGACATATTACTGGGGAAGGACCTAGGTCCGTTAACTTCTGCGTTTCTACCCCAACCGATGACCAGAGAAGCCTATCCATAACTACCCAACAACAGGCTTGCATCGCTGAAAACCCGCTCACACTCTGAGGCTCAGGGTGCCCCCCGCAGAATTTGGGAGAGAGACCCTTAGTGATCCCCTGGGATAGGGGGATAGGTTCACTAATAGTCAAGCTGGGTTAGAAGGAGAGAGGTACTCCTTGCACCAGGGGTCATTGTATCGAGACTCAGAGAGAATCGTAGCCAGATCCGTATCGGTCCCCACCAGACAGTTAGTCGTCTCCCAGAAATACAGGCAAGTATTATTACGGACTGCCCTTGACATCCCCTTGTCTGGACACTTGGGGGTCAGCCGAACCAAGTACCGTCTCACCCACATGTTTCTCTGGCCAGGGATTTCCAAGTACATTCGGTAATACTGCCAAACATTCGATGTATGTCAAAGAGTAGGAAAGAGGGGAGACCGCCACAAGGCTAAACTTCACCCTCTCCCCATCATAGAGGAACTGTCGGCCGGGTGACCGTAGACTTAGTAGGACCCCTGGCCAAGCCTTCTTCCTCTGGTAAAAAGTATATACTCATGGTAGTTGACTATGCGACCAGGTACCCAGAGGCTGTGGCACTGACAAAAATACACACAAAGACAGTGACCGAGGCTCTAATGCAGATCGTCTCCCAAATGGGAGATAGTTTCAGATCAGGGCACCCAGTTCACCTCAGAAGTCACCCAACACCGCTGGAACCTTTGTGGCATCAAGCCGATCCTGAGCTCTCCCTACCACCCCAGATGAATGGCCTATGCGAAAGGTTCAACGTGACATTAAAACAAATACTGTAAACCTTTGCGGCCACCAGCTGGGACTGGGAGAGGTTCTCTCTGCACCTTCTGTTTGCATACCAGGAGATGCCTCAAGAATCTACATTGAACTGCTGATCGGGAGGAGAGTAAGGGGACCGTTTGACCTGATCAGGGAAAACTGGGGGGGGGGGAGGGGGGAGTTAGTCAGGACGGTACTCCCATCTTACCCTATGTTCTGGAGTTCTGCGACTGCTGGGAAGTTAGTTCGCAAAGACTGGGTCAATTCCTTAAAGCAGTCGCAGAACTCCAGCACATAGGGTAAGATGGGAGTACCATCCTGACTAACTGACTAACAGAACCGCCAGTACACATGGTATGATAGGGGAGGGAGCCAAGGGCCGCAGCGTTTAAAAAGGATAAAAGGTTTTGGTTTTGAAACCAGTCCGCCATGACAAGCCACAGACTGCCTGGAAGGGCCCATACCAGGTGGTACAGCAAATGTGTGATATCACCTATGTGATCGGTCCTTGCTCTGGTGCAGGGAGGAAAGGCATGCTCCATGTAAACATGCTCAAACCCTACCATCAGAGGATGAGGACGTGGTGGCAATATGTGCCACTGCTTCTGAAGACTTGAAGCAATAGCTCAGTGGCCTGTCCCCGAACCAAAACCCAGGTTCTAGCTTTCCTAGGGACCGCAGGATATTATCGGAAGGTTGTCCCGAATTACAGCGCCCTAGCCAAGCCCCTTACTCATTTGACCCAAAAGAACTTATCCTGACAAGTAATATGGGCCCTGGAGTGTGAGCAGGCATTCCAACAGCAACAAGGCTCTGGTAAATGCCCCTGTCTTGGCTGCTCCCAATCCATCTAAACAATTTCTTGTTCTCACAGATGCTTTAACCCCTTGAAGGGAAACTCCAGTGCCAGGAAAACGATCAGTTTTCCTGGCACTGGAGGGTCCCTCTCCCTCCCACCCCCCAATCCCCAGTTGCTGAAGGGGTGAAAACCCCTTCAGTGACTTACCAGAGGCAGCGACATGTCCCACGTCGCTGCTTCCTCCTCCCCCGCCGCTCCTCCTCCTGCTTACGTCGGCCAGTGGGCGAGACTGATCTCGCCCGCCGGCTGAGGAGACCTAATGCGCATGCGCGGTTATGCCGCGCATGCGCATTTTCGCACCCCATAGGAAAGCATTGAAAATGAATTTCAATGCTTCCCTATGGGGAATAGAGCGACGCTGGAGGTCCTCCTGTGCTAGGGACCAGGAAGTTCCCTCTAGTGGCTGTCTAATAGACAGCCACTAGGGGAGGACTTAACCCTGCAAGGTAATTATTGCAGTTTAAAAAAAACTGCAATAATTACACTTGCAGGGTTAAGGGTAGTGGAAGTTGGCACCCAGACCACTCCAATGAGCAGAAGTGGTCTGGGTGCCTGGAGTGTCCCTTTAAGGACACAACTTCTGCAATAAAAGGGAATCATGACGGAATATATCCGTCATCTGTCCTTAAGGGGTTAATGTTTGAGTTGGGAACAGTACTGAGCCAGGTCGGGGAAGATGGTGGAGGACACCCAGTAGCTTACCTAAGCAGGAAACTTCTACCAAGGGAGGTGAGCTACACCGCCATAGAAAAGGAATGCCTGGCAGTGTTGTGGGCCTTTGTATGGTCAGCAGTTTACCTTACTCACAGATCACAACCCGTTGGTGTGGCTAAACCGAGTGGCAAGAGACAATGTCCGACTGGAGCTTCGCGGTACAACCCTACGATTTTACCAGCCACTATTGCCCCGGGAATCTGAATGGAAATGCCGACAGGTTATCACGACAACCTGAGTTAGAAAAGTGACCCGTGAGTACTCCCCAGACATCCCCAAGTCGATCTGTTAGGATCAGACTGTGTCTGCCAACTTGTGGTTATGGGGGAGCCATGTCGTAGACTGACTCTTCTATCCATTTGATTGCCCATATTTGTATAGAGACCCTATGTTGGGGGTCTGCACATAAAAAGCCGAGTTTGCAACAATAAAATCAGTTGTACTTCCATAATTATGTGTCTTCTAGTTACTGGGGGTGGGGGGGCTATAATCCCTGAGAAGTGCTTCTTCTAGTTTCGAGGAGAATTTAGCGGAGATACCTAGTCGAGGTATCGGAACTCCGCTATAGCCAATCTTTGACTATAGTTGAACTTGAGAATGTATCCAATCAAATATTTTTGGCTACATTTTAAATAATCAAAAGAAAGAATAGATCTATGGATAGGACAAATCCACCCACTCCGTAGACCATACACCTTTATTGACACTCCAGGGGTGTCATTTGGGGCTTAACCCCTGTTCCTAGAATAACAAAAAGTATTCACATCACTGGAGAACCACTCCAGATGTGTGAGTAATAACTGGAAATCAAACTGAATAATATAGTGTCAAGTACAATATAATGGTGCAAATGTATACCCCAGTAAGAGGTCAGAAATAGAGATGTCGCGAACATAAAATTTTCCGTTTGCGAACGGCGAATGCGAATTTCCGCAAATGTTCGCGAACGGGCGAACCGGGCGAACCGCCATAGACTTCGAATTTTAAAACCCATAGGGACTCTTTCTGGCCACAATAGTGATGGAAAAGTTGTTTCAAGGGGACTAACACCTGGACTGTGGCATGCCGGAGGGGGATCCATTGCAAAACTCCCATGGAAAATTACATAGTTGATGCAGAGTCTGGTTTTAATCCATAAAGGGCATAAATCACCTAACATTCCTAAATTGTTTGGAATAAGTGCTTTAAAACATCAGGTATGATGTTGTATCGATCAGGTAGTGTAAGGGTTACGCTCGCTTCACAGTGACAGACCAAACTCCCCATTTAACGCACCGCAAAAAAAACGCAAACAGTCCATTTGCACAACCGCAAACTCCCCATTTGCACAAGGTTGGATACCAAGCTAGCCATGTCCCGTTCCTTGTCCTCACTGATGTCATTGAAGGTCTCTTCCTCTACCCAGCCACGTACAACACCAAGGGTCCCCGAAAGGTTCAGGGTACGTGGCCTCTGAACACTGGACATTATTCTAGGGCCTAAAGGGAATCACAGCACCACGACCACGATGGCCCCTGCGGGTAGCCTGCCTCTGCCTGTCATTTTTTTTTCGATTAGTGGTACTATGGGTGCAAGCTACTGTGACAACAGATATGAGTGGCACTGTGCACTGGCAGAAGTTGGCAGAGTAGACGCTGTAGGCCTGACACACACATTTGCAGACAACTAACTGCTATTCAATCTATTACAGTCAAAATTGTATTTTATTTTTTAAATGTACACTACTGTTACACCAGATATGAGTTGCACTGGTGTGACACTGTGCCCTGGCAGGCCCTGAAACGCACACGTGTGAAGGAAACTGACTGCTATTATATTACAGTCAAAAAAGTTTTTGTTTTTTTAAATGCAAGCTATTGTGACACCAGATATGAGTGGTGGCACTGGGCAAATGGGCACAGTATACGCTGTGAGCCTGACACACACGCTGGCAGGCAGGCAACTGCAATTAGATTACACAGAAAAAAAAAAAAGCAGACTGATGTTCTAGCCCTAAAAAGGGCTTTTTGGGGTGCTGTCCTTACAGCAGAGACCTTCAGGACTGTAGTGGACACTGAATACACTAGCCTAGCTATCGATTTCCCTATTAAATCAGCAGCAGCTACACTGTCCCTTCTCTCACTAAGAATGCAACTTCCGGGGGGCGGGGCCTAGCTGTCATGGAGGAAAGACGCACTTCGTGTGAGCTCCCTCAATATCTCACTTTAAGCAGCTATCAACAAGCGAATTTCACCCCAGAAGGGGATGACCCAGCAATGTTGCTCCTACCTGACCGACCCGACATGCTTAATAGCAGTCAGCAACTCGACAGAGTCTTACTTACCTCCGCATGGCAAGTGTGGCCTCGTGCTCACCGGGCGGGAGAGTCGATGCCCAGGAGCAGGAGCAGCTACTTCCCGGCAGGAGCTCCGTTACCCCCCTCGGACCGGTGGGGGTTATCCCGGTCCACCCCTGAGAGGCTGTCTGGAGCTAATGGACGCACAGAGCAAAGCCGCCCAGGCTGACATATCCATCTGCGACTCTCCCAATATGGCGGCAGCCGCGTGTCCTCCTGGTACCAGCAAAGCATGGCAGGATATTGAGTCTAAGCTGGACAGACTCTTTAATCAATTTTGGAAGCAAATAACAAGCAGGAAGCCCCAACAAGCTCCACCACAGCCCCAACAAGCTCCACCACAGCTAAACGAAGCAGTCCCCATTAAAATCCACCAACGCAAAAGGCGTCGAAGACGGGACCGGGGGCACAAACAGAAATGCAGAGCCTGCCCCACGTCAAGCACTCGCCTCCACCTTAAGCCACCACAATCCTGCACGGGACGTGAAGCACCACCGGGACAGATCTGACCACCCGACAAAACAAGCTTCCACCACCTCAAGCCGCGAACTCAGCCAGAGACTTGCCTTTGTTGTTCCAGGTATCAGGGACTCCCAGGGTCTGCACCTGGCGCCCAGAAGGGATCGGATGAGCACAAGCAGTAAACAGCAGCCTGCCAAGCATTTCCCACTATAGCCGATCCTCCACACCATGCCTTTGATCACATGAACTGCTCTCTGCACATTAACTAATCGTAAAGTAGCAAGCGTTTAAACATGTCATTATTTCACCTCCTAAAGAGTTTATTGTCGTAGTTCCTTACATGCCTTTACCTTAACCATTCATGTATTATGTTATTCACTAGTCTCATCTCATGGGGCGACTCACACTTGATTTATAACTAGTGGTGGATCTGCTGATATAAATACACAGTTGATAACGTGCAAGCTACAACCTAAACATGACAGCCATCTTTCACAACAATGT
Source organism: Pelobates fuscus (assembly GCF_036172605.1). Lineage (NCBI taxonomy): Eukaryota > Metazoa > Chordata > Amphibia > Anura > Pelobatidae > Pelobates > Pelobates fuscus. The sequence continues at coordinate 204,428,333 of NC_086317.1, read as the reverse complement.
ACTGCTATATACTCATACCCTCAGTGCAACTAGCCATGACATACGCACGTTCAGCCTAGCATGCTCAAATATAACACACTTCTGTCTAAAAAAAAAAAAAAAAAAGAATGCAGCTTCCGAATTAATCTAAAATGGATGCTGTCCAGGAGGTGGGAAGGTCTGGGAGGGAGGGTCTGCTGCTTATTGGCTGGAATGTGTCTGCTGACTGTGAGGTACAGGGTCAAAGTTTACTCAATGATGACAAATAGGGGGCGGACCGAACATCGCATATGTTCACCATCCGTGGCGAACGCGAACAAGCTATGTTCGCCAGGAACTATTCGCCAGCGAACTGTTCGGGACATCTCTAGTCAGAAACAATCAATGAATCTCCACAGCCTAATGGCTGTACCTCCCTAGTTGTCTATGATGATTTATACTTATTCAGACTCCTGACTTTAATATTGTATTCAATGTCAATGTCTGAAAAATAAAGAAAATGCAAATATCATAGGCTACAAATCTGGTCTACAGAACACAGCATCAGTGAATCAAATATAGAGGCAGCCTAAAGACAATCTGTAATTAAATAATGCTGCCTAATTAGTCAAATAGTGCTGTGTTATCCATATAAATGCGTGGGGTGGAAATAACCTGTTAAATGTTCTGAAACAGGCACGCCACATATGTAGCTGTATATGGGATAGTATTCCTCATATGAATACCCAACAGATACATTCTATCCAGCTTTTCTGACAGTGAAAATAGCAACATCACTGTCAGAAAAGCTAACGGACCTGTAGTGGCTGTCTGTAATGCCTTAATATAGAGGCAGGTGTAAATATATTCACTGCCCCACTAATACACTGAAAAATCGACCATGCGGGAGGGAAAGAAAAAAGGACAGATTAAAATGTGCTAATGTGCAGGACCATACTTAGAATGTTGGTCCCTGCACATGGTGACAGTGTGCTGTGTGAAGTGATAAGAAGAAAAAAGAAACCGACGCGCGTTTCGGTGCCACTAGCGTGCACCTTCGTCAGGGGCTGAAAGTTTACTGACATCAGGGTCTCTGTTTTATACATATGTCTATTGCTGCTGATTCAGATGTGGACCAATCCGTGAATAGAGAATCGGCACCAAAAATGCCATTGACTTCAATGGGCAGGCGAATTTTAAAACCCACAGGTACTCTTTCTGGCCACAAAAGTGATGGAAAAGTTGTTTCAAGGGGACTAACACCTGGACTGTGGCATGCCGGAGGGGGATCCATGGCAAAACTCCCAAGGAAAATTACACAGTTGATGCAGAGTCTGGTTTTAATCCATAAAGGGGAGAAATCACCTAACATTCCTAAATCACAATGGATATGGATTGACACCTGACATATTGACACCTCGACATATGGATTGACACCTGTCCTCAGAGACCCTGATACACACTGACACAGAGCAGAATAGGGACTGTTCCCCCTACATAGGGTCACTTGGCAGTTATGGATTGACACCTATCCTAAGGATCCCTGATACACACTGCCACAGAGCAGAATAGAGACTGTTCCCCCTACATAGGGTCACTTGGCAGATATGGATTGACACCTATCCTAATGATCCCTGATACACACTGACACAGAGCAGAATATAGACTGTTCCCCCTACATAGGGTCACTTGGCAGGTATGGCGTGGTCGTGGGAGGAGGAGGATGACTTTCACCTCTTCCCCTGTTAAGGGAAGGAGCGAAGGCGCACCGCTCAATTAAAGTTGGGGTCAGGCGGGGTTCTGGTGTAAATAGCCCAAGCCGGACACCGGTGTCTTGTCTAGACCAGCGTTCTAGGGTGTATATTACGTTCGATAGGTCGGAGGGACCGGGAGACTAAGCGGCGCCTGTGTAAATTCGGTTCGCTAGATCTCAACCTATCTTGGCTAAGTGGGAAGGCGTGTAAATTTGGAACCCACTAGACTTTTGATAGAGTATATAGACTAAGAGGGTTCTGTTGTAAATTCCGCCCTCTAGTTCGCTATATGTGGTGCTTGGGCAGCGTGGCTAACCAAAACGGATGTAGATAGTTTTAGGTAGTCCATCAAGGTACTGGCCAATAGATTAGTTGGGAATTGTAAAAGTGTTAAAGATTGTTGTAGTAGTGTGTATATCTTGCTAGATAGCGTGAGCTCTGCCGTCTAGGAGAGTGTGAATAGTGTGTAACTGTATTATAGCGCACGGTACCATAACCATGTATAATTACTGATACTGTAAATAAATACTAATAACTGTCGTCTATGTTGTATGTTTAACACCATAACCACTACTAATTGAACTGTGACTTTAAATTGTACTCTAACCAATGCTAACTGTACTATAACTACTGTTTGTAAAGACGATGTTACTGGGGTATGTTATAGACGGGTAATTCATATATAGGGAACTATAGCGTGGGTGACTGTATAGTTTCGCAAAAGGGCACAGTATTAGTTATTCAGTGACTGGTGTAACAGCTGTGTGTGTACGGGAATTCCCTGAGTGTTTTGTTGTGTGCGTTTCGCTTAGTAACTGTACCACGTGGTGCTGTTGCCGAGGGAACGGGTGTGACCGTTGGAAGAGTGTTTGTTTAGTTTCTGTTGGAGACGACGCTTCATTGTTGGTATGGGTGCGTCAGATTCAACGGTTTTGGATCCCTTAGGATGTATGTTGAAAAACTTTAAAAAGGGATACACTGTATAGGATTTTGGGGTAAAGATGTCTCCAACACGCCTGACTACTTTGTGTAGTAGGGAATGGCCTACTTTGGTTGCCGCATGGCCACCACGTGGCAGTTTGGATCCTAATCTGGTACAGCGTGTACACGTGGCTGTATCAGGTAGGCCTGAACTTTACGGCCAGTTTTCATATATTGACTGTTGGAAGCAGGCCGTAAATGACTCGCCAAAATGGATCCGAGTATGCCACGAGGAACAATGTCGCCTCATGGTGGCCAGAACTCGCCTGTCCACTAAGGCCGTGATCACGCCCATTTTTAATACGCCTCCTGAGTCTGAGATCCCCATGCCGCCCCCTTACTCCTCCTCCACCGGAAGAGGAAGAGGAGGTGCTGTTGGAAACGCTCCTACCCTTGCCCCGTTGTCCCCACCTACCCCTTCCTCTAGCCCAGAGCCCAACTCCCTTGTTTTAAACCCTCCCCTTCCGGTACCTACCTCCGTTAACTCCACCTACCCAGATTTGGCGCCATATCTAGTTTCCGGTCAGGCTCCTACTAGCCCTGCCCAGAATATTTTACTCACCGACCTCCCCCTCAGTAAAGCGTCCCCATCCCCTTGTCTTACTACCCCTCGACCGGAACCCCTAACTGACGTATCTAAACGAAGCCCCATACTAACCCGACAACTGACCGGTACCCTCCAACCCCGACATTATGGCCAGATACAACAAGCTGATCCCGTCTTTGTTTATGTACCCTTCACGACAACTGATCTATTTAACTGGAAGACCCATAACTCCTCTTACACCGAAAAGCCTCAAGCCATGACGGATTTGTTTACCTCCATAGTCCAGACACATAATCCCACTTGGGCTGATTGCCAGCAATTGCTTATGACATTATTTAATAACGAGGAAAGGACAAGGATAAATCAAGCGTCAATTAAAGCGCTGGAAGAAGTGGCCCGTACACAAAATCAGGCCAACCCGGCAGCGTGGGCCACAGCACATTATCCAAACACTGATCCGGAGTGGAATGTCAATGGCGCAGACATGGCCCATTTAAAAGCATATAGAGACGCTATTATTGCTGGCATGAAAGCCGGAGGGAAGAAAGCGATTAATATGTCTAAGACGGCTGAGGTATTACAGAAATGTGATGAATCGCCCAGTGTCTTTTATGACCAATTATTGGAGGCATACCGTTTGTATACCCCCTTTAATGCAGAGGCTCCTGAGAATTCTCGGATGGTTAACTCTGCCTTTGTCAGCCAAGCCTACGGAGATATAAAGCGCAAGCTGCAGAAGTTAGAGGGGTTCGTAGGGATGTCTATAACCCAACTCATGGAGATAGCCAATAAAGTATACATGAATAGGGAGACAGAGACAAAGAAGGAGGAAGAGCGTAAGATGCGTAGGAAAGCAGATATGCTAGCGGTAGCTATCGCAGGCATAGATAGAAGGGAAAAGGAAGTGTATAGGGGAACGGATAAAGGCGAGAGTAAATGGAATAGGGAACCTTTGAGTAGGAACCAATGCGCGTACTGTAGGGAAGAAGGGCATTGGACAAGTGAGTGTCCACAAAGGGAACAGTATGAGAGAGACAGACCTAGGGCAGGATATAGTAATTATAGAGGCAGAGCGAGAGGTAGTGGAGGTCCTGGAGGAAATAGTGGGAATAATAGAGGAAGTGTTAGTGGAGATAGGTATTATCCAGCAGAGCAGAGACCCCGCGATAGAGAAGATAGGGACTTCGTGGGTTTGGCTGACACAGTCATGGAGGACTATTGATACCGACCGGGCTCCATCCTCCTTGGCCGAGCGGAGCCTATGGTCGCTGTAGCAATAGGGGGAAAAAAAGGAGTGCTTTCATGATTGATACTGGTGCTGAACATTTGGTGGAGACTGACCTAGTTGCTCCTCCATCTGGAAGAACTATCACCGTAATAGGAGCAACTGAGGAGTGCTGCTAAACCGGTTCTTAAAAGTCGACTCTGTACATTGGGAGGCCACATAGTGAAACACCAGTTCCTTTATATGCCTGAATGTCCAGTCCAACTGCTAGGACGTGATTTGTTGTCGAAATTACAAGCACAGATAAAATTTCTACCCAACGGAACAACATCTTTAAAGTTCAATGGACCTTCAGGTATAATGACAATATCAGTACCAAAGGAAGAAGAGTGGCGACTTTATACAGTGTTGACCAGCCAAAAACCTAAGAGTGATGAATCCTTGTTCAATATACCAGGAGTGTGGGCAGAGAACAACCCAGGACTTGCTCGCAATATTCCACCAATTCAAATCGAACTAAAACTTGGGGTTTATCCAGTGAGCTTAAGACAATATCACATCCCACAAAAGGCCAAGAAGAATATACAATCTTATTTGGATAAGTTCATAAGGTATGGTATCCTAAAATTCTGTACTTCCCCCTGGAACACCCCATTGTTGCCTGTTCAAAAGCCCGGTACAGATGAGTATCGCCCTGTGCAGGACTTGAGAGCAGTCAATGATGCGGCCGTAAGAATACACCCAGTTGTGCCCAATCCATATAACCTGCTTGCTTTAATTCTGGGCGGGGCTACCTATTTTACTGTCCTAGATCTCAAAAATGCCTTCTTTTGCCTTCGAATTGCTGCGGAAAGCCAGTGTATCTTTGCATTCCAATGGGAAAATGCTGTAACGGGCTCGAAACGCCAGATGACTTGGACAAGACTGCCCCAAGGGTTTAAAAATTCACCTACCCTATTTGGATCAGCTTTAAGTCAAGACGTACTGGATTTCAAGTCCATCCCAGGAGAGTGTGTACTATTACAATACGTAGATGATTTGTTGATAGCGGCAGTTACAAGAGAAATATGTCAGCAGGCAACACATGATTTATTACACATTCTTTGGAAGGCAGGATACAAGGTGTCCATGAAGAAAGCCCAGTTGTGTCAGCCAACTGTCAAGTATATGGGATTCCATATCTCTGAAGGTCAAAGGATAATGGGGCCAGAGAGAAAAGAAGCTGTATGCCAAATACCAATACCCAAGAATAGAAGACAAGTGCGGGAATTCTTGGGGGCAGCAGGCTTCTGTAGGATATGGATTCCCAGTTATGCGATATTGGCGAAACCTCTTTATGCAGCTATAAAAGGTACAGAACACGATCCCTTCCTGTGGACCCCTGAACAGCAAAAGGCATTTGAAGATGTGAAGAAGGCTTTGATGAGTGCCCCAGCATTAGGTCTACCTGATCATACACGCCCATTCTACTTATATGTACACGAGCAAAGAAGAATGGCTGTGGGAGTATTGACACAGTACTTGGGATCATGGCAACGACCTGTTGCATATATGTCCAAACAACTGGATGCAGTGGCCAGTGGTCTTCCACCTTGTCTAAGAGCCGTAGCTGCCGCCGCCCTGCTGGTAGCTGAAGCTGATAAGCTCACTCTGGGTCAGGAACTCTATGTGCGAGTCCCGCACGCAGTACAAACGTTGCTAGACTATAAAGGCAATCATTGGTTTAGTAACAGCCGCATGACTAAGTATCAAGCTATGTTGTGTGAAAACCCAAGAGTGCATCTAGAGACTGTTAATACCTTGAATCCAGCTACCCTTTTGCCACAACCTACTGAGAGTCAACATGATTGCCTGGAGGTGATGGATGAAGTGTTCTCAAGTAGACCAGATCTTCGTGATTTTCCCATCCAGAACCCTGATGTCCAGTACTATACGGACGGCAGTAGTTATGTGAAAGAAGGGATTCGCTATGCAGGATATGCAGGATATGCAGTGACAACCATAGACAAGGTGATAGAAGCTCGGCCATTGTCAAAAGGAACATCGGCACAGAAGGCAGAACTAATTGCACTAATTGCACTCAAACGAGCGTTACAATTGGCTGAAGGTTTAAGAGTGAACATCTACACGGACTCCAAGTATGCGTTTTTAACCACTCATGCCCACGGAGCTTTGTATAAAGAAAGAGGACTACTGAATTCAGAGGGTAAAGAAATCAAGTACGCAGCTGAGATATTACAACTACTGGAAGCCGTATGGGAACCGAAAGAAGTTGGTATCATACATTGTCGGGTGAAAGGTGATGGTGATGTAACCAAAGGAAATCGGATGGCAGATAATGCAGCCAAGCGTGCCGCTGAATCAGGAAAACAGGAGTATGTGGAACATATAGCTGCTCTTATACCGACCCCACTGTCTCAGTGGACTCCAGTTTATACAGTTCAAGAAGAAGAGTGGTTAAAGACAGAAGCTGGGAAGTACCTGGAGAACAATTGGTATCAGTTAGAAGATGGAAGAATAGTCATTCCAGCATCACTAGCTGTAGAAATTGTCCAGAATTATCATAACGGGACACATTCTGGAAGAGATAGTATGGAAGAATCTCTCAGGAAACATTTCTACATACCAAGATTGTCCAACTTGACTCAAGCCATTGTACGAAGATGTGTGATATGTGCCAAGAATAACGCAAGGCAAGGACCAGTGAAACCACCGGGAGTCCAGTATATGGGGGGACTCCCTATGTCCGATCTTCAAATAGACTATACGGTAATGCCTAAATCCGGTGGACATCGCTACCTACTAGTAGTTGTGTGTACCTACTCAGGTTGGGTAGAAGCATGTCCTACTCGTACAGAGAAAGCAGGAGAAGTTGTGCGATTCCTGTTGCGAGAAATAATACCCCGATATGGACTACCATGCTCTATAGGATCGGATAATGGTCCAGCCTTTGTTCACCAGTGCCTACAACAACTGACTCATATGCTTGGTATTAAGTGGAAGCTTCATACGGCATATAGACCTCAGAGCTCTGGGAAAGTAGAAAGGATGAACAGAACTATTAAGAACCAATTGGCAAAGATGTGTCAAGAGACTCAGCTTAAGTGGAATGTTCTTTTGCCCATAGCTCTGTTGTGTATTCGTAGTACACCTACCAGAAGGATGGGTCTCTCACCTTTTGAAATCATGTATGGGCGTCCACCTCCCGTACTTGGTAACTTAAGGGGGGATTTGAGTCAGTTGGGAGAAGGAATTACCCGGCAGCAGGTTGTAGAGTTGGGTAAAACTATGGAGGAGGTACAGAAATGGGTACAAGATAGATTACCTGTGAATATTTATCCCCCTGTTCATAGTTATCATCCAGGAGATCAAGTATGGATAAAAGAGTGGAACAGTGTACCGTTGGGGCCTAAGTGGAGGGGTCTTTATGTTGTTCTTTTGTCTACCCCTACAGCTATAAAGGTGGCCGAAGTGACTCCGTGGATTCATCACTCCAGGGTTAAACCAGCATCAGTAGATTCTTGGCAAGCTACACCAGATCCAGAGAATCCCTGCAAGATCCGGTTAAAGCGCACAAAGTGACGAGGAGATATTGGGGTTTCGAGTGTAATTAAAGTGATCAGCAAGTAAGTGTTTTGACGGCCATAATAAAGCCTGACCACTTACCCACGTGACAAAGCCAGAGCGTCTTGAAGGGACCTCTGTGAAGGGAAGAGAGGACTTGAAGAACTCCATTCCTTGCAGCCCTTACATCCTGGAAGCTGAGGTGCCATCGCACGGACGAAGAATGAGGATGAAGACGTCAAGAGAGATGCACTTGATAATGTATATATTTGTGTTTTTAATTATTCAGGAAGGTAGAGGTACCGACACACCTGGCTGTGAGGTTTGCATTAAGACTACTATAACAGGTAATCATATTTCCCAGACCCTTATTTGGCATTCACAATATGAGTGTAAAGGATATGTATCTAAGTGTAGATACTTAGGTATAGATTATAGTGTATGCCATTTAGGAGTAGGAGAACCTAAGTGCTTCAATCCAGAGTATCAACCTCGTACAATTTGGTTGACCCTCCGGAATGGAGACTCACAGGGGACCCTAATAAATAAGACAGTATTAGAAACCGTACATTCTTCGGGTGTTCTGCTATTTGATGCATGTAAGGCGATATCAAGTGGTAGAAAACCGTGGAATGTATGTGGGGATCTTAAGTGGGAGAGAACGTATGGGTCTAATGATAAGTATATTTGCCCCAGTAGTAAAAACAAGTATGTAAATCCAAAATGCCCAAATAAGGATTATAATTATTGTCCATATTGGTCCTGTGTAGGGTGGGCAACTTGGGGACAGACAGTAGATAAGGATATGATTGTAACTAAGTTGCCTACCAAACCATATTGTAAGTCTATGGAATGCAACCCAGTCCATATACTTATCAATAATCCTGAACAATTTATAGATAGGTTCGGAAACTTATTTGGGTTCCAGATATATGGGACGGGTTTGGATCCTGGGACAATATTATTTATAGGGATAGAGACCGATACCGTAGCATCCCAAACTCATCAGGTTTCCCATTCTTTTTACGAAGAGATGAGTGTAGAAAATAAGATCCCCCATAATGCTAAGAACCTGTTTATTGATTTAGCTGAAAGTATTGCTGGTAGTCTTAATGTGACCAACTGCTATGTGTGTGGAGGTACTAATATGGGAGACCAATGGCCCTGGGAAGCAAAGGAGGTAATGTATTCTGGTTCTGAGACAATTGAACAAATAATTTCTTCTCAAGCCGATTATCAAATGAGTGTTAGAGGTAAATCTGAGTGGCGATTAAAGACCTCCATTATGGGTTATGTTTGCATAGCAGGGAAAGGAATAATGTTTAACACATCTGTAGGAGAATTGACTTGTCTAGGGCAAAAAGCTTATGATGATAATACAAAGAATACAACTTGGTGGTCGGCTTCAAATGTCTCAGAACCACCTAACCCGTTTGCAAGTTATACCAATTTAAAGGATGTGTGGTTTGATCTATCTATTACATCTAGCTGAAAAGCCCCAGCAAATTTGTACTGGATCTGTGGTAAGAAAGCCTATTCGGAATTACCACAGGACTGGGAAGGGGCATGTGTGTTAGGTATGCTCAAACCATCTTTCTTCTTGTTGCCTATTGAAACAGGAGAGACTTTGGGAGATGTGAATCATAGGAAGAAAAGGGGACCCCTAGAGATAGGTACCTGGGAAGATAATGAATGGCCTCCCCAGCGTATTATAGATTATTATGGGCCAGCTACATGGGCAGAGGATGGTACTTTTGGATATAGAACCCCAATATATATGCTCAATCGTATTATAAGGTTACAGGTAGTGGTTGAGATAATTACCAATGAGACATCGCAAGCGCTCAATCTCCTAGCGAAGCATAATACTAGGATGAGGACAGCCGTTTTACCAAAATAGATTAGCTTTGGATTACTTATTGGCAGTAGAGGTAGGTGTAGGTGGGAAGTTTAACCTAAGCAATTGCTGTCTTCAAATAGATGAGGAAGGGCAATCAATAGCTGAGCTTACTAGCCATATGGTTAAACTAGCGCATGTGCCTACTCAGGTATGGAAAGGGTATAATCCAAGTAGTTGGTTTGGTAACTGGTATGAGCAGTTTGGAGGACTTAAGGCATTGGTAGGTGGAGTCATGCTAATCTTGATGCTGTGTCTTCTCCTGCCATGTCTTGTTCCTTTGGTAGTTAGGTCTGTGCAGGGCATTATAGAAAATATAGCAGAGAGAAAGGCTGCTGCACAGATAATGGCTATATATAGATATGAGGCTCTAAATCAGGGAGAAACAGTACAGGAAGAGGAATGTTGAGGGATTCATGTGTTTAGGGAGTCGCAAAGTCTGGTCTGGTTCATGGCAACCTGAGGTATATGCAAACTATGGTTAAGTGATGCCTCTGGAATTGTGAAAATATCAGAGGCATCAAAGGGGGGAATGTGGTGGAATCTCGGTAAAAATAAATTTAGTAGGCCGAGATTACCACGTGGCATGTGTACGTGCATATACTGGTGTATCGGTCGGTTGCACGTGGCAAAGATACAATCAGTAGTGTACAGAGCATGTGCGAGAATACAGGATGTAGTATTCCCCTCCTCCATTGTGCTGGGCAAGCCATGTGGTCAAACAGGAAGTTAGTCCTTGTTCGATTGATTGGGTAAGAGTATGTGTGGGTGGAGCTTATTATGGGAGGAGTTACATGCCTATATAAGGAGCCTACACTATTGTTCGGGGCTCAGATCTTGTTGTATTTTGGTGACATTAGTCCCTCTGAGTCCCGGTCGGTAAATCGAATAAAGAATCTCTTCCTTCCTGAAGAAACCTGTGTCCATCTCTCTGTGCTTGGCTTCCGTCAGTTTCTCCGGTATCACTGTGACATCACCCTTATACGCTGTGTAAAGCATACTTTTTAATTTATTTTGCAAATGCTGCATCCTTTCCGATTCGGTAACATTTCCGCCACTGTCTGCTTATACCGGGGGTCTAGTAGCGTGGACACCCAGTACAGGTCGTTCTCCTTCAGCCTTTTTATACGAGGGTCCCTCAACAGGCACGACAGCATGAAAGACCCCATTTGCACAAGGTTGGATGCCGAGCTACTCATTTCCCGTTCCTCCTCCTCACACAGAGCAGAATAGAGACTGTTCCCTCTACATAGGGTCACTTGGCAGATATGGATTGACACCTATCCTAATGATCCCTGATACACACTGACACAGAGCAGAATATAGACTGTTCCCCCTACATAGGGTCACTTGGCAGATATGGATTGACACCTGTCCTCAAAGCCCCTGATACACACTGACACAGAGCAGAATCGAGACTGTTCCCCCTACATAGGGTCACTTGGCAGATATGGATTGACACCTATCCTAAGGATCCCTGATACATACTGACACAGAGCAGAATAGAGACTGTTCCCCCTACATAGGGTCACTTGGCAGGTATGGATTGACACCTGTCCTCAAAGCCCATGATACACACTGACACAGAGCAGAATGGAGACCGTTCCCCCTACATAGGGTCACTTGGCAGATATGGATTGACACCTATCCTAAGGATCCCTGAAACACACTGCCACAGAGCAGAATAGAGACTGTTCCCCCTACATAGGGTCACTTGGCAGATATGGATTGACACCTATCCTAAGGATCCCTGATACACACTGACACAGAGCAGAATAGAGACTGTTCCCCCTACATAGGGACACTTGGCAGATATGGATTGACACCTGTCCTCAAAGCCCCTGATACACACTGACACAGAGCAGAATAGAGACTGTTCCCCCTACATAGGGTCACTTGGCAGATATGGATTGACACCTATCCTAAGGATCCCTGATACACACTGACCCAGAGCAGAATAGAGACTGTTCCCCCTACATAGGGTCACTTGGCAGGTATGGATTGACACCTATCCTAAGGATCCCTGATACCCACTGACACAGAGCAGAATAGAGACTGTTCACCCTACATAGGGTCACTTGGCAGATATGGATTGACACCTATCCTAATGATCCCTGATACACACTGACACAGAGCAGAATAGGGACTGTTCCCCCTACATAGGGTCACTATGTGCCTTTTTTTTGTTTGGTTTTTGAAGCCACAGTGCAGCACCAGAGGGCCGAAAAATTAGGCACGTACACATGCCTGAAAAATTAGGTATTGTTGCAGCCGCTGCTGTAGCAGCGGCCATAAAAATTGATGTTTGTTTCCCAGGCAGAAAGTGCCCTAAAACATTGCGGCTTGAACCCTAGTTGGTGGCGGATAAGTCACGCACCGGCATTCAGAGCTAAAATACAGCAGCGTGTGGACCATTTTTAGCCCAAGGCAGCTCATCTCATCAGGCCTTTTTTAGGTGAATGTATCGCCCAGTGTCAGTCCCTTCGGGATCCATCCCTCATTCATCTTAATAAAGGTGAGGTAATCTAGACTTTTTTGACCTAGGCGACTTCTCTTCTCAGTGACAATACCTCCTGCTGCACTGAAGGTCCTTTCTGACAGGACACTTGAAGCGGGGCAGGCCAGAAGTCCTATCGCAAATTGGGATAGCTCAGGCCACAGGTCAAGCCTGCACACCCAGTAGTCAAGGGGTTCATCGCTCCTCAGGGTGTCGATATCTGCAGTTAAGGCGAGGTAGTCTGCTACCTGTCGGTCGAGTCGTTCTCTGAGGGTGGATCCCGAAGGGCTGTGGCGATGCGTAGGACTTAAAAAGCTCTGCATGTCCTCCATCAACAACACATCTTTAAACCTGTCCTTGCCGGCATGGTCGTGGGAGGAGGAGGATGACTTCTACCTCTTCCCCTGTTAGATTCCCGTTGTGCTGTGACATCACCCTTATACGCTGTGTAAAGCATACTTTTTAATTTATTTTGCAAATGCTGCATCCTTTCCGACTTGTTGTAATTCGGTAACATTTCCGATACTTTCTGCTTATACCGGGGGTCTAGTAGTGTGGACACCCAGTACAGGTCGTTCTCCTTCAGCCTTTTTATACGAGGGTCCCTCAACAGGCACGACAGCATGAAAGACCCCATTTGCACAAGGTTGGATGCCGAGCTACTCATTTCCCGTTCCTCCTCCTCAGTGGTGTCAATGAAGGTATGTTCTTCCCCCCAGCCACGTACAACACCACGGGTACCAGATAGGTGACAACGAGCACCCTGGGATGCCTGTTGTGGTTGGTCTTCCTCAAAGCCACATTCCTCCTCTGACTCCTCTTCCTCACAATCCTCTTCCAGCGTTGCCGCAGGTCCAGCAAGCGATGCTGATAAGGCTGTTTCTGGTGGTGATGGTGACCACAACTCTTCCTCTTCACGCTCATCTACGGCCTGATCCAGCACTCTTCGCAGGGCACGCTCCAGGAAGAAAACAAATGGTATGATGTCGCTGATGGTGCCTTCGGTGCGACCGACTAGGTTTGTCACCTCCTCAAAAGGACGCATGAGCCTACAGGCATTGCACATGAGCGTCCAGTAACGTGGCAAAAAAATTCCCAGCTCCCCAGAGGCTGTCCTAGCACCCCGGTCATACAAATATTCATTAACAGCTTTTTCTTGTTGGAGCAGGCGGTCGAACATTAGGAGTGTTGAATTCCAACGTGTCGGGCGGTCGCAAATCAAGTGCCTCACTGGCATGTTGTTTCGCCGCTGGATATCGGCAAAGTGCGCCATGGCCGTGTAGGAACGCCTGAAATGGCCACACACCTTCCTGGCCTGCTTCAGGATGTCCTGTAAGCCTGTGTACTTATGCATAAAGTGTTGTACGATCAGATTACACACATGTGCCATCCAAGGCACATGTGTCAACTTGCCTAACTTCAATGCTGCCAACAAATTTTTTCCGTTGTCACAAACCACTTTGCCGATATCAAGTGGCTGCGGATTCAGCCACTTTTCCACCTGTGCGTTCAGGGTGGACAGGAGTGCTTGTCCGGTGTGACTCTCTGCTTTCAAGCAAGTCAAACCCAAGACGGCGTGACACTGCCGTATCCGGGATGTGGAAATAGTACCTGGGGAGCTGGGGGGGTGCCGTTGATGTGGAGCAAGACGCAGCAGCCGAAGAGGACTCAGCCGAGGAGGTTATGGAAGAGGATGGAGTAGGAGGAGTAGAGGAGGTGGCAGCAGGCCTGCCTGCAAGTCTTGGCGGTGTCACCAACTCCTCTGCAGAGCCACGCATTCCATGCTTGGCAGCAGTCAGCAGGTTTACCCAATGCGCAGTGTAGGTGATATATCTGCCCTGACCATGCTTTGCAGACCAGGTATCAGTGGTCAGATGGACCCTTGCCCCAACACTGTGTGCCAGACATGCCATTACTTCCTTTTGCACAATCGAGTACAGGTTGGGGATTGCCTTTTGTGAAAAGAAATTTCGTCCGGGTACCTTCCACTGCGGTGTCCCAATAGCTACAAATTTTTTGAACACCTCAGACTCCACCAGCTTGTATGGTAAAAGATGGCAGGCTAATAGTTCGGACAAGCCAGCTGTCAGACGTTGGGCAAGGGGGTGACTTTCTGACATTGGCTTCTTACGCTCAAACATGTGTTGATCCCATAGGCGTTTGTGATGTGCGATCATGTGCCTACGCAAAGCAGTTGGACCTAGGTGGGTGTTGGACTTCCCACGACTCAGTTTCTTTTGGCACAGGTTGCAAATGGCATCGCTGTTGTCAGAGGCAGACACACAAAACAAATGCCACACTGCTGAGCTCTGCAATGACGGCATTCTGGTGGTGGACACAGCATGCGTTGATTGGCGTGCTGTCGGGCTGACCCCGGTTGCCGATGCATGCTGTCTGACTGTGCCACTAGCTCCTTGCGACGACCTCCCCCTGCTTCAAACTCATCTCCTCCTCCTCCTCTCTGTCTCCCCATCTGAACTTTCGTCCTGTTCTTCTTCTTGCCGAGTGGGCACCCACGTGACATCCATGGACGCATCGTCATCATCAACCGCTTCACTTGTATCTGACAACTCAGCAAAGGAAGCAGCAGCGGGTACAACATCATCATCATCACACCGTACGTCCATGTGTGTAATGCTGCCTGCCTGAGACATATCCCTGTTATCTACATTCTCTGGCAATAATGGTTGCGCATCACTCATTTCTTCAAACGGATGTGCAAACAATTCCTCTGATATACCAAGTGATGCGGCTGTGGTGCTAGTTTTGGTGGTGGCGGCAGGCGGGTGAGTGGTATCTTGAGAGGTGCCCGAAGCTAAACTGGAGGAGGATGGTGCATCAAGGTTCCGAGCGGAAGCTGTAGAAGATTGGGTGTCCTGTGTTAGCCAGTCAAATATGTCCTCAGAACTTTTCAAGTTCAGGGTACGTGGCCTCTGAAAACTGGGCATTATTCTAGGGCCAAAGGGAATCACAGCACCACGACCACGATGGCCCCTGCGGGGTGGCCTGCCTATGCCTGTCATTTGTTTTTGGATTAGTGGTACTAAGCGTGCAAGCTACTGTGAGACCAGATATGAGTGGCACTGTGCAGTGGCAGAGGTTGGCAGAGTACACGCTGTAGGCCTGTCACACCCGGTTGAAGACAACTTACTGCTATTCAATCTATAACAGTGAAAAAAGTTTTTTCTTTGTAAAGGCACGCTATAGAGACATCAGATATGAGTGGCAAAGTACACTTGCAGAGGTTGGCAGAGCACACGCTGAAGGCCTGACACCCAGACGCTTGCAGACAACTAACTGCTATTAGCTTACAGTGAAAAACTTTTTTCTTTGTAAAGGCACGCTATAGAGACACCAGATATGAGTGGCAAAGTACACTTGCAGAGGTTGGCAGAGTACATGCTGAAGGTCTGATACCCGCTTTAAGGACAATGAATGCTATTAGCTTACAGTGAAAAACTTTTTCCGTTTTTAAAGGCACGCTATAGTCACACCAGATATGAGTGGCAAAGTGCACTTGCTGAGGTTGGCAGAGTACACGCTGAAGGCCTGACACCCAGACGCTTGCAGACAACTAACTGCTATTCATTCTATAACAGTGAAAAAAGTTTTTTGTTTTTAAATGTCAAGCTTAAGCTATTGTGACACCAGATATGAGCGGTGGCACTGGGCAAGTGGGCACAGTATCCACTGGGAGCCTGACACAGAAGCTGGCAGACAACTAACTGCTATTCAATCTATAACAGTGAAAAAAGTTTTTTGTTTTTAAAGGCATGCTATTGTCACACCAGATATGAGTGGCAAAGTGTGCTGGCAGAGGTTGACAAAGTACACGCTGAAGGTCTGACACCCGCTTTAAGGACACTGACTGCTATTAGCTTACAGTGAAAAAAGTTTTTTGTTTTTAAAGGCACGCTATAGTCACACCAGATATGAGTGGCAAAGTGCACTTGCTGAGGTTGGCAGAGTACACGCTGAAGGCCGGACACCCAGACGCTTGCAGACAACTAACTGCTATTAGCTTACAGTGAAAAACTTTTTTTGTTTTTAAAGGCACGCTATAGTCACACCAGATATGAGTGGCAAAGTGCACTTGCTGAGGTTGGCAGAGTACACGCTGAAGGCCTGACACCCAGACGCTTGCAGACAACTAACTGCTATTAGCTTACAGTGAAAAACTTGTTTTTGTTTTTAAAGGCACGCTTTAGTCACACCAGATATGAGTGGCAAAGTGCACTTGCTGAGGTTGGCAGAGTACACGCTGAAGGCCTGACACCCAGACGCTTGCAGACAACTAACTGCTATTAGCTTACAGTGAAAAACTTTTTTTGTTTTTAAAGGCACGCTATAGTCCCACCAGATATGAGTGGCAAAGTGCACTTGCTGAGGTTGGCAGAGTACACGCTGAAGGCCTGACACCCAGACGCTTGCAGACAACTAACTGCTATTAGCTTACAGTGAAAAACTTTTTTGTTTTTAAAGGCACGCTATAGTCCCACCAGATATGAGTGGCAAAGTGCACTTGCTGAGGTTGGCAGAGTACACGCTGAAGGCCTGACACCCAGACGCTTGCAGACAACTAACTGCTATTAGCTTACAGTGAAAAGCTTTTTTGTTTTTAAAGGTAAGCTATAGTCACACCAGATATGAGTGGCAAAGTGCACTTGCTGAGGTTGGCAGAGTACACGCTGAAGGCCTGACACCCAGACGCTTGCAGACAACTAACTGCTATTAGCTTACAGTGAAAAACTTTTTTTGTTTTTAAAGGCACGCTATAGTCACACCAGATATGAGTGGCAAAGTGCACTTGCTGAGATTGGCAGAGTACACACTGAAGGCCTGACACCCAGACGCTTGCAGACAACTAACTGCTATTCAATCTATAACAGTGAAAACATTTTTTTGTTTTTAAATGTCAAGCTTAAGCTATTGTGACACCAGATATGAGTGGTGGCACTGGGCAAGTGGGCACAGTATCCACTGTGAGCCTGACACAGAAGCTGGCAGGCAGGCATCTGCAATTACATTACACAGAAAAAAAGCAGACTGATGTTCTAGCCCTAAAAAGGGCTTTTGGGGGTGCTTTTCTTACAGCAGAGATCAGATGAGTCCTTCAGGACTGTAGTGGACACTGAATACCCTAGCCTAGCTATCAATTTCCCTATCTATTGAGCAGCAGCTACACTTTCCCTCCTCTATCTAAGAATGCAGCTTCAGAATGAATCTAAAATGGATGCTGTACAGGAGGTGGGAGGGTTTGGAAGGGAGGGTCTGCTGTTAATTTGCTGGAATGTGTCTGCTGACCGTGAGGCACAGGGTCAAAGTTTGCTCAATGATGACGAATAGGGGACGGATCGAACCGCGCATGTGTGCGCCTGCCGTGGCGAACGCGAACACGCTATATTCGCCAGGAACTATTCGCTGGCGAACAGTTCGGTACATCACTAAAATTAGCCATAGAGATGGCTGTATCCTATGTTTTAGCCCATAAATATCTGGTATCTAGTAAATAGCTGTAAGCTGTCACTTGAGCTTAGAAAGAGATGAATTAAGCAAATAGAAAAAGACTCCGAATAAAAAGTCTGTTCACTTAGCATCACCTTCAGTCAGTCATCAAAGTTACTGTGTATTGTGTATTAACCCGTTAGCTTTTCTGACAGTGATGTTGCTATTTTCACTGTCTACTTTAGCAGACTGGATAGAATGTATCTGTTGGGTATTTATATGACGAATACTATCCCATATACAGCTACATGTGTGGCGTGCCTGTTTCATAACATTTAACAGGTTATTTCCACCCCACGCATTTATATGGATAACACAGCACTCTTTGACTAATTAGGTAGCATTATTTCATTATAGACTGTCTTTAGGCTGCCTCTATATTTGATTCACTGGTGCTGTGTTCTGTAGACCAGATTTGTAGCCTATGATATTTGCATTTTCTTTATTTTTAAGACATTGGCATTGAATACAATATTAAAGTCAGGAGTCTGAATAAGTATAAACCATCATAGACAACTAGGGAGGTACAGCCATTAGGCTGTGGAGATTCATTAATTGTTTCTGACCTCTTACTGGGGTATACATTTGCACCATTATATTTTACTTGACACTATGTTATTCAGTTTGATTTCCATTTATTAATCACACATCTGGAGTGGTTCTCCAGTGATGTGAATACTTTTTGTTATTCTAGGAACAGGGGTTAAGCCCCAAATGACGCCCCTGGAGTGTCAATAAAGGTGTATGGTCTACGGAGTGGGTGGATTTGTCCTATCCATAGATCTATTCTTTCTTTTGAGTATTTCCAACAAGGTTTCAATACCTTCACACCTTTATAGCGTTGCTCTGAAATGGCCTGGTTCTTGTCAGATAAGGCAATGAGAGATGCATGGTATTCGGATGTAGATGTGGTGTTCTCAGATGGACATATGCAGGAAAACATTACCCATACTAATATAAATTCAGCTTTTAATCATTTGACTTTTCTCTTTAAACAACAAATAAGAGCAAGATGGGAAATAGCCTCACTTGAGAAATATCTAAGCAAAGAGCTTATTCCAAGAGGGCTAATAGTTCAAAATGTTCCTGCCCCTCACATAGAGGAATCTGAATTTATTAAAGAATGGGAGGAAGTAGCAGGAGCATGTTCTCGGACATTTATGGATATTTTATGCAGGTATGAGAAAAAGAGGTTAGAAAAAGTCAATAAGGAGGTGGATGAGGAGATAGAAAAAAATTCAAGTTTATAAAAAAGAAACAAACTTTGAACAACTTGAAGTTAAATTGAAAAATCAGATAGATAGATTTTCCAGACAACTACTCTAAGTTTATGAGGGACTCCAAAAATTTTCAGACTGGGAACGTCTATCGTAAATTCAATAGAAGTAAAAGAGTAGATTTTGATCAGTACTCCACCTCAGAATATGGGACTAGCGGATCAGAGTCAGAATTGAATGTAGAAGGTCGGTCCACATCAACTGATCCTAATCCCAAAAGTATTCTCAAAAAAGAGATTAATTTTTTAGCAAGAGCCAATACAGAAGAGAGACCACAACGAAATACAAGAAACAGATCCAACACACAGGGTCAAAAGCGAAGGAAAGCCTACTAACCCAGGAGAGTCAGATCATAAATCTATCTGCTCACCAGTGAACTACTCCTGAAACTCAAGTGCTTTCATTGTATACAAAAAACCAAACGAGCTACCAGGCTAGGCCTAGAAACCCAAGATATGGACCTTCTGGACAATCTTGTTGACCTCTTGAATAGCAATGACTCCCCCCACAAAATTAGGTGCATCATTTACTACCTTGAGATCAAAAAGAAAGTTTACCCCACTGTGGCGAAACCGACCTCGCCACGTGTCCTTGGAGGGGGCTGCTTGCCCGCCTCTTGCCTTTGGACTATGGACCAGACTTTATGTGAATGTGTTAACCCAGATAGCTATGCCATGGAGCCCATTTGTGTAGTTAAAGACTTCGGCTCCATGGCAATTAAACTGTGTGAATAGGATCTGAGCGCTATTCGGTAGTTTTGTGCGCTCAGATCCCAGCTATCTGGGGATATGTGAAATGTCTGTGTGTTATGTGTAAAAGGTGACTTTATGTATTTTGAAGTGTTTTACTGTCTTTGTGTCCCCATGTGCATAATGGAGTCTTGTCGCTGTCCTGGGAGGTAATTTGATTACTTCTCCATTGTCTCCAGGAGAGAGGGCTCTGTAAAACCGGTCTGAGCCGGAAAGCCATGCTGGCAGGGGTTTTTAAAATATACTTTACTAACTTTTGAACCCCTCTCATTCATTTTTTAATATGTTGTTCCCCTGAGTGGATTGATTGTGGATATGTATTTTTATGTGAATGTGATGTATGGTTTTAGAGTTATGAAAATTGGGTAGAAAGTATGTTTTAACTGTATGTGTAATTGAGTTTCCTCTCAGGATAAGGGGAGGGAATATGTGGGATGTAACTGTGATGTGATTGGTTGTTTTATACCTCCCTGTGGGCGGACCTGTATTTGCAACAACTGTAATAAAAACCAGGCTGGGTGTGCCAGCACCTCAAATTCTGCTTGACCCTCAAAACGAAGTGTCTTCTCGTTATTGGGGGAATTGGAGTGTATGCTGACTGCCAGGAGTGTAAGCGGATTGTATGCTTTTCCTGTTCAGCTATTCCAGGGTTCGTGTGTTTCCAGTTCGGGAGTTGGAAGATTCGTACAGTTTGCAGTTCGGGAGATTGGTGCTTGCAGTAGCTGCTTGTCTATCTGGAAGGGGATTATCGCCCAAACGGTTTTTATCCTTTTGTTAGTGAAACGGTCCGTTACACCCACACATCTCGGAATTTAAGTATATCGATCTCTTTGTGGAACTTACCTGCAAAGAGATTGAGAATATGGAGAAAGACATACATTTCCAGTCTCAGTGTAATAATAATTTGAGCCTTCCTGAGAAAAAAGCACTAGATGCTCTGAACCAAAATGACTCTATTATTATTAAACCAAATCGGATAAAGGGGGTAACACTGTTGTTATGAATAGATGCGACTATATCCAAATGGTACATCGAATCCTTGATGATAAGAACACATATGACATTCTGAGTACTGACCCTACAACTAGGTACCTTAGGGACCTAAAGAACCTTCTGGATGAAGGACTTCAATCCAATCTAATAACTAATGATGAATTTAGGTTTCTGTTCAATAAAAAAACAACAATCGCAACTTTTTATGCACTACCTAAGATTCACAATAGCAGGCCATACTATCAGGGAGACCTATCGTTTCAGGCAATAACAATCTCACACAGAATTGTAGTGTCTATGTGGAGTTTATCCTTCGGGATTTGGTTAAATCTCTCCCTTCTTATCTGAGAGATACTAAGCAGACCCTTAACATCCTTAATGATATGACCATACCTATTAATGCAAAGTTATGTAGTTTGGATGTTGAGGGTTTGTATAGTTCCATCTCTCACGCTGTAGGGATGAAACATGTGAAAGAGTTCCTCCAGACGAGAGATTCCAACCTAAAGGAACATAATGAATTTGTTTTAAAACTCCTCCACTTTATCCTGACACATAATTATTTCCTTTTTGAGGGCAGATATTACCACCAGGTGAGGGGTACAGCTATGGGGACAACTTGTGCCCCTTCGTATGCTAACCTTCACCTAGGTTGGTGGGAACAAAATGTCGTTTTTAGCTCTCAACTTGTTAAATATACAGAATACGTTAGCCGCTGGAAACGTTATATAGATGACGTCCTGATAGTGTGGACAGGCTCTGAGGATCTGTTTAACAAATTTGTAGATGAATTAAACAGTAATGATATTAACCTTAGGTTCACGTATGAGGTTGGTGGACAAAAACTTAATTTCCTTGATGTCACCCTAGGTATTACCCATGATAACTATCTTTCCACTACACTTTACCGGAAACCCACAGCAACCAATCATTTTTTGAATTGGGGGAGCCATACCCCCCCCCCCCCCCGCTTTAAAAAGAGGAATACCGACTGGTCAGTATCTAAGGCTAAGAAGGAATTGTTCCTCTCTTGAGGATTTCAAACCAAAAGCCAAAACCCTCAGGTCTCATTTCAAGACGAAAGGCTACCCGAATAAATGTCTCAAAAAGGCATATCAAAGGACCCTTTTGACAGAGAGTTCTGACAGACAATTCTATACAGAGTACTGATCAGAAGTCCATTAGGTGCATCGGCACTTTCGATTCGGGTTGGGATATGGCTAAAAAGACATTGGAGAGGTTTTGGCCTTTGCTGTACCAAGATCCACATTTCAAAGAAGTTCTGACTCCCTTCGTATCCATCACAGCTAGAAGAGGTCGAAACCTGAAGGATATCTTGGTACCAAGTATACCTCATTACATGCAGCTGCAATATGAAATATGTGGGTAAGATAATTAGACCCTTCAAGAACCGGATTTTGGAACACATAAACTCTGTCAATCCATCTAGACAAATAGATACACCGATTTTGCGACACCTGAAAATTCAACATGGTGGATCAGCACAGGGCTTATGGTTCAACGGAATAGAAAGAGTCATAATGGGTCCAAGGAAGGGTGACATTGACAAAAAACTCTTGCAGCAAGAGAGTTATTGAATCTACAAACTTAAGACCTTATCTCCCTTAGGCTTGAATGAGGGGTTTTCCTTTACTCCCTTCATTACAGACTAGAACCTGACCCCTTAAATCTAACGAGCACGCTACCAATTAATTTCTTTATTGTATATATTGTAAATATTACCATTTTTTGCTTAAAATAATTTATCCAGTAATTCAGGATACTGTGTTTTTTTTTTAAATTCTTTATTTTTGTTGTGGAAAGGTTTCCACTAATTATAATGGTAACATATGATCTTACAGTACAAATGGATGAAAGATAAACATAACAATACTTGATGGTATACATGAGTCTTTCTTAGTTAAACACGCTATCAGCTTCAGTGTAAATGATAGAACAAGTAAGGGGTACACTTTTATATCACGGGTCTGTATATCACGCAGGCTGCTCCTGCGGGCACAAGGCGTACTATATGCAATGGCCTTTTGACGTTCTTTGGGCTTTTAAGATTCAATGGGTTGGTATCTTATGCTGGCAGCTCCAGTGGGTTTGGGGATATAATGTGGTATATAATGTGGTCAGGCGCTCTATCGGCTCGTGGGAGCGTAAGAGTGACGGGATTCATTGAATGTGCCAGCTGCTCAGCCGGGCTTAATATGTGCAGCTTGGCATATCTAGTCAGTAGCTTGACTATTCGGTTCGACATACTGGCCTCCCTGGTGGACTTAAAACGGCCCGTATGGTGTAACGCGCTGGCCATCCGCCGATGGCTAAAGGCCGCTCATGAGAGTTAATACAGAAGCGGATTGGTACATCCCGTTAGTTACTCTACTAACTATAGTAGATATATAACTATAAGTTATATATCTGAAGGTATATCAAATTGTTTGGGCACCTTAACCCCCCACGTGAAATCGTAATAGGCACACTTTAACACTTGGTAACAGCTCCTATCAAGTTAAAATATATACATTGGCAGACCACTCTATTGATACCCATAACGTGTAGGTGCATTCCTCAATAGCGCCTGTTCTTAGTTCTAGTGGGATGGGCGGAATCACTTTGGTAGGTCATGTTAGTTGCATATATAGAGTTAAACCATGCACGTCAACAGCCCGGGTTAGGAACACATATGAAAATAAAGTAGACACTTCTATAATATACTTATAACAACTCTAGCGAGAGTAAAATAATTCCATTGATGAAACGGGTTGGCAACTCTTATGTAGTAAAGATAAAACATTAGATGAAAATAAGCGAAATTTTCAGACATTTTACGTGCCGGTTAATGTCAATGCATAAAGTAAGGTAAATGCTTGTTAGATTTATATATCGTATGGAGTACCTGCACAATTGTAAACAAAAATCTGTCTAAACGTGCTACACAATGAAAACTTTTCAAGCTAGCATTTCTGATTATACGTCTCATTATGCTGCCCCAAGTTAGGCCAGATAATATGTACCCATAACATCTGTTTTCTTTTCTTTTTTTTCCCCCTTGAAACTATTTTCTGCTATCGTATCTTGTATTTATTTTATATATCTATCTATATATAAAAAAAAAATTAAAAAAAAAAAAAAGCAAAAAAAAATTAAAAAAATAATAATAAATAAAAAATAAATAAATAAAAAATCGCCGATATATTGTTGTAAATGACAGGCCAAATATTAAATCCCAGTACATTCCCACAGGTAGTGAGATCAGAGGTGGGGATAGAGGGCATACAACATTAAATAACGAGAGAGACAGAAAGGGGAACAAAACATGAATAAATGCCCATCCACAAAACCTTTAAATAGGAAAAGCTTGTTGTTAGTTCCTTTGGTTCGTTCTTTCACAGTACAATGTCATTGTATGTCTTGGTGTGTACGGGCATCATGTTCTTACGATATTACCACACAGTGGGTGGCCTGAACAGTCCTCTGCTGACCGTCTATGGAGGGTCCTGGGTGCTGCTTGAGGGTGCTCCGGTCTGGCTGGGATCCGCTGCACTCCTAGGGTGTAGTGTTATTGCAGGCAGCCCCAGTGTGTTGAGGAGCCTAGTTGGGTCCTCTCCCGCCGAAAGGGACAGTACCGAGTCTCCGTGGGGCACCACCAGTGGTCCAGACGCTCCCCACCTGTATCGAATGCCGTGATCTCTCAGGGCCCTGGTGATCGGTTGGAATCTGCGCCTTTCTGCCAAGATCGTAAAAGGTAAGTCATCAAATAGTTTTATGTGGTGATTCTCCACGGCCACAGCGGCCTGGTTTCTGGAGCGAGATAGGAGGGCTGCCTTGATGGAGATGTCCCGTGTGATCACAATGGTGTCTCATGGAGCCTCCGCAGGGGCAGTGGGGGCCTTTCGGCCCCGAAACACTGATATCAAAGGCTGCTCTCCCTTTTCTGCCCGTACCCCTAGTGTTCCAGCCACCTTAGTGGCAAAGTCCATCAGGGCATCTTGGTTCACAGACTCCGGTATTCCTCGGAGTCTGATATTCCTTCTACGGTGCCTGGCTTCCAAGGACGCAACCGTTTTTGAGAGTCTCTCAATCTGTAGAGACATGGTGAGCACTTGTGTTTGGGTCTCAGCTAGTCGGCCATCTCATTCACCCTCTCGGGATTCAACCTCATCCAAGCGGTGAGTCAGGGTGCCGATCTCTGTTTGTATCCCTGCAAGGTCGGCTTTCCACACCATCCGCAGGTCCAGAAGCAGACGTTTAATGTCCCCTTTGGTGGATGGGGATGTGTCAGTATCAGAGTCCGCCTTCTGGTGTATGCTGCTGTTTGTCTGCGGGGCTACCGCGTCTTCCTCCCCCTCTCAGTCGTCTGAGGTACTTGAGCCTCGTGGTCTGCTGGGGGCCATCTTGGCTTGGGCCTGAGGCCGCGGTCCATCGAAAGACCTGCGGATATCTGACTGATGGAGGTCCTCTGTGTAGGCTAATTTGTGGTGCCTGCGTCCCATCGTTATGTTGGAGGTATGGGTTACGATTTAGCACTGTTTCTGCTCTTTTTCGTGGCTTTTTGGCTGTTTTCTCGGTCTATGCGGCAGGAGCTCTGCACAGACAGGTCTGGTCGTTTTCTCTGCTGGCCACGCCAGGATACTGTGTTTTTAAATGTCATCTGATGACCCTCAGCAATGGCTCCCTATAGTCTTTATACATATAATTTAGCTCCCGGACTTTCTGACATTATGTATGTTTGAAATGGTCATAACTGACATAGGTGAAGATTGAACTGGAGACTTAACAGGTTGGTGCTTCTGGTTTAGCACACTGTCCCTACAAAGAAGCTAAGCTCACACATCATTGGGCATGTATATTTCTGTGTCCATGTGTTCAATCCTGGGGTGTATTCAAACACCAAGTTATAACCATCGGCTAGCTATTCGGACCCTCTTCTATATCTTTTTTCAGTATGATATGGAGGGTTGTCTTGTGGCATATATATATATATATATATATATCTTTTCACACAACACTGGTGATCTGTACATGAGGAAATTGAGAGATTAGTTAAATGTGTCTTTCAGACAAAAATCCTCTCTTTTTTGATTCAATTTCTGACACGGGTAATTCTAATGTGGGTCCAGAGAGATTATATACAGACTAGTGTATGATAAGTTTTCCCCGGATTATGGTAAGGCAGTATACATCCGTCTGCATATAGTTTACAGTTTATTTATAAACCAGTTATAATGTAAACTGAATAAGTGAACTGACTTTTTATTCAGAGTCTTTTTCTATTTGCTTAATTCATCTCTTTCTAAGCTCAAGTGACAGCTTACAGCTATTTACTAGATACCAGATATTTATGGGCTAAAACATAGGATACAGCCATCTCTATGGCTAATTTATTTGAACGATAACTGACCAAGTATTATGAGTCCTGTGTTAATGGATGCCGGTCACTATAAAGGCATTCGTCAAGCTATGGCTAAATTCCCATATAATTCCAGATAACCTATGTTCTTTTGATAAGGTATCGATGTAACGGACCATTTCGCCCACAAGAGGATAAAAACCGTTTAGGCGATAATCCCCTTCCAGATAGACAAGCAGCTACTGCAAGCACCAATCTCCCGAACTGCAAACTGTACGAATCTTCCAACTCCCGAACTGGAAACACACGAACCCTGGAATAGCTGAACAGGAAAAGCATACAATCCGCTTACACTCCTGGCAGTCAGCATACAATCCAATTCCCCCAATAACGAGACGACACTTCGTTTTGAGGGTCCAGCAGAATCTGAGGTGCTGGCACACTCAGCCTGGTTTTCATTACAGTTGTTGCAAATACAGGTCCGCCCACAGGGAGGGATAAAACAACCAATCACATCACAGTTACATCCCACATATTCCCTCCCCTTATCCTGAGAGGAAACTCAATTACACATACAGTTAAAACATACTTTCTACCCAACTTTCATAACTCTAAAACCATACATCACATTCACATAAAAATTACATATTCACAATCAATCCATTCAGAGGAACAACATATTAAAAATGGCATGAATCAGACCAGGGGTTGAAAAGTTAGTAAAAGTATCTTTTGGGGCCTGGCTGGCACATGGCTATCTGGCTCAGACCGGTTTTACAGAGCCCTCTCTCCTGGAGACAATGGAGAAGTAATCCAATTACCTCCCAGGACAGAGACCAGACTCCATTATGCACATGGGGACACAAAGACAGTAAAACACTTTAAAATACATAAAGTTACCTTTTACACATAACACACAGACATTTCCCATATCCCCAGATAGCTGGGATCTGAGCGCACAAAACTACCGAATAGCGCTCAGATCCTATTCACACAGTTCAATTGCCTTGGAGCTAAAGTCTTTCCCATAGTCTTTCATTATATGAATGGGTTCCATGGCATAGCTATCTGGGGTATCACCGCTCACACAGGGCAAGTACCGAATGACCCCACTGTATTTAAAGGGCCAGAATGAGTGACATGCACTCTGTTAGGGCCAAATAAGTTTTTTAAAGGGCCCACCACGGCTGTGTGGGGGACTGGTAGTCTGTCTTGGTGTTCAATTGCCATGGAGCTAAAGTCTTTCCCATAGTCTTTCCTTATATGAATGGGCTCCATGGCATAGCTATCTGGGGTATCACCGCTCACACAGGGCAAGTACCGAATGACCCCACTGTATTTAAAGGGCCAGAATGAGTGACATGCACTCTGTTAGGGCCGAATACATTTTTTAAAGGGCCCAATCTCCCAGGTCCAAAGGCAGCAGGCGGGCAAC
The DNA here is from genome assembly GCF_036172605.1 of Pelobates fuscus. Classification (NCBI taxonomy): domain Eukaryota; kingdom Metazoa; phylum Chordata; class Amphibia; order Anura; family Pelobatidae; genus Pelobates; species Pelobates fuscus. The sequence goes on along the minus strand of NC_086317.1, from coordinate 204,400,592 downwards.
CAGGCTTCTCCAGTTCATAGTGGCGAGGTTGGCTTCGCCACAATCGATCTACTGGGAACGAGAGGGTTAAACTGCCGAATCTATCAGCAGCTAAGCAAGTCAGTAATTACTCACACATCTGGAGTGGTTCTCCAGTGATGTGAATACTTTTTGTTATACATTTTAAATAAGCTGTTCAGTTCACAATATAACCCATGCACTCAGGACCACTAAAGCAGCAGTTTTATTGGAAAAAAAGGATAAACATGCAACAGTTTTTCAAGCTGAGTATGAAATATGAGTGCGGATTCCTCCTTTTGTTTGTTCAGTTCACAATAGACTTGGCACAAATCCTTTTTACCTGAGGTGAACAAATTCCTGTTAATCTTCACCCCATTTTGGATTTACATGATGAATCAATTTATTTTGGTGTAGCATAACAGGAATGTGATTCGTTCTTTACAGGTGAAAAGGATTTGTGTATAAATCTAGTTCACAACAATTGGGAAGTATAAATGTGGGCCATGTGAAAGAAAGGAACAGGACTTGCTCGAAAAACAGAAGTGCACTTCCAAAATACTCTTGAATGTGATCCCTAAATTTAGTTATATTTATATTTAGTGATAATAATGCCAGCTAATACTTGAGGTTTTGTCACAAATCATGACTGTCTGGAGGTAATAATTCCTAAACTGGGAATTATTGCAAATTGTTAAGGAAACAATTGTGTTATATAACTGGAAGCAAAGGGGAGAGTGATGGGTGATGTGGCATTATAACCTTTTCCAATTTATTCTTTCTGGTGCAATTTCACTGCTCTCCCTGCCAGATTGTGCTTACTTTCTGCATAGCAAGCAGTTTCTTACAGTAATAAATCTACACATTATGACTAAGCAGTTCTGGAGCTTTTGGCAGTATTTTTTTTCCAGCATCAGATATCAACCATAAAACGATGGAGTTTTAACTCCTGGACTGTGAGAAGTAACCCTACAATAATAATAATTTGCCTAATAGAAAAACAATTCCATATTTTATCTGATTATGATCCACATAGAGTGTCATATTAACATTCCTCTATTGCTCATATTTAGGGGTGGGGCACATAAGGGGCCAGGGACAAAAGTAGGGGGGCAGTTATAAAATGTGTATATATATATATATATGTGTGTGTGTGTGTGTGTGCGTGCGTATATATAAGATGAATTATATATATATATAAATATATATATATTTAGCCCCTCCACTCCAACCAAAATTTTGTAAAAACTCGGTGCTCTGGTTGCTGAATGATATAAACTGAAAAAGATACCGGCACTCCAAGGATTTTCAATACGAAAACATCAACGTTTCAGCTCCCCTAAGGAGCTTTCATCAGGACACTCATAACATATAAAATGAAAAAGCTTATATAGGACATACAATTGATAAAATAAGTACTTACATATATATATATATATACACACACACACACACATACATACATACACAGGGCTCGACAAATGCCAGATGCCAGGTTGCCATGGCAACTAGGCATTTTGCCCTGGCGTCTCGCATTTGTCAGCCTTTTGCTAAGCCCCGCAGGAAACATTAAAGCCAGCCGCCGCAGGGAGCATGTTGGAGGTGTGCAAGGGAACAGTAACCTTACTGCAGTTCCTCTCTGCTCCCTTGCACACTGTACAGAGAGCACGCAGGGGAGCAAAGAGAAACTGCAGGTAAATTGAGAGGAGACACACTGGACGTCAGGGAATGATCCACTCAGCTCTCCCAAAGGTAGGGAGGCTGGGTGGATTTAAATTAAAATTAAAATAGCAATTTGTAAGTGTGTAAGTGTGTGATTTGTAAGTGTGTTTCTCAGTGTGTGTGTGTGTCTCAGTCAGAGAAAACTTTTTCAGGAGATGCAAGATAATTTTCCATGGTGTTTATAAGGGGCTGTGGTGATGAAGTGTGATGAAGTGTGTGTATATAGGAGTCTGTTTATGGTGTACTCTGTGTAACTAGGGTCTGTAGTGTGAGCTTTTGAGATTGTGTGTGTCATGCTTCCTGCCAGCTTACCTCCCGCCGGATCTCTGGATGCCACGATCCCACCGGCGTTCCTTCTGATACTGAACGCTTTTAAGTATACGCCCGAATGAACTACCGAATTCGACGTTCGGTAGATCGAATTCCGCGCATACAAATTACGTCAAATGTCAGATTAGGAAGGTCAAGTACCTTCCACAAATAGTGGTCAATTCCAAGTGGAATTTGACCAATCAGAAGTAAGTGATGCCTATTTATACTTACCTCTCCCATTCCTCGTTGCCCTGTTGTGGTTTCTTGGTAGCCCAATAGCGCGTTCCTTCTGTTTGGTTGTTTGGTACCTTAACTGGCTTTTGTCTCTCGTTTATCCTGCTCTCTCTAATCCTTTGACCTCGGCTTGTTTTATCGTTATTCATTACCTCTGTAATCCTCTGACCTCGGCTTGTATTCTGACTCTGCTTATTTGTATAACCCAGCCATTCTAAGGACCGGTATTACGTATATATTCTTGTTTGTGATTCTGTCGTTGTGTTTTGGTTCCCAGAATCCTGACAGTGTGTGTGTGATGAGAGGGTCTGTAAAGTGTTGTGCATGTGAATCTAGGGACTACAGTGTGAGTGTATGGGGTTGCATTGTGTGCTTATCAAGGAGCTGTAGTGTGTATGTATAAATGTGTATATATATGTTGGAAGGCTATTTGGCCTGAATTTGTGGGAGGAGTTAGGATTCTATATAAACCCTACCCCCCTACTTACCTTTGTCGTGCAAGCTGTTTGTCGTCTCCATAGTTACCTGCACTTCCGGCTCGTCATTCCCGCCAAGTCCTGTCTCAAGCTGTCTCCAGTAAGCAGTCCGTCGCCAGCAGCTCCTACCTCAGTCTTCCATGCCCGTCCACAGGCTTCTACCCGATTCCGCTACTTGCTACCCGGCTTCCGGCCACGAGACCGGCATGTCCACTTAAGCATAAACGTGGGAAATGGCGTTCAGCTATTTCCCACGTTCGGGTCTAAAAACGTGAGGATAGGCTCTCTATATTACCTACCCATTCATGATTTTACACCATTCATGTACTTCTGCATTCGTGCGGCTAACAGCTGACCGCAGAGTACACACTCCTCTAGTTTATTTTCGTACAAGCTAACTACCGACCGCACTAAACGAACTTACTTTAGACTATTTCATCCGTTCATTCGTTTGTTCGTTCATCAAACCACAGGTACAATTGGCTTTTGTTTAAAAAATCTGTTTTGTATGCTCCATTCAGCCGAACACAGAAGTTCTTTCTCGATACAGTTCTCCTGTTCATTCGTTTACCGAACACAAGAGGCTACAGTGTTTAAATTTACAAATCTACTGTAATAGTATCTAAGCACTCACATTATTTATCCTATATGTATTTATGTGTTTTTATTATATGGCTCTTAAAGTCAACACTGGTTAAATAATATGTGTTTCTAATTTTCCGCTATGGTCACATAATTATGGGACACCGATCTTTTACAGGGTAAATCTTCTTAAAGGCACAGTTTGTCCACTTTCTCTTATAAGTTAAGTTATAAAGTACACCTCCAGGCATTATCATACCCTGCTGAGACTTAGTCTATTGTACTTTCCCTTATGTATTAGTCTTCTACACAACTAAGGTCTCCGCTCATAGATTAAGCCTTACGGTCCTTTTTCACCAGGCTCATTACAGACCATTAGCACGATTTTAAAAAACCTCTGTTCCTTAAAAGTCCTTATATACTGGTTCCTTACACTTAGTCTGCATAGTTTTTTTTACTGTATCAGGTAAGAAGGTTTACCAGTTCTCTTTTCCCTCAAGGCCTCATTCAGCCTCCACAGCCTCATTAAGCCTCCCCACCTCCCAAAGTGGGTTCTAAACTTCAAATGGGCCAGATCTGTGTTTCCTCCCTGCGATTATTTCATCAATCACACAAACCTACACCACCTTGTTTCTACTTGTACTTTTCTTCAAGCAAAGCTCCAAGAAGAGGTTCCTAGTATCCTGCATTTCTGTAACAGGTAAGAAGGTTTAACATTTTACATTCTCCTTTGAGGCATCATTCAGCCTCCACGGTCTCATACAGCCCCCCACCTCCCAAAGTGGGTTCTAAACTTCAAAACGTACCTGGTCTAAGATTCCTCACAAATGTCAACAGCAATCTCATTATCATAATCCACCGTATTACTACCATATTTAACGGTACATGTTTTTGTCATTCAGTTCTACATATCATTACTTACACCTGCGTCATTACCGCAGCTCGCCAAGTCCTACGCCATCGACAACATACAGGCTACCTGGTTCCCTGCATTACAGTATCAGGTATTGGTAATCTTACTCACTACGTTTACGTTTCTTCTTAAGGCCTCACTTCACCTTCATTTCATTGAAAAATATTCACATTTGTTGGAACCCAGAGCTTGTCTCTAATTTAAGGACCTACGTTCAGGTCCCTCAGCTTACCCAAGTTCTTACGTTCCAGTATCTCTGATACACACCTACCCATACGTTCAACATTTTTACACTCATTATACTAGTGGCACGCCTCAGGCCCACTAGCATCTTTTTCCCCTAAGGTTTTCAGACCGGGCCCGTTCCCTGCAGAAGCAAGACTATATTGTAATCTTCCTGCGCATTGCCCAAAGAAAGAGGACAAACACTGATGGTTAAGTATCTACTTACGTTATATCACACCATTCTAAGAGACAAGCCCCATCAGGATAGAGAACTGGCATTGAGGCGCTGGCCTTAGCTATCCTAAGTAACACTACGTTCCCGTGAGGTCTACACCCCCACCTCATACACGGAGGTTCAGCCCCACAACCAAATCATAGTTAGCTACTTCGCTTGCCCTTCTTTAGGGCTACAGTTAGGGCTTCCCAAGTCACGGCCACACGTTTTGAATCTCTTACGGTCACGAGAGGCCGACACCCTGCCACCACGTTCAAGTGGCCACAAAATTACCTCGGCCTAAATCATAGGTAGAGCCTCTCTCTGCCACTTGGCACTAGCAGGGCCTCACCTGTCATTTGGTTCTAGAATTTTTTTTTCGCTTCGGCACTAGCTAGCAGGCCAAAGGTTCTCCAAAGGTCTAATCCACACCTCTAAGACTACTTATCCAAATCATTATTTCTTTTTCAGAATGTCACGAGAATCCATCCCAATAATCGGTCTGCTGTTGGATGAAATACCCAGCACGTAAGTCAGGCCTGGGTCTCCAAAGGAATCCCTCACCCCTTCTACCCTCAGTTACCTGGGATACTGGTATATTCCAAAAATGTTAGCAGAGCTCAGTCACAGGGGTATCCCATCTCCAGCCACTACCAGTAAGGCAGGACTACACAGGCTCACAACGGCTCAGGCCAATGTCCCCAGGCCCGGTTCTAGTTCACAAGGGCCATCAGCTTAGTCCTCAGATTCCAATCAGGAGACCCAGGTCGCGATCCCGGCCAGCCTCCAAACGATCAACAGGCTGATAAGTGGAATCGGCTATAGCCACACCAGGTGTCTCATTAAGCCCGGCAGGCCCTCACCTGGCGATCTCGGTCATACAGTCTGACTTACCCCTCATTTCCCTCCCCATCCCCCACCATCCACTATCACTACTCCATACGTCTCACCGGCCCACTCTGTTCCAATCACACGGGCCTTATCGCCATTCCCACAGGTACACGCATATGCCCCAACCTATTATCTACATCCATTGACCCTCTTACGGTGGACCACCTTCTGTCCACAGCAATCATACGATGGTTTCATGATCGCCTCTTTTCCGGTCCTTACACTTCTCATCTTGGCATACCATTCCCATCGAGGTAGCCATTCACAATACCCTTTTATACGTCTGATCATAGTCCCCTTCTCATTCCCGTTAAGGAGTTCTCACTGCACTATGCAAATCGACCATGCCATACAAGCTATCACTTCAGCAAGTAGTAAAGCTTGGTTGAGCAAGTCAGACTTATCCAACGCCTTTAACCCCTTAATGTGTGTTATGTCATGATCCCTTTTATTCCAGAAGTTTGGTCCTTAAAGGGTTAATCTACTACCAATTCACCCTCCACAATGGCACCTTGTCTACGTTTGGCTCTAGGAGCAGCCCTAAGTATTCAACATCTTCGAACAAACCCTCTGCTGGCCGCTCCTAAAAATATTCAGGTCATCCACTATCTGGATGAATTTTTTGTTGATTTAGCAGGTTCACAAACACCTAACAGTGTTCACACCACCACAGCCTCCTTTTCACAACACTCGGGGCCCCTCTGTCACCAGGCAACCTCGGGTTAGGGATGCCTGGCTCACTGTGACGGATGCCTTGCCGGCCTTTAGAGAGACTTCTACTTTGTCAGAGATCTACTCCAACGTGTACCCACGAGTACCCACACTGTATTTAACTTGCATAAAGTGTGTTTTCTTTGAATCCTCTTTTTGCCCTCTTTTACAGGCCTACTCGTACGTTCGTTTCGGCACACATCAACCAACTTTGCTTCTCCTTCTACATTCCGTTACGTATTAGATAAATTCCGAGCACAAGCTGGAAGGCCATTTGGCCTGAATTTGTGGGAGGAGTAATGATCCTATATAAACCCTACCCCCCTACTTACCTTTGTCGTGCAAGCTGTTCGTCCCCACCCACCTACACCCATCTATATTAACAATTCACCTTTGTGGGCCCTCTTTTACAGGCCTACTCATACGTTGGTTTCGGCACACCTAAACCAACTTTGCTTCTCCTTCTACATTCCATTACGTATTAGATAAATTCTGAGCACTTATATATATATTTACATATATATATATATCAGTTTTAGTGTGTAATGGGGTGACCTTTGTATGTATGTATGTATGTATGTGTGTGAAGGTATGTGGGAAAGAAGTGTGTATGTGGGTGAAGAGTGCACTGTGTGTATGCAAAGGTGTACTCTGTGCTGATGGGAGTGTACTGTATGTGGGGGTTCACTGTCTGTTAGGGTGTACTGTGTTCAGGGGGTGTAGAGAGTGGGATAGGGAAGAGCTTTATACTTTTTACTTCACTAATTGTTTAAAAAGCAAGACACACAGACTGACTCATACACACACAGACTGACCTACCCCACACCGACTGCCCTACCCCCAGGGGAGGGCTGGCAGCCTTAGGCCTGGGGGGCAAAACCAGTCAAGTGGCCCATTGCACCACCAAATCAGTTCACCATCCATGCCCACCTTTTCCTGGTTTTATAACGGATATTGATGTTATACTAATCAGTAGCTCTTTGTCATACCCGCTCCTTCACGGCTCTGACTTTCAATGTTGTCATAGCGCAGGCTGAGAATCTCCGAGCCTGTGCTCTGACTCACTAACTGAGCACTGGAACCACGAGGGAGAGGATATGATCTGACTGCACCTACTGCTGGTGCACACCAGTGGACCACCAGCGAATTGTTTAAATTAAATATGCTGGTGTACCCAACTTGTGAGCTGTGTTGGACGCCGGGCGCCTCTATTGTCATGGCACCCTGCGTGACCACACAGCTTGCACACCCCAACGGCTGGCCCTGCCGACACACACTGATGTAATTACTTAGACAGCCCTCAATATTAATACAGACATCAGAGTAAACACCAATAAACTGTGGAAACAGAGCGGATCCCCCCAAATTTATAAAGATTTGCTTAGTGGATTTATTGTAAGATTAAATCATGCCTCCTCCTCTCTCTCTCCCATGCGCTGCTCTGTAGGCTGGGAGGAAGTGAAGAGTAATCACATTCTCCCAGCACAGTGCCACCTGTGGCCTGCATGGGGAACAGCTGTTTAATGTAATGCTTGCAGGACAGCCAGCTGCCGCAGAACCTCTTTGTTCCCGTCTCTGCAAAGGGCTCCAGGCACTGCTTGTTGTGAGTGTGAGCCACTGTAAATTAGGGGCAGAGGGCACTTGCACTGCGGTAAAGACGGGTCTGGGCAGGAGGAGAGTGCAGTACAATCAGTGCACTCCCCTCCTGTGGGTCTCCAGTAGACTGGTGCACCTGCCCAGGATCAGAGCCGGTGCAAGGATTTTTGCCACCCTAGACAAAATAAAAATTTGCTGCCCCCCCATGTGACATCACAATGCCCCACCCATATGATCTGCCATCTGAACTAACGCCAGTGTTGCACACAGTGTGTGTTTACATTAAAAAGCCTGCAGGGACCAGCTATAGACACCAGAACCACTTCATTAAGCTATAGTGTCCATTTAATGTGAGGTAAATTATAGATTAGTGTCACTAATAATATACTAGATTGCCTACTTACAACAAGATGAGGATGATGATGGGCTGCAGTTTGGCTCCACTGGTCTGGTGTAGAACAGGATCTCTGGAGGCTGTTTGCAACTGTGGTCAGAAAATTCAATGTTCTGGGAGAATTGGAAGCAGCTCCATTTTTTGGGGCCCCTTACACAGCTCAAAGTCTGGGCCCAAGGGCCTGACGGTGAGTATGCCCATAAGGCCCACTCATAAGTCCACTTATATGTTCCACCAACCCATGAGTTCGCTCACAGGGAGTGGAGTGTGTAGGGGATGTGTTATGTGTTATTGTAGAGGATCTAATATGTGTGCTTATGTTATGTAGTGTATAGGGATACCAGTTTGTGCAGGTGATGCAGTGTGTTTGTGTGTAGTGGACGCAGTGTGTATTTGTGTATAAGGGATGTATTATGTGTTTCTGGTTGTGTGTTTGGGATGCATTGTGTGAATCTGTGTTTGTATGCATGAGGGATGCAAGGTGTGTGTCTGTATGTGTGTGCATTGAGTGTAAGAGATGCATTGTGTTTCTGTGTGTATGTAAGAAAAGCAGTGTGTGTGTGTTTGCATTGTCTGTTTCTGTGTATGTGTGCAAAGGATGCATTGTCTTTGTGTGTAAGGGTTGAATTGTGTGTGTGTGTGTGTGTGTGTAATGTATGCATTGTGTGTTTCTCTGTGTGTAAGGGAAGCATGTTGTGTTTCTGTGTATGTATAGGGATGCATTGTGTGTTTCTGTGTATGTATAGGGATGCATTGTGTGTGTGTGTGTGCGCATAGTGTGAAAGAGCTCCCTGTCTTGCCCCTTGTCCTATAGAGCTGTCCCTTCTGTCCCTTAGAGCTCTCCCCCACCCTCCCTTAGCGGTCTCTTCTCACACTCACCCACCCTCCCTGTGCTCTTCTCATCCCCCCTCCACCTCCATGTGTTCTTCTCACTCCTCCCTCTATGTGTTCTCCTCACCCCCCCTGTTCTTCTTACCCCCCTCCTCCCTGTGTTCTTCTTACTCCCCCTTCTTCTTCTTAACCCTCCTACTTCTTCTTAATCCCCCTTCTTCTTCTTACCCCTCTTCTCCTTCTTCTTACACCCCCCTTCTTATCCCCTTATTCTTACCCCTTCTTCTTCTTACCCCCTTCTTCTTCTTACTCCCCCTTCTTCTTCTTACTCCCCCTTCTTCTTCTTACCCCCCCTCTTCTTCTTACTTCCCCCTCTCCTTCTTACTCTCCCTTCTTCTTCTTACTCCCCACTCTTCTTCTTCTTACTCCCCATTCTTTTTCTTACTCCCCCTTCTTCCTATCTCCCCTCCTTCTTACTCCCCCCTTCTTCTTCTTACTCCCCCCTATTTTTCTTACTCCCCCTTCTTCTTCTTACCCCTTCTTTTTCTCATCCCCCCTCCTTAATATTCCCCCTCTCCCTCTTCTTACTCCCCCTCCCCTTCCCCCCTCTTTTTCTTATCTACCCTCCTTCTTACTCCCCCCTTCTTACTCCCCTTCCCCCTCTTCTTCTTACTCCCCCTCCCCCTCTTCTTCTTACAACCCCTTCTTCTTCTTACCCCCCTCTTTTTCTTATCTCCCCTCCTTCTTAATCCCCCTCTTCTTCCTCACCCCCTTCTTTTTCTTATCTCCCCTCCTTCTTACTCCCCCCTCCCCCTCTTCTTATTCCCCCTCTCCCTCTTCTTACTCCACCTCCCCCTCTTCTTCCCTCCTTTTTCTTATCTCCTCTCCTTCTTAATCCCCCCTCCCCCTCTTCTTATTCCCCCTCTCCCTCTTCTTACTCCCCCTCCCCACTTCTTACTCCCCCTTCCCCTCTTACTCCTCCCTCCCCTCTTCTTACTCCCCCCTCCCCTCTTCTTACTCCCCCCTCCCCTCTTACTCCCCCTCCCCTCTTCTTACTCCCACCCTCTCCTCTTACTTCCCCTCCCCTCTTCTTACTCCCCCTCCCTTCTTCTTACTCCCCCCTCCTCCTTTATTCTTACTTCCCCTCCCCTCTTCTTACTCCCCCCTTCTTCTTACCCCCCTCCCCTCTTCTTACTTCCCCCCTCACTCTTCCCCTCCCCTCTAACTCCCCACTCCCCTCTTCTTACTCCCCCCTTCTTCTTACTCCCCCTCCCCTCTTCTTACTTCCCCCTCACTCTTCCCCTCCCCTCTAACTCCCCCTCCCCTCTTCTTACTCCCCCTCCCCTCTTCTTACTCTCCCCTCTCCCCTCCTCTTACTCCCCCTCCCCCTTCTTACTCCCCCCTCCCCTCTTCTTACTCCCCCACCTCCCCTCTTACACCCCCTCCCCTCTTCTTATTCCCCCCTCCCCTCTTCTTACTCCCCCTCCCCTCTTCTTACTCTCCCTTCTTCTTATTCCGTCCCTCCCCTCTTCTTACTCCCCCTCCCCACTTCTTACCCCCCTCTTCTTATCCCCCCCCTCCCCTCTTCTTACTCCCCCTCCCCTCTTCTTACCCACTCCCATGTAGCGTGGCCGAGCTGCTCTCCGGTCCGCGGTGCCTGGCCGGAGTGATAGGAAGGTGCACGCTCAGTGTGCACTTCCTGTCAGTCCGGCTGGTTACAGGAAACAGGGGCACCGCGGACCGGAGACCAGCTCGGCCACGCAACAGGGGAGGGGAGGGAGGGAAAAGCAGCTGCAGCCGGCTGAGCGCTCTTTACAGAGCGCTCAGGCGGCTGCAGCATTTAAAGGGCCGGCCCGACGTGGCCGGTCCTAAAAGAATTTTGGGCGGCCTGGGGGGAAATTGCCTCCCTGCCCCCCGGCCCAGCTAGCCCCTGCCTACCCCACACAGACTTACCCATACACAAACACATACTGAACCCCCCAACCCCACAAACACAGACTGGCCCACCCCACACACAGACTTAACCCCCACTGCCCCAGACTGAATCCCCCCATCACACACACACACACACACACACACACACTGAACCAAAAACACACTGACTGACTCACACTTACCAGCAGCTGCTTGGATGCCTCATTCCCCCCACACTCTGTTTAGAGCCGAGATTCCTCTCCCCTGCGCTGCTCTCTATGACCCAGGAGGGAGTCCTACCAGCACAGTCCTACCTCAATTAAATGAAGAGCGACACACAGTAATTTAAACATTATAACACCTTGCTCATGCTAAGCATTACTGAACTGTTCTAGAAGTGGGCTAATTAAAAGTACTGTACACTTTGACTTTTGAGGAACATACCTGTGTTTTTTTTAAGAAAATCGTTTAGACTGATTAGCAAATGTACCACTAGGAGGCAGCACATCACTAAGAAAGAAAATACAAGTACATTGGAGTTAGAATAAGCACTTTACAGCTATAATGACGATAAATGTATCAAAATGGAATCTCATGTAATCATTGTTGGATATCTTCATGTCTGTATATCCTTGTGAATGCCAGATGTCTGTCTGATTTTATGACTTACTAGATATAAATAGATATATATAGTCCCAATATGTTCAGGGCATTCATGGATAATGTCTGAATAAAATACACTTAGCATTCTCTAAAATATATGTATCTGTTGCTCACTTCTCCCCTTAGTGAAATAAAGATTTTTATTACATATTTATTAGCCCTCCAGAAATTCCATTCTTAGTAAGTTCTACCTTTGGCCTACAAGTTGCTTCCATTAGCTCCATTGAGCTATTCCTTGCTAGGATCGGTTCATTCACTGAGAACATCAGGTGCACACTCGAAATCAATTAACTAAACTTTGCATGTCAGGATTAGCTCAGTGCAGAAGCTTTCAGTGATACAGGAGAAGAGGACCAGCATCTAGGGGACAGCAGGCAAATTGTCAAACTGCTCTTGTTTTTGGCACCATAACCACTACATCAATCATAGTGTTTATTTAAAGGGAAACTCCAGTGCCAGGAAAACAATCCGTTTTCCTGGCACTGGAGGGTCCCTCTCCCTCCCACCCCCCATTCCCCAGTTACTGAAGGGATGAAAACCCCTTCAGTCACTTACCTCAGGCAGCGACATGTCCCACGTCGCTGCCTGCTCCTCCCCCGCCGCTCCACCTTCTTCCTCCGTCGGCCGGTGAGCTAGACTGATCCCGCCCACCGGCCGAGGAGACCTAATGCGCATGCATGGCAATGCCGCGCATGCGCATTGGCGCACCCCATAGGAAAGCATTGAAAATGAATTTCAATGCTTCCCTATGGGGAATAGAGCGACGCTGGAGATAATCTGTGCTAGGGACCAGGAAGTTCCTTCTATTGGCTGTCTAGTAGACAGCCACTAGGGGAGGACTTAACCCTGCAAGGTAATTATTGCAGTTTATAAAAAACTGCAATAATTACACTTGCAGGGTTAAGGGTAGTGGGAGTTGGCACCCAGACCACTCCAATGAGCAGAAGTGGTCTGGGTGCCTGGAGTGTCCCTTTAAGGATTAAGCTCTTTGGCCCTGCAGTATTGTATGAATATTCAAATATTATGCACATATGTATATATATATATATATATATATATATATATATATATATATATATGTTGGAAGGCCATTTGGCCTGAATCTGTGGGAGGAGTTATGATCCTATTTAAACACTACCCCACTACTTACCTTTGTCGTGCAAGCTGTTTGTCTTCTCCATAGCAACAAGCACTTCCGGTCTGTTGTTCCCGCCAGAATCCAGTCTCCAGCAAACAGTCCATCACCAGCAGCTCCTGCCTCAGTCCTCCGTGCCCGTCAACCGGCTTCTATCCTTCCTCGCTCCCTACTCGACTTCCGGTCACGAGACCGGCACGTCCACATAAGCTTAACGTGGGAAATAGCGTTCGGCTTTTTCCCACGTTCTGGCCTAAAAATGCGGGGATAGGCTCCCTTTTATTATTAGTATTATACTTACCCGTTCGTGCAATTGTCTCTGTCCGTGTACTTCTGCGTTCGTATGGCTAACAGCCGATCGCAGAGTACACACTCCTTCATTTTATTCGTTTAAATATCTACCGACCGCACTATATTTACTTACGTTCGTTTATCCGTTCGCATGCCAGTACAGCAGAACACACTTAAACGCCTCTCGTTCTGTTTTCACATGCTCACTTAACCGACCACAGGCAGTCGGTCCCGTTTATATTCCCCTCGTTCGTTCACTTAGCCGAAAGCAGGAGGCTTCATACGTTTTAATTTTCACAAACTGTCATAAATTATACCTTTGTCATGTAATTTACCTATAACAATAGCACTCACCCCTTTCTCCAATTCTTTACCTTACATAAATTTACGTCTAGTACATGGCTCTCCAGTCACCACTAGATATATTGACAATATCACTGTGGCACTACTTCCCATCCTATAGATTATATTTAATTACGGGCCATTAATTTATTCAGCGGAATCTTCTTGAAAGTTCCTGTTCAGCATAATTAATTTGTTTCGGCAAGCTAAATACAACCCCAAGCACCACTATTTACCGCTCACTACATCTTTTCTTAGTTTATCATGTCTTTAATTAAGCTTTACGTCCTTTTTAACCAGGCTCATTACAGACCATTAGCACAATTTAGCAAATTTCTGTCTCCAAAAAAACTTATACTCTGGTTCCTTATACTTAAAATGCATAGAAGAGGTACCAAGTATCCCGCATTTCGGTAACAGGTAAGAAGGTTTACCATTTTATGTTTTCCCTTAAAGGCTCTTTCAGCCTCTTTCAGCCTCCACGGGCTCATACAGTCCCCCACCTCGCAAATTGGGTTATAAACTTCAAAACGTACCTGGTCTAAGATTCCTCACAAAATGTCAACAACAATCTCATAATCATAATCCACCGTATTACTACTATATTTAACGGTACATGTTTTGTCATTCATTACTACATATCATTACTTAGACCTGTGTCATTACCGCAGCTCCGCCATCGACAACGTACAGGCTATCTGGTTCCCTACATTACAGTATCAGGTATAGGTAATCTTACTCACTACGATTACGTTTCTCCTTAAGGCCTCACTTCGCCTTTGTATCATTAAAAAAATTCACATTTGTGGAAACCCAGGGGCTTGTCTCTAATTTACCTACCAACATTCAGGCCCCTAAGCTTACCCAAGTGTATCTCTGATACACACCTATCCATACGTTCTACATTTTTACACTCATTATACCAGTGGCACGCCTCAGGCCCACTAGCATCTTTTTCCCCTAGTGTTTCCCGGACCGGGCCTGTTCCCTGCAGAAGCAAGAATATATTGTAATCTTCCTGCGCATTGCCCAAGGAAAGAGGACAAACACTCAAGATTAAGTATCTAGATACGTTATATCACACCATTCTAAGAGACAAGCCCCATCAGGATAGAGAACTGGCATTGAGGGTTAGGCACTGGCCTTAGCTATCCTAAGTAATGCAAGGTCCCGCGAGGTCTACTCCCCACCTCATACATGGAAGTTCAGCCCCACGACCAAATCATAGTTAGCCACCTCGCTTGCCCTTCTTTAGGGCTACAGTTAGAGCTTCCCAAGTCACGGCCACACATTTTGAATCTCTTACGGTCACCGAGAGGCCGACATCCTGCCACCACGTTCAAGTGACCACAAAACTCACTCGGCCCAAATCATAGGTAGAGCCTCTCTCCGCCACTTTGCACTAGCTGGGCCTCACCTGTCACTTGGTTCTAGGTAAATTCTTCACCTCGTCACTAGCTAACAGGCCAGTTCTCCGAAGGTCTCTTCCACACCTCTAAGACACATTACTTATCTAAATTTTTATTTCTTTTTCAGAATGTCACAAGAATCCATCCCAATAATCAGTCTGCTGTTAGATGAAAAACCCAGCACGCCAGTCAGGCCTGGGTCTCCAAATGAATCCCTCACCCCTTCTACCCTCAGTTACCTGGGATTCTGGTACATTCCAAAAATGTCAGCAGAGCTCAGAAACAGGGGTAGCCCTCCCCAGCCACTGCCAGTAAGGCAGAACTACACAGGCTCACGACGGCTCAGGCCAACGTCCCTTAGCCCGGCTCTAGTTCACAAGGGCCGACAGCTTACTCCTCAGATTTCAATCAGGAGACCCCGGTCACTAACCCGGCCAGTCTCCAAACGATCAACAGGCTGATAAGTGGAATCGGCTGTAGCCACACTAGGTGTCTCGTTAAGCCCGGCAGGCCCTCACCTGGCGATCTCGGTCATACAGTCTGGCTTACCCCTCATTTCCCTTCCCGTCCCCGCCCACCCACTATCACTACTCCATATGTCTCACCAGCCCATTCTGTTCCAATTTCCATGGAGAAGGAAATTCTCGATGGAAAGGACGTTAAACTAACATCACCACTTAACTTCCCAAGACACCCTACAGTACAAAGGTTATATTCATGGTGACATTTCAGTAGTCCTAAAGAGTGAGACCCACGACTTAACAAAGCTTTCCATTCCTCTGTTTATCATCGCATAGAGACAGCCACTTCCACTTCTCACCACTCCTTCACCCCACGCACTAGACAGGGAAGCGGCCAGAGGGACAATCTGGGCTGACCATTTCATTCTGGGGAAGGCTCGAGTGCACTATCACTTTAATACTGTGGTATGCTAGTTCACTACATGCAGGGTTTTGCACATCTGCTCCAGAACCCACACCTATTCCACATATGCAGTCCGTCTGTCACCTAAGATACGCCCAACTAAGGTTAACATTGATATCCTGGAATACTATCTGCATTTACACCCAGCTAGGCATCTGGTAGATTCTCGTGCCGGGTTTCTCACAGGGGTTACACACGGGCCTTATCGCCATTTCCACAGGGGCACTCGTATGCACTAACCTTTTATCTGCATCCATTGACCCTCTTACACAGGGCCGGACTGGGAATTAAAAGCAGGCCTGGAAAAAAATATTTACCAGCCCCATAATGCGTCGCACCAGCATAGTGTGCAGATACAGCGTTAGAAAAGAGAACTTAAAATTAAAAATTATTACTCCAACGTAAAAAAAAAGCACTCAAAGGCTTCAAAATAAACAAAAGTGCTGATTTATTTTAAGCAGACGTGCATGTAATCAATGTTTCAGTCCAACTACCTTGACATATTAAGGAAAGCTTGATAATGGGACTGAAATAGTGAATGTATGTAGGGCACAACTGAAAAAAAATTGACGTTATCTTGTTTATTTTGAAGTCCTGTGGGTGCGCTCTTCACTTTAAATATGTTATTGTGCTGGAGTATGCACCTAGCAACAAGACTTGGCCAATATCTGCTCATTACATATGTTACATATTAATGACATTTCTCCGTGTATTATGCATATATAAATGTACATTAATATATGTGTAAATATAAAAGGCATAATTTTATATATGTATGTATGTACGTATGTATGTATATAACTAATACACACATTAATATACATGTCATACACCAGTGGAGGATCCAGAGCCTGATCCCGGGAGGGGCACTTGTAGATAATTTAAAGAAAAAATCCATGCACAATAACCACTACTGCTCTGTGTAGTGGTTATGGTGCAAGGAGTGCCGGGACCCCCTTACAAAGTAAGTAGTCGAACCGTTTAAGAACTGTTTGACAACTTACCGGGGGTCTGCTGGGATAAGTGGCTGTAGTAGGGTATAGGAGCAGTGGTGCAATGTGTGAGGGGTGCAGTGTGTGCGAAAGGTTCAGTGTATGTGTGGGGGGGGGGAAGGCAGTAGTGTGTGAATGCGTAGGGTGTGTGGGGAAATGTGTGTATGGGGGGGCTGTGAATGTGTGTGTGGGGGGCTGTGTATGTCTATGGGGGGCAATGTGTGCATGGGGGCAGTGTGTGAATGTGTGTGGGGGCAGTGTGTCTATGGGGCTAGAGTTCACTCTCAACACTGTGACCACCAGGAATTCATGGTGGTCGCAGTGGTGAGAGTGAACTCTAGCCCATAGCATCAGGGCTAGAGTTCACTCTCGTGAGAGCCGGAGCATTGCCGTGGTAACCGCGGCAATGCTCTGTGCTCGTGCGAGAAGGACGCAGAGGAGCCGGCTTCCTGCATGGTGCCTGTGGAATGGGGAGGGAGATCGGCTGGCAGGGGAGAGCCTCGTGGGGGGGGGGGTCTCCCCACTCCTTCCCAGTCTCTCTATTCCTCCTCTGCCTTTCTCCCCCTCCCCTTGTGTGTCTCTCTCCTTTCTCCCTCTGTCTCTCTCTTCCCCTCTGTCTCTTTCTCCCCCCTTTCCCTGTGGCACTCTCCCTCCCCCTCTGTCTCTCTATTCTCCCCCCCTGTCTCTTTCTCCCCCCTTTCCCTGTGGCACTCTCTTCCGCTCTGTCTCTCTATTCTCCCCCCTCTGTCTCTTTCTCCCTCCTTTCCCTGTGGCACTCTCCCTCCCCCTCTGTCTCTCTATTCTCCCCCCTCTGTCTCTTTCTCCCTCCTTTCCCTGTGGCACTCTCCCTCCCCCTCTGTCTCTATTCTCCCCCCTCTGTCTCTCTATTCTCCCCCATCTGTCTCTTTCTCCCCCCTTTCCCTGTGGCACTCTCCCTCCCCCTCTGTCTCTCAATTCTCCCCCCTCTGTTTCTTTCTCCCTCCTTTCCCTGTGGCACTCTCCCTCCCCCTCTGTCACTCTATTCTCCCCCCTCTGTCTCTTTCTCCCTCCTTTCCCTGTGGCACTCTCCCTCCCCCTCTGTCTCTCTATTCTCCCCCCTCTGTCTCTCTATTCTCCCCCCTCTGTCTCTTTCTCTCCCCTTTCCCTGTGGCACTCTCCCTCCCCCTCTGTCTCTCTATTCTACCCCCTCTGTCTCTTTCTCTCCCCTTTCCCTGTGGCACTCTCCCTCCCCCTCTGTCGCTCTATTCTCCCCCCCCCTGTGCTCTGTCTCTTTCACTCCCCTTTCCCTGTGGCACTCTCCCTCCCCACTGTCTCTCTATTCTACCCCCTCTGTCTCTCTATTCTCCCCCTCTGTCTCTTTCTCTCCCCTTTCCCTGTGGCACTCTCCCTCCCCCTCTGTCTCTCTATTCTCCCCCCTGTGTCTCTTTCTCTCCCCTTTCCCTGTGGCACTCTCCCTCCCTTTCTGTCTCTCTATTCTCCCCCCTCTGTGCTCTGTCTCTTTCTCTCCCTTTTCCCTGTGGCACTCTCCCTCCCCCTCTGTCTCTCTATTCTCCCACTGTCTTTCTCCCCTCTATTCCCCCCACCCACCTGAGAGGAGTCAGGGGGGCCGGCCGTGTTCCACGCTGCAGCCTCGCCGGTCCGGCGGCACTCCTAATGCTGGGGGCTGAAGGAGGAGGAGGGAGCATGTCTCTCTACCATGCTCCCTTGTGGTTCTGGTTCTTGTGCTGGGAATTGTGGGAACCGCGAGGGAGCATGGTAGAGATACATGCTCCCTCCTCCTCCTTCAGCCCCCAGCATTAGTGATTGGAGTTCCGCCGGACTGGTGAGGCTGCCACCCGGTCCGGCGGCTCCAGTGCGGAATGCGGCCGCCGGCCGGCCGGCCCCCTCAGAGTGTGTGCCACCGGACCGGCCACCCGGGGGCACATACATAACCAGCGCAGCCCCCAGGTGCCACGGCCCACCGGGAAATTTCCCGGTATCCCGGTGGGCCAGTCCGGCCCTGCTCTTACAGTGGACCACCTTCTGTCCACAGCAATCATACGCTGGTTTCACGATCGCCTCTTTCCGGTCTTCACACTTCTCATCTTGGCGTACCATTCCCATCGCGGTAGCCATTCACAATACCCTATAATACGTCTTATCATAGACCTCTTCCGCACCGCACTCTACATCCATTCCCAGCATCAAACTTCCTCATTCCCGCTAAGGAGTTCTCACTGCACTACGCAAATCGACCATGCCATACAAGCTACCTCTTCAGCAAGTAGTAAGGTCTGGTTGAGCAAGACAGACTTATTCAATGCATTTAATCTACTACCTATTCACCCTTCACTATGGCACCTGGCCTACGTTTGGCTCTAGAAGTAGCCCTATGTATTCAACATTTTCGCACAAACCCTCTGCTGACTGCTCCTGAAAATATTCAGGTGTCCATTAGTCATCCACTATCTGGATGAATTTTTTGTTGATTTAACAGGTTCACAAACACCTAGCAGTATTTACACCACCACAGCCTCCTTTTCACGACACTTGGGGTCTCTCTGTCACCAGGCAACCACTGGTTACGGATGCCTGGCCCACTGTGACAGATGCCTTTCCGGCCTTTAGAGAGACTTCTACTTTGTCGGAGATCTACCCCATAGTGGCGGCCACCCTCACATCGGGTCATCTTTGTTCCGGCAAGGCAGTTAAATGCTGCTCTGACAACTCCGCAGCCTGCTACATCATTAACAAGGGCGGCTATCCTCGCTAACCATTTTGTGGCTGATTCACAGGCTGACTTGGTTGGCAGCAACCTCTAAGCTCTTTTTAGTCAGCTTTTGCATTCCTGGTGTCCACAACACAGCCGCTGACGCTCTTTCACGTTCAATTTAAGGTATTCTTTCAGGCACTCCCTACGACCTCTTACATACCATCCAGGATACCACCTTTCCATGAGCTAATCTTGGACTAAGCACACAATTACACCCCGTAGAGGTACGCACGCTTCACGCAGTTTTGCGACTACTCTATCACTCACGCCTGGGCTTTGTATATTGTACCATGTCACAAGTAGAGTTTGCTTGATTCAAGACTTTGCAGTTAAACCATGGTAATTTTTGCCTCTTCCTCTAAACCTACAAGTCAAGCAACTTACTTATACCTCCTATGCTGTCACTCCACTTTTTAAGTATCCAAGGTCATCCACACACTATCAGTCCTAATCCTTTGCTTCACGTCTAAACCTTCCATTAAGGTGAGCTACATCATTGCTTCCTTCGCTGGTCTCTCTTTTTCGCAAAAGCGCTGCATCAGCAGCTTCAAGCACTTACACCTCAGTCTACATCACTAAGTGATGGGGCCACAGGTAATCCCCAGCTCAGTTACATATATACCTCAATCAGAGTAAAAGCTCCTAAAAAGCTTTGAGTACACAAGCTGTATAAACTTGAAATAAAGTGTGTTTCTTTGAATCCTCTTTTGCCCTCTTTTATTACAGGCATACTCGTACATTAGTTTCGGCAGACCTCAACCAACTCTGCTTCCCCTTCTACATTCCATTACGTATTAGATAAATTCCGAGCACAAGTTGGAAGGCCATTTGGCCTGAATTTGTGGGAGGAGTTATGATCCTATTTAAACCCTACCCCCCTACTTACCTTTGTCGTGCAAGCTGTTTGTCCCCACCCACCTACACCCATCTATATAAACAATTCACCTTTGTGGACCCTCTTTTATTACAGGCCTACTCGTACGTTGGTTTCGGCACACCTCAACCAACTTTGCTTCCTCTTCTACATTCCATTCCATATTAGATAAATTCCGAGACCAAATATATATATATATATATATATATATCCAATAATGTGCCTGCACTCACGGTCTTCTCAGTTTCAAATATTTATTGAGTCATTAAAAAACGATCATCAATGTTTCAGTCCTCCGTTCTGGACTTTAATCAGGATCAACAATATACATACATTTAAAATCAAGTACTTTTATAGGCAAAAAGAATTACTAAAGTGACTTACCCCCAGGTGATGTGCATCCTAGACTGGCGTCCCATAGTGGCTGGTGCGCATGAAAAAACGTGCTCCGCCCCCAAGTGACGTCATAACCTAATGACATCATACGCATCACCATAGCGATGCGGGTAGCTCCATCATCGCTATGGGAATGAGATACAACAAATTATTAAGTGCGTAATGCACAAGCCAGCGTGAATTATTATTTAGGATAATAGAAAGGGTGGTAGAAATCAGGGCCGGACTGGCCCACCGGGATACCGGGAAATTTCCCGGTGGGCCGCGGCACCTGGGGCCATGTAGCTTCCCTCCGAGTATGAAGGAGATAGAGGCAGAGTGGGAGCTGCTGCATCGAGGGTGCGCACACTCCGAGAGGCTGTCCGCGGCCGCAGCAAGGGCAAGGATGGTGGCCGCCTGGCAGGTCTCGGTGATAATGACAGCAGTGCAGGACATCACAGGAGGACTGAGGGAGAACAGCAATGTGGTGTTCTCCCTCTCTATCAAGCTCCCTCAAAATTCCCAGCACAGCCACATCATAGAGTAGTGGTTACTCTATGATGTGGCTGTGCTAGGAATTGTGGGAACTTTGAGGGAGCTTGGTAGAGAGGGAGAACACCACATTGCTTTCAGTGCTGTTCTCCCAGGGTCACAACTCCTCCAGGCCACAGGAGCTTCCGACCAGGGCCATCAAGCAGAGGCAGCCCCAGCATCAAAGCCCAGTGTCCACACAGTGTCCAAAAGTTCAAATGGCCACCAAAGTGACTGTGGAGGCTGTCACCACTCCCATGAGGCCCTCAGCTCAGTCTCATTCCTAAGAGAGACCAGAGGTAGAAGTTTGCAGAAGGAATTTGAAGCACAGTCAGCAAATAGACAACAGTGAGTAACATGGTTTTTATTATTAATTTTTATCACACAAAATAGGCACACTCAAACATACACAGACACATTTGCATACTTAGACACTTACTTGTACACAAGTACACTCAAGACAGAAGAATTTAGGGCCCCAATTTATTTGTCATATATCTGTTGTATTTTACAATTATTTTTGCTATTCTGTGGCAGTACCCTAAAACATATTTCACCATCAATGAAAAAAAATAAATGTTAATTATTTATTTTATACACACATTGCGCCTAGATTAACCCCTTAACCACCACGTGACAGTCTACTATGCCATCATACAGTACAGGTCTTTAACGCTCTGTAACGGCATAGACCATAATGCAGATGAAATCCTGGATGGTACCAGGAAATCCCAGGTGTCTTTCAATACCTGAGAATGTCCTGGATCAGCTGGGTTCACAGTTAGTGGCCACAGACTGACAGATGAGATATGTACAGCACTTAAACTGAGCGCTGCACATAGCCCTTTAAAGCCTTTGAAATACCATGGCTGAGAAATTTCTCTCATCCGCTGTGTTTTTGACTATGCCTCCTGGCTGCAGCATTAAGAAAAAGGTACTGGGTTCCCTCTGTCAGTTGCGGCCACAATTAGTCACGCACAAAGTGACTGCGTCACATAGCCCTTTAAATTTATTGAAATACCACGGCAGAGCCATCACGCTCAGCCACGGTAATTTTAAACATATCATTGAAAAGATCCGAGTGAGGTCTCCCTGCTTGCCCCATGCTCCTGGATCGCTGCTGGGCTTTTCCAGAGGAGAGGGGAGAGAAAGCTTTCAATATATACATTTTGCTAGCATTCCTGCTAACACAATGTACAGATAGAAGTTGTAACTGATGTAATTCTGACAGTAATACATACATACATTTATATATATATATATATATATATATATATGTAACACACACACACACACACACACACCCGCACAGAAATGTCGCTAATATGTAATGAGCGCATATTGGCCCAGTCTTGTTGCTAGGTGCACATTCTAGCACAATAACATATTCAAAGTAAATAACACACTCATAGGACTTCAAAATAAACAAGATAACATCACAGTTGTGCAACCATTTCACCATTTTAGTCCCATTACCAAACTTTCCTTAGTATGTCAAGGTAGTTGGACTGAAACACATTTGCTTAAAATACATTTAAAACGTTTTTTTTTTCTCTTTATTTTGAAGCCCGGTGAGCGCTTTGTTTCACATTGGAAACATAGGATTCCATTTTACTTTATCTTTTCTACCTCTACATCTGCACACTATGCTGGCGCAACGTATTATTGGGCTGGTATAGAATTTTTTTCCAGGGCTGCTTTTAGTTGCCAGTCCGGCCTTGGTAGAAATAGATAGAATAGATATACTGCGAACAGGGAAACCTGCTTAGAGCTCTGTATAAGTTACTAAAAAACAATGTATACAAATGGTGCCAATATGTAAATTTCAGTCAGATGCAAGTTTCACCAAGCTGCATCGTCAAAATACTTACATCATGCACAAATTAAAGCTATAATGCCAATAGATAAATGAAGTGTCTATTGTAGTGTAAAGTGACTGTACAGGTAAATATCAGAATAAAGCGCTCCTATATTTTAAAGTGCAATGGTATTTTCAAAGTGCTATTATAAGAAAAGTGCAAATAGTATTTTTAAAATGCTACTATAGAGAAAGTGGTGTGTTTTTTACAAAGTGCTTCCATGTATAAAGTGCTATAATCAATATAAAGTGTATAATTGTATAGTGACTGAAACTATTTACAAGCTGCTCTCCAAAAGATCCCTCCATGATAGAAAAAATAATAATAACATGGATATATCCACTCTCTCTCTATATATAGTATATTTAGGTTCTCAGTGATTATTAAAGTGAGCAAATCTACAAAAAGGAATTAAATGAAATGGTCTCATTAAGTCCATTGGGAGACACTGTATCGAGTTCATAAATCCAAAAGGCTTCTCTGTTGAGCAACAATTTCCCACGGTCACCAACTCTTCTTGGAGAGGGGACATGGTCTATTCCCACGAATTTCCGTAATGCCAAAGGATGTGATAGCCCTAAAAAGTGTTTGGCCACTGGCTTATCAGATATCCCATCCCTATATGCCAGCCTTATACTGGAGAGATGTCCCCTAATTCTCTCACATAGGGGAGTCTTTGTTTTTCCGATAAATACTAGGCCGCACGGACACGTCAATTTGTATACTACATGTGTAGTTTTACACGTGATGGTGTATTTTATTGAATATTTCTTATTGGTGTGTGGATGTGAGAAGGTTTTTGATGGTGTCATGTGTCAGCATGTGATACATCCTAAACATCTCACATAACGCCGATTTTGGACTTCTGTTCTTCTGTGGATAAATAGTGACAGGATCCATGTGGACAAGCATATCCTTTAAATTCATATTTCTCCTGTAGCAGATCAGGGGTTCTTCTTTGAATACCTTAGGGAGGGTCTCATCTGTGGCCAGTATTTTCCAATTTTAGCTTGTTTCCTGTATTAAAAAAAACACTAAAATACTACACCTAGATTGTGTTCTTTTTTTCATGTACTACAGGGAGCAGGGGTGGATCCTTAACCAAATCTCAGGAGGGGCACTGGTGGTGGGCTATAGCGGGGTGAAAAGGGCTGCAGCGGAGGGATAGGGGGCTTTAGTTTAGGAAACAGCAGGCTGTACACATATGCAACCACACACAGGGATATGAAAACACAATAACACACAGAAACACACATGTACCCACACTGACATTTACACACAGATACAAACATATCCATTCAGACACATACACTGGCACACACACAGATACAAACCTATACCTACACAGGCCCACACAGATACACACACATATCTACACACACTGGCACACACACACAGATACACATAGCTACACATACACACACTCGCACACAGATACACACACACACACACAGGCACACAGATACACACACATACCTACACATACAGACACACAGACACGCACATACACACACTGGCACACTGTCAGGGTACCTGAAGCCTCTACCTCCGAAAGAGGTAGAGACTTAGCAGTTTACTCCTCCAGCAGGTCGGCTTCCTCCATCCCTCGCGGCTCTCCTAGACACTCTCACGCCAGCCGCGAGGGATCCGTCTCATTTTATGACGTCACGCACGCTGCCCGACGTCATGACGTCAGTCCGGACCGATCTGTCACTCAAGTGACTGGAAGCCACTCAGGACTCGTCGGAGGCGGGTATACTCACTGTAACCAGGGTATTTAAACCTGTTTCTCCCATTCACTCATTGCCCTGTCGTGGTTCTAGCCTGTCTAGTCACACAGTGCTCTGGCGATTTCAGTTATTCCTTTGGTTCCGACCCGGCTAGTTTGACTTACTCTGTTTCCCTCTGGTATCCTTGACCCGGCTTGTTCCTCGCTCACCTGTCCTCTCGTTCCCTCGACCTCGGCTTGTTTCTGACCATTCTCTTTACTCTCCGTACGTTAGTCCGGCCATTCTAAGGTCCGGTATACGTACCCTGTCCTGTTTGTACTTTGCGTGTTGGATCCCTGTCCCGATCCTGACATTACGACAGGGCCAATGGATCCTGCAGGTACAAACAGTCAGGTTGGTCCCTCTGATTCCAGGTTTGACGCCATGGAACACAGAATGGACCAGATGGCACTAGCACTACAGGCGCTATTATCTCGTGCCAATAACCCACCTGAGGAGATCCGTACTACTTCCATCTCTCCTGTAAGTTCTGGTCTAGAGGTAGCCACTGTAGGTGCCTCTTCCCGTATTACCCCACCTGTACGTTATGGTGGTTCACCGGAGAAGTGTCGTGGTTTTTTGAACCAGATTAGTATCCACTTCGAACTACAACCTCGCTCCTATCCCACAGATAGGGCGAAAGTTGGATTTATTATCACCCTACTCATTGAGAAAGCTCTGAGATGGGCCAACCCACTATGGGAGAATGATAACCCATTGGTATATAATTATAATGCCTTTGTAGCTGCATTTAGAAGAACTTTTGACCCTCCTGGTAGGAAGGTTAATGCAGCCAGATTACTGTTGCGCCTGAGACAGGAGAACCGAACACTTGTGGATTATGCACTAGAGTTCAGGTCTCTGGCGGCAGAAGTCAAGTGGAATGAGCAGGCTTATATAGATGTATTTTTGAACGGGCTATCAGATATTATCCTTGATGAGGTTGCTACTAGGGAGCTTCCTGAGAATTTACAGGACTTAATTTCGTTCATTTCTCGTATTGATGAGCGTTTAAGAGAGAGACAGAATACTAGAGAGAGGAACTTCAGACCTGCCTTTAAATTAGCCCCTACATTTCAAAGTCCTGATTCCAATACCTCACTGTATCCTGAACCTATGCAGATAGGCAATACTCGCCTCTCTGAAGAGGAGAGGCAGTACAGGAGAAGGGAGGGTTTATGTATGTATTGTGGAGCCAGAGGTCATTTGCGTCTGAATTGTCCTACTCGCTCGGGAAACGCCCGCACCTAAGTTTCTCTAGAGGACAGGCCTTGGGTGTTTCTATTTTGTCCTCTACGCATAATCATAAAGATCACAGGCTTCTGCTACCAATTTCTTTAACGTGGGAGAAGGGAATGCTAAAGACCATGGCCTTGATAGATTCCGGAGCTGCTGAGAATTTTATCGACCAAGTCTTTGCTACTAAACACACTATCCCATCCCAGTTAAGGGATACACCCTTGGCCGTTGAGGCCATAGATGGTAGACCTTTACTTGAGCCTGTTATCTCTCGTGAGACTATACCCATTAACTTAACTATTGGTATCTTACACGAGGAGAACTTATCACTTATGTTCATTTCATCTCCTTCTGTTCCCATAGTCCTGGGCTACCCATGGTTAAAGAGACATAACCCTATTATCGATTGGGAATTAGGGGAGATAATCTCATGGGGCCAGGGTTGTCAGGAGAGGTGTTTACGCAGGGTGTCTCCATTGGCTATGATTAACACACCAGATAGTTCTACCCAGTCTACAGGGAGACAGATACCTCCTCTGTACATAGACTTGAAAGCAGTGTTCGATAAGAAGAACGCTGATACACTACCCCCACACAGGACCTTTGATTGTAAAATTAATCTTTTGCCCGGCACCATGCCCCCCAGGGGTAATGTATATCCTCTATCCATTAAAGAGAATTCTGTTTTAGAGGAATATATTCAGGAGAATTTAGACAAGGGATTCATTAGGAGATCCTCTTCTCCCGCCGGGGCTGGATTTTTTTTTGTTAAAAAGAAGGATGGCTCACTCAGACCATGTATTGATTACCGAGGTTTGAATAAAATAACCATTAGGAATGCCTATCCGATCCCCTTGATTACCGAGCTCTTTGATCGGCTAAAAGGTTCTAAGATTTTCACCAAGTTGGACCTCAGAGGGGCATATAACTTGGTGAGAATTCAACAAGGTCACGAGTGGAAGACGGCGTTTAATACCCGCTACGGGCATTATGAGTACACGGTCATGCCTTTTGGCCTTTGTAACGCACCGGCAGTATTCCAGGATCTAATTAACGAAGTTCTTAGGGAATTTCAACAGGATTGTGTTATTGTATACCTGGATGACATTCTCATACACTCTAGAGAGATTGAGACCCACCATAGACAAGTCAGAAAGGTATTACACAAACTTCTACAACACGGCTTATACTGCAAATTGGAGAAATGCAGCTTTGACCAGACCCAGATAGATTTTCTTGGATACGTGATTTCTGGGGAAGGCTTTAAGATGGATCCTGACAAACTCCAGTCTATTCTAGATTGGCCATTGCCTAAGGGACTCAAGGCTATCCAGAGGTTTATTGGGTTCTCCAATTATTATAGGCGCTTCATTAAGGGTTACTCTTCTATTATTGCACCTATTACCAATATGACCAAACAAGGGGCTGATACTAAGACTTGGTCTACTGAAGCTCTCGTTGCTTTCAAAAATCTCAAAGAACTTTTTGCTTCTGCCCCAATATTAGTCCATCCTGATACATCCTTGCCGTTCCTACTTGAGGTCGATGCCTCTGAGACAGGAGTAGGTGCCGTTCTCTCACAAAGGTTGGGGGTGGATAAACCGTTACATCCTTGTGGGTTTTTTTCCAAGAAACTTTCTGGGCCTGAGAGCAGGTATGACATCGGAGACAGGGAATTGTTAGCAGTCATTAAAGCCTTGAAAGAGTGGAGACATCTATTGGAGGGCACATTACATCCGGTTACTATTTTGACGGACCACAAGAACTTGTCCTATATTGGGGAGGCTAAGCGTTTGTCCTCTAGGCAAGCTTGTTGGTCCTTATTCCTGACTCATTTCAATTATGTACTTACTTACAGACCTGGCTCTAAGAACTCTAAGGCCGATGCTTTGTCTCGACAATATGAACCTTTCACTGTATCTGAACCGATTCTTTCTTCTATAGTTCCTAAATGCAAGATTGTTGCTAATACGAATCTCAGGATTCATTCCCCGTTACTGGCCGAGATCATTAAGCTGCAACATCTAGCACCTAAACAGACTCCTGAGGGTCGACATTTCGTTCCTCCTACTCTTCAACTGGAGCTGTTGCAATGTTTCCATAACAGCAAGATGGCGGGACATCCTGGTATCCGCAAGACATATGCTTTGATTTCTAAAGACTTCTGGTGGCCTGCTTTACGTAAAGATACTAAAGATTTCATCGCTGCGTGTGAAGTGTGTACTAAGACCAAACAACCTCATACGCTCCCAAGTGGATTCCTGCATCCCTTAGAGGTACCAGAGAAACCATGGTCTTGTTTGGCCATGGACTTTATTTTCGATCTACCTATCTCTAAAAAACAGACTGTTATCCTCACCGTGGTTGACAGATTCACCAAGATGGCCCACTTCATTCCCTTGCCTAAACTTCCATCCTCCCAAGAGTTGGCAGAGATATTCGCGAGGGAGATTTTTCGCTTACATGGGATACCTTCCCAAATCGTATCTGACAGAGGGTCCCAATTTGTTTCCCGTTTTTGGAGATCCTTTTGTTCTCAACTAGGTATTAAATTAAATTTCTCTTCTGCCTATCATCCCCAGTCTAACGGAGCTGCTGAACGTACTAACCAAAAGATTGAGCAATATCTACGTTGTTTTGTTTCCGAACACCAGGACGATTGGGTCGGTTTGATTCCTTGGGCGGAGTTTGCGCACAACAATCTCGTTTGTGACTCTACTCATTCAAGCCCCTTCTTCATGAACTATGGCTTTCATCCATCTATTCTTCCCTCGGTTTCTCCTTCCCAAGGTGTACCGTCGGTTGATGTACATGTTGCCAATTTGAGGAAGTTGTGGGATCAGACTCGACAAATTCTTCTACACAATTCTATGCTGGTTAAGAAACACGCCGATAAACGTAGAAGGGCGGCTCCGATTTTCGTTCCAGGCGATAGAGTATGGTTAAGCACTAGGAATATTCGGCTTAAAGTTCCTTCCATGAAATTCGCTCCTCGATATATTGGCCCTTACAGGATCTTGACTCGAATTAACCCAGTGGCGTATCGTCTAGCTCTCCCAGCTGCCTTACGCATCCCTAACTCCTTTCACGTTTCATTGTTGAAACCCCTAGTTTGTAACAGATTCTCCTCCACGATCGCCCCTCCTCGCTCTGTTCAGGTGGAGGGTCAGGAGGAGTATGAGGTTAACTCCATCATTGATTCTCGTATCTCTCGGGGGAGAGTACAATATTTGGTCGACTGGAAGGGATATGGTCCTGAGGAGAGAAGTTGGGTACCACAAGAGGATGTTCATGCTCCTCGCCTTCGCAGGGCGTTTCACTCACGCTTTCCTTCTCGTCCCGGTTCCTTCCGCCCGGTGGGCGTATCTGAGAGGGGGGGTACTGTCAGGGTACCTGAAGCCTCTACCTCCGAAAGAGGTAGAGACTTAGCAGTTTACTCCTCCAGCAGGTCGGCTTCCTCCATCCCTCGCGGCTCTCCTAGACACTCTCACGCCGGCCGCGAGGGATCCGTCTCATTTTATGAAGTCACGCACGCTGCCCGACGTCATGACGTCAGTCCGGACCGATCTGTCACTCAAGTGACTGGAAGCCACTCAGGACTCGTCGGAGGCGGGTATACTCACTGTAACCAGGGTATTTAAACCTGTTTCTCCCATTCACTCATTGCCCTGTCGTGGTTCTAGCCTGTCTAGTCACACAGTGCTCTGGCGATTTCAGTTATTCCTTTGGTTCCGACCCGGCTAGTTTGACTTACTCTGTTTCCCTCTGGTATCCTTGACCCGGCTTGTTCCTCGCTCACCTGTCCTCTCGTTCCCTCGACCTCGGCTTGTTTCTGACCATTCTCTTTACTCTCCGTACGTTAGTCCGGCCATTCTAAGGTCCGGTATACGTACCCTGTCCTGTTTGTACTTTGCGTGTTGGATCCCTGTCCCGATCCTGACACACACATACCTTCACATACACACACACACACAGTGATACAAGTAATAGAATATACAGGCAAAACTCCAGGTATTGAAGGTGTATTTATTGGAGGGTAGAACATCCCATAAAAGTGCAAAAATGTGACGTTTTGGCCCTAGAGGGCCTTAATCATGCTTAAGGCCCTCTTGGGCCAAAACATTGCACTTTTATGGGGTGTGCTACCCTCCAATAAATTCACCTTCAGTACCTGGAGTGTTTCCTGTATATTCTATTACCTTGTATTATTGGACAGATTATCAGTGTCTGTCTAATGAAGAGTACCTCTGAAGCTGTGGTCCGGAGTAAAAAGTGGAACCTGAGTGCAGTTGACTACGTTGTCTGTGGTACACACAGATACACACATACATACATACTCACAGATACACACACTGACACACAAACATACTCACAGATACAAAAATACAAACTGAAAGAATGGGATAGAAACGTCAACCTCTCTGAAAGTAAATTGTCCTGCTTAATAATATAGAGTAGAGGCAAAGGGAAGTTCCAGTTATAATGTATCTCAAAGTCTGAGGTACATATAGGGTGGAATTAGAGCTTAATTAGAGTAAATGCATCTGCAAAATGCCGATGCATTTATTCTAATTAAGCCTTTCCTTATTTCTTTTTTTCTTTTGTTTTATACTTGAATGTGACTGATGCTTTAATTAATTTTTCTCTACTATGCGCTGATACAAGTTTATAGGGATATTGCCAGACTGCCTTGAAGTAGCAGTTAGTAGACTTGGCCTATTTGCAGGCTAGACAGTCTAGGGTACTGTTTTTTGTCCTCTCCAGTCACGGAGTTTGAAGGGGGCTCCTCTTGACTGCTTTTGTGTGACTTAGTTACTGCTTTTGTTCCACCCTATATGTACCTCGGACTTGGAGATACATTATTACTGGAACTTCCCTTTCCCTCTACTCTATATTATTAAGCGAATAAGAGGGACAATTTACTTTCAGAGAGGTTCAACAGCAGGGACGGCTACATATAACAAGTATCCGTCCGTTTCCTTTTGTGACTCTGTTCTTCAAATATGAACTACTTTGGTACTCCTTGGGGGCACCCTTAATTGTGACTACAGTCAAGTTCCTTTATTTTATTGGCACTTTATCTACTCCCGGGCACCTACGATCTCAGCAATATAACTAACGGACTCAACAACGTTACTAGCGCTATATGATTTACTTTACTAGTTTTATTTAGATCAGTCCAAACATTTGCTCTCTCTCTCATTTATATTTGTCCATATATTGTAGGTCTCTATGGCCTCACCTTGACCGTTTTGATGTTATATATGATTCACTCTAGTGGACTCTACATTTTGTATATAATATTGTCTGTATGAGATTTAGGAGCATTTCCCCAGGTTTCCTGTAAGATTTCTTTACGTTATCACTATCTTTACACATTTTTTGGTATATTTATTTTTGGGTAGTTTTTTTTTATATTTCTAGCTAATAAAGGTTATTACCATATTTTTGTAACGTTTATTTTAGGAGGTATTTTTGGAATGTGATCGAATCCCGTTCATGAAAAGTGATTGGCTTTTCTATCCCATTCTTTCAGTTTGTAACTTTGGATTTATTGTGGGTTAAGCCTCTAATACCTTCTATAACCTATTTTTGGGGTTCTGGCGTTGGTTGGTCCAATACCACTACCCTACTTTATATTCATACTCATAGATACACACTGACACTCACACAGATACACACATACACACACAATTGCACATACACACACAGATACACACTGACACTCACAGATACCTAGACATACAGATACACACACATATACACACATACCTACACACAGATAAACACTGACAGTCACAGGCACACACACACACACACACTCACAGATACACACTGACACATAAATACTCACAGATACACACTGACACACAGATACACATGCATACTCAGATACACACTGACACACACAGATACACCCACACACTCACAGACACACACACATGCAGATAAACACACATACTCACAGATACACACTGACACACACATACTCAGATACACACTGACACACACAGAAACGCAGATACACAATGACACTCACAGATACACATACTCACAGATACACACTGACACACACAGATGCATACACATACTCACAGATACACACTGACAGAGAAAAACGTCTGTACATAACAGGCACAGCCTGCTCTGCATGGCAGACACATTTCTATCTGCGTATAACTGTGCGCAAACCGATGAGCTGAACACGTAAAATCACTTGGAAAACGATGTCTGCAGATGAATTATTTAAACTCAGAAGATTCTGCTGACGCCAACTCTAAGGAGGAGGGAAGGCAGAGGGGAATGGTCATAGCGTTTATCCCATATCGGACATGCCCGCACTGTTCATGATGTGTGTATGGGTGTGTGTGTGTGTACATATGTGTATGTATCGTCATATGTGTGTGTGTGTCATGTTTACATTTTTAGAAAGCAATCCATCAGGGAGCTGTATACGAATGTTATAATAACATACAAAGCTTGGGATGACACCCTATAGCTGGTGGCACTTATGTTACAGAATGAACTGCATAAATATTCAGAAATCTGTCCAGAGGTTGCTGCATAATCTGTAATTGTTGGATACAATAGATGGACGATTAAGTGAAAGCTGGAGTGGTGCCAGAAGGGGGCAGATGTATGCAAGTGGGTGGGTGGTAGATGGTGTGTATGTGGGGAGAGGGGATAGTTTGACCCAAGGAGGCATTGTGTTCTAATAGCCACTTCCTGAGATGTGAATGTGCAGCTTGATTTTATTGAATAAGCGTAACAGCAAAAAGAAAAGAGGAGGGAGGAAGCCAAGGCTATTCAGCAAAAGAGAAATTATGAAAGTGCGAGACAGAGAGGAGGGGGAGAAGGGAAAACGAGAACAAGGGAAATCGAGGAGATGCCGTGCTAACAAAGTAATTTGAAATATGAAAAGAGTTAAAAAGCGACTGGAAAGAGTGAAAGAGCGAGAACTATGCATGGAATAGAGGAAGACAAAGACAGAAAAAAAGGAAAAATAGTAATTCTGCTGGGAGAGAGAGCAAATGAACGAAGGAGAGAAAACAGCACTATATATTATAAGAGACAGATATCCTAATATTCTAGTACTAAAAGGAACAATAAATGATGGATGGATGGAAATGGTTAAATGAGAAGTTCCAATTTGTGGATTAGACATACAATATAATTCAAAGAGAGAAAGAAAAAAAAGCAAGGCAAGCTATAACAAAATAAAAGAAATGTAAAATAGCATTAATACAAAAAAATGAGAGAACATAAGAAAAGGCATGAGGTCTAATTGGTGTGAGTCTGATAGGATAGTGCCCCTAGGGGTCCCAGGATTAGAGAACATGGTGTTGGGTACAATGTGGGCCCGAAGCCCTTCATACCCAATGGGACGAGCGTAATAAGGCAGCTCTGTGTGCCAAGGATAATGCGGGTGACGTCTAAATTAAGCCCCTGGAGGTAACACGAGATTTGGGGTCGCATGGCAGACGCACATGAGGGATCTTCTAAATGAATGTTTGTTTATGAATGTATGCGTGCAGTTGAAAAGCAAAGCAATTCAATAACAAAAAAAAACAATTAATTGACATGACTAATATATACACTTATTGCCAGAGCTGAGTTTTACCCCACTCCCCTGGGGGAAGCATGCCTAATGTGTATTTTGGACAAATGCGTGTTTACAGTAAGAATATTAGATCGTCGTGCACATGTCATAGACATTTTAAATTCATGATATTTTGTCTGCTTACATCAACATTTAATTATGTGCTTGAAACTGGCTGGTGTTCAGCTTTTAAAATAAAACTGCATTCTCCTAACAAGTATTTCTCATATCTATATCCCTCAACCTTTTATGTTGGTCTGTTTATATTGTATTGTCTTTTCCCCAATTGTACAGTGCTGTTGGCGCTTTATAAATGCCAGTAATTAATAAATGAATAAAATAAAATAAATAAGAAAAGCAGAGAAAGAGCTGTAGAGCTATATGTAACTTTCTTGTATTCTCTCCTTACAATCTTTGATAATGGAATGCACTGTATCCAAGTTTACACACAAAGCCAGAGGCACTGAAATTATCAGATGCACTCTTTACGAAGATATTGATCTACCCTGGGGCAAACACTACACATCGATGGGAACAGACAGAGCAGTAAATGCAGAGGAGGACGATGTTCAAAGCAACGTCTGGGTCTTCTTGGTGAGGTTGTGGAATATACTGAGAACCAAGGGGGTGATGAGATGAGAGATGAGAACTGTTGTGCATAGGGAGAGTGATTGAGAGCAAAGGCTTAAAAGGACAAATATAAGAAAAATGTATTTGAAGCAATAAAGTGGGAGGCATTAAAAATGCAATGCTTCTTGATAGCATGTACAAAAAGTTATAAATTCTGATAGTGAGTACTAGTGGTCTTAAAAAGAGCTAGTATGTTTATGTTTCACACTCTGTATGCAATTATATTGATGTTTTTACAACACCAACAACAACAAAAAAAGAATGGTGGCACTGATTAGATCAGGGGTCCTCAAACTCCGGCCCCCCAAATGTTGCTGAACTACAACTCCCATGATTATTTGAATTACATAGATAGCCAGAGAATCGTGGGAGTTGTAGTTCAGCAACATCTGGGGGGCTGGAGTTTGAGGACCCCTGGATTAGATGATGTTTCAGCGTGGCATAAGAAAACATGAATAAAAACTTAAAGCTTAAGAGGGGTTACTGTTATGTTATAAGAGGTGTGTAGAATTATTGAGTTTAGGCTGAGAGTGGATCCAAATTTAGTATCATGGTACATGGGGCGTTAAACATATGATTAAGGTATATTTCAGGTGTCACTGTTTTCCCTGCTCTTCTTGCAAGGCAGAGTAAAACTGCCATTTGCTTTAACTTGCAAAAATGTTTGCCAAAGTTGGGTTACCCCACTCGCAGTTTTGATACAGACAGACCTCCATCTGATTCAGTCCCAGCATCTGCCATAGTAAGATGATCAATGATACTACTACTCTAGGTGCGATGGCTGGTGGTGTTTGCTTAGGAGGAATGAGTCTTTGAACGAAGGATAACTGTTAGCAACTATTCACAGGAGCTGACATGCATCATCTATTTCTGTCATTGACATCAATCCTAATTTGTTCACATGATGCACTGTACGTCATGTTTGCTAATCTAGTACTTGCATCACTGCTTGGACATGGTGCTGGTAATAAATATTATTAAAACATTTCTAACACACAAAAATGAAGTCTTGCGCTCTAACTCCCACTACTCCTACAAACCACTTTGACTTCTCCAGCAGTGTGGCCAATCCTCCTACCATCTACTGGCGTAACCACTTAATTGCTAGGGCACTGCATTTGTAATCTGCATGTCCGTTTCCAGCCAAGGACTGAAGGAGTGCAAAGGCTTTGCCCTGGGGCAAAAGCAGGTGAGTGGGTCATCGTATGCCCACACATTCCCTTTAATTTAGTTAAATTTAAAAAATCCCTTAATTAAAAAAAAAAAAAGTCTCCCCTTCATTTTTCACAATTGTTAAAAGTAGTTCTTGTTTCTCCCCTCTGACTGAGCCAACAGTTACTACCTGCCGGCAGGGCCGGTGCTAGGATTTTTAGTTACACAGGCGAAGATGCATTTTGGCGCCCCAACCCTCATAAAAAAAAAAAAAATGCATCTTCACCTGTGTGTCTTTCCTCCCAAGCCACAGGCACAGAGGCATCATTTTTCAGTCACACAGTCAAAGTCATACAGGTACATTGTCATACAAAGACAGAAATAATCATACAGAGACATACAGACACATACAGTCAGAGACATACAAGCAGAGACATACATGCATACAGAGACATGCAGGCATCATACCGTCATACAGACACATACATGCAGACATGCATACAGAAACATACATACAAAGACATTCAGGCACATACATACAGACATACAGGCATAAAGAAACATACATACAGAACATACAGGCATGCAGACACATACATACATACATACAGGCATACAAAGACATACACACATACAGATACATGTATGCATACAGAGACATAACGTCATACAGACACATACATATAAACAGGCATACAGAGACATATAGGCATACATACAGACAGGCATACAGAAACATAAATACAAAGACATTCAGGCACATGCACACAAAGACATACATACACATACATACATACAGAAACATAAAGGCATACAGTTACATACATGAATACAGAGACATATATACAGACAGAGACAAACATACATCCAGTTACATACAAACATACATACATACAAAATTACATACTTACATCTGTTAAAGCGTGTCCCTAGGGTGCGTGCTGTCCGGCTCCTTGGAGTCCTGTCCTGCAGCCCAGCCTCATCACTGTGCGCCAGCCGCGCTGTGTGATCCACAGGGAGCAGGGAAATTATGTCATATCCCCGCCCCCTCCACACAGCCTGCGGCAGACAGCAGGGTAGGAGGTGGGCGGGCGAAGGCTGGGATCCGCGGGCGGAACGGTATGGGCTGCGCTCAGCCACGCTACAAGTAGTAACCGGATGGAGGGGAGCGCAGTGCGCTTCCCTCCTTCCGGTCAGCCTGATTTCGCGCCCCCAGAGCCGGTGCGCCCTAAGGCGCATTTCCAGTGCATTGTGTTGGCACTCTGGAAGTCTATTTACCACGTCAAGGACTGAAGGATTGCAGATGCTTTGATGGTGGTGCAGAAACAGGTGAATAGGTCATCTTTTTGTTTTCAGGATCCTGCTGGTGGTGACTTAAATCTTACATTTTTTTTAAAAATCCCTTTTTTGTAAATTTTATTTCCCCTACATTTTTCACAGTTACTTAAAGTGGTTCTTGTTTTTCCTCTCTGACTGCGCTGACACTGTGGCAACTTAAACGATCATGCATCACTTTGCCTGGACGTTTGCGTGTTTACTGTGTCCCTGTATTGTATAAAAGCAGGCCATTGAGCCTGGATTTAACAGATTCATTTTACCCTTCATCAAGTATAGGCTGATGTTTTGAGAACTGGGAGCTATAATCACTGCATCACTTGGGATTTTGGAGACTTAGAATGGATATACTCAGCTGGAATATGGGGGTCCGTTACAGGTACAGGTAGTGAATTAGGGATAACAACATGAGAAGGATTTGGGAATTGTTATAGACAACAAATTAGGCAGCAATATGCAATGTCAATCTGCAGTTGCTAAGGCCAGTAAGGTTTTGTTAGGTATAAATAGGGGCATAGATTTTCGGGATGAAAATATAATTTTGCCTCTTGATAAATCGCTGGTAAGACCACACCTTGAATATGCTGTGAAGTTTTGGGCACCTATTCTAAAGAAGGATACCATGGCTCTAGAAAAAGTGCAGAGACGAGCTAGAAAATTGATAAAAGGAATGGAGCACTTTAGTTATGAAGAAAGGTTAAAAAATTTAAATCTCTTCACACCAGATAGACAAGCCAGAGATGGGGGTGGGTTGAGGGGCCAGTATGCAAAGCTAAGTGCTCATGTATGTTAAATTGTTTTTCTTTTCATTTTTGAATAAGCTGTAGCTCTCAAGTGACTCCCCTAAGCGTTTTTTTGTTTTGTTTGTTTTTTACCTCCTATCTACTTATAAGCATTTTCATAATTTTCAAGTTTAATCTTAGTGGAATGTACAAACAGTACAAGGGTTATGTTTTAAGCTTCACCTACCAGCACTGAGCTATTCTGTCATAATAAAGAAGAAAATTGCAATTTATCATATGTTATTTGAAGGATGTTTTACTGTACTCGATTGACACCCTACTGCTTTTGCAAATATCTGTGCATGTCAAAAAATATAAAAATCAAAAATATAACAAATGCAAATCTCTAGTTTTGAAAAACTGTGCCTCAGAGGGGATATGATAACATTATACAAATATATTTAGTGCCAGTATAAACCATTTTCTGGAAATCTATTCATAAACAGGGCTATACATAGGACACAGTCACACATTTAGGCTGGAAGAAAGGAGATTTCATCTAAGGCAAAGAAAAGTGTTTTCTTTTACAGTAAGAACTATATGGTTTTATCAGAGTCCATACAGATGTTTAAACAGCAATTGGATAAATACTTGCAAAAACATAACGTATAGGGATTTAATTTCTAATTAGTGGGATAATAGCTACTTTATCCAGGGAGATATCTGACTTGGGGTCAAGAAGGAATTTTTTCCTAGTTTTTTGCAAAACTGTAAGCGCTTCAGAATGTTTTTTTGGCCATCTTTTGGATCAACAGCAAAAACATATGTGAGGAAGGCCGAACTTAATGGACGCAAGTCTCCTTCCAGCTATGTAACTATGTAACTATGCAACTTTGGTATTCCAAGTTCTCTAGAAGTTGGTTAAGACATTATGTTTCCTTGTATGCTTCTGCTTTGTAGATATATTCTCCTTCTATAGAAGAATGTGCCACTAACTCTTGCTTATGACTACTCCAGCTAACAGGACCAATCCCATTTTACAATTTAGATTTGTCTTTAGCCCAATCTGCATCTGAATATCCTACTACTCCAGCATCTCTGCTAACTTTCATTTAAGATGAATGAATCCTTTCAGACACTGGTGTACATACCACGTGCCCTGCGACCTGGGTATGTATGCCAGTGCGGTCACATTTTGCCAGCCTCTTCTCCGGGGGGGCCCAGGATCTGGCCACCTCAGGGACCTCGAGGCTGGCAATGGTGTCACTTGGCAGGCGCGCGTGCAAGGGAGCATTCTCCCCTGAGCTCTCTCTGCCCAGCTGGACCTGGAATATGATGTCACTCCGGCTCCAGCATCAGTAAGCAGCGCACGAGGGAGCTGAACAGGAGGATCGGTGCTCCCTCGCCGCCTGCAGTGACCGGCCGCCCAGCTGCCCCACTGGACCCCAGGGAAAGCTGGAATCCCCTCAGCACTCCCAAAGATAGGGAGGCTGAGGGATTAAATGTAAAAAAAAAATGTTAGTGTGTATGTGTGTTAGTGTGTGTCACTGAGTGTGTTACTGTGTGTGTGTCTGTTACTGAGTGTGTTAGTTTGTGTGTGTGTTAGTGTGTATCTGTTATTGAGTGTGTGTCTGCTAGTGAGTGTCAGTGAGTGTGTTAGTTTTTGTGTGTCAGTGAGTGTGTGTGTGTTACTGTGCGTGTGTCTTTTACTGAGTGTGTTAGTTGTGTGTTAGTTTGTGTGTGTCTGCTAGTGAGTGTCAGTGTGTGTGTGAGTGTGTTACAGTGTGTGTCTGTTAGTGAGTCTGTTTGGTGTCTGTTAGTGAGAGTGTCGGTCTGTCAATGAGTGTGTATGTATGTCTGTCAGTAAATGTGTGTGTCTGTTAGCTAGTGTGTATGAGTTTGTTCGTGAGTGTGTATGGTTAAAACCCCTTCAGCACTTACCTTTCTCCAGTGCCGGGCTCCCTTGGCACTGGGGATCTCTCCGCCCCGATCCGCCTCTAAGCTCTGGATGCGCACGCATTCAAACCACCCATAGGAAAGCTTTACTCAATGCTTTCCTATGGACGTCCAGCGTCTTCTCACTGTGATTTTCACAGTGAGAATCGTGGAAGCCCCTCTAGCGGCTGTCAGTGAGACAGCTACTAGAGGCTGGATTAACCCTCAGTGAAACATAGCAGTTTCTCTGAAACTGCTATGTTTTCAGCTGCATGGTTATGTATGTATGTAGTGGGGAATCTCGATGCAGCATACTACATAAACTAACCCCATTCAACCCCCCAATAATGACAGACAACTTAGTATGGATGAAACAGGCCACAGCATTTATTATAACATAAAATAAAATACTGCATAACACATCCTTAACTTTATTTAATAATTTATCTTCTTTTTCTGTAACCAAAAAAACTTTAAACACAAATAAGCATAACTTAACATATATACATATATAACTTAACACATAGTGTTATACAGTGACCCAACCGTCCTTGCCAATAAACAGACATTGCTCCTAAGTACCACTTCCTACCTCCCTCCTAGTCATAAAATCATATCCTTCCAATGCCTGCCACCAGCCGACCTTATCCACACTCGATGGGCACGACATCCCAGGAAACCTAATGTTAACCCTTTTAAGCAGGGGAGGTTGAGACCTGCAAACTTATTGAACTCACTCCATATCCTTAAACATAACCCCTCAAACTTTATTGGCAAGGACATACCCCCGCCACAAGACCCGCTGTTTTACCCCTAAAATCAGCGGGGAACCCCATCAAAACCACCTATGGCCTGTTCCACCGCTTCCTGTAGGACGAGATTAAAAAGATTAAGCCCAACCTCCATTAGGTGTACTCTTGCGACCTGTTTTTGGTCTCCTTAAGTTTAAAAGGTAATCCAGACGTGGACCCCTTGCTCGCGGTGCCTAGAGAGATATCAGCTATGCCTCACTGATGATGCCTAACAAGGCTGAAACGATCGTCTGGGGTTGCTGTGTCTCTCGTGCAGAGAGAACTTGCTGGCATTTTGGATCTGGACTGCCTGTATGGGTGGGACCAGTCTTATATGCATCAGATATGTTCTCTCTGTAATGGCACAAGATGAGTTAAAACCAGCATGAGTTCTGAGCGGGGATCCACTGAAGGGCAGGCTATTTTAGTTGCTGTCCATTCTCAGAATAGTCTTGCGACCTGTTTTTTGCTCTCCATAAGTTTAAAGGGTAATCCAGACGTGGACCCCTTGCTCACGGTGCCTAGAGAGATATCAGCTATGCCTCACTGATGATGCCTAACAAGGCTGAAACAATCGTCTGGGGTTGCTGTGTCTCTAATGCAGAGAGAACTTGTTGGCATTTCGGATCTGGACTGCCCGTATGGGTGGGACCAGGGCCGGCCTTAGGGGTGTGCGAGCTGTGCGGCCGCACAGGGCGCCATGGAGCAGGGGGCGCCCTGCGGCCGACACAGCTCACACATCGCCGGGCAGAATAAAAAAAAATAAAAAATGCGGCGGGGTGGAGCTAAAAGCGCCAGAAAACTGCTGCAGGGGAAGCAGGAAGGAGTCCCTGCTTCCCCACCAAACAGTCTCCAGGAGCTGCACTGCCTCCACAATGAACTCCACAGGTAACTGTGTGATGGTCAATGTGAGTGTGACTGTCTGCCTGTGTCTGTGTGTCTTTGTGTGTGTGACTGTCTGTCTGTGTGTGTCTCTGTGTGTGTGTGTGTCTGCCTGTGTGTGTGTGTGAGACTGCCTGCCTGTGTGTGTCTGTGTGTGTGTGTGTGTGACTGTCTGTCTGTGTGTGTCTGTGTGTATGACTGTGTGTGTCTGTGTGTATTACTGTGTGTGTGTCTATGTGTATGACTGTCTGCCTTTATGTGTGTGTGTCTTTGTGTAGGACTGTCTGCCTGTGTGTGTCTGTGTGTGTGAGTCTGTGTGTATGACTGTCTGCCTGTGTGTGTGTGTGTGTGTGTCTGTGTGTATGACTGTGTGTGTGTGTCTGTGTGTATGACTGTGTGTGTGTCTGTGTGTATGACTGTCTGCGTGTGTGTATGTGTGTCTGTGTGTATGACTGTGTGTGTGTGTCTGTGTGTATGACTGTGTGTGTCTGTGTGTATGACTGTCTGCCTCTGTGTGTGTGTGTGTGTATATGACTGTCTGCATGTGTGTATGACTGTCTGCCTGTGTGTGTGCACGACTGCCTGTGTGTGTATGACTGTCTGCTTGTGTGTGTGCGTGACTGTCTGCCTCTGTGTGTGTGGATGTCTTCCTGTGTGTGTATGGCCGTCTGACTGTGTGTGTGTGTGTGTGAGTGTCACATACAACCAATACACTCATATCACACACTGTTAATACACCAATTACAAATATCACACACAGCCAACACATAGCATACATATCACACACAGTCATCACACCTACTATCACATACACAGACAACACAACCATTACATCATACATGGATGACGGGGGGGGGGGGGCGCTGTGAAGATTTTTCGCACAGGGCGTCTAAAGGCCTAAGGCCGGCCCTGGGTGGGACCAGTCTGATATGCTTCAGATATGTTCTCTCTGCCAGCATGAGTTCTAAGCAGGGACCCACCGAAGGGCAGGCTATTTTAGTTGCTGTCCGTTCTCAAAATACTCTTGCGACCTGTTTTTTGCTCTCCATAAGTTTAAAGGGTAATCCAGACGTGGACCCCTTGCTCACGGTGCCTAGAGAGATGTCAGCTTTGCCTCACTGATGATGCCTAACAAGGCTGAAACGATCATCTGGGGTTGCTGTGTCTCTCGTGCAGAGAGAACTTGCTGGCATTTCGGATCTGGACTGCCCGTATCAGTGGGACCAGTCTGATATGCTTCAGATATGTTCTCTCTGTAATGGCACAAGATGAGCTAAAAGCAGCATGAGTTCTGAGCGGGGACCCACTGAAGGGCAGGCTATTTTAGTTGTTGTCCGTTCTCAGAGTACTCTTGCAACCTGTTTTTTGTACCCCATCCCCCCGAAAAAAATTGTCCGCCTCCCGTTCGAAAACCCTATGGTGAACCAGAATCCCTCGAACCCCCAAAAGAAAATGAGAAACCCGCCTATTTAAACTTGCGGCGGCAGCGTTCCACGGCACTCTGGCTCCAGGCGCTCCGCCAGTAGTTACAGGCAATGACTTCGGACCACACCAAGCGCACATTGGGGAAGAAAATTAAAATGCGCGCCAAGTCCCGTTTCACCGCCGATATCAAATCCAATATTGGCATTGAACCCAGGTCATTGCACCCCAGATGTTTCACCAGGACACTCAAGGCCCCCAGAAGGCGGGACAGCTGAACCACCTCAGGGTGGAGCCGCACCTACGTCATGACCCTCGTACCAAACCACCTAACCTCAGATTCGGAAGGCGTGAAACCTAACCGCTCGCCTCCAGGCCGAACCGCCGCACGCTGCCCGGCCCAGTAAACATAGGAGTGTCCCATGGTCCAAACCCTGCGGGGAACCGAATCTGCGGAAAGAAATCAAGGCAGTAGACAAGCCGGGTGAACATAGGAAACTTCTTGATTCCCACCTCCCAATTCTTTGAACCAGCTGCGCCGGCATGCCAAATCTAAAGGCCTCAGTAGCCGCCCCAATACGGAATGAATGCCCCCCGAACTCCCTGCTATCAATTCCCATAGATTCCAGCCCTAAACGAAACACTCTAAGAAACTGGAAACGAGAAAGGAAACTACCATCCTCATGCACCTGGAGGTGCAGCGCGGGAGAAGAGCGTAAGGAACAATGCTCTCCAAAGGACCAAACAGGACAAATGCCTGACCCCGGCACGGCCCCCAATCTGACTCATTTTCCCTTCCCCAAGACATCAGTCTTTGAGCGGCAGATCCTGAATGAGATCCGATCAGCAGTGCAAGTAACGTCCCTAAATAGTACCCCCCCACCTGTTGCCAACACCAGCTCCCCAATCCGCATGGCACCAAAGAATGCCCGGGAAAAAGCCAAGCGAAAGAGCCAAGCCTCGAATTCCGAATGGCAAACCCTGTGCAAAGCATCACACAGATCAGTTAAGAGAGTGCCCAAGACAGGACGCCTCGAATCATGTGAAGACACCCTACCCCGCTTCAAACCTTTTAGTGCCTGGCGTACTATAAACGCTTTGGTAGCGTTCTCCCAACCCCGCAACTGAACAGGAAGCTGAGCCCCGCCAAGCGCGCAGGGATGGCTGAGGGGGACAACCCCGCAGCCTCCCAGTCCCCCAGGAGAAGAACCAGACCCTGCAGGCGAGCGGTCGAGCCCTGGAAGCCCCCGTGGGACAGTTCCCACCCGTCCCATTCCCTCCACAACTTGTTATAGCGGGCCCATGTTGCCGCCAAGACCGACTCACGGACCAACTCCATCAATCTGTCAGACCCAATGACCACATCTCTGTTGAGCATGGGACACCCTCCAATTCGGCGTGCAGAGCCACTGCTTGAAACACGTCCCACTGTGAATGAAAGAGAGCATCAGCCATCACATTGCGAACACCCTGGATGTGTACAGCCCTACAATACACATTTAGCTCCAAACAGCGCAGGGGGGGGGGGGGATAGCCACCACCACCCCCAAATTGTCGCAATGGAAAACCACCTGTCTGTCCACACCTCCAAAGCCACTAGAATAGGGAAGAGCTCCAGAAAAGCCAAGTTCTGAGTGAGCCCTGCTGTATGCCAGCCCTTCGGCCATGAGTCAGCACCATTTTGAGCCCAGAATGGCCCCAAAACCTGCCAAGCCAGCTGCATCAGTAAACAAGTGGAGGTCCGCATTAGAAAACTCTGGGGCTTGCCAGTATGTCCTACCATTATATGAGGCCAAAAAGAAATCCCAGACAGCCAAGTTAGCCCCCAAGGGCCATGAAAGCCCCAGATGTCGCTGCCGCCAAGCGCCTGTTAAAGTTACGCCCCATGGGCAAAATCTGACAGGCTAAATTGATTTTCCCCAGCAGAGATTGCAGGCAGCATAGCTGGAACTTACGCTGCCCCGTGGCCCGTGACACCGTTAGGGGCAGGTCCAGAACCTTGTCTTGTGGCAACCGACATTCCCCGGTCACCAAATCGATTTTGATGCCCAGAAAACCAAGGCACGTGACCGGACCCACCGTCTTGTCATGAGCCAACGGAACACCGAATCGCTGAAACACCTCCCCGAGAACCCGCAGCAGCAGGGCACAGACGTGCGACTCTGCCGGCCCTACACACAGGAAATC
Source organism: Pelobates fuscus (assembly GCF_036172605.1). Lineage (NCBI taxonomy): Eukaryota > Metazoa > Chordata > Amphibia > Anura > Pelobatidae > Pelobates > Pelobates fuscus. The sequence continues at coordinate 204,355,769 of NC_086317.1, read as the reverse complement.
ATCCAGGTAGTGCAGGAGGGAAGTGACCCCTGCTTCCCTCCGCACCACCCATTCCAGAAAAGTGCTAAAGCACTCAAAATAAAAACATGACAGAGAGCAACCCATAGGGGGCACATATCCACAAAGAACTGTCATTACTAGGCACAGCCCAGGAGATGATGGCACTCAGGATGCACCGGGAGCATCCGAAAAGCAGATTCAACATCCGCCTTTGCTAGCAATGCCCATGGGCCAGCAGCCCGCACCATGCAAACCGCCGCATCAAAGGATGCGTAGGAGACCCTGCAAAGCTCAGCCGAGATGTCGTCATTCACCGAACCCCCTTGAGGGTACGACAAATGGTGAATCAGGCAAAATTTACCGGGTTCCTTCTTAGGCACCACGCCCAAAGGAAAACCTGCAAATTAGGCATGGGGGGGGGGGGGCGGAAAACGGGCTGGCCATCCGGCCCAAGGCGACCTCATTATCCAGTTTTTTCCCGTACCACCTGAGGAAATTCCTGCACGGACTTGAGGTTCCGTACGGAGAGCAGCGGAGGGCGCTCCAAGAAGGGGATCCAAAAACCCTGCTCAAACCCGTCCACCAAGATCCGCGCCGCAGCCCGATTCCTATAAAGGTCGAGCCACGAGCGCATCGCACTTACGATTACTTGGGTTGTCGCCCTTAGCCCCCATGTCCCCTTTCTCGACACTTTTTCCCCACTTGAAACAGCGGTAGGCAGGATGGGCCCCACCCTAACCGGTGCTTAAACCGGCATGAGGATCCCCACTTACAGTGACTGTCGATAAACTTCCAACAACAGCTTGGCCTCTGATGGGGATGAGGAGGAGCCCCCACAGGCCCCCCCAAGAAAGGACGAAAAAGCGCCTTGCTGGGGGGCTGGACGGGTCATAATTGCGAGCCAGAGGCCAATATCCATCTGGTCCCATGACAGCGAGGGACGCACTGTCAGCCGCAGCCGAAACTGCTCATCATACCTCCACCACCCCAGCCCCCCATAGGTTCGACAAGTGGTCCAAATCATGTCCTGATAACAGCACAACGTGGAGCATTTCTGGGGAGACTTCTCTCCCACCACGCTTGCCAGAATGGAAAACGCCCAAATCCAATTTCCAAAAGTTTTGGGAATCTTCCGATAGCGGTATTTTTCCCTATCCTTTTCGGACTCCTTACTGTCTTTCTGCCACGGGAGGAGCTTCCTCCAGCAGCAGGAGAGAAAATATTTCGACAAATTCCCCTTTCCAAATGTTTTCCCTTGTTTCCTACTTTAAGTGCAAGCCCAGAGTGCCAGACCAGCACATATAATCAGCCATGGGCGTAGGAACCCCAAAAAATCTGGGGGGGATAGCATTTTTACTCGCCGGGTATATTCTTATTCCGTAAACTAGGAGTTGTTTATCCCATTGTACAGCGCTACGGAATTTGCAGTCGCTATATAAATGATTAAATAATAACATTAAAGGGTCACTACACGGAAGGGGTTTTACTTACCCGGATACAGCGCCGGGATCCTCTTGATGCCGCGCCCCCTATTTCGTCAAAATGACGAAATAGGAGGGTGCGAGCAGGGAGCAATAAATCGCTTATATTCAGAAGCGTCATTGCTCTCTGGTGCGCATGCGCAGCTTTGCCGCACATGCGCAGATACTTAATAGGGCGGCATTCATGTCTCGACTAGGAAGCACCTCTAGTGGCCATCTGAGTGTCCACTAGAGCAGTGCTTCCCAACCCAGTCCTCAAGGCACACCTACCAGTCCAGGATTTAAGGATTACCCAGTTTTGTCTAAGGTGTTTTTAGAAAAAAAAGAAAAACACCTTAGACAAAACTGGGTAATCCTTAAATCCTGGACTGATAGGTGTGCCTTGGGGACTGGGTTGGGAAACACTGCACTAGAGGTATTCCTCGGCAGTAATTTAAATACTGCCTTTTTACGAAATGGCAGTGCTTACATTAAAAAGCCTGCAAAGACATAAAGAAATAAAATGTCTGTATCATTATTCTAAAAATTATTTTAAAAAAATATGCACATTCCTAGCTTAATTTTTGGCACGACATATGACACAAACATTTTGTACTTTGCAGATTACTTTTTATATTTTTTTACACATATACAGATTGTGTAATACTGTCCCTGACTAAGGGTGACCACATTTCCTAACTGCCATTCAGTGACACTGTCAGAAATGCATCCATACATTTTACTACCCGTCTCTACCCCTTTCATTTATATTAGAACCCCACCTACCCCTTCCATGAATATTAGAACCACCCCTACCCCTCCCATTAATATTAGAACCATCCCTACCCCTTCCATGCACAAAAGAACCCCACCTACCCCTTCCACGCATATTAACCCCCCTACCCCTTCCATGCATATTAGTACCCCCTAACCCCTTCCATGCATATTAGTACCCCCTAACCCCTTCCATGCATATTAGAACCCACCCTACCCCTTCCATTCATATTAGTACTCCCCTAACCCCTTCCAATATTTTTTCTACCTCCCCCCTCCTCCCATCCATATTAGTAGCCCCATAACCCTTTCCAATTATTTTTCTACCTACCCCTACCCCCATCCATATTAGTAGCCCCCCTAAACCCTTCCAATTATTTTTCTACCTTTGTCCCCTCTTTTACCTGACATAGCAGGGAGACCTCTGGACGTCCGGCAGGCGCAGTGTCAGACTGAGCGCCGGGTAGTCACATGACACCCGGCCAGGGCCGGTGCAAGGATTTTTGCTGACCTAGGCAAAAGTAAAGTTTGCCGCGCCCCCCCCCCCCCCCCCCCATATGATCTGCCATGTTAACTAATGCCAGTGCTGGAGTGCCGCAGTGTTTACATTAAAAGGCCTGCAGGGACAGGCTATAGACACCAGAACCACTACATTAAGCTGCAGTGGTTCTGGGGACTATAGTGTTTCTTTAATGTGAGGTAAATTAGAGATTAGTGCCACGAATAATATGCTAGATTGCCTACTTACAACCAGATGAGGATGATGATGGGCTCTAGCTGCAGTCTGGCTCCACTGGTCTGGTGTAGAACAGGCTCTCTGGAGGCTGTTTGTAACTGTGGTCACAAAAATCAATGTTCTGGGAGAACGGGAAGCAGCTCCATTTTTTGGGGGCCCTTTACACAGCTCAAGGTCTGGGTCCCAGGGTCCACCTTCATGTTCCACCAATTGTTCACAGGGGGTGGAGTGTGTAGGGGATGTCCTGATATATGTGTAAGGAATGCATTGTGTGAATCTGTGTTTGTATGTGTAAGGGCTGCAAGGTGTGTTTCTGTGCAGGGCCGGACTGGCCCATCTGGATACCAGGAAATTTCCCGGTGGGCCGCGGCACCTGGGGGGCTGGAGAGAGACAGGGAGCCATGCTCCACATATTTTAATAAAATCGCGGCCGCCGGCCGCATGTGGGTGGGTGCCGCCGGGTGGCCGGTCCGGCGGCACACTCTGAGGTGATTACTCACCTTGCGGCCGGCGGCTCCATCTCCTGTGCTGACTTCTGTCAGTATCAGTGAGTGTGCCGGGCGGCCGCCTAAGCAATCCAGCGGCACACTCACTGATACTGACAGCAGCATAGCTGTCAGCACAGGAGGACTGAGGGAGGGGCGGAGCTAACTACCATGCTTCCTCGCGTTTCCCATAATTTCCAGCATCTACACATCATAGAGTAATCCCTACTCTATGATGTGTCCATGCTGGGAATTATGGGAACCGCAAGGGAGCATAGTAGTTAGCTCCGCCCCCTCCCTCAGTCCTCCTGTAAAAAGGTCAGAAGGGACACGGAAGAGGAAGGGGGGGAGACAAAAAGAGGGGAAGGGGGGCAAATAGAGGGGAAGGAGGGAGGCAAATAGAGGGAAGGAGGGAGGCAAATAGAGGGGAAGGGGGGACAAATAGAGGGGAAGGAGGGAGGCAAATAGAGGGTGTGAAGAATCACCCTCCATTCATTCGGTACTTTCCCTCCCTGCTACTTTATTCATGGATTTATTACTGTGATGAAGTGCCCTTCGCCACTTGTACCTGGAGAGGACTGCTTGCCCGCCTCTTGCCCTGTGACTATGGACCCTGGGAGATTTGGCCCGTTCAATTCAGTATGATAGGAGTTATGTATTTTTGTATCCTTTTGTGTTTTACTGGTAACATGTGCTCAATGGAGTCTGCCTCTATCCCTGGATATAATTGGATTATTGTCCCCATTGACTCCAGGATAGAGGGCTCTGTAAAACCGGTTTGGGCCAGATAGCCATGCTGCCAGCCAGGCCCCAAAAGATACTTTACTAACTTCTGAACCCCTGGTCTGATTCATGCCATTTTTGATATGTTGTTCCCCTAAATGGATTGATTGTGAATATATATTTTTTTATGTGAATGTGATGTATATTTTAGAAGTTATGAATATGCTGTAAAAACTATTTTTCCTGCCTGTGATAATTGCATCTTCTATTGTATAAGATAATTGAATCACAGGCAGAGGGGATGATTTTGTGTGGGCTGTAACCTCTGTTTTATTGGCTACTGTAGATAACGTGTGTGTCCCTCCCCTGCATGGGAGCAGGGCATAAAAGAAACTGTAGCTTGAATACCTGTTTCTGTTCCAGCATTAAGCTTTGGCTCATGTGTGGATTATTTGGTGATACCGGCGATATTTATTCCTGTGGATTATTGGGAATATTATTTTATGGGAAGAAGGGAATGCTTGACGGAGTAACGGATTATACCGTCACAGAGGGGAAGGGGGGACAAATAGAGGGGAAGAGGGGCAAATAGAGGAGAAGGAGGGAGGCAAATAGAGGGGAAGGGGGGAGGCAAATAGAGGGGAAGGAGGGATGCAAATAGAGAGGAAGGGGGGGCAAAGAGGGGAAGGGGGACAAACAGCAGAAGTGGGGGCAAATAGAGGGGAAGGGGGTCAAATAGAGGGGAAGGAGGGAGGCAAATAGAGGGGGAGGGAGCAAATAGAGGGGAAGGGGGAGGCAAATAGAGGGGAAGGGGGGAGACAAATAGAGGGGAAGGGGGGAGGCAAATAGAGGGGAAGGTGGGAGGCAAATAGAGGGGAAGGGGGGAGACAAATAGAGGGGAAGGGGGGGGGCAAATAAAGGGGGGCAAATAGAGGGGAAGGGTGGAGACAAATAGAAGGGAAGGGGGGAGAGAAATAGAGGGGTAATAGGGACACAGAGACTGAGGGGTAATAGAAAGACACCAGGTTGGGGGGGGGGGACAAAGAGACAGAGGGGTAATAGAGAGACAGGGGATGGGGGGACAAAGAGAGGGGTAATAGAGACAGAGGGGTAATAGAGAGACATAGGGGTTGGGGGGACAAAGAGAGGGGTAATAGAGAGACACACGAGAAAGGGGGACACGGAGACAGATGGGGTAATAGAGAGACACAGGGGATGGGGTACAAAGAGACAGATGGGTAAGAGAGAGACACAGGGAGGAGATGGGGAAGAGAGACACACAGAAGGTTTGTTGGGGGGACAAAGAGACATACAGTAGGGAAGGGGAACAAAGTGACACAAGCTTTGTGGGAGGCAACGCTGTGCTGGGGAAAAAGAGACAGAGAGTGGCTGGGAGAAGAGAAAGAGGCACACAGTCTAGAGTTAGAAAGAGACACACAGATGAGATTTGGAAGGGGAGAAAGAGACAAAGTGGCTGGAGCTAAGAACAACACAAAAGGGGCTGGGGGAAAGAGAAAAACAGAGGCTGGAGAAGGGTAAAAAGAAACACACAAGGACTGGGATGAAGTAAGAGATGCACAAGGGTCGCTGTAAGAGGGAAAAAAGGAGACAATTGGAGACAAGATACACTAAACGAGGTAATAGACGTAAATTGATGTGAGCCTGACAGTAATACACACACACATATATATATATGTATATATGTAATGAGCACATATTGGCCCAGTCTTGTTGCTAGTTGCATACTCATGCACAATAACATATTCAAAGTGAAGAGCGCACCCATAGAACTTCAAATTCTTTTCTCTCCCCCATCCCTGTCAATTCCTTTCTCTCCCCCCTCCCTCTCAGTTCCTTCCTCTCCCCCTCCCTGTCAATTCCTTCCTCTCCCCCATCCCTGTCAATTCCTTTCTCTCCCCATCCCTGTCAATTCCTTTCTCTCCCCCATCCCTGTCAATTTCTTCCTCCCCCCATCCCTGTCAATTTCTTCCTCCCCGCATCCCTGTCAATTTCTTCCTCCCCCATCCCTGTCAATTTCTTCCTCCCCCCATCCCTGTCAATTTCTTCCTCCCCCCATCCATGTCAATTTCTTCCTCCCCCCATTCCTGTCAATTTCTTCCTCCCCCCATTCCTGTCAATTTCTTTCTCCCACCCCCTGTCAATTTCTTCCTCCCCCCTTCAATTTCTTCCTCCCCCCTTCAATTTCTTCCCCCCCCCATCCCTGTCAATTTCTTCCTCTCCCCCATCCCTGTCAATTTCTTTCTCCCACCCCCTGTCAATTTCTTCCTCACCCCCTCAATTTCTTCCTCCCCCCTTCAATTTCTTCATCCCCCTCCCTTCCTCCCCCCTCAATTTCTTCCTCCCCCTCCCACCCTCCCTCCCCCCTGGCAATTTCTTCCTCCCCCCCTTCAATTTCTTCCTCCCCTCCATCAATTTATCCCACCACCCTCCCCTACCTCTGTTGTAGCGTGGCCGAGCCCTGTATGGTCCGCGGGTACAGGGAGACAGATGCTCCCTGTACCCGCGGACCATACAGGGCTCGGCCACGCTACAGTGAGGGTGTGACAGGAGGGAGCGCTGAGCGCTGAGCACTTCCCTCCTGTCAGCCCCTCTCCTCATGCTGCGCCCGGGCGGTGCGCCCTCATGGACGCACCAGCCCGGGCAAAGCTGCAGCTGCCTTAGGCTCTCTGCAGAGCGCTCGGGCGGCTGCAGCATGAGGGGGGCCGGCGGAGCTGGGGTGATTTCCCTATAACCTGTCTCCCCCGCATGATTTGCTTGGGGGGGGATGCGTCCGCTCCATCCACCCTGGTTCCTACGCCCATGTAAGCAGCGCTCCGTCTGAAACACCGCGATAGCACCAACACTGGCCACTGTGGGTCCCGAGGGACCCAGGTGCAATGAACCACCACCCACCACAGATAGGGGCCCGGGGGGGGGGACTGAACTGTAGGGGGGAGTTGTGCGGGGGGACCTTCCACCTCCCCCGGCCGGCGAACTACTGGGAGGTGTAGAGGAAACCGGCTGGGTGATCGGAGCCTGCCGGGCAGGCCGCGCCACCCGTGTTCCAGGCCTCAGAGCCGTAGGCCGCGCGGCAGGGGAAGGCCTCACATGGCAGTAGGACTGAAAGAAATGCACTGCAGGCTGCAAATGTTCTATTTAGCACAAAAAAAGTGTGATTTTTTTTAAACCAACAATGTAACATTAGTATTTAAGGGTTTTATTGGACTGTAAGATATGCACCGCAGGCCGTAAGTGTACTATTTAGCACCAAAAGAATGTGAATTTTACAAAGTGCAAAGTGACGGTTCTATTTGACTCTCAGATATGAAGTGCACGCCACAAATGTACTTTTTAGCACCCAAAAAATTGAATTTGTCAAACTGCAATGTCACAGCAGTATTTAAAAATGCCTAGATGTTGCCCACTAAGCTACCAGAACAGGATTAGAGTAATGTGCCTGGCACACATGCAGTTGCAAGTGCCCACCTAACAAACAGACTAATTGCTTATTTCTCTATGGCACTGGGCTCAGGGCAGGGTACAAAAATGTAGTATAGCACCCACAAAAATAATCGCTGTAGTTTGCAGGTTTAACACCCAAATTCTTTCCTAATCTGTCCCTCACAGCTGCAGCATCCTCTCCCTACACTAATAAGAGCTCATGTGACTCCAGCTTATATAGAGGCTGGTTCACCTGCTGCACTGGCCAATCATAGCCATGCCATTAGTAGGCATGGCTGTGATGGCTTCTAAGGGCACACGAGTCAAACGCTTGTTGATTGGCTACCCTGCAGCTTTACAAAACGTGCCATTAAATCGCCAAACACCGAACTCGAACTGTCACTGAAATGTCTGGGCTCGTGTTCGGGGTCCAAAAATCATAATGTTCGGTACGAACCCGAACTTTACAGTTCGGGTTCGCTCATCTCTAAACACTAGCATTATCTATCTATCTATATACCGTATTTATCGGCGTATAACACGGACTTTTTCCCCCTGAAAATAGGGGAAAAATCGTGGGTGCGTGTTATACGCCGATATCCCATAATTACTTACCTGTCCTGAAGCGTGGGCCGGCTTCACAGCGCGCACCGCGGTACAGGAACTTTAATTTCAGGTTCCGGTTTCCGGCGGGACTGAAAGGAAGTGTGCACAATAGTGTGCCGCGCCACCCGTGTTCCAGGCCTCAGAGCCGTAGGCCGCGCGGCAGGGGAAGGCCTCACATGGCAGTAGGACTGAAAGAAATGCACTGCAGGCTGCAAATGTTCTATTTAGCACAAAAAAAGTGTGATTTTTTTTAAACCGACTATGTAACATTAGTATTTAAGGGTTTTATTGGACTGTAAGATATGCACCGCAGGCCGTAAGTGTACTATTTAGCACCAAAAGAATGTGAATTTTACAAAGTGCAAAGTGACGGTTTTATTTGACTCTCAGATATGAAGTGCACGCCACAAATGTACTTTTTAGCACCCAAAAAATTGAATTTGTCAAACTTCAATGTCACAGCAGTATTTAAAAATGCCTAGATGTTGCCCACTAAGCTACCAGAACAGGATTAGAGTAATGTGCCTGGCACACATGCAGTTGCAAGTGCCCACCTAGCAAACAGACTAATTGCTTATTTCTCTATGGCACTGGGCTCAGGGCAGGGTACAAAAATGTAGTATAGCACCCACAAAAATAATCGCTGTAGTTTGCAGGTTTAACACCCAAATTCTTTCCTAATCAATCCCTCACAGCTGCAGCATCCTCTCCCTACACTAATAAGAGCTCATGTGACTCCAGCTTATATAGAGGCTGGGTCATCTTCTGCACTGGCCAATCACAGCCATGCCATTAGTAGGCATGGCTGTGATGGCTTCTAAGGGCACACGAGTCAAACGCTTGTTGATTGGCTACCCTGCAGCTTTACAAAACGTGCCATTAAATCGCCAAACACCGAACTCGAACTGTCACTGAAATGTCTGGGCTCGGGTTCGGGGTCCAAAAATCATAATGTTCGGTACGAACCCGAACTTTACAGTTCGGGTTCGCTCATCTCTAAACACTAGCATTATCTATCTATCTATATACCGTATTTATCGGCGTATAACACGCACTTTTTCCCCCTGAAAATAGGGGAAAAATCGTGGGTGCGTGTTATACGCCGATATCCCATAATTACTTACCTGTCCTGAAGCGATAGTGTGCACACTTCCTTTCAGTCCCACCGGAAACCGGAACCTTAAATTAAAGTTCCTGTACCGCGGTGCACGCTGTGAAGCCAGCCCACGCTTCAGGACAGGTAAGTAATTATGGGAGGGGAGGAAAGTACACTATGGGAGGGGAGGGGAGGGGGAGGAAAGTACACTATGGGAGGGGAGGGGGAGGAAAGTACACTATGGGGGGGGGGAGTACACTATGGGAGGGGAGGGGGGGAAGTACACTATGGGAGGGGAGGGGGAGGAAAGTACACTATGGGAGGGGAGGGGAGGGGAGGGGAGGAAAGTACACTATGGGAGGGGAGGGGGGAAGTACACTATGGGAGGGGAGGGGGGGAAAGTACACTATGGGAGGGGAGGGGGGGGAAATACACTATGGGAGGGGAGGGGGGGGGAAATACTATGGGAGGGGAGGGGGGAATACTATGGGAGGGGAGGGGGAGAATACTATGGGAGGGGAGGGGGGGAGAATACTATGGGAGGGGAGGGGGGGGAGAATACTATGGGAGGGGAGGGGGGAGATTACTATGGGAGGGGAGGGGGGATATTACTATGGGAGGGGAGGGGGAAGAATACTATGGGAGGGGAGGGGGGGGAATACTATAGGAGGGAAGGGGGGAGATTACTATAGGAGGGGAGGGGGAGATTACTATGGGAGGGGAGGGGGGAGAATACTATGGGAGGGGAGGGGGGAGAATACTATGGGAGGGGGGGGAATACTATGGGAGGGGGGAGAATACTATGGAAAGGGGGGAGAATACTATGGGATGAGGGGGGAACACTATGGGATGAGAGGGGAATACTATGGGATGAGAGGGGAATACTATGGGATGAGGGGGGAATACTATGGGATGGGGGGGAATACTATGGGAGGGGGGGAAATTTCCTGGAATTTCTTTCTAAAAATGAGGTGCGTGTTATACGCCGGCGCGTGTTATACGCCGATAAATACGGTACATATATGTAAAAAGCCATAGGCCTGAATTTGTCGGAGGAGTTTTCCCTATATAAACTCAACCTCCCTACTTACCAATGCTGTTTCCTGTTTGAGTGACCAGGTTGCCACAACAACCAGCACTTCCGCTCCAGTCCTTCCTGCCTAATTTTCATTACTCCAGCCCTCGCATCTGGACTGCATCAACTCTGACCCAGCTCCACTATTGTGAGATACCGGCTTCCAGCCACAAGACCCGGCGCGCTTGCCGTTCACGGTTTTCCCACATTCGGGCCTACAAAACATGGGGATTGGCTCCCATCAATTTCACATACATGTGTTTAGTACGTTTGTTTTCGTATATACACTCAATTGTTTTTAACCTTTTCTTCCCTTGTTGTCGCTTGTTTCCATCCAGTACGTTTGTTCAATTTATCCTGTACATTCGTTTGTTTCAAATCGTACATTCGTTTACTTTCACCTGTTCGTACGTTGCTTGAATCATACATTCATTTGCTTAAACGTAGCCTACTTATATGCCTATGGAATAATCTATCCAAAATAGAGTGGAAAAAACACAAATAAAACTGGGATTAACTGGAATCAAAAACTCACAATAATCTCAACTGGTTAACCCCTTAACCCCTTAAGGACACATGACATGTGTGACATGTCATGATTCCCTTTTATTCCAGAAGTTTGGTCCTTAAGGGGTTAAGGACACACGACGGAACTATTCCGTCATGATTACCTTTTTTTAAATAAGCCCCCATTAATATCTTGAAAGAAAAATAGAAAAATAAGGATACCGTATATACTCGAGTATAAGCCGAGTTTTTCAGCACATTTTTTGTGCTGAAAAACCCCAACTCGGCTTATACTCGAGTCAGTGTCTGTATTATGGCAATTTGCACTGCCATAATACAGACAATGGGGGCTGTGGGGGCTGCAGAGAGATGTTACTTACCTTTCCTGCAGCTCCTGTCAGCTCTCCCCTCCTCCGCCGGTCCGTTCAGCTCTTCTGTCAGCTCACAGAAGTAACATCTCTCTGCAGCCCCCACAGCCCCCTCCTACACAGTGCCCATCCACTGGACCACCAGGGAAGGAGAGCCCCCCTCCCTGGCCAGCTAGCAAGCAGGGAGGGGGACAAAAAAATTTATATATATTAATAATAAAAAATAAAAATAAAAAAATAATAAAATAAAAATAATAAAATAAAAAATAATAATAAAATCAAAAAATAATAATAATAAAAAAATGTAATGAAACAAAAAAAATAATAAAATAATAATTAAAAAATAAAAATGCCCACCCCCCACCAAGGCTCTGCATCACACTCTGCATTACACACACACATACACACACTGCATTCATACACACACACTGCATTCATACACACACACTGCACTCATACACACAGCATTCTCATACACACACACTGCACTCATACACACAGCATTCATACACACACACAGCATTCATACACACACACAGCATTCATACACACACACTGCACTCATACACACACACTGCACTCATACACACAACATTCATACACACACAGCATTCATACACACACACTGCATTCATACACACACACTGCACTCATACACACAGCATTCTCATACACACACACTGCACTCATACACACAGCATTCTCATACACACACACACTGCATTCATATACACACTGCACTCATATACACACTGCACTCATACACACACTGCACTCATACACACACTGCATTCTCATACACACACACTGCATTCTCATACACACTGCATTCTCATACACACTGCATTCATTATACACACACTGTAAATAAATATTCAATTAATATAATTTTTTTAGGATCTAATTTTATTTAGAAATTTACCAGCAGCTGCTGCATTTCCCACCCTAGTCTTATACTCGAGTCAATAAGTTTTCTCAGTTTTTTGGGGTAAAATTAGGGGCCTCGGCTTATATTCGGGTCGGCTTATACTCGAGTATATACGGTAATTATAAAAAAACAACCAAAAAAAATAAATCAGGAAAAGTAGAGTGAAGATTCATTTAAGTGGAAGATGCAAATGCATCTGAACTAATGAGTGCAAAAAATGGGAGGACAGGAAAAGGGCTGCCCCAAAAACCAACTGAAGAATTTTTACAATCAGCTAGTTGAGGATAAAAACTTGATTTGGGGTGAAGATCTGTATGTTCATATGATGTGGATTCTTCCTTTCGATTTAATGTATTCTCCAGAAAAAAATAGTTTGATAGTCAACTTTCTAACATATTTCTGAAGGTCTATACATATTGAATGATGAATTACCAGAATTGGGGGCGAATTTTAAACCTTTCTGGAGAAGTTCTTCCATAGTCAGAATACGGTCTGATATGTTGAAAACCCCTATGGCTTCTGTATTGTTTGGATGTGGTGGCTTGTCTCTTCTTATTCTTTTTCTTTGTACTAGGGTCCAGTTTGGATCTCTCCTCTTCCTCCAATGACATCATTTTTTTGGATAAAGGATACTTCAAAGACTTGCTAGAGAGAGCATCTAAGCAGGCTTTGGAGCTACCTAGAGAGACAATTCTGGAGACACAACCTAAGAACTTGAATAGCACAATGGAAGTTCCAGCTTCTATAACCAAATACAGCAACCAGGCACTTAAAATTCAAAACATTTTACACAAAAACGGTGGAATTTTAAAAGGGAATCCTTGTAACAATAACACAACACAGGCACCCGTAATTAAAGAATTTTCACATAAAGAAACTAAAGAAAGTTTTCAAATTAAAACAGCTCTTGATTGTAATTCTATGGGAATTATTTATTTTCTAATCTGTCCCTGTAATAGAGATGTCCCGAACAGTTCGCTGGCGAATAGTTCCTGGCGAACATAGCTTGTTCGCGTTCGCCACGGATGGCGAGCATATGCGATTTTCGGTCCGCCCCCTATTCATCATCATTGAGTAAACTTTGACCCTGTACCTCACAGTCAGCAGACACATTCCAGCCAATCAGCAGCAGACCCTCCCTCCCAGACCCTCCCACCTCCTGGACAGCATCCATTTTAGATTCATTCGGAAGCTGCATTCTTTTTTTTTGTATTTTTTTTTTTAGACAGAAGTGTGTTATATTTGAGCATGCTAGGCTGAACGTGCGTATATCATGGCTAGTTGCACTATGAGTGTATGAGGGTTTGAGTATATAGCAGTACATTGTTGTGAAAGATGGCTGTCATGTTTAGGGTGTAGCTTGCACGTTATCAACTGTGTATTTATATCAGCAGCTCCACCACTAGTTATAAATCAAGTGTGAGTCGCCCCTTGAGATGAGACTAGTGAATAACATAATAAATGAACGGTTAAGGTAAAAGCATGTAAAGAAATACGACAAACTCTTTAGGAGGTGAAATAATGACATGTTTAAACGCTTGCTACTTTATGATTAGTTAATGTGCAGAGAGCAGTTCATGTGATCAAAGGCATGGTGTGGAGGATCGGCTATAGTGGGACATGCTTGGCAGGCTGGTGTTTACTGCTTGTGCATCCTATCCCTTCTGGGCGCCAGGTGCAGACCCTGGGAGTCCATGATACCTGGAACAACAAAGGCAAGTCTCTGGCTAAGTGCCGGGTTCGCAGCTTGAGGTGGTGGAAGCTTGTTTTGTCGGGTGGTCGGATCTGTCCTGGTGGTGCTTCACGTCCGGTGCGGGATTGTGGTGGCTTAAGGTGGAGGCGAGTGCTTGACGTGGGGCAGGCTCTGCATTTCTGTTTGTGCCTCCGGTTCTGTCTTCGACGCCTTTTGCGTTGGTGGATTTTAATGGGGACTGCTTCGCTTAGCTGTGGTGGAGCTTGTTGGGGCTGTGGTGGAGCTTGTTGGGGCTTCCTGCTTGTTATTTGCTTCCAAAATTGATTAAAGAGTCTGTCCAGCTTAGACTCAATATCCTGCCATGCTTTGCTGGTACCAGGAGGACACGCGGCTGCCGCCATATTGGGAGAGTCGCAGATGAGTATGTCAGCCTGGGCGGCTGTGCTCTGTGCGTCCATTAGCTCCAGACAGCCTCTCAGGGGTGGACCGGGATAACCCCCACCGGTCCGAGGGGGGGTAATGAAGCTCCTGCCGGGAAGTAGTTGCTCCTGGGCATCCCAGGATCGGGAAATCGGCCGCCTCTCCCGCCCGGTGAGCACCAGGCCACACTTGACCGCTATTAAGCATGTCGGGTCGGTCAGGTAGGAGCAACATTGCTGGGTCATCCCCTTCTGGGGTGAAATTCTTTGTTGATAGCTGCTTAAAGTGAGATATTGAGGGAGCTCACACGAAGTGCGTCTTTCCTCCATGACAGCTAGGCCCTGCCCCCCGGAAGCTGCATTCTTAGTGAGAGGAGGGTGTGGCGAAACCAACCTCGCCACTGGGCCCTGGAGAAGCCTGTTTGCTAGCCTCCTACCTGCTGACTATGGCCCCTGGGTTATTTGGGGCATATTGTACTGTATATTGCTGCTACTGGCCCTTTTAACAGCATCTATGGACATATTGGGACTTTTGGGACTACTGTCCCTTTAAGACTGTGATACATATGCTAGTGTACTGCCTGTAATATTATATGTGTGTTAAGTTTAACCTGGGTGATATGTATGCAGCATTCACCTGATTGTTCGGTAGAATCACTCCATTTATTATATTGAGTGAAACTACCGAACAACCAGACCACCCAGGAATAAGTGTGCCTCCAATTACAGTTTGCAACAATGTTGCAAACGGGTAATTGGCAATCAGTGTAATGTATTCTTTGTCCTCTGGGTGGCCGCCATTCGGGAAACAAACACGTGGCGGCGGCCATCTTAAACTACCGAACAGCGGTGTTTTGCCGTCGAGTGTCTGGAACTAAAATCGGACACTTGACTAGGCAAACACCGCTGAGACCTCCATACTTCCAGAAATTCGTATGGAAACTACCGAATGACCCGCCATTCGGTAGAAAGAACCCCACAAACAAGGGAATTAATTCAAACCCTCTCCAGGCTCTATAACACAGGCAATTCGCCTGTTTTCATTCCCTTGTTTGTGACCGACCGCAGGGCCAAAATGCATGGAACTGTTTTCGGATACTTTACCCATGCGGTCGGTCAAATCTTTGGAACCCCATATCTCACGAACCATTCATCCGAATTACTTGAATTTTGGATATGTTGTCCCCCTGAATAAGGGCTATCCAGCGATGCTGGATTTAAAGGTGTACCCCCGGGTTTTGGGGTACATCCAGAACTTGGCTGAAAAAGTGTACCGGATAATTGGGTTTAATGTTATCTGAGGGGAGGGGATGTGTGGGCTGAACCATGTATGTGATTGGTTATTTTATGCCTCCCCCTGGGTGTGGCCTGTATGCGTATTATTGTAATAAAAGCCAGGCTGGATGAGACAGTCCAGAGTTCCTGTTTTAACCTCAAAGTGATGTGTCGTCTCATTATTGGGGGAAGGATTTATTGTATGCTGTTCCAGTTGACTGCTAGGAGTACAAGCCTATTCGTATGGTTCCTATTCAATGGTCTACAGCATTCATATGCTTGGGAGAATTTAAAAGGTTTCTCGGATTCGGTGATTGTGGTGTCTGCCAGAGTGCTTGGAGTCCTCAGGAAGCACTAGGAGCATCCATTAACGGAGGTACCAAGTCGGGGTGCCAGGTGATCCGTTACAGAGGGACAGTGTAGCTGCTGCTGATTTAATAGGGAAATCGATGGCTAGGCTAGTGTATTCAGTGTCCACTACAGTCCTGAAGGACTCATCTGATCTCTGCTGTAAGGACAGCACCCCAAAAAGCCCTTTTTAGGGCTAGAACATCAGTCTGCTTTTTTTTTTTTCTGTGTAATCTAATTGCAGTTGCCTGCCTGCCAGCGTGTGTGTCAGGCTCACAGCGTATACTGTGCCCACTTGCCCAGTGCCACCACTCATATCTGGTGTCACAATAGCTTGCATTTAAAAAAAAACTAAACTTTTTTGACTAATATAATAGCAGTCAGTTTCCTTCACACGTGTGTGTTTCAGGGCATGCCAGGGCACAGTGTCACACCAGTGCAACTCATATCTGGTGTAACAGTAGTGTACATTTAAACAAAAAAATACAGGGTCTTGTTGTCACCTTTCGGGGACCCTTGGTGTTGTACGTGGCTGGGTGGAGGAAGAGAGACCTTCAATGACATCAGTGAGGACAAGGAACAGGACATAGCTTAGTATGCAACCTTGTGCAAATGGGGAGTTTGCGGTTGTGCAAATGGACTATTTGCGGTTGTTTGCGGTGCGTTAAACGGGGAGTTTGGTCTGTCACTGTAAAGCGGGCGTAACCCTTACACTACCTGATCGATACAACATCATACCTGATGTTTTAACCCCTTAAGGACCAAACTTCTGGAATAAAAGGGAATCATGACGTGTCACACACGTCATGTGTCCTTAAGGGGTTAAAGCACGTTATGCCAAACAATTTAGGAATGTTAGGTGATTTATGCCCTTTATGGATTAAAACCAGACTGCATCAACTATGTAATTTTGTGATTCGCCCGGTTCGCTAACATTTGCGGCAGTTCGCGTTCGCTGTTCGTGAACGGAAAATTTTATGTTTGTGATATCTCTACCCTGTAATAAACAATATGTGGGTAGAACAAAAAGAGGTTTCAAAACTAGACTGGGAGAACATGTTTGAAATATTAAGAGAGTTCCAAAGTCACAATTTATCTAGACACTTTGATGAGTGCCACTCCAAAAACCCTCAAGGCCTTAGATTTATGGCAATTGAAAAAGTGGCCAAGTTGAGAGGGGGTAATGTAGAAAAAGAGCTGGACAAGGTATAAGCCAAATGGATCTTCCATCTAGATACGCTAGGACCAAAGGGTCTCCATGTCGACTTTGAACTTAACGCTTTTCTATGAGTTGTTACTTCTCATTCGATTTATATTTAGTCCACATTATTATGACAGTATCTATAGTCACTATCTATGTGGCCACTATCTATGTGGGCACAATCACAATATTTTATTATTATTTGATTCTTATGTATTTCTTTTTGTATTATTTGAATATTCATTCATCTCTCTTTATGTATATATTTTTAAATTCTTCATCCTCTTCTATTTCTATTGTTATATATGCATTTTAGTATTATAGTGCACTTTTTAGCTTGTTGTTGACATTACTATTAGTGTTGAAATTATGTTTTATGATTGTGACGAAAGCAACTTCGCCACTGGTTTTTGGAGGGGCCTGTTTGCCAGCCTCCTACCCTGGGACTATGGGACCTGTGATAACCCATGTTCAAAAGTACTGTTCCTGCCCCTTGGACTTTTAACTGGAACAGATTCAATAATGTGGCGGCGGCGGCCATCTTAAATGTTGTTGTCGAGTGTATGGAGCTGTTTTGGGCATGGGACCATGTGCACGGTGGGGCAAAACAAAGACGTCCAGGAAATTCCTGAACCCCTGAACCGATCTGGGTGATGTTTGGATATGTTGTTCATCCAGATCGGGGCTATCAGGGGATGTGTTGTATTTTGGGGTACTTTTTTTTTGCTGTGGTACTTTTTATGTTTATTTCTATTTATAGTTAATTGAGTTAGTCCATTGTCTTCGTTAATTATATCACAGGCAGAGGGGAGGGATTGTGTACACTATATGGGAGCTACTGAATGTAAAACTGTTTTTATTGGCTTGTTGTTCCTGTGTCCCTGTGCCCCACAAGGTCCACTTTGGTGGTAACCTTGTGGGAAAAACTGTATAAAAGATCAAGCTGTTCAATAAACCCTCAGATCTGCTGAGTTCCTGTTTTACCCTCAACATAGAGCCTCGTCTCATCTGTGGGGTAAAAGGCTGCATCTACACTTGGAGATTGCTATACTCTGTAGCCTTGTCATAGGTCCAGGGTGGGTAGAGGACGGTGAGTTCCTAGCCAAGCTGTAACGCTGGACATGGGGACTGCGGTGCTGATGGTCCTTGGTAAGCACTAGGAGCATTGATTGACGGAGGGTCCATCACAATGATGTCCTAAGCAGTCTCTGATTCCTAATGTGGAGCAGAGATATCAAGAGTTAATAGCCATGGGATTTAGCCATGATTAGCCAGATTTTTTATCTGGACAGGCAGTAGCTGTGAATTAACAAAGTTTTTAGAATTTCTTAATACTAATGATTGGGGCGTTAAATTATCCAGCGATGTGAGTAACAACAACATCAATTTTTTAGATTTGAATATTTATATTAAAGAATCGCGTATTTTTACTAGGAACTACTTCAAACCGGTGGACTCTAATAGCTACATTAATAGAAATAGTTGCCACCACAAGCCCTGGCTAACTAATGCCCCCAAAGGGCAGTTTAAAAGAATCAGGAGGAACTGTAGAGAGGAAACGGAATATATCAAACAGGCCGAGTATATAAAACAACAGTTCATAGAGAAAGGGTATAATGAGGACGCCCTAAGGAAGGATATGGAAGAAGTTAGACTCCTGGAAAGAAGCCAACTTTTAAAATACAAACCCAAAACAGTGACACACAATTACGATGGAGTTCCTTTCATTAGCAAATATAATGGAAACACTAGAAAAGTACAGAAAGCCATCAGCAAACACTGGCACATTCTGAAGGACGACCCCATACTTAAGGATATTTTACCTCCCAAACCAAAAATGATTTTTAGAGGCACCAGCAACTTAAGAAATGTGCTGGTTAGAAGCAATTTAGAAACCACAACACTTAAGCACTTTATTAATGACTTGATAGGATTTTATGGGTGTGGAGAGTGCCTACCATGTAGAGCCACTAAAAACAGAAAAAGACACCTCATAGACATAAGTGCAATAATAGGTCGACCGTACAAAATCAAAGACCACCTTACATGCCATTCGAAGGGAATTGTTTACGTCCTAAAATGCCCTTGCAATCTCCTGTATATAGGAAGAACCATACGGCCCCTAAATGTACGGATTGCAGAACATGTCCGCAATATCAAAAAAGGTCTGGAAACGCACTCTGTCTCCCAACACTTTAAAACTCGACATAACCAGGACCCTACAGGACTATTCTTTTGTGCAATAAAATTAGTCAAAAAGGATTGGAGGGGAGGCAACTATATCAACAAACTAGGCAAAGAAGAGATGAGATTTATTTTTAATTTTAATACCCTCATACCTAACGGCCTCAATGCAGACTTTGAAATATGTCATTTTTTATAATATGCATGGTTAAAAGTTTTATTTGATATTATGTTTTTAAATTATGCTTCTAATTCCGTTTAAAATCATTTTAAACCCTTTTTTAAATTCGTTTTAAAATTAATTATGCCTTAAATTCCGTTTAGAAATCATTTAATCCCATTGATGCTCTTATTACAAGTACATTGTTTAATTTTATGTATTTTCAAATGCTGCACGTTTCATTTATGATAGATGACACTTGCTGATCATCTTCTCAACAGGTCTATTATTTCCCCTATTGCCATATATTCCCAGTACTGTTTTCATCTATACACTTCTGGTCATTTGGATGGTTTATCTATGAAGATCTTTAATCCCTTTTTTTCTCTCCTATGTATTTTACTAAGTGGACATGGGATTAGATATGTTCATGGGACTTTACAAAGGAACAATAAAGTTATTGACGATTTGGAACGCACATGCGTTCCAACAACAGGACCGCGGACTGGAAGTGCGTCATTGGCATGCGACCGGAAATGGAAATACAGGCGCGAACCCGGAAATGAACACCCTTTGAAGTGGGTATATAAACAAAGCACCTTAAAGACACTCTTAGCAACTGAGGAAGCCCAGGACTTGGGCGAAACGCGTTTTGCAAGTAATTCTTTTTATCCCACAGTGGACTCATTCACTTTAGCACGACTTCAGTGATTTTATCAAGTTTGTTTTGATTTTATTTGTATTTTATTCCATTTTGCTGTGCTGTGCATCCACTTTTTACTTTACCAATAAAAGGACTTAGTCCCCAATTTTATATTGGTGCGGACATTCCTTTTTGAAAGATACAGAACATCACCTGCACTTTGGAAGGGAGTGGGATCCCTTCTAACTATCCCACAGGCGTCAGGACTTAGCCATTTCCAATTGGCTCCTTCCTTGTGAGTACTGAGCTATATACTGTATGTTGAAATTTTAATACACAGTACAATATTGCACTAGGTATCTGTACATTTGTATCTCCACAGTTACTTCATCTACCTCAATACCATCATATTTAACCCTGAACCGCAACATTCCACCCACTGTATGTATATGACTTGCTGTGATTTTTAGTGTGGATAGAGAGGTTACCACACGGGTGTTTTGAGTGTTTTTGGTATCCATTTGGGCAACACGCTGTGACTCTGTATTTTTATTTGTATATGGGATTTAGCCGGCTATTTAAATCCAGAGAGACCGGTCACCTACTAAGCCTCTGATGAAGTGACGTAGACAGTCACAAAATGCGTATGGCAATTTACCATACATCAACCTGTCTGAGGAGAACATCAGTGGAACGCAGGAGCGGTATCCCAGAGGATATGTGAATCTTCACTCACCTTCTCCTGTTTTTTTGGAATAATTATCCTTATTAGACATGTGCAATTCGTTTCGGTCCGAATATGAATTTGGCCGAATTTCGGGCAATTCGGACATTTGGGTACTTCCGAATGTCCGAATAACCGAAGTGCCGAATTGCCAAGGTCCCGAAGTTCCTAAATTACCAAATTTCCAAAGTGTCGAAGTGCCGAAGTTACGAAGTGCTGAAGTGCGAAATTGCTGAAGTTGCCGAAGTTCCGAAGTGTAGAATTGCCGAAGTTGCCAAAGTTCCTGTCAGGGTGGCGGTCCGGTGCCCGGGACCCAGACAGTGTCCGGGCGGCGGTGCAGGACCGGGACCCAGTATGCCTGATGTTCAGAGTAGGAGTCACAGTGTGGAGGTGGATTAGCAGGGTCTGGTGCAGGGTAACCGCACGCCCCCTGGTGTTGAGCACCAGCATTTGTGCAGCCACATACCAAGACCCTGAATCAGCTTCAGCGGATACCAGGAACTAGGAGCTTGGAAATTAAGCAGACCTCCCAGGAGCTGAATAGGGAGGCTCTACAGCAAGATTGTATCCAGTACTAGAAACAAGGCAAGACTAGAGATAGGCACCAAACATGAAAACAAGACAGAACTAATAGAACCCAGAACCAGAGAAAGATAGTAAGCTAAACCCAGAACATATACACAAGACATGAGGAAAACATGAACATAACATGGACATAACTGGACAGGACTGTACATAGACTGGGTATACAAACTAAAACAAGACAAGATAACATAGGCAAAACAAGAGGAGAAATAACTAAGTACTACATATGGAAATCATGGGGATTTAGTCACACTATATGATCATACATTGCATAATCCTACCAACCACGCCATATCTGGCAGGTCCTACACTGCCTAATGTATGCTAAAACAACCAAAGACATATATAGCACTTACCTGCAAGAAAGGGCAGAAGCCTTGAGGAGCTGCCTGCAGGAACTCTGAAACAGAGGGAATGATGGAAAACAAACGGGTGTGGCAACAAACATTTAAATGAATCCAAGAGACTGGGAAATCCAGGGACGGACTATAGGAATGAACCCAGAAATCCCAGCATAAAGAAAACCAGACATAGAATAAAAAACCATAAAACCAAGAAAAACTAAACAAGAATTGTAACAAGAGTACTGGACACCAGAAGCCATTGCCAGACATCTCCACAGAACAGACGTGACAGTTCCGAAGTGTCGAATTGCCGAAGTGCCGAATTGTCGAAGTCCCGAATTTTAGAATGCCCAACCGAACCGAAACTTTTTCCCATGCACATGCCTAATCCTTATTTTTCTATATTTATATGCCTATACCTATGCTTTCATTGAAATTATTTAAAGGCTGTTCGGTCTTGTGTTCTCATAGTTTCACTGTTCACGTGTATTTTTGTTAGTTCGTAGGCTTAGTAAAGGGTTCACTGTTCATTCTATGCATTTGCTGGATTCCATACATTCTATGCAATTCATGCATGTGATTGCTGTTCGGCACTTCGCTACATTTATTTGTGGGTATTATGGTTTGTTAAATTTACACTGAGTTCGCGGTTTTCCGCTCAACACCTCTATCAGTTCATTAATATATGTCACTGTTCGGCACGTTGCCATTTTTCATAAGTCTACTATTCGTTAATTTCACCTATCTATTTGTATGGATTTATGTTCACCAGATTATATAGTCTATTATAAATTCTGTTCAGTTTGTCTAAATTTCTTTTCATTACTATAGCGTAATTTATTATTCTACATGTTCCCTTAAACATTCTACATCACGGCTTCCAAGTAATTTAACTACATTATTCTCATAGTAGACACATCTATCCTTTCAGCTTAGTATCTTGGCAATTCTATAGCACTGGGTGGTCACATACATCTATTAACCATAATGCATATCCATCAAGGTCTTAATTTTTTTTTATTTATTTTTTTACTCAGCTTATTACTCACATTTTTCTCCTATTATACTATAATTTTTTAAGTGTCTAAATCAAATTATTAGCAAGTCCTACCTTGTTTCCGCTATTTTCATAACCTTCTGTTTATATTTCCGTTAATTCCGTATCTTACGCCTCACACTGCCTATCACGTTTTTACACGTTAAGGTAATTAGGAGCTTGTCTCATTGCATCGGACCCTCGTAAGGTCATCAAACGTTAAAAGACTCGATATCAAGCAAGACTTGATTTCTGTTATGCTATCTGTTTTCCAGCTATTATTATTACTCCAATAGGCAAACTAGGAAACAGAGAGTTACATTCCCACGCCTATCAGGTACTTTATAATTACCTCTCCTATCTCTCTCTCTGCATTGGTGCTATTTTCTTTATACCCACACGTATCATCATAACTTATTAGGTTCACAAATCAGACTTCTCTCTGTTTAAAAGTATGCACTCATCAACTCATTAAGGGTACGTTCTGTTTATAAACATTAAGCACTAAACTGGTATATCACATTTCACAGCATAATTGGTGAGCTTTATTTCAGATAGGTGTCATTTCCAGTTCTTCTTCCTCTGTTTCTATCTAGTCCACTTAGGTACGTATGTTTACAGTTATGAACTTTCTTAAAGCGACAAGCCCCTGCTAGGCAGAGAGAACTGGCTGCAAGGGTTAGGAGCTGCCACTCCTTTAATAACTTAGTTTCATGATCCCGCGAGGCCAACTCCCCACCTCCACGGAGGTATTGCCAAAACGGCCCAACGCATAGTTAAAGGACCACTATAGGCACCCAGACCACTTAAGCTCAATGAAGTGGTCTGGGTGCCAGGTCCATCTAGGGTTAACCCTGCAGCTGTAAACATAGCAGTTTCACAGAAACTGCTATGTTTACACTAGGGTTTATCCAGCCTCTAGTGGCTGTCTCATTGACAGCCGCTAGAGGCGCTTCCGCACTTCTCACTGTGAAAATCACAGTGAGAAGATGCTGGCGTCCATAGGAGAAATGCTTTCCTATGGACTGATTGAATGCGCGCGCATGCGCATTCGGAGCTTATGTCAGAAGAGGGAGGAGATTTCCCCAGAGCCCGGTGCTGGAGAAAGGTAAGTGATTAACCCCTTCCTCCCCCTTTAGCCCAGCAGGAGGGGGGCCATGAGGGTGGGGGGGACCTAAAGACCCTACAGTGCCAGGAAAATTAGTTTTCCTGGCACTATAGTGGTCCTTTAAAATGATAAAAGTGCTTATCCTTAAACTGGATTAAAACTTGAGTCTTTGATTTCAGTAAAAAAATACACTGTATGATACTGAAAAAAGATTAAGACTGAGGGTGTTAGTACATAAGTAGTGTGGCGAAAGTGACCTCGCCACTGTTTTTTGGAGGGGCCTGTTTGCCAGCCTCCTGCCCTGCGACTATGGCCCTGGGATGTATTGCCCTTCTAGGAACTGATTTGGGAATATTGTATTTTATTATGCTGCTGCTGGCCCTTTAAGAACCATCTGGGGACATACTGTGGAGTTACTGAGTGGCCCCATTTCATGTATCAGAGGCACATTGTGAGAACAATGGATGAAGCACATGGTGAGAACAATGGATGGCGGCCATTTTAACTCACAGACACTGTTTGGACTTTTCTACACGGTGCCATCTCGCCTGTATTTGGTGCACAAAGACATCGTGCAGTAGTTTTAAACTATACAACAGGGGACACATTATACAGTAATTATTTTTCATATAGCCTGTATATGTTCTGCGGAATCTGCATTAAATCTGTATCTTCCAAACTACTGAACGGATCTGGGTTCACCCAGATCCCCCGGTTCTGAGGATATACTTTTTATGGGGTTATTGCATGTTTTGGGGTTCCTGTGATATGTTTTATAATACTGTATTTCTCTGCCTGTGATATTTATATTAACCATTGTGTTCAGTAATCATATCACAGGCAGAGGGGAGGATTTGTGTGAGAGTGTCTGTGTGTATTGTACGGATTGATTGGTTGTATTTCAAAATCCTGTGGGCAGTACTATGTTTGTGGATTGTGAATAAAAGAGGCTGTATGTGCCACTACAGTCATTTCTGCTTGACCTCAAAACGAAGTGTTGTCTCGTTATTGGGGGAATTGGATTGTATGCTGATTGCCAGGAGTGTAAGCTGATTGTATGCTTTTCCTGTTCAGCTGTTTACAGCATTCATATGCTTGAGAGCATTCGTATGCTTCTCCGGTTCGGTGGTTGTGGTGTCGGCTGCAGTGCTTTGAGTCCTCAGGAAGCGCTAGGAGCATCCTTCAATGGAGGTACCTAGTCGGGGTGCCCGTCGATCCGTCACAAGTAGTTCTTTTTTTGGGGGGGAATGAGATATTTTTATGTCCCAGGCCCTACAGATATCTGTTCTACTTTGGAATGTTTATTAATTCTAGTTCGGCACTTAAGCCAAAAGGAACCAAAGCTTTTAAATTGTAGATCCAAACCTTTTTCTTGGTTAGTAAGTTTTTTGCTTAGATCCCCTCCCCTCCATGGTATATTGACAACAAGTTGTATCCCACAATATTTAAAGGTTTTTTGGATCGCCATCATGACTTTCCATATAGTGTTTGGACAAAGTATGTGTAACGGAGCTCTGTGTACTCCGACCGAGTACCCTCCGTTGATGGACGCTTCCTAGCTTGCGCCGAGGACCACAAGCACCGCACTGGACACCACAACCACCGCAGACTCCACAACCGCCGTAACTTGACTGGAGCCGCGCCGTCTTCCTTCCACCCTGGATCGGCTTCTGTCCTCCAGTACCGTGTGGGGGAAGACCTCTCCTCCAGCCTGCTTTTTATTACAAAAGGTACACACAGGACACACCCAGGGGGAGGCATAAAATAACCAATAACAGCATAGTACAGCCCACAGGTTCCCTCCCCTCTGCTTGGGAGATAATTGAGTTTCCTACTATATCTACTCAATTATCTCCAAGCTAAAACTTACACATTTTTATAAATTTTTATGCACTTTCATAACTTTCCCATTTTACATAGTAAAACTTAAATTTTTATGCACAACATAAATTGTGGAACGACATATTCAAAATTCGTGAGAATCCGTCCAGTGGTTCCAGAAATATTAAAAAGTCTCTTTGGACCGACCGCACGCCTGTTTGCATGCCCAAAAACAGTTCCACAGATTCAGGCTGTGTGGTCGGTCTATTTCTGTCCTGAAAATCGGTAAAGTCCCATCCGAAGGCGGTGTTCGAATATTCGAACGCACTTCGACTTTTGTCGAAGTGTCGAAGTCAAATGCGGTTAAAACTTCCGCGGTGGTCGCTAGTCGAGTGGCGATCTATTTCCCATGAAAAGATGACAAAGTCCCATTCGAACGGGTGTTCGAACGTTCGAACGGGACTTAGTCTCCAGCTGTGGTATCGAAGGATAGGGAAAGGTACCGGTCACCGCTGACCGCGTTCGACTGCATTAAAATGGCCGCCGCCACGTGTTCGACTATAATGGCGGCCACTTCGACGGCTTCGGTACTTCGACGGCTTCGGCACTTCGACTGCATTCGAAGTGTCCGTTAAAAGGTTGGAACACTGCTCCCAAGTATTTAAAGGGCCAGGAGCAGTATACACAAATCCATTATGCCCAAATGTAGGTTTTACAGGGCAATACAGTCCAGGGCCATAGTCACAAGGGAGGAGGCAGGCAAGCAGGCCTCTCCAGGACAAAGTGGCGAAGGGCACTTCGTCACACATCTCTCCTTTGGGGGGAAGACTAACCAGGCACCTGACCTTCTGTCGGTCAGTGCCTCCGTTAGTCGATCCACCAACCCACAATAAATAGATGCCAGAGTAGTCCCCCCACAACAACAAAGTACAAGAGCAGCCCACCCACAACAAACAGTTACTGCACCTGGGTATTTTGCTGCGGTGATGGGGTAACACGCTGAGGGGACTTGAAGGGCAGAGGCCAGCGGCGCTCTGCCCTGATGCCAGCTCTTCTGCTGGGATAGCCTGCAGGACATCAGGCTCTGGACCACGGACAAAGGTAGGGCAGAGGCCGACTGCACTCTGCCCAGCTGCCAGCTCTTCTGCTGGGGTGCTGGTAACGTAGTCTGGCTCAGTAGCCAGGGAAACATAGGAGTCAGTGAGGGTTGTCGCCTCTGTTAACCCTGGTGCCACGCTAGGAGTTAGCTGGGGAGGGGAATTTGTACTTACCCCCTCCTCCTGTTGTCCCGGTGAGGGTAGTTGGGGATCTGGACAGGTTGTCCAGCATCCCTGTAGGTCAGGCACAGAGACCACGGTCCCATCTGCGCCGTCTGGGAGATTGGTGTCTCCCCTTGTTAGGGTAAGCTGCCGCTGGGGAGAGGGGGTGCTGTGCTCCTCTCCCTGAAACACAGGCTGCCGCTGGAGAGGGAGACCGGCCGTCTCCACTCCCGTAACATTATCCTGCTGCTGGAGAAAGGGACCAACTGTCTCTGCTCTCTGTAGGACACACTGCTGCTGGGGGGGAAGGATGACACCTTCGGCCCCCTGTAACTCACACTGCCGCTGGGGTGGAAGGGCGACACCTTCGGCCCCCTGTAACTCACACTGCCGCTGGGGAGGAAGGACGACACCTTCAGCTCCCTGGGGTTCACACTGCCGCTGGGGGGGAAGGACGACACCTTCGGCCCCCTGGGGTACACACTGCCGCTGTGGAGGAAGGACGACACCTTCAGCTCCCTGTAACACACACTGCCGCTGGGGAGGAAGGCCGACACCTTCAGCTCCCTGGGGTTCACTCTGCCTCTGGGGGGAAAGGATGACACCTTCGGACCCCTGGGGTACACACTGCCGCTGGGGAGGAAGGACGGAATACTTCCCTGTCCTTGCCTGATATTCTGCTTCCATCTGCAGACACTCCGCCAGTTCTCTCCTCACTTTCGGTACAAGTTCCTCTGTTAGGTTGGGCCCGTAGATAGCCAACCGCCTCCTCAGCATAGCGTCAAACCGTACGTGACTATACCAATATTCCAGTTTTGCTTGGTGTTCCCAGGATGCTGCTCCTCGCACTAGGGAAGCCATCCCACCGCTGCCACCAATGTAACAGAGCTCCGTGTACTCCGACCGAGTACCCTCCATTGATGGACGCTTCCTAGCTTGCGCTGAGGACCACAAGCACCGCACTGGACACCACAACCACCGCAGACTCCACAACCGCCGTTACTTGACTGGAGCCGCGCCGTCTTCCTTCCACCCTGGATCGGCTTCTGTCCTCCAGGACCGTGTGGGGGAAGACCTCTCCTCCAGGAGAGCGTATCCGGAACAAGCTCTTAAAAGAGCTAAGTGATTAAGCTCAGGGGAATATGCAGAGCATAGCAATCCCCAGTGTGATACAGCAATTCCCTCCAATAACGAGACAAGGCTACGTTTTGAAGGGTCAAGAAGAACTGAGGACTGGGACACCCAGCCTGCTTTTTATTACAAAAGGTACACACAGGACACACCCAGGGGGAGGCATAAAATAACCAATAACAGCATAGTACAGCCCACAGGTTCCCTCCCCTCTGCTTGGGAGATAATTGAGTTTCCTACTATATCTACTCAATTATCTCCAAACACATTTTTATACATTTTTATGCACTTTCATAACTTTCCCATTTTACATAGTACATTAATTCAACTTACATTTACATGCACAACATAAATTGTGGAACGACATATTCAAAATTCGTGAGAATCCGTCCAGTGGTTCCAGAAATATTAAAAAGTCTCTTTGGACCGACCGCACGCCTGTTTGCATGCCCAAAAACAGTTCCACAGATTCAGGCTGTGTGGTCGGTCTATTTCTGTCCTGAAAATCGGTAAAGTCCCATCCGAAGGCGGTGTTCGAATATTCGAACGCACTTCGACTTTTGTCGAAGTGTCGAAGTCAAATGCGGTTAAAACTTCCGCGGTGGTCGCTAGTCGAGTGGCGATCTATTTCCCATGAAAAGATGACAAAGTCCCATTCGAACGGATGTTCGAACGTTCGAATGGGACTTAGTCTCCAGCTGTGGTGTCGAAGGATAGGGAAAGGTACAGGTCACCGCTGACCGCGTTCGACTGCATTAAAATGGCCGCCGCCACGTGTTCGACTGTAATGGCGGCCACTTCGACGGCTTCGGTACTTCGACGGCTTCGGCACTTCAACTGCATTCGAAGTGCCCGTTAAAAGGTTGGAACACTGCTCCCAAGTATTTAAAGGGCCAGGAGCAGTATACACAAATCCATTATGCCCAAATGTAGGTTTTACAGGGCAATACAGTACAGGGCCATAGTCACAGGGGAGGAGGCAGGCAAGCAGGCCTCTCCAGGACAAAGTGGCGAAGGGCACTTCGTCACAGTATGATTTGTGAATTTTATTTTTATATTATATATGTGTTCCCTCTGTCTTGTTTTTAACATTCTCTTTGTTTGTCCTACGTATTGAAAGGCACACTCAAACTGTAATAGATAAATCACTTGTTTGGAGTGACGTGATGCAATCTTCAATTGCAAACTTTTTGTTTGTTTTTTTGTGACGGAAAATTCGTAATTTTTCCAAAAGGTGGTCCTGTAATTTTCAAAGTATTGCTCTGCAATTTAAAAAAACCTCTTTTAAAAAATGTCTTTCGGGACCAGGGGCTTTAAAACTATGCACCAATTTTTGTTTATTTGTGGGTGCTCCTCTAAAGATTATTTGGGGTTTAGGAGGTAATGTGGGGTCTTGTAGTAATAAGTGTTAATTTTTGTGAATGATAATTTTTAGTTGCTTGGATTGAGAACTATAATTAAATATAAGGGGACTGGTTAAATTTTGGTTGTTCTCATTTACCTTCTTTTCATGAGGTAGTAGTAGTTGATTTCTGTCTTAACAATTCACTCTCTGCACTGAACTTCTTCAGTTGGTAGACCCTCAGCTATCAACACATTGTGGGAGGTTTATCACGGATGGGGATCTAGCTTTTGTCCACCATTGTGATAAGGGGCTAGGAGATAACAGGGCCCTCTCTCACTGTGTTTCTGCCTTTTCTTGAACAATTTTACTGTGTTCTCTTCTGCCATTTAGGGACTTTTTCTTTTTTTAAATTCTTTTTTCCATATATAATTTTTATTAGAGAATGTTATCAATGCATATAATATCAAAACTGTAAACATTTTATATAACAGAGTAAACAATTGCTATATGACAATTTACAACTATTTTTCCTAGACTGACAACAAAGCTTTGCTTAAACGTATTATGCTGTTGTCCTCCGGTAATCGTAGCCTTATTAGCTTCATTAAAACATAAGAATACCATAGAAAGATAACATAGAAGGAGGGGAATACAGAAAGGAAAAAAGGGGGGTGGGGGTTAGGTTCACATTGATATTGCTTATGCAACAGTTCTTGTGAAACATACCCTGGCCTTAGAACCCTAGAGCCTGGTCGGACATTCAAGTCACACAAAAGTGGTGCCCTATAAGCTATTTATTCCTATCAGTTTCCTCATTGTTAGTGTTGCTGTCCTGTGCCTTTCCAATATTTGTGGTCCAGCATACCCAATCTCTCACATACCTACTTACACAACCCTGTGTTTTGTTAACCATTCTCTTGTAAATGCTTATCGTATTCAATCTCTGTATGAGAGTATCTAACGAGGGAATCGTCGTGCTCTTCCAGTGGAACGCCAAGTTTATCTTAGCTACCGTGAGAATGATAAGCAATACTTTGTGGTTGGGGTGGTGTATCAGCCCGGGGATGATATGCAGAAGGTAGCTGGTTGACTTCTTTGGTATTCATTAGAGTGTGGTATCAGAGATAAATTTCCCCACCCGGTCCCAGTATTCTCCCAGGGCCGGACAATCCCAAAATGTGTGTAGCATAGTGCCTATCTGTGTTTTGCATCTCCAGCATAGCTCCGATGCCTCCTTATAGATTTGCGATAACTTATATGGCATCAGGTACCATCTCATGGTGATTTTACAGAAGGCTTCCCAGAGTGATAAGCTCCTTGAGGCTTGTTTAGTAATTGACATAGCTTCGTGCCAATGTGACAGAGGTATCTCATTCCCCAGCTCCTTCTCCCATTGGATCATATAGGGCATTTTGTCTTTTGCAGGCCCCTGGAGAAGAGCATTGTAATATAGAGAGAGAGGTTTCAAGTGTTTGACTGAAAGCATTGAGGGTACATTCACTACCTCTTCGGGAAGTACATCATGTGTTGTGTCTAACCTGGAAAACATTAAGTTTTTTACTCTCATGTACAAAAATAGGTCTCTCGGTGGTAGCGAGTATTGTTTTTGGAGTACTGGGAATGGTTTAATTTTATCCCCCTCTAATAGATCATTCACCTTTTGAATACCTTTTGTGACCCACGATTTAATCGTTAGGTCTGGGCAGATGTTCATCAGCACCTCAATTGGTGCAGAATGGAATAGGGTGTCGGGTTTAATAATGGTTGAACTCCAGGATCTCCAAGCTTGTACTAGAAATTTGGAATTGTGTGGCATATGGGCACACTTGACCGGGGGCATCATGTTGGACCATAGGGAGCTAGCA
Organism: Pelobates fuscus; assembly: GCF_036172605.1. NCBI lineage: Eukaryota > Metazoa > Chordata > Amphibia > Anura > Pelobatidae > Pelobates > Pelobates fuscus. The sequence continues at coordinate 204,324,429 of NC_086317.1, read as the reverse complement.
ATGTTGTGTGGACTTATGCATGCATTCGCTAGGGACAGCGAAAGCGGGTGGGGGTCCGTATGTGAGAGTCGCAAAATGCGTATTCCTTGAGCTAGCGCCGTGGCCCTATACTAGGCCCTGATGTCTGGTAATCCCAGCCCTCCCTTAATATAAGGGAGCCCTAAATTACGTTATGCCACTCGAGGTGGCTTTCGCTTCCACACATGTGCATTAATGGTAGATTGAAACTGATTAATAAGTTTGGTAGGCAGTGATATTGGCAACATACGAAATAGGTAAAGGATGAGAGGCAGGATCATCATTTTTAGAGAGTTTATGCGACCCAACCAAGAAAATTCAGCCCATCTTACCAATGAGGTTTTTATCTTGTGTAGCAATGGATAGTGGTTTTCTGTTGGAATTGTTTGGAAGGATTTATTCAATTGAACCCCTGGATAGGACAGTTTTTTTTTCCCACCAATAAATGTGTATAGATTTTCTAGCTGGGTCACTACGGCTTGAGGGAGATTTATGGGTATTGTTTCTATAGTAGGAGATTCTACCATATGTGTTCAGGATTCCTAGTAGCTTCGGAATTTAAGTTGTTGGATCCGAAAGAAACAGGAGAATATCATCCGCGAATAACTCAAATTTTTTCATTCCCCCGGGGTAACTAAACCTGGAATTTGTGTGTTCTGGTTAATTTGGCGTAAGAGTGGTTCCAAGAATAGGATAAATATCGGGGACAGCGGACATCCCTGGCGCGTGCCGTTGCATATATGGAAAGGTGTAGATAGGAACCCTGTGCTAAAAACTTTAGCTGTCGGTTGTTGATAAAGGGCCATGATACTAGATATGAAAGCGGGTGGGAAGTTCATTCTTTCCAGCGTTTGCTCCATGTAGCCCCAGTGCAATCGATCGAACGCCTTTTCGGCATTCAAAGCAAGGATCAGACCACTACGGGACGACTTTTTCATGTCTATTGCAGCCTTTTTAAGCCGTTTCTAGGAAGATGAGATTTATCTCCACAAATTTAAAAATCCTTGATTTTTTACCTCTATGGTATGGTTATTGATATTTAGTATTGCAAATATTTGTGTTTCGCTACTTCCTGCATTTTTTGTTCTCCTTACTGAGTCTTCTTTAAGACATGCTGCAACATATTGTATAGAGAAATTCTAGTTTCTAGTGCATGAATCAATGAATTGTAGCTTTCTGAAAGACTTGAAAAAATCAGAATCTCTTTGTCGTCATCAAATTTCTCACCAACAGGATCTAAATGATTAATTAAGTCTGACATTTCATTTAGATGTTTCTCAAGGTCTTCTCTCTGAGACAGCTTTATATTGAAAATTTTGTTGCTAAAATATTTAATTTATACTGCTATTCTTCGAATCCTTCCCATCATGCCTAAACCTTAAAGGTTTTTTTTTTTCTTATGACAAGTAACATTACAATTGGCTGCAAATCATATGGTAAGGAATAAGAGAAGACCATCATCTCATATTTTATAGTTGGTTCAGAATAGCAGCCCTCTTATGTTTTCCACAATAACAACATGGCATAAACCACTGTTATTCACGTAAGTGGAGATTTTATGTCTTTTTTTAATGTTCTTTTTCTCTCTCTGTATTCTTTCTGCGTCCCTGGAATCCTTTCTCACAAGCTCATTCTAGAAACATAGAATGTGATGGCAGATAAGTACCCATCTAGTCTGCCCAATTTTTTTTTATACTTTCATTATTCCCTGGCCTTATCTTATAGTTAGGTTAGCCTTATGCATATCCCATGCATGCTTAAACTCCTTTACTGTGTTAACCTCTACCATGCATCCACTACCCTCTCAGTTAAGTAATACTTCCGGATATTGTTTTTAAACCTTTGCCCCTCTAATTTAAGACTATGTCCTCTTGCTGTGGTAGTTTTTCTTCTTTTAAATATAGTCTCCTCCTTTACTGTGTTGATTCCCTTTATGTATTTAAATGTTTCTATCATATCCCCCCGTCTCGTCTTTCCTCCAAGCTATACATGTTAAGATCCTTTAACCTTTCCTGGTAAGTTTTATCCTGCAATCCATGAACCAGTTTAGTAGCCCTTCTCTGAACTTTCTCTAAAGTATCAATATCCTTCTGGAGATACGGTCTCCAGTACTGCGTACAATACTCCAAGTGAGGTCTCACCAGTGTTCTGTACAATGGCATGAGCACGTCCCTCTTTCTACTGCTAATACCTCTCCCTATACAACCAAGCATTCTGCTAGCATTTCCTGCTGCTCTATTACATAGGACCAAACTTCTGGAATAAAAGGGAATCATGACATGTCACACTGTGGTGGAATCTCGGTAAAAATAAATAGGCCGAGATTACCACGTGGCATGTGTACGTGCATATACTGGTGTATCGGTCGTTTGGTTGCACGTGGCAAAGATACAATCAGTAGTGTACGGAGCATGTGCGAGAATACCAGATGTAGTATTCCCCTCCTCCATTGTGCTGGGCAAGCCATGTGGTCAAACAGGAAGTTAGTTCTTGTTCGATTGATTGGGTAAGAGTATGTGTGGGTGGAGCTTATTATGGGAGGAGTTACATGCCTATATAAGGAGCCTACACTATTGTCCGGGGCTCAGATCTTGTTGTATTTTGGTGACACTAGTCCCTCTGAGTCCCGTTCGGTGAATCGAATAAAGAATCTCTTCCTTCCTGAAGAAACCTGTGTCCATCTCTCTGTGCTTGGCTTCCGTCAGTTTCTCCGGTATCATTTGGTGCATTGGCCGGGAAGCTCATCGTTCAACGGTAGCTGAGAAGCAGAGGCGTGAGACGGTCTATCTTTGCCCACGTTCTCTACAGCTGCACCCCTGAACTTCTGCGTGGACCTCCCTTCGTCTCGGCGCCACTGGTCTGTTGTCCAGGAGATCATCGGCCTCTACGTAGTAAGTGCTGGGGTGTCCCCGTCGATGAGTGTGAACTCAGGTTCAGGAACGAGGAGGTAAGACGACCGCTGTTTTAGACGGCGGACCCACTAGGGGTATTGGATACCGATTGTGCGGTAGGCCCATAAGGGGTTATTTGGAATCTGCCCCCTCCAGTGGAGGGAAGGAGCGAAGGCGCACCGCTCAATTAAACGCCCTGTAGTCAGCCCGTTTAATTTTGGTTTGGAGTCAGGCGGGGTTCTGGTGTAAATAGCCCTAGCCGGACACCGGTGTCTTGTCTAGACTAGCGTTCTAGGGTGTATATTTTGTTCGCTAGGTCGGAGGGACCGGGAGACTAAGCGGCGCCTGTGTAAATTCGGTTCGCTAGATCTCAACCTATCTTGACTAAGTGGGAAGGCGTGTAAATTTGGAACCCACTAGACTATTGATAGAGTAGATAGACTAAGAGGGTACTATTGTAAATTCCGCCCTCTAGTTCGCTATATGTGGTGCTTGGGCAGTGTGGCTAACCAAAACGTATGTAGATAGTTTTAGGTAGTCCATCAAGGTACTGGCCAATAGATTAGTTGGGAATTGTAAATGTGCTAAAGATTGTTGTAATAGCGTGTATATCTTGCTAGATAGCGTGAGCTCTGCCGTCTAGCGAGAGTGTGAATAGTGTGTAACTGTACTATAGCGCACGGTACCGTAACCATGTATAATTACTGATACTGTAAATAAGTACTAATAACTGTCGTCTATGTTGTATGTTTAACACCATAACCACTACTAATTGAACTGTGACTTTAAATTGTACTCTAACCAATGCTAACCGTACTAAAACTACTGTTTGTAAAGACGATGTTACTGGGGTATGTTATAGACGGGTAATTCAGATATAGGGAATTATAGCATGGGTGACTGTATAGTTTCGCCAAAGGGCACAGTATTAGTTACTTAGTGACTGGTGTAACAGCTGTGTGTACGGGAATTCCCTGAGTGTTTTGTTGTGTGCGTTTCGCTTAGTAACTGTACCACGTGGTGCTGTTGCCGAGGGAACGGGTGTGACCGTTGGAAGAGTGTTTGTTTAGTTTCTGTTGGAGACCACGCTTCATTGTTAAGCTTGAAAAAGACCTCATTGAGGTCGAAACGTTGCAATAAACCTGCTTGAAGAACAATCACAGTGAGTGCCTGGGATTCTTTCTATATGCATACATTTCTTGGTTTTTTTTTTGCTGACCCTTGCCCAGTAGCACCCTGTGTTCAAATTGATGTGATTGAGTGCGACCCTATCTCCTTTTTTCATTGTTAAGTATGGGCGCGTCAGATTCAACGATTTTGGATCCCTTAGGATGTATGTTAAAGAACTTTAAAAAGGGATATACTGTATGTGATTTGGGGGTAAAGATGTCTCCAGCACGCCTGACTACTTTGTGTAGTAGGGAATGGCCTACTTTGGTTGCCGCATGGCCACCACGTGGCAGTTTGGATCCTAATCTGGTACAGCGTGTACACGTGGCTGTATCAGGTAGGCCTGAACTTTACGGCCAGTTTCCATATATTGATTGTTGGAGGCAGGCCGTAAATGACTCGCCAAAATGGATCCGAGTATGTCACGAGGAACAATGTCGCCTCATGGTGGTCAGGACTCGCTTGTCCACTAAGGCCGTAATCACGCCCATTTTGGACACGCCCCCTGAGTCTGAGATCCCCATGCCGCCCCCTTACTCCTCCTTCACCGGAAGAGGAAGAGGAGGTGCTGTTGGAAACGCTCCTCCCCTTGCCCCGTTGTCCCCACCTCTAGCTCAGAGCCCAGCCTTCTTGTTTCAAATCCTCCCCTTCCGATACCTACTTCCGTTAACTCCACCTACCCCGATTTGGCGCCATATCTAGTTTCCGGTCAGGCTCCTCCTAGCCCGGCCCGGAATATTCTACTCACCATCCTTCCCCTTAGTAAAGCGTCCCCATCCCCTTGTCTTACTACCCCTCGACCGGAACCCCTAACTGACGCATCTCAACGAAGCCCCATACTAACCCGACAAAAGACTGGTACCCTACAACCCCGACATTATCAGATGCCTCTTCAATTGACTCCTGGCCCGACACATATTAAGGGTGACGGCCAGATACAATATGCTGATCCAGTCTTCGTCTATGTCCCTTTTACAACCACCGATCTCTTTAATTGGAAAACCCATAACTCCTCTTACACCGAAAAGCCTCAAGCCATGACGGATTTGTTTACCTCAATAGTCCAGACACACAATCCCACTTGGGCTGATTGCCAGCAATTGTTGATGACATTATTTAATAATGAGGAAAGGACAAGGATAAATCAAGCAGCAATTAAAGCGCTGGAAGAAGTGGCCCGTACACAAAATCAGGCCAACCCGGCAGCATGGGCCGCAGCCCATTATCCAAACACCGATCCAAATTGGAATGCCAATGGCGCAGACATGGTCCATTTAAAAACTTACAGGGACGCTATTATTGCTGGCATGAAAGCTGGAGGAAAGAAGGCGATTAACATGTCTAAGACGGCTGAGGTATTACAGAAATGTGATGAATCGCCCAGTGTCTTTTATGACCGATTATTGGAGGCATACCGTTTGTATACCCCATTTAATCCAGAGGCTCCTGAGAATTCCCGGATGGTTAACTCTGCCTTTGTCAGCCAAGCCTACAGAGATATAAAGCGCAAGCTGCAGAAATTAGAGGGGTTCGTAGGGATGTCCATAACCCAACTAATGGAGGTAGCAAACAAGGTATACATGAATAGGGAAACCGAGACAAAGAAGGAGGAAGAGCGTAAGATGCGTAGAAAGGCAGGTATGCTAGCGGTAGCGATCGCAGGCGTAGATAGAAGGGAAAAGGAAGTGTATAGGGGAACGGATAAAGGCGAGAGTAAATGGAATAGGGAACCCTTGAGTAGGAATCAAAGCGCGTACTGTAGGGAAGAAGGGCATTGGAGAAGTGAGTGTCCACAAAGGGAACAGTATGAGAGAGACAGACCTAGGGGAGGATATGGTAATTATAGAGGCAGAGCGAGAGGTAGAGGAGGTCCTGGAGGGAATAGCGGTAACAATAGAGGAAGTGTTAGTGGAGATAGGTACTACCCAGCAGCGCAGAGACCCCGCGATAGAGAGGATAGGGACTTTGTGGGGTTGGCTGACACAGTCATGGAGGACTATTGATACCGACCGGGCTCCATCCCCCTTGGCCGAGCGGAGCCTATGGTCGATGTAGCAATAGGGGGAAAAAGGAGTGCTTTCATGATTGATACTGGTGCTGAACATTCAGTGGTGACTGACCTAGTTGCTCCTCCATCTGGAAGAACTATCACCGTAATAGGAGCAACTGGAAGGAGTGCTGCTAAACCGGTTCTTAAAAGTCGACTCTGTACATTGGGAGGCCACGTAGTGAAACATCAATTCCTTTATATGCCTGAATTTCTAGTCCAACTGCTAGGACGTGATTTGTTGTCAAAATTACAAGCACAGATAACGTTTCTACCTAATGGAACAACATCTTTAAAGTTCAATGGACATTCAGGTATAATGACAATATCTGTACCAAAGGAAGAAGAGTGGCGACTTTATACAGTGTTGACTAGCCAAAACCCTAAGAGTGATGAATCCTTGTTCAATATACCAGGAGTGTGGGCAGAGAACAACCCACCAGGACTTGCTCGCAATATTCCACCAATTCGAATTGAATTGAAACTTGGCGTTTATCCAGTGAGCTTAAGACAATATCATATCCCACAAAAGGCCAAGAAGAACATACAATCATATTTGGATAAGTTCATAAGGTATGGTATCCTAAAATTCTGTACTTCCCCCTGGAACACCCCATTGTTGCCTGTTCAAAAGCCCGGTACAGATGAGTATCGCCCTGTGCAGGACTTGAGAGCAGTCAATGATGCGATCGTAAGTATACACCCAGTTGTGCCCAATCCATGTAACCTGCTTGCTTTAATTCCGGGCGGGGCTACCTATTTTACTGTCCTAGATCTCAAAGATGCCTTCTTTTGCCTTCGAATTGCTGCGGAAAGCCAGTGTATCTATGCATTCCAATGGGAAAATGCTGTAACGGGCTCGAAACGCCAGATGACTTGGACAAGACTGCCCCAAGGGTTTAAAAATTCACTTACCCTATTTGGATCAGCTTTAAGTCAAAACTTACTGGATTTCAAGTCCATCCCAGGAGAGTGTGTACTATTGCAATACGTAGATGATTTGTTGATAGCGGCAGTTACTAGAGAAATATGTCAGCAAGCAACACATGATTTACTTCACATTCTCTGGAAGGCAGGATACAAGGTTTCCAGGAAGAAAGCTCAGTTGTGTCAGCCGACTGTCAAGTATCTGGGATTCCATATCTCTGAAGGTCAAAGAATAATGGGGCCAGAGAGAAAAGAAGCTGTATGCCAAATACCAATACCCAAGAATAGAAGACAAGTGCGGGAATTCTTGGGGGCAGCAGGCTTCTGTAGGATATGGATTCCCAGTTATGCGATATTGGCGAAACCTCTTTATGCAGCTATAAAAGGTACAGAGCACGATCCCTTCCTGTGGACCCCTGAACAGCAAAAGGCATTTGAAGATGTGAAGAAGGCTTTGATGAGTGCCCCAGCATTAGGTCTACCTGATCATACACGCCCATTCTACTTATATGTACACGAGCAAAGAAGAATGGCTGTGGGAGTATTGACACAGTACTTGGGATCATGGCAACGACCTGTTGCATATATGTCCAAACAACTGGATGCAGTGGCCAGTGGTCTTCCACCTTGTCTAAGAGCCGTAGCTGATAAACTCACTCTGGGTCAGGAACTCTATGTGCGAGTCCCGCACGCAGTACAAACGTTGCTAGACTATAAAGGCAATCATTGGTTTAGTAACAGCCGCATGGTTAAGTATCAAGCTATGTTGTGTGAAAACCCGAGAGTGCATCTAGAAACTGTTAACACCTTAAATCCAGCTACCCTTTTGCCACAACCTACTGAGAGTCAACATGATTGCCTGGAGGTGATGGATGAAGTGTTCTCAAGTAGACCAGACCTTCGTGACTTTCCCATTCAGAACCCTGATGTCCAGTACTATACGGACGGTAGTAGTTATGTGAAAGAAGGGATTTGCTATGCAGGATATGCAGTAACAACCATAGACAAGGTGATAGAAGCTCGGCCATTGTCAAAAGGAACATCGGCACAGAAGGCAGAACTAATTGCAATAACCCGAGCGTTACAATTGGCTGAAGGTTTAAGAGTGAACATCTACACGGACTCCAAGTATGCGTTTTTAACCACTCATGCCCACGGAGCTTTGTATAAAGAAAGAGGATTATTGAACTCAGAGGGTAAAGAAATCAAGTACGCAGCGGAGATATTACAACTACTGGAAGCTGTGTGGGAACCGAAAGAAGTTGGTATTATACATTGTCGGGCGCATCTGAAAGGTGATGGTGATGTAACCAAAGGAAATCGGATGGCAGATAATGCAGCTAAGCGTGCCGCTGAATCAGGAAGACAGGAGTATGTGGAACAAGAAGAGTGGTTAAAGACTGAAGCTGGGAAGTACCTGGAGAACAATTGGTATCAGTTAGAAGATGGAAGAATAGTTATTCCAGCATCACTAGCTGTAGAAATTGTCCAGAACTATCATAACGGGACACATTCTGGAAGAGATAGTATGGAAGAATCTCTCAGGAAACATTTCTACATACCAAGATTGTCCAACTTGACTCAAGCCATTGTACGAAGATGTGTAATATGTGCCAAGAATAACGCAAGGCAAGGACCAGTGAAACCACCGGGAGTCCAGTATATGGGGGGACTCCCTATGTCCGATCTTCAAATAGACTATACGGTAATGCCTAAATCCGGTGGACATCGCTACCTACTAGTAGTTGTGTGTACCTACTCAGGTTGGGTAGAAGCATGTCCTACTCGTGCAGAGAAAGCAGGAGAATTCCTGTTGCGAGAAATTCCTGATCCTGTTCCTGTTGCGAGAAATAATACCCCGATATGGACTACCATGCTCTATAGGATCGGATAATGGTCCAGCCTTTGTTCACCAGTGCCTACAACAACTGACTCATATGCTTGGTATTAAGTGGAAGCTTCATACGGCATATAGACCTCAGAGCTCTGGTAAAGTAGAAAGGATGAACAGAAATATTAAGAACCAATTGGCAAAGATGTGTCAAGAAACTCAGCTTAAGTGGAATGTTCTTTTGCCCATAGCTCTGTTGCGTATTCGTAGTACACCTACCAGAAGGATGGGTCTCTCACCTTTTGAAATCATGTATGGGCGTCCACCTCCCGTACTTGGTAACTTAAGGGGGGATTTGAGTCAGTTGGGAGAAGGAATTACCCGGCAGCAGGTTGTAGAGTTGGGTAAAACTATGGAGGAGGTACAGAAATGGGTACAAGATAGATTACCTGTGATTATTTATCCCCCTGTTCATAGTTATCATCCAGGAGATCAAGTATGGATAAAAGAGTGGAACAGTGTACCGTTAGGGCCAAGTGGAGGGGTCCTTATGTTGTTCTTTTGTCTACCCCTAAAGCTATAAAGGTGGCTGAAGTGACTCCGTGGATTCATCACTCCAGGGTTAAACCAGCATCAGTAGATTCTTGGCAAGCTACACCAGATCCAGAGAATCCCTGCAAGATCCGGTTAAAGCGCACGACTCAGTCGGAGTGACGAGGAGATATCGGGATTTCAAGTGTGTTTAAAGAGATCAGCAAGTGAGTGTTTTGACGGCCATAATAAAGCCTGACCACTTACCCACGTGACATAGCCAGGGTGTCTTGAAGGGACCTCTGTGAAGGGAAGAGAGGACCTGCAGAACTCCATTCCTTGCAGCCCTTACATCCTGGAAGCTGAGGTGCCATCGCACGGACGAAGAATGAGGATGAAGACGTCGAAAGAAATGCTCTTGATAATGTATATATTTGTGTTTTTAATTATTCAGGACTGTAGAGGTACCGACACACCTAGCTGTGAGGTTTGCATTAAGACTACTATAACAGGTAATCATATTTCCCAGACCCTTATTTGGCATTCACAGTATGAGTGTAAAGGATATGTATCTAGGTGTAGATACTTAGGTATTGATTATAGTGCATGCCATTTAGGAGTAGGAGAACCTAAGTGCTTCAATCCAGAGTATCAACCCCGTACAATTTGGTTGACCCTCCGGAATGGAGAGCCACAGGGGACCCTAATAAATAAGACAGTATTAGAAACCGTGCATTCTTCGGGTGTTCTGCTATTTGATGCATGTAAGGCGATATCAAGTGGTAGGAAACCGTGGAATGTATGCGGGGATCTTAAATGGGAAAGAGCGTATGGGTCCAATATATATTTGTCCCAGTAGTAAAAACAAGTATGTAAATCCAAAATGCCCAGATAGGTGATTATAATTATTGTCCATATTGGTCTTGTGTGGGGTGGGCAACTTGGGGACAGACAGTAGATAGGGATATGATTGTTACTAAGTTGCCTACCAAACCATATTGTAAGTCTATGGAGTGTAACCCAGTCCATATACTTATTAATAATCCTGAACAATTTATAGATAGGTTCGGAAACTTATTTGGGTTTCAGATATATGGGACGGGTTTGGATCCTGGGACAATATTATTTATAGGGTTAGAGACCGATACCATAGCATCCCAAACTCATCAGGTTTTCCATTCTTTTGATGAAGAGATGAGTGTAGAAAATAAGATCCCCCATAATGCTAAAAACCTGTTTATTGATCTAGCTGAAAGTATTGCTGGTAGTCTTAATGTGACCAACTGCTATGTGTGTGGAGGTACTAATATGGGAGACCAATGGCCCTGGGAAGCAAAGGAGGTAATGTATTCTGGTTCTGAGACAATTGAACAAATAATATCTTCTCATCCGATTATCAAATGAGTGTTAGAGGTAAATCTGAGTGGCGATTAAAGACCTCCATTATAGGTTATGTTTGCATAGCAAGGAAAGGAATAATGTTTAATACATCTGTAGGAGAACTGACTTGTCTAGGGCAAAAAGCTTATGATGATAATACAAAGAATACAACCTGGTGGTCGGCTTCAAATGTCTCAGAACCACCTAACCCGTTTGGAAGGTATACCAATTTAAAGGACGTGTGGTTTGATCTATCTATCACATCTAGTTGGAAAGCCCCGGCAAATTTGTACTGGATCTGTGGTAAGAAAGCCTATTCGGAGTTACCACAGGACTGGGAAGGGGCATGTGTGTTAGGTATGCTCAAACCATCCTTCTTCTTGTTGCCTATTGAAACAGGAGAGACTTTTGTCTTGGAGGTCTCTAATGTGGACCTCCATTTGTTTACCAGTGCGGCGGGTTTGGACGGCTTTGGAGCCATTCTAGGCGCCAAATGGTGCGCTGACTCGTGGCCGGAGACCTGGTATGCGGCAGGGCTCATTGGAATCTGGCGTTTCTGGAGCTCTTCACAATTTTGGTAGCTTTGGAGGTATGGGGTTCCCTGCTGGTGGATAGTCGGGTGGTCTTCCATTGTGTCAATTTGGGTGTAGTCCAGGCTATTAACCAGATGTCTGCTTCGCCCCCCCCCATGCTTTGCTTGCTCCGGCGCCTAGTGCTGCGCTGTCTGGAGCTGAATGTGTATTGTAGGGCTGTGCACATCCCGGGTGTGCATAATGTGAAGGCCGATGCTCTCTCTCGTTCACAGTGGGACGTGTTTCGGGCGGTGGCTCCACAGGCTGAACTGGAGGGTGTTCCGTGTACGACAGAGATGTGGTCCTTGGGTCTGACAGACTGATGGAGTTGGTCCGTGGGTCAGTCACTGCGGCCACATGGGACCACTATAATAAGGTTTGGTGGGAATGGGAAGGGTGGGAGGGGTCCCACGGGGGCTTCTGGGACTCATCCTCTCGTCTGCAGGGTTTGGTTCGGCTCTTAGGGGACTGGGAGGCCGCGGGATTGTCTCAGCTTCCGGTTTAAGTTACGGGGTTGGGAGGACGCTACCAAGGCGTTCATTGTACGTCAGGCACTGAAGGGCTTGAGGCGGGAGAGGGTGTCTGTGCCGGACTCGAGGCATCCTGTCTCGGGCACGCTCCAAACTGCTTTGTGTGAGGTGTTGCACGGGGTTTTCCATTCGGATTTCGAGGTTCGGCTGTTTTGCCTTGCCTTTTCCCTGGCATTCTTCGGCGCCATGCGGATTGGGGAGCTAGTATGCCCCAGCCGGCGGCAGGTAGGGGGGGTGCTATTTGGTGACGTTTCGTGCGTCACTGATCCGATCTCGTTCCGGATCCGCCGCTCTAAGACGGATGTCTTGGGGAAGGGTAAGTGGGTCCGTTTGGGGGCTGTGCCGGGCTCCGGCATTTGTCCTGTTTGGTCCTTTGGGGAATATTGTTCTGTGCGCTCTTCTCCTGCGCTGCCTCTCCTGGTGCATGGGGATGGGAGTTTCCTTTCCCATTTCCAGTTTGTTAGAGTGTTTCGTTTGGGGCTGGAAGAAATGGGGTTGGATAGCAGGGAGTTCGGGGGCCATTCCTTCCGTATTGGGGCGGCGACCGAGGCCTCTCGGCTAGGCATGCCAGCGCAGGTGGTTCAGAGGATTGGTAGGTGGGACTCAAGGCGCTATATTTCCTATGTTCGTCCGGCCGGTTTATTGACGTGATTTCTTTCCACATTTTCGGTTCCCCCCAGGATCTGGATCGTCGGGCACTCTTATGTTTACTGGGCTGGGCAGCGTGCGGCGGTTCGGCCTGGAGGTGCGGGGTTGGGTTTCAAGCCTTCCGAAACAGAAGTTCGATGGCTCGGTGCGCGGGGTATGAGGTGGTCACGGCTCCTCCCCGAGTTAGTGCGGCTGTCTCAGCTCCTGGGGGCGCCGAGTGTCCTGGTGATCCACCTGGGGGGGAATGATCTGGGTTCGGTACCCATCTGGGATTTGATCTCGGCAGTGAATCGGGACTTGGCCCGCATTTCGGTTTTGTTCCAGGGCGTGCGCTTGATCTGGTCGGAAGTTATTTCCCGCAACTATTGGCGTGGCGCCAGGATATAGAGTGCCATGGAGCGTTGCCGGCGCAAGTTAAACAGGCGGGTTTCCCAGTTTGTTTTGGGGGCTCAGGGACTCCCGGTCCGCCATAGGGTTTTTGAGCGGGATGCGGCTCATTTTTTTCGTGGGGATGGTGTACACCTCATGGAGGTCGGGCTCGACCTTTTTAATCTCGCACTGCAGGAGGCGGTGGAACGGGCCATGGGTGGTTTTGGTGGGGTTCCCCGCTGATTTAGGGGTAAAGCAGCGGGTCTGGTGGCGGGGGTATGTCCTTGCCAATTAAGTTTGGTTATGTTTAAGGATGGAATAAGTTCCTTATGTTGCAGGTCTCAGCCTCCCCTGCTTTAAAAGGTTTAACTTTAGGTTGCCTGAGGTTTCGTGCCCATCGAGCATGGATAAGGTCGGCTGATGGCAGGCATTGGAATGATATGTTTTTATGACGGGGGGGGGGGGAGGTGAGAGGCAGTGGTGTTTAGGAACCACTGTAGGTTTATTGGCAAGGATGGTGGGGTCTCTGTATAGCACTGTATGTTGAGTTGTATATGTATATATGTTATTTTATGATTATTTATTTCTAACAATTTTGTTACAGAAAGAAGAGTTTAATATATGGAGTTATGGGTGTGTTATACAGTAATTTATTTATGTTATAATAAATGCTGTGGCCTGTTCATCCATACTACGTTGTCTGTCGTTATTGGGGGGTTGAATGGGGTTAATTATGTTTATGTTTCATCATAATTCCCCCCTACGTACATACAAGGCCCTGGGGAGATAGCGCAGCTAAGCAGACACAGGCACATGTAGGAGTGTGGGGATAGATACGTGGGAGTGTCTTTGGAAGTGTGTGTATGTGTGTGGGTGGGGTTAGGGCTATGTGAGCTAGTTGGGGGGAGGTCTTACCTCAGTGCCACTTGGGATTCGGGCCAGTAAACAGCTTCCCGCCCACCCACCCCATGTAGGTTTAGTTAGTCACAGCGAGTCGGGGGTATGTCCTTGCCAATTAAGTTTGGTTATGTTAAGGATGGAATAAGTTCCTTATGTTGCAAGTCTCAGCCTCCCCTGCTTCAAAAGGTTTAACTTTAGGTTGCCTGAGGTCTCGTGCCCATCGAGCGTGGATAAGGTCGGCTGATGGCAGGCATTGGAATGATATGTTTTTATGACGGGGGGGAGGTGAGAGGCAGTGGTGTTTAGGAACCACTGTAGGTTTATTGGCAAGGATGGTGGGGTCTCTGTATAGCACTGTATGTTGAGTTGTATATGTATATATGTTATTTTATGATTATTTATTTCTAACAATTTTGATACAGGCGCTCAGATCCCGGCTATCCAGGGATGTATAAACTATGGGGGTTCCTAGGTGGGAAATATGTGATTTTGTTTGGTTTTCATATTTTGTCATTTATTGCTGAGTTACGGTGACATTGCATTTTGGGGACAGTTTGTGGGTGTGTTTATGGGAGTGTCATGGGTGTGTTTACTGTGTCTCTGTATTGTATATAAGTGGGCCATTGAGCCGGTATTAAACACATTAATTTCTACCCTTTATTAAGTCTAGGCTGATGTTTGGGGAATTAGGAGCTTCACTAGGGATATGGGAGAATTACAGCGGATATACTCAGGCGGGGTATAGGGGATTCGTTACAGTGTCATACTCAGTGATGTATCTATCGTCAGGCAAACAAGGCATTTGCCTTGGGCGGCACTTTGCTGGGGGCGGCAAAAAAAACCTGCCCAAACGCCCAGGCAGATCCCTTGTTTGTCTCATGTCCTGGGGGCTCAAGAGCTGGCCACTTTTGAGCCCCACTGAGGCGGGCACGCGCCGCTTAATGAAGCCGGAAGCCGGAATATGACGTCACTCCGGCTCCCGGCATCACTAAGCGGCACGCGAGGATGCTGAGCAGGAAAATTAGAGCTCCCTCGCCGCCTACTCTGCCTGTCCGCCCCCTGCCTGCCCGCCCAGCAGCCCCACTGGACCGCAGGTAAGTAATCCACTCCAGCTCTCCCAGGAAGGCTGGGTGGATTTAAATTAAAATTTAAAAATAATAATAGTTTGTGAGTGTTGGGGGAAGTGTGTGTGTCTGTAAGTGTGTGTGTGTTATGTATTGGGGTTTATGCAGTTCACCTTCCAGTAGATCGCAGCATAGTGAAGTTATGCACTTGTTCTGTTGTGTTAGTCTCTCTTGTGTTATGTTTTTTTATGTGTGTGTACTGAAGTAGTTCTGAAGTAGTACTGAAGAGAAGTTCTATTTTACTACAATGTCTGAGAGCCATTTTGTGAATATATAACATGCAAATACTTTAAAGTGTGTCTAAGTGAATGTGTGTGTGTGTGTCTGTCAGTGAGTGTGTATGTGTCGGTCAGGGAGTGCGTACGTCTGTCAGTGAGTCCGTGTTTCTGTCAGTGCGTGCGTCTGTCAGTGAGTGAGCCTGTCAGTGAGTGCGTCTGTCAGAGTGTGCGTCTGTCAGTGAGTGTGAGTCTGTCAGTGTGTGTCCGAGTAATAGTGTGTGTCTGTCTATCAGTGTGTCAAATCAGTGAGTGTGTGTGTATGTCATTGTTTTTCAGTGTATATGAGAGTGTGTGTCTGTCAGTGAGTATGTGTCTGTCAGTGAGTGAGCATCTGTCAGTGAGTGAGCGTCTGTCAGTCAAAGTGTGGCCTTGACAGGAAGGGGTGGGGAAAATTTAAATTAGGGGGGGATGACCGAGCACCATCCTGCCTAGGGCAGCACAAATCCAAAATACACCACTGGTCATACTACCTGTTTATTTGCATTATCTGTAAAAGGTGGCTAGCAGATTTTTAAATCCTCTGTGGGCAGCTTTTGTTTTGCTAGATCATGGGTTTTCTGAAACGTGTACTTCAGTTATTGGATTTCTACCGATGAAAGCAAACCTGAAACACTTTCTGTGTTTCCTTATTATATGTAGAGCTATATTCTAGAATACATGTTTTTAAAATACGAGGACACACATGGTTAACATGCAGAATGCTGCAGAACAATATTTCATCATTATTTTTTGCATACAAAATATAAAATTACGGACTATTAAATACAACTAGAAATACATAATAATTGTGTCAAGCCCATTAGATGATGCTCTTTGTTTCTTTCTAATGCCTTATTCAGCATGATTCAGCCCCCATACCTCAAATTTTAAAATAAAGGTATGAAATTTAGCTATAAAATGCTCTGAGCCAGTAACGGGAAAATAAGAAGGGGTAATTTGAGAAGCAAAAAACAAAAACAAGGCTATAGGTAGACTGGGACAGCTGAATGAAAGAGGTAGTGAGTGGATTTAAATGCCTCTCCTTGCAGGCAGTGCTTGATGCTAAGAGCAAATTCTTGCAGCTTCTGTCATTGTACATACAAATAGAATTTTTCACTAAGACTGAGATTGAAACAGAAAAGGTGTCTGTTCAAAATCAATTTAGCCTCTATTATTTTTTCAATCTTCCCATGCAGGCAGGGCCGTCTTTAACCTTGATTGGACCCTGGGCAAGCATTTGTTTGGGCCCCCTGGATCCTGCCATCCCTCGCCCTCCCCCGAAACTTTCACTCTCTGGCATGCAATCACGCCCTCCACCCCAACACAGTGGCAGTACTAATGTAGACAGTGCCCTGGTGCAAGACATTGTTTTGAGCCTTCCCTCTAGCGCAAGAGCAGAGAAAAGATAGATCCTCATCTGTTGTACAATTCCCACGATGCTATGCCAGCTGGGGATCTACCATTTGACCATTCTTGCAGGGCTGTATTTGTGAGCAGTGTTTGTGCATTTGAATGTGAGCATGTTGTTGTATACAGTATGTGTGTGCATGTAGGGTGTAGTATTGGTGTTTAAGTGTAGGGATGTGTTTCTATATACTTTTTGAGTTTGAATTCAGGGGTGTGTTTGTGTGGTTGCATGTTGTGTTTGAATGCCTTGATGAATGATATACATTCACAGATATACATACACATTAGCACACTGATACATGCAAACATCTGGACACACTGACAAAGACTGGCGTATACACACACAGCCACATACATAAATACACGTGCACGCACAGAGATAAAGACACTGGCACATCCACACACAGATACACACTTACACACACTGACACAGATATATACACGAATACAAATGTATTTGTGTGCAGTGTTGGCGTAGGAATGCTGAGATGTATGCATTGTCACACAGATGCACTCTCACACAAACAGTGATACACACAGGAACACAGATACACATGCAGTGGTGTATTTGTGTGCATTGTTAATGTTGGAATGCAGGGTTGTATTTGTGTGCAATGTTAGATGGGATGTATGCATTGCCACATGCACAGATACACACTTACACATACTGTCACTCATACACACACAGGTACATATACACACTGACACAAAGGTACATGTACACTGAGACAAACACAGCCAGATAAACACACACTGACACACAGCCAGATACACACTTACACACACAGTGTCAGATATACACACACAGTCAGATACAAACACTGACAGATACACACACAGCCAGATACACACACACAGTGAGATACACACACACAGTGAGATACACACACACAGTGAGATACACACACACACACACACACACAGTGAGATACACACATACACACACACAGTGAGATACAGTCAAATACACACACAGTCAGATACACACACACTCAGATACACACACACACACACACACACACAGATACATACACACTCAGATACACACACACACAGCCAGATACACATACACACATACAGTCAGATACACATACACACACACAGTCAGATACACACACACACACAGTCAAATATACACACAGTGAGATACACACACACACACACAGATACACACACAGTCAGATACACATACATACACACACAGTGAGATACACACATAAACACGCATAGTCAGATATACACACAGTGAGATACACACACAGTCAGATGTACACACAGTGAGATGTACACACAGTGAGATATACACACACAGTCAGATACACACACACACACACAGAGTCAGATACACACACATACACACAGAGTCAGATACACACACATACACAGTCAGATACACACACACACAGTCAGATACACATACACACACACACACACACACAGTCAGATATACACACAGTGAGATATACACACACACACACAGATATACACATACACACATACAGTCTGATACACATACATACACACACAGTGAGATACACACACAAACACACATAGTCAGATATACACACAGTGAGATACACACACAGTCAGATACACACACACACACAGTCAGATACACACACACACACAGTCAGATACACACACAGTCAGATACACACACACACAGTCAGATGTACACACAGTGAGATACACACACAGTCAGATACACACACACACAGTCAGATACACACACACACACACACACAGTCAGATAAACATACATACACACACACACAGTCAGATACACACACAGTCAGATATACACACAGTCAGATATACACACATACAGTGAGATACACACAGTGAGATACACACACATACAGCCAGATACACATACATACACACACACACACACACACAGTCATATGAATTCACATAGTTTAGCCACCCTCCTTACCTTTACAGAAGTGTGTCTTCCCTGTAGTCCAGTGGGAGCTGGATGGCTGAGACTGATGGGAGTCTTCGTCTTGGTCTGTACCTCCTCCTTCTCTCCATGTATGTCTAATCCTCCCCAGCGGCACTCTGTTAAATGGGAGGAAGTGACCTCACAACACTTCCTCCCAGCAGGCCGGAAGACAGGGGCTCGGTCAGGAGCTCTCTTAAAGGGCCGGGGGCCCTGATTACATCACCTGCTGCAGCCCACTGGGATATTTCTCAGTATCCCGGTGGGCTGTTCAGACCTGGCTGCGGGCAGGGGGCCCACAGGGCAGCTGCTTTGGGCCCTCCAGGAGCAACTGGGCCCGGGGCAGCTGCCCTGTTTGCCCCTTGTTAAAGACGGCCCTGCATGCAGGTGTAATTTACTGGATTAATATAATGTACTGTAGCTACCCATCTAGCTAGCTGATTATTAACTTTTCACCCCCTTCACATGGGTTGTGTGTCTCCCTTGGTGAATAGAGTGTACTGTGGAACCCTCCTCATTTTTTAATTCCACAGAGGGCAAACAAGAGTGTAAGTCAGTGCCTTTAGGCATAATGGCTGGTAGTGAGTGAGCAATAATTATTGGTTTAGCTTGATGTGTGTGTGTGTTATCCCCCAAATTAGCAAAACTAACGAATGACCAGATTTGAGGGTCTTGTCTAACTTTATTGTAAATACATTTGAGTAGTCAGTTGACATTATTTTAAAGCTTAGTAAAGAGCAAACCCACCTTATCTCTGAATGCTCACACAAAGCTATAAACATGGGGGGGGGGGGGGAATAAATATTTATTTTTTGTGATTTTATCAGTTTGAGTTTCTGAGCATGTACTTGGGTTGCCATAAGTAGTTCATAGTGGGTATAAACTAAATGGTTTATTGTCTGCTTAATATTCACCTATCTGTACCCTTTGTCCTTCCTGAGACAGTTATTACTACTTATGGACATTAAAGTCTGCATAATAAGTCATTGATATGCAAGCATGCATAAAGTGCTGCATAGATAATGATATTGAATTACCAGATTTTACTATTTGCATGACGTAAAGTCATGATTTTATTAAAGACACGGAGGCAAGTATTATGCATAACTCTTTCTTTATTTCCTCAGCAGCAAAGATAGAGGAATATAAATATTATCAAAATGAAAGAAAAAACTGTATAGGCACACAGGCAACCAATCACATAACAGAGTAACTATATAAGTCCTGTGTCTCCCACAATCCCCCTCTCTTGCGAAACCGAAGACCAGGTAAGATGAACGATATCCCACTTGACCAGAACAGGAAAACGGGAACAATGCGATAACTTCAAGCTAAAAAAAGACAGAGAAATATGGTAATTTCCAAACTCGAAACTGCAGACTTACCAAGTACAACCGTCGGGAGTCATAGATAAAAACTGAAATCTGAAAAATAGAAAAATATAATTAATACAATTAATGTAAAACTTCATAAAGCCATACTTAATTACATAAAGACAGACCAAATTGCAACATACCTGAAGAGTCCAACAGCAACTCACATCTAAATCCCACACCGGGAGGGTGGGAGGGAATAATACTCGCCTCCGTGTCTTTAATAAAATCATGATTTTACGTCATGTAAATAGTAAAATCTGGGAATTTTATTAAAGACACGGAGGCTCATATTATGCAAGTTTAAAGCTGCGCTATCACCCGAGATGCGATGTGTTCAATTGGTCTGAAATAGAAGTCACGAAAGGTAAATTCTCGAGACCAATCCGCCGCTCGCATAATGTCCTCCAGACGACATCCGACTGTAGATGCTTTCGAGGCCATAGCACCACGCACAGAATAAGGTGTAAATACAGAGGTGTCTATATCCGCTGAAGATAAAAGCCAACGCACCCAACGTGCCAGGGTTGGTGTTGAAACAGGCCGGTGAGGCGCTTTAAAGGAGATGAACAAGGCATGCAGATCGGATGAACGAAGGGATCGTGTAGCGTCCAGGTAAGCTTTAAGGCAGTCCACCGGACAGAGCGCCGGATACCCTGAGAATCTTGGGTACGTGAACGACTTGGATGCAGACTTAGTCCTCCAGGAAATGTTGAAAGTAACACCTTCAGGAGTGAAGACAATGGCGTCCCAATCTAGGGCCCTGACGTCGGAGACCCTCTTACATGAAATCAAACAGAGTAACATCACTAGTTTGGATGACAATTGCTTGAGAGTCAGTTCCTGGTTAGGGTACCACGATGATAGGAACTGCAACATCATGTTGACGTCCCGAAAGTCAGAACGAGGCCGAGGAGGACGATCGAGGCGAATACCCTTGAGAAGGCGACATACAAAGGATGCCTGCCGACAGGTGCACCGTCCAAACCCTTATGACCGGCCGAAATAGCCGAGCGGGAAAGGTTGATCGTGCGGTATGCCTTGCCCGAGTCAAACAGGAACATGAGGAACTCCAGGATCAAATGGAGAGGGGTAGATCCATTGCCCATTCCATGCACCAACCAGACCACGACTTCCATGAAGTTCGATAAGCTGCTCGTGTACCCGGAGCCCAGGTGTTATTGAGGAGCAGGAGAGTTGTCTGTGGAACGTCTGTGACAACCCAGGGTCCCCTGAAAGGAACCACGCTACCAGGGGCAACTGAATCTGCAACACTAGCCCGTGCGAGTTCCCATCCGGATCCAGAAGGAGGTCCTGGAAGACCGGTATCAATCGAGGGTAGTCTATCGACAATTCAATCAAGCGAGGGAACCACGGTCGGGATCTCCATAGAGGAGTGACTAGCGCCAGACAGCAGTCGTGGTGAACCAATTTCGAGATCGTGCGAGTGATCATGTTGAATGGGGGAAAGGCATATAGGTGACCCAGTGGCCACTCTTGGAGAAAAGCATCCGTCGCTACCGCTGCCGGGTCCGGCCTCCAACTGTAGAACTCCGGCAGTTGAGTGTTCAGTCGGGATGTGAACAGATCCATCTTGAACCTCCCCCACAACTTGTCCAGGCTTTGGAACACCGAAACGTGTAAGTGCCAATCCCCAGAGTCTCTTAAGTGTCTGGAATTCCAATCCGCTCCCGAATTGTCCAGACCCAGGATGTGTTCCGCTGTCACCGAGACGTTGTTGTAGAGGCAGAACTGCCAGAAATCTTTTGCCAAAATCGCCAACATCTTGGATTTGGTTCCCCCTAGGTGATTTATGTAGCGGACAGCCGACACGTTGTCCATCTTGAGAAGAACGCAGCAATTTGCCCGTCCTGGGGTAAGGCTGTGGATCGCGAAGGCCCCTGCCAGGAGTTCCAAGCAGTTGATGTGTAACGACTTCTCCATGTCGGACCATCTGCCTCCTGTGGAAACGTCGCCACAACGAGCACCCCAGCCGTGTAAGCTGGCATCGGACTCTATCACCACGTCCGGAATGGAACCGAAAATGGCTCTCCCGTTCCACGCCTCCATGTGCGCCAACCACCACACCAACTCGTCCCTGGATTCCACGTCCAAGCATATCCGGGATTCGTAGGAGTGACCCGATCGGAGGTGTGATCCCTTGAGCCGTTGGAGGGCTCGGTAATGTAGCGGGCCCGTGAATATCGCCTGAATGGAGGCCGCAAGAAGTCCAATAATTCTCGCCAACTGTCTGATGGACAAGTCCGAAACTCGAAGAGCTCCCGGAATTTCCTTCTGGATGGCCTTTATCTTGGATTCCGGCAGGTATAGGAATTGCTGGACGGAATCCACTTGGAAGCCCAGAAACTCTATTGACTGGGCAGGGGTCAGGACCGACTTGTTCCAGTTGATCAGAAACCCAACTTTTGTAAAAGGTTGATCATCCATTCCAAATGGAACAGGAGATCCTTTTTCGATTGGGACAAGATCAAAATGTCGTCCAGGTAAATAATTAGGCGAACCCCCCGGGTATGGAGGAACGCTATCACAGGCTTCATGAGCTTGGTGAAGCACCAAGGAGCCGAGGAGAGGCCGAACGGCAGGCAGGTAAAGCGCCAACGCCGCCCATGCCATGTGAAGTGAAGGTAGTCCCTGTATTCCGACGCGATGGGGACCATAAAGTATGCGTCCTTCAGATCCTACTTGACCAACCAGTCTGACTGACGCAGAAGGTCTCTGAGGCAGTGTATACCCTCCATCTGGAAGTGTTGGTAACGGAGGAATGCGTTGAGAGGGCGGAGATTTATCACAGGACGGACCCCGCCCCCTTTCTTTGCTTCATCTGCATCACTTAGGCGAAGTGGGAATGCCTTGCATCACACATATACCCTTGGCTAAAGACTGATAATAATATCTCAGAGCAAGCCTACCCCACCCTGCCAGTGTGCTGCTTCTGTTCTCCTTGCCTCCTTCCTCCATCCCAACACCCTGTTTACTGATGTTCCTCGTGTTGTATTGTACACCTAGATTTTTCATTTTTGGTGTGTCTCTATTATTCACTGTCCCAACCTTTGGCTTTGGACTGCATCTTTTTTCTGTCCTCTGCCACATGGCTTTGATGTTCTGCTTCTTGGTTCCTATGATCTTCTACATGAGCTTCAAAACCTTACAAGTGGTGATTTGCAAGGGTCTGCTGTCTGTCTGCAAAAGTTTTCCAGCAGCACAACCTTGAGGGTAATGCCAGCATGCATTGAAGGTGTTCAGGGAATCATGGCGCAAGGGAGGATAAATGCATGCCATAGTTTTTTTATTTTGTTTTAATAAACATTGGGCGAATTGGTCTATTCATATGAGGAAACTATTGTAATTTGTGCAGGGAAATGTGTGCTTTTTTTCTGTACCACATGAATGATTAAAAACATTTTTTTAAGGTTTTGATCTCAAAGGGAGTTGGGAACAAAGGAAGAAACAAAAATAGGGATAAAGGATGCTTGTCATTTTTCCCTGGTTCAGAAAGGATATTCTGCTTTAATTCAAGCTTTTTAGGCATTTAGTTATCTATTGGTGGAAGATATGCTATAGAACACCCCCTCCCCTACACACCCATGATGGGTTTTAGGTGCGGGTATTAAGCATGATATGGGGGTGAGCATGCCATTGTCCACCACCCCAAATTAGAGCCAATTGCCACCATGCCACCAGTGGCTATGGTGCCCCAACTTTTCCTAGCCACCACGCGCCCAATAACAAAATGCTCTACCTAGACCCCTCACCATAATATTAGTAGGCTATGTCTTAATCTAACAACTGTAGGAGAAATTGTACTTACCTTCTGAAGTTTTCTTTCTTCTATAATCTTCTTTCCTGAGTCCCAAAAGTAGCCAAAAAAATACTTTATATCCAGATGCTAGTATTTAAAATAAAAATGGACTGAATCATAAAAAAGTTGGAAAAAAACTCAACAAAGTAAATCCATCTGAGCTCCTCGAGAGCTTGGAACAGAATGAGATTTCAATAAATAAAAAGCCTTCATAAAGACTTTCACAATTATCTCCAGCTCTTTTAATTGTCACATCCAACTGGTGCCTCCTGTGTGTGATTAAAGTTCAATTAACAGAGCAGGAGACAAGCATTTCCAAAATAAACACACTCTGTTGTAAGATCCAGTTTGAAAATGAAATATTTTTTATGGAAGCAGTGTGACCAAAAATCTGAAGTTGAATTTAAAAAAATTGAGAAACTGAACCCATAGCTTAGCCTTGCTGACACTAATCACTAAAAAAGCAAGAGTAGCTATAGTGCATGGGGAGTCACCTTTAAATGAAAAAAAAAAAATGTTTTTGGAGAGTGCAAACTAATAAAACCTTTTCCGTGCCAACTATGCCTCGATTTAAAAGTATTGTATAAACTTGTCAAATAATCACAATCTGTTTGAATCTACAAAATACCCATAAACTTTCATGGTGACTTCTGTACATAAATCATTTGAAAGGTATTTTCTAACAGATTATGATCATTGAAAAGCTTATCCAAAAATATTAATTGAGGCCTATGCTAGGTACGTCTCTTGTTTATAGTATTTATTGCCAAAATCATCAGTTTGATTTCAAGTGACGTGTCTTGCTAAAGTTTACATTTTCTTATGTGTGATTTTCAGGATATTATCCCATTGAGTAAAACAATACATGGTTCATAGTCATCTGGGTCACTTTTATTCATTCTTTCGAAGTAATTTCAATTCTATAGAATCAGTAACTGGCACTCTGTGTGTACCTATTAATTTGGTATTCCAAATAAATTTTGATTTAGTCTTCAAACATATATATTATAAAAGTATAGAGAGGGTTGTTTACTGAAAGGAAAGCGGAAATTCAACTAAAATCATTTAGGAAGTAAAACTGAGCTAATTACATTCTGATGTAGTCTCAAATCACAGTGTCTTGAAATTAATCCGAATTAGTTGGCATAGAGTTAAATAAAAGAAGAAAACTAAACAGAAAGGGAAAACTGTTGCCTCCCTCTTTTTCCCTTACCACATCTATGGTAGATATTGACTTCAACATAATGTAGTAAAAAATAATAGTAATAATAGTGAAAAAAGGAGGTATGATAACAGTCATGACCGCAAGCTGTCACAGCTCTGCTTAATAATAATCATTTATTGGACATCTACGGTTTATCCCCATACATTTGGAACCTCAAGTTCAACCAGGCACCCGTGCAAGTGTTAGATTTAGAGTGGACATTGTCTTAGCAAAATTGATTTTTATATTGTGTTTCAGCTCCCTATAAGTCCAAAATTAGATATTGATTTATTATTGATGTATTAGTGATGTTAAAAAAAGATATGTCAAACTAGATGTCACTCTTGCGCAACAATGCTATTTTCTGGTTAACTTATACATCCCTAATTATGCCAGAAATGTATTCTTACTAATTTCTAGGAACATATAACTTGTTTGGTTTCCAACATCATTTTGGGAAACTACTCAGTGGTGTATCCTGGTTTTGTGCTGCCCTAGGCAGGACAAAACTCAGGCACCCCACTTCCCCCCCCCCCCCCCCCCGTCCGCCACCTCCACCCAACCCTTCCCCCTGCCCCGCCTTCTAAATACACACACATTCACTGACATATACGCATACATTAGCTAACAGAAACACACACACACTCACTAACAGAAACACACACACACTCACTAACAGAAACACACACACTCACTAACAGACACACACACAATCACTAACAGACACACACGCACACACTAACAGACACACACACACACTAACAGACACACTCACTCACTAACAGACACACACACAGTCAGACACACACATTCAGACACACACACACACTAACAGACACACACACACACACACACACACTAACAGACACACACAGACACACACTAACAGACACACTTACTCACTAACAGACACACACACTAACAGACACACACAGACACACACTAACAGACACACACTCACTCACTAACAGACACACACACTCACACTAACAGACACACTCACACTAACAGACACACTCACACACAAACATACACACACACACACACAGACATACACACACTCACCTTAACACGTTTTTTTTTTTTACCCCCCCCAGCCTCCTTACCTTTGGGAATGCTGGGGGGAGGGGGAGGTTCTCTATCTCCCTGGGGTCTAGTGGGGCTGCCGGTCGGGCTGCTGAGCTAGTTGCTGGGCGGGCGGCGCTGGCAGGTTGGCTGGCGAGGGAGCACTTCCTCTGAGCTGTCTGCTCAGCTCCCTCGCGCACCGCAGAGTGAGGTTGGGAGACGGAATATGACATCATATTCCGGCTCCCAGCCTCACTCTGCGGCGCGCAAGGGAGCTGAGCAGACAGCTCAGAGGAAGTGCTCCCTCGCCAGCCGCCCACCAGCGCCGCCCGCCCACCCGGCATGTCAATTAGCCGCAAGGCTAACAAGACATTTGCCCTGGGCCTTTGGAAGCGGCTTTTTTTTGCCGCCCCCTGGAAAATGCCGCCCAAGGCACATGCCTTGTTTGCCTCGTGGCTAAAACGTCCCTGAAACTACTAATGATGTTTGGACAGCTCTATGGATAGATCGGCACTTCACCCTCCTCCTCCATGTGGACTGACAAGTCACCAGTTCTGTTTTTAAAATACCAGCTTCATCTGACTGATGTTAGGAGACTTTTTAATGACAAGGACAGACAGGATACCAGTACCTAATTTTCTCATCTCTAACAATATTCCCATACCTCATTTCCTCATCTAATTTCACACAGTAGATATTGACGTTCACAATATTGTCATTTTAGATCATGTTTTGATTTGTGTTGCGATTATCGAGGGGTCCAGCTTCACCTCACTCTCTCCATTGGCGCTTTCCAACATGTGACAAACTACCTGGAAATCCTGTTATTCTTCTTAGCCCAAGTTATTTGTCCCCTTTATTCGGCAGTTCTGTCTACTGGACGTAGACCCCTCCAGTTAATTATCTTAAAAGTAACCACAAAGTTAAATGTTCTCTGTGGGCGGCCGCCGTTCATATAAATGAAAAGACACGTGGTTTGGAAAACGGCGGCCATCTTGTCTCCCGAACGCAGGCAGCGGTACTTGGTCGTTGAGTGTCTGGAACTCCAAGCCGTATACGAAACCTCCCGAACACCAGTAACTTTGTACCGCTGCCAACTTATCTCTCAGACACAGAGACACCTGGCTGTGTTTTACCCATGTTTTGGGGTATGCAAACAACGAAGCGCTTTATTATTCATGACCTGGTTGGATTTCAGGAAAGTACGACTGAACGTACTATATGAACGGGCTACAATTCACACGACCTTCACACGACCTTATAGGAGTTCAGGAGAGTGCGAACAAACGTACTATACGAAGTACAAGGGGTTTGTTACAGAACACATCTTTGTTTCTGAGACTCCATCGCAGAGGCTACGTTCTAAGAGCATCATGACTTAATTACTTCTAAAACGGTCATGAGGAGCCACTTAATTTCTTATGTGGCCAAAGCCAAAAAAAGATTGATCTTCCAAATATAACAAACTTCATACAGCTCTTACTAATCATGTCATTACAAGGCGCTTTAATATCTATTACACTGATTTTTGCAAAGCAGATCAAGATGACCCTCAAAGGGGTGTTCAAGATAATACCAGTCCTTTTCTATCAAATTACATATATCTTCTTCTGCTCCTGAAAATGAACAAAATGCTTTTAGCAAATTCAGGTATTTAATTTTCTATCAGACAGGAAGGAAATTCACAATGCTTTTGAATGCCTCTGAAAGTTGGGATAGAATTAGGACATTTGTGTTGTCTTTTTACAAAGAACTGTTTTAGCATTTTAGCACATTTCCTAGGAGGGACTTTGAATTGCATGACGTGGCAGCTTATTGCCATATGTCAAAATAAAAGAAAACTGATAAAGTGTCACAGGAAGTGATAGGTGGCCGATGGCAATGAATTCACAGCTGAAGTTGACTTAATTGTTCATGCTTCATGTAGGCTAGCGAAAGAGAAGCAATGTATTAAGTCAGTGTGCACTAAGCTTTTGTTATATTTAAAACAAGTTAAAAGACAGCATAACTCTAAGGAAGTGAATTCATGGATAATTAACAGAAAATACAACTATTAAAGTGCTCAGCAGTAATTGATGAAGTAAGTGATGTATGAGTCACAGACAGTTAATTGTAAAATATTATCAAATAGATATGTTAGTGGAGATCTTTATTTCTCAGTGTTGAGCCATAGTAACCATATGTAACCATATGGAAATATGATGCATATAGGATGTATAGCCTTTGGCCACTGTTCCAAATTGATACAAGGGGCAGATATAGATGTACCAGTGAAACCCACTCATTAACAACTGCACTTCCCCACAGGGAGAGCTTAAAGGTATCTAAAGATAAGTAAATTTGTAGGATACAGTAATGAGAGTGTAAAAAATACATAATCTAAATTTTAATCTAGAAAGAATGAAATCTAAAGAAAGCATGGAACTCCGACCTAGGAATCCCATTGTCCTTAAAGGAGTGCTTCAATATCCCCTACCTAGCGCATAACTTCTCACTTAACACAACAGTACTGGAGATGAACAATACATTTCTGTTAAGATAATAAAGAACTCTGGTTTACACTGAATTGAATTCACCCTGACCTCCCTAGGGAGTGCTAGCAATGTCAAAGGGATGTGGGCACTCTTCTACATAAATGGTGCACATGCCATCATGTCCAACCTTACTAGCGGGGAATACAAGCACAAAATCCACATTATTGACCTCACTTTATTCTAGCCCACCAAACCTTCAGCAAAATACAAACATATTGCAGGTCACTACTCTGTCACCTCCTCAACACTGCAAAAGTCTTAATTCCACTACAATGGAAAAGCAACCACCACCTACCATTTGCTGAATGGATCATAAAAGCGGGACACATCAGAGTTATAGAGATACATGCATGCCCAGGTTGATGATTAGGATTCTGGCACTCTGTGCCAATATGTCAGTGTTATATGTCAGTGCTGGAGAAAGTCTCACTCCGCATCTGACTTTCTCCACTATTAATTTATGCTGCGCTCCTACAGCTGGGCTCTTTCCTCTGCAAAAGTAAATTACTTCAATACCTTCATAATCACATTCTAGCTCGAACCCAAATTACTATTTCACACTTTGAACTCTTTTATTCACCCTGTTGCTCCTCCTCCTCCTACCAACTTAACTGCCACAAACCTCGCAACTCATTTCAGTGACAATATCTTTACAATCAGGGAAGAGATCTCTCGTCTCTCTCCATCCCTTTACATACTTCCCCCAACCTCACTCTCACTGCTGTTCTATGTTCATTCATACCTGCTACAGCAGAAGAGGTTTCTGCTCTGCTGACCCATCACCTGCTTCCTTGATATAGGGTGCTGTGTGTGTAAGGGTGCTGTTAGTGTGTCTGCGGGGGAGCCGTTTAGTTAAAATCCTGCCTCCCTTCTTACCTTATGTAGGGAGGGGGGACCGTGCTGCTGCCATCCCTGGTGGTCCAGTGGAGAGTGAACTCTAGCCCCGCAGGGGGTTAAAGTTCACTCTGGCAATATCTGAGCATTGCCGCGGCTCCGACCTCGCGAGAGGAACCCGGCGGAGTTGCTGGCAAGTGCTCCCCGGTTACACCCCTGTCTCCCTCCATGCCTGCGGTTAGGTGAGGAAGATCTTTGATCTCCCTCACCAGCCCACAGAGGGAGGCACATAGCGCTGCTTTGGGGATTAGGGTGTGCCCAGGCACACCCAGCACACCCCGTGCGCACGCCTATGCCTATCAGCTCCCTTGGCTTCCAATATCACAAATCTATCTGACCTCTCCTGATCTCTCCCCACCCCTCTCTGACTGCCTCTCTGCTATTTCTAACTGGATGGCTGCCCACTTCCTTAAGCTCAACATGTCCAAAACAGAACTTCTGGTCCTTCAAGTTTTGCTACTCCTGTTTCGGTCACCTTCCCTACCATCAGCTCCACCATGCAGGCTTGCTGCCTAGATGTCCAGTCGATCGCTAAATCCTGACACTTCCATCTCAAAAACATGGCATGTTTCCGCCCCTACTTAACGCCAGATGCGCTAAGGTACTGGTCCATGCCACTGTCTTCTCTCGCCTTGACTACTGCAATCCATTCTCAGTGGCCCTATGTGTTCCCAACTTTCCCGGTTACAGTCTACAATGAATGCAGCAGCAAAACTTATTTTCCTGTTCGCCCGCATCTCCCACCTCTGATGCTCGCCTTCAAGCCTTCTCTAGGGCTGCACCGTTCATGTGGAACTCCCTTCCCTTCTCCGTTAGACACTCACCCAGTCTCCACTCCTTCAAAAAAATCATTAAAAACCCACTTTTTCACAAAAGCGTATCAATTGAACTGTTAATGGCTCTCAACTGATTCCTCTCCTGCAACTGTCAGTTTTAAAAAAACACATACAAAAAAACACACTAAGCCTTTAGTTAATACTATTCTACCAATCTACTTCCCTAATACTATCCTTACATTTTGTGTCACTTTACCCCACTTCCTCTAGCATGTAAGCTCATTGAGCAGGACCCTCAACCCTTCTGTTCCTGTGTGTCCAACTTGTCTGGTTACAACTACATGTAGGTTCGTCCACCCATTGTAAAGCGCTGCAGAATTTGTTGGCGCTATATAAATAATAACATCATAAAAATATTAATAAGCCCTACATTCCCAGTGTACCCTGACCGGAATATAGCAAGACATACATAACCAAACAACTGGGTGACACGAGGTACAGGGGTGTGGTCACACTGTTTTTTTCTGTTTTACTTAAATCATTTGGTTTCCACCAACTAATATGTACTTGTAAACTAATAACTGCAACCCAGTACTATGATCTGTACCTTGTAGCCCCATGTAGCCAAAGCGCCGCTAAGCGAAAAAGGGCCTTGACAGAAGTTAGGAGGCAGGCATAGGAGGAGGAAAGGAAGTATGGAGTTATGGGTAAGTGGGCTGGGATATTTAAATAGGCAGCCATTTTAAGTGAATTCACTTCTAATTTCCTACCTGACCGAGTTTGTCCCGCCCACCCTCCCTGAATATTGTTTCTGGTGGGGGTTATCCTGTTTTTTCACAGTGGCGGGATAGGGAGCTGAAGGAGAAGGAATAGGCTCCCTAGGATGAACGTGATAGAAATGGAAAACTGTGGTCATTGGTGGTTGGTAGGTTTTGAGTCCTGAACCTGGTGGGGTAGGGGTATCCAGGTATACCCCTGCCATGGTTAATTTATGTTTGGCACTTTAAGTTGGTATGTTGGAATAATGTTGGTATATGTTATATATATGTGTTATTTATATGGGGGTCATTGCCTTGTATATTAACAGAAGGATTTGGATGCGAGGGCGGAGTATGGGGGGCAATGACCCATGTTTATTTGTTAATTTATTATTATGATTATTATTATTATTTTTATAATTAATAAATTTGTTATTATTCAAGATTGTTTAATAAAGCTGTGGACACATTTTCCCATATACCCGAGTGTCAGTGCGTTATTGGGTTAGGTATGTGGGAGGGTTGTCCTGGAGTCCGACTGCCCATATGGCGACTATACACCGGTCATGATTTTGAGTTCTTCTTCTTGCTACTGAGAAACTACAAGGCACTTTATACTAAACCAACTCACACAATGGCTTGTGAAATTGTGAGACTCTTTATAATATATTAAAACCCAAGAATGGAAAAAGTCCCAATCCAATTTTCAAACTCAGCCGAATAGCATGCAGTCAGGTAGTATTCCCTGCAATATGAGGTTGCTTACCAGACAATGAAATGTAATTCATTACTTTTTGTACATGGAAAAGGATATTTCATGGAGCCCCCCCCCCCCCAAAAAAAAAAGATGTGAGAGGATGTTGATGTGCCAGTCAGTGAGTGTGTGTCTAATGTACCAGAAACCAAAATATGGAAGTGCGCTCAATCCATTAATAAAAAAATTCAAAAGACCTCAAAACATTGATGCTAGACAGTTGTGGTTCTAATAAAAATGCCTATCTAAGCCTTGGAGTGCCTATACCTTTCTTCGGTGACTAGTGAGTGTGTGCCTGTCAGTAAATGTATATGTTTCAGTATGTGTGTCTGTCAGTGTGTGCAAATCAGTGAGAGTGTGTATGTCAGTGTGTCCTTTGTGTGTAAATGGGTGTAAGTGTCCACTGTGTGTTAATGTGTGTGTGTGTGTGTCAGTATCCTCTGGGAGTGCATCAATGTCCTCTATGTGTAAATGTGTGTGCCAGTGTCCTCTGTGTGTAAGTGTGTGCATCAATGTCCTCTGTGTGTAAATGTGTGTGTGCCAGTGTCCTCTGTGTGTAACTGTGTGTGTGTATATGTGTGTGTCCTCTGTGTGTAAATGTGCATGTGCCAGTGTGTGTAACTATCATGTGTGTATTATATTTTCATTTTGTGACTTTGTTTACTTCCGATTAATTGTTTATAGACTCCTCCTTACATACCAAGATTCACATTATGCTATATTTATTTTAAAAGTATTTTTTTTAATTCAAAATTTTTTAGTAACATACAAATAAGAATAGTTCTTTCTAATTCAATACATTTAATAAACCAATCCAATATCAATTTAGCATATTTCTATTATACATTATTTCATTGTCATTAATCTTTTTTATCATCTATTATGTATAGAAAACTCTTTTTTGTTGTTGTGTATAAATAACATTAAAATATACTTGCTATATTATTCTTTGGTATGGTCTCCATTCACCCTAACTTTCACATACAATCACGGTCCTACACATTTCCGGTCATCTAATTTTGGTATATTTTTTCTTTGTAGAGGGAGCATTTATAAATACTTAATAATCTATCTCATTCATAATCATTATACAGGTTCAGGGCCTCTTAAATACCCACATAGTTAGTCTATTAACAATTGTTGAATATAGTATCGAAAAACACAGAACGGATCATTAATTTATGTTATTTGATATCACAGACTTCTTTTAAAGTAAAAATCAATGTATTTCAAAGGAAATTTTAATCGATAATGTTAGATAGAGAAGGGAAAAAAACAATTGATCAGACTAGTGTTTTCTAGCAGATACTGTTTATAGTAATGTCTAGTTTTTTCCCTTTCTTCTCTTTTCTATTAAGGACATTTAAATAATCTCTTTTCTTGGACAATCAGGTGTTATACCTCTTATTAAAACCTCTCAACGTCAGCGATAAGGCTTTTGTATATATCAAGTGATTTATAATAGGTATAGGGATTATGTATAATAACCCCTAGTTCCATTTCTAGTAGGTGTAACACTTGAGCTTTATATTGTTTCCTAGATGGTATATTAATTTGCTTCCACCCTTTTGCGATTAGTATCTTAGTGGCCATAAGGCTCTGTATTATTAAAATCTCTGCTTTTTTACTGTATTCGTTCTTATATAGGTGAAGCATAGCAATCTCTGTTTTTTTCGGTAGTGATACTGCCTATTTTATTTATTAGTTCAAAAGTTAAATCCTATAATGGGATAATTCTGGGGCAATTCCACCAGATTTGTAATAATGATCCATGTATGTGACAGCATCTCCAACAATTTGGGGGGTTGCTTAGCGAGATTTTATTGAGTCTTTTAGGGACTAAATACCATCTATAAGATAGTTTTTAAAAAGGTTTCGAGAATGTTTAAGCAGTGATTGTATTTTTTTAATTTACTAAATGCCTGGCACCATGATCTGTATTGTACTTCCGTAGATAAGTCTGATTCCCATTTCATTAGAGCCATTGGTGTTTTAGGGTGGCCTATTGCTATTATCACTTCCAATGTTTTAGCATAATGGTGTTTAATATGCTTAATATCTAAGATTTATTTTATTAACCTTCCTAAGTTATCTTCTCTAACTAAAATGTGTTCTCTAAGAAAACTTTTAACCTTAAATAATTAAATATTTCCTTAGATGGCAAGTCTGGTAAAGTAGATAGTTCATTATAGTTTTTCAAGTATCGATCGTTAAATAGGCCACTAACCTGGATATTGTTTTTTTTTTTTTATACCAATTTATAAGATCTATTTGAGTCATAATCTGTCCTAGAGTTTTTATTAATAAAGTCTGTGGAATCAAGTTCTCAATGTTCAGTTTTCTTTTGATCTTATCCCATTCTCTCATTGTTTGAGATAATATTAAAGATTCCTTATTTGTAATTATTTTTGTCTCGATATTTTTTTTTTTGTAAATATGTGTTTATTGAAAGTTTATGTTCAGTTAGTCAATTTTGGTTAGACATTAAGTGGGACACGCAGGTCCCGGCGATCCAAACAACAACGGTAACATGCAAAAACTGGTAGTTATCTTTCTAATTAAAGCGACACGCAGGTCACCTCTGAACACATGGTTATCATCATTATTTAACGTTGATTATCATCATTAACTGTCAACATTGTAACATTCTGTTTTCCTTCCCCCCACTCCCCCCCTCCCCCCCCCCACCAATCCCCCCCCCCACCCCCCGTATGCGGCCACTCATGTCTCGGGGAGAGCCCTTGGAAGCGACAAGTGGGGCCATTGAGCGCAACATCCTTAACTTGTCACAGAGGGATGTGTCGAGAGATACATACTTTAAGTGTCTGTTTAGCGACTTATCTACCCACAACATCCATCAGGGTCTAATGATGTTAGGTGCAAGACTCGGTTCAGAGCTCAGAGAGTGGGTCCAGCATTTCGAGTATGGGCCTATATGTCTCTACTAGAGCTTGAGTTGGTAGGTATTAGGTTGCAGTTATGATGGGAATGACTGTGCTGGACACAGGTTACCACTAGTCAGGATCAGGGTTAGCTGTCACGGTTCAATTATCATGCGTTCTCTTGGGTGTATGAGGCATCCGCTCCCCCAACCCCCTCCCCGGTAGTCATTGGTGGGATTTATGTGGTGCCTTGAGGCAATCCTGCGTTTGGGAGTTGATATGGCTCACCAGTGGTTTGGTCATGAGTGCTGCTAGTATCAGGGTGTCCATTGTAGGGAGCGGGCCTAGAGTAGCGTCTGTGAACCTCCTGCTCCCCTATTCGTCCCTGCCCTCTAAGTGGTAGCTGTCGGGTCATGCGGTCCCCGTGGTCCATGTCCAGTATATTCCCGCTATCCATCTGTCTGCTACAGTGCCCAGCGTCTGGGGAGTCATCTCTGGGCCAGTCTTGCTTCGGGTGTATGTGTGGGTGTCAATTTAGGTGGTCATAAGTGCTAGTGTGTGCATATGGTGGTGGGTATGGTGTGTGTCTCAGATGTATCTCTCCTTGTCTCTCCATCCGCCCGCCCTCCCCGTGTGGCTCCGTGCGGTGTCAGTCTCTCTGGTGTTGCGTCGGTTGTCAGTGTGTTTGTATTCTATGTTATAAGAAAATAGCTATCTCCCTACACGCGTTGCATGCATTTCTGGTTACTCTATGCGCTGATAGCGTTCCCTTAGCCCCATCCCTCAAATATCTATTCCCACCCGTGGCGAGGTCTCCGTTCCGGTCTCACCGGGGTCCTTGCCCACCTGTCCCCCGGCCCCTAACGAAGCTATGGTAGATCAGTGGGGAGGTAGGGAAGTTGTATCAGGCAAGCCCGGGTCCCGTATTCCCACATCCCTTCAGTCTTCATCTGGGTGTTGCGAGCGGTAAAGGAACCAGGGTCCCCATTGATCTACATGCTTTTCTTGCTTGCCCAGCAGGGTGGCTATCATGGATTCAGCTTTTTGGATGTCGTCCACTTTACGTCTCCATTGACCGGTCGTCGGCGGGCGCGTCTTCTTCCAAAGCAGCGGTATCAGTGTCTTCGCCGCGTTCAAGAGGTGTCGAAGGATCGACTTTTTATAAGCTGAGAGCGATTTGTCCGTGTGGTGCAGTAGGACTAGGTCTGCCGTCAGGTTCTGTGGTTCGCCTAGTATCTTTCGTATTTCGTCTCCAATATTCACCCAGTATGGCTTAATACCGTCGCATTCCCACCAGATATGTTGGAGGGTCCCGGTCTCAGTCTCGCATCTCCAGCATGTGCTTGGAATTCCTGGGCTGATTCGGTGTAGCAGAGATGGGGTGCGGTACCAGTGAGATAGCAACTTGTAGTTCGTCTCCTGGTATTGTGAGCTAGAAGAGCTCTTATGTTGCAGTAATAATACTTGCTCCCACTGACTATCTGTGTATTCTCTGTCCATTGCGTCTTCCCAGCGCCTCATGAAGGTATCTTTCCTTTCCTTCTCTCCTGTCGCCAGTCGCTGGTACATTGTGGAGACCGTACCTTCCGCCTCGGGTGTCTGGAAGCACAGCTGTTCAAACCACGTTAGGTCCCTATGCAGTCTAGTTCTATGTGGCAAGTTGTGGTAGAAGTGTTTAAGTTGGGCATAATGAAATTGGTGCATCAACGTGGGTCTCTCTATTTCCGATATATCCCGTAGCGTCTTCATCCCCCTGTCCGTGATCGCCTTATGTAGTGGTATGAATCCATCTTGGTTTGGTAGCGGCCATGCTGGAGGCGGTATTCCGTCGCCTATGTAAGTGTTATGGGCAATGGGGATCAGGGGGCTCGGGGTAGGTGAGATATAGGAAGTTTGTCTCAGTCGGGTCCATGTCCTAAGGGTCTGAGTGATTGGCGAGTCCTCCCCGAGGTCCTTCTTGGCGTCTGCTTCCTTGTACCATAGGAAGAGGTATAAGTGGTTGTCCGCCGATTCCCGGCCTAAGGAGGTCCACCGTTTGTGTGGGGACGCTAAGTGTAAGTCTCTGATGCGTTGTAGGACCGTGGCTTGGTAGTACTTGTGGAGGTTCGGCAGGGCCAGCCCTCCCCACGGTTTGGGAAGGCAGAGTGTGTCATGTTTGATCCTGGCCCTCTCTCCCTTCCATATGTATCTGAGGAACGCTGAGCGGAGGGTTTTAAAGAATGCCGGTGGTATTGTGCGAGGTATGGTGTGGAACTTGTATAAAATCCTCGGTAGGATGTTCATTTTAATGACTGCTATACGACCTTGCCAGGAGATGTGGTTGAAGTTCCATCTCTTAAGGTCGTCAAGGATGTCTGCCAGAAGGGGTGTGTAGTTTTGTGCGTAGATATCTCTAGCTTCAGGTGTGACCCGGAGCCCGAGATATGTCATATATTCCGTGCACCAGTGGAACGGGAACTGGTGTTGCAGGGCGGCGCATTCTTCTCCCCTGACCGTCACATTCAAGACCTCGCATTTGGGCAGGTTGAGCTTTAGCCCTGATAGTGTACCATATACCCGGAATTCGTTCATAAGTAGTGGGAGCGACTCAAGGGGTTCTGCTAGAAAGAATAGCATATCATCCGCGTAGGCGGCAACCTTGTGTTCCTGAGTCTTATGCGTAAGGCCCAGGATCCGGGGGTTGTTGCGGATTTTGTCGAGGAACGGTTCCAGGGTGAGTGCGAACAGAAGTGGCGAGAGTGGGCACCCCTGCCTGGTTCCGTTCCGAATCTCGAGACTGTCCGTGAGGGCTCCGTTCACCCTGACTCTGGCATTAGGTTGATGGTATAACGTCTGGATCCAGGTCATCATTCCCTCTCCAACACCGACCCTCCTCAGCGTCTCCATCATGAAGTGCCAGTTCACCCTGTCAAATGCTTTTTACGCATCCGTGGATAGTAAAAGTAGTTTCTTCTGTAGGTGTTTCGCCAGATGTTGTAGCATGAAGAGCCGGAGCGTACTATCTCTGGCTTCCCTACCCGGGATGAAGCCTGTCTGATCAGGGTGGACTAGTCTAGGCATGAAGGCCTGCAGACGGAGGGAGAGTATCTTCGAGAAGAGTTTTATGTCGGTGTTGATGAGGGAGATTGGGCGGTAGTTACCCACCTGTTCCGTGTTCTTCCCCGGTTTAGGTATCACTGTGATCATCGCCGCCAGGGATTCCTTATGAAAGGAAGCTCCATCACGTAGGTTGTTAAGGGCTTTTACTAGTCTCGGTATTAGGTCATCGCTAAATTTTTTGTAGTATTCCACCGGGAACCCGTCCGGGCCCGGCGTCTTACCGTTTTTTGCCGATTTTAGGGCTAGCTTAAGTTCCCCCTCAGTGATGGGCGCTTCAAGACCCTCCGCTTCTTCCGGGGTGAGGGCGTCTGGGTGGAACTCTTGTAGGTAATTGGTGGTGTCAATTCTCTTCTGTGCGTCACTGGTGTCGCCATCCGTTGCAGGGGTGTTGTATAGTTGTGAGTAGTACGCCCTGAATTCGTTGGCGATAACATCCGGGAATTGTGTAAGCTTGCCCTGTCTAGTGCGCAGGGTGTGTACTTGCGCCTGCTTCTGCGGTCCCCTAAGCATTTGGGCGAGGAGTTTGCCCCCCTTGTTAGCGTGTGTGTAAAA
Source organism: Pelobates fuscus (assembly GCF_036172605.1). NCBI lineage: Eukaryota > Metazoa > Chordata > Amphibia > Anura > Pelobatidae > Pelobates > Pelobates fuscus. Next base: position 204,286,174 of record NC_086317.1, on the reverse strand, counting down.
GAATGCCTTTGAGCGTTGCACTTGTCTCATATGATTACGTTCCAGGATGTCTGAGAGTTGTTTCCTTTTCAGGGTCAGCTCACGATAAGTTGGGTCGTGTTGGGTTCTCTTATGTATCTGTTCCAGGTCTGCTATCTGTCTGGTGAGGTCTTTAATCTGTGCGCCTGCCTCCCTCTTTTTTTGTGTGGCCATTCTGATGAGGTGGCCCCTCAGAACACTTTTGTGCGCCTCCCAAATGGTCATGTCTGAGACGTCCTCTGTGGAGTTCTCCTCGAAGTATCGACGAATGTGATCCGCGATCAACGTTCTCGACGGTACATCTTGGAGTAAGGTGTCATTGAGTCTCCAAGTCATCCTAGCTGGGCGGTAAAGTGGTGATTCCAGTTCTATCCTCACTTCACTGTGGTCGGACCAGGGGGTCGAGAGGATGTCAGCCTTTCGGAGGAACGTGAGTCCTTCCTGTTGTACGCATAAGTAGTCAATCCGGGAATACCTATGGTGTAGCGTGGAGTAATAGGTGTAATCTCGGTCTGTAGGATGGAGCGCCCTCCACGCGTCTGTCAGGCGAAGCGCTCTGAGGGATCTTCGAATAGTTTGCAGGGCTGAGTTAGGGACACTACTTCGTCCCATGGATGTATCAACCAGAGGATCTAATGGGACGTTGAGGTCGCCTCCCATTATCAGCACTCCTTCCGTGAAGTTGGCTAACTTTCTCAGTGTCCTGCGGAGGAAGCTGGCTTGTCCTGAGTTCGGAGTGTATATGTTCGCTACGGTATACGTCCTGCCCGCCAGGAGTCCTTTAACGAAGACGTATCTGCCATCGGCATCCGACAGATGGTCTGTGGGCACGAACTGGAGGTTAGCTGCGATCAGGATAGCTGTCCCCGTTTTTCGCATTGTGGGGTGGTTGCTATAGAAGTTTAATGGGTAGTGTCGGTTCTTGAGTAGTGAGTTTGCCTCCTCTCTCAGGTGAGTTTCCTGCAGGAGAGCAAACGAGACGTGTTGTCTCTTGAGGGTTCTCAAGAGGTGTGATCTCTTTTCAGGGGTGTTGAGGCCCCTGCAATTCTGCGTCGTAATGATCAGAGGCGCCGGAGAGTAGGCCATTGTCGTGTCCCACTCGTTGGTCAGCTGTAAGCGGGCCACTCCGTGACTCCAGCCAGGGGAGTCACACCTCTCGTGTGCGGGAACGGGGCCGGGGCTTGCCGGATCAGTCGCCGAAGGGCGTCAGGGAGAAAGAGCGGGAGCAAGGGGAAGGAGGGAGAGCACAGAGGGGGGAGAGAGAGGCAGGAGGGGGGGGGGGGCGGGGGGCCAGGTGAGCACCCCCCGGGGCGCCCAGCGAAGAGTTAGAGCGCTATGGGTATGAGGTCCCCCGTGACACAGCGTCACAGTCGTAGAACGTCTGCGGATGTGTCTCTGCAGGCGCTTGCGTGTCTACCTGTGTTTGGCTGTCCCCTGGAGTGTGTGTGGGTGATTAGTCGTGTGTGGTGGTGGGGGTGTGTGTGTGGCAGTTATGTAGGGTGTGTCTGTGTGTGTGCGTATACCAACTTATGTAGTAGGTGTTGGTGTACCCTTCTGTATAGGATGTGGTCCCGTGTAACTGGGTGGGTGTCCAGAGCCGTACCACTACACGGTATATACCGGAGTAGCCGCGGCTGTGGCCCCCTCAGTGATTCTGGTTTACACGGGCTTGGTTCGGGTCGTGGCCTACGCCAAGTCGAAGTGGTTTGCGGGTGTGTCTGGAAGTCTCAGGTGGATTACCTGTCCCGCTGAAAATATAGCGTTTCGTGTGCACTGTGTTGCTGGAGTTACTAGCGATTATGTACTCCCCCTTTAGGTCTGGGTCAGCTCCGTCTAAAATTGCGTTAGTAGAGTCTCCCCCGTCCGGTGGTCCAGGCTCTGCAGAGTCTCATAACCAGTCAGCTCTCAGGTGGCATCGGGCAAGTCAGAGTCAGTTAGGTTAGTTGTATGTTAAGCGTAGGTCGTTACAGGTCATCGTCGTCATGGTAGTGGGGTGCGTCTTCTAGGCGTCGGTCAGTGACAATGGGCGTGATTCCTGGGTGCCTGTTTCTGCAGTGCGAGTGCTGTCTGAAGTGTGGGGTAGTCCGCGTTAAGAGTTGGGTGGTTGAGGCGTTTAAGCTAAGTCAGGGGTGTGTGTCGGGGGATTCGCTGGGTTTCAACTCTCCATATATGGTACCTGTCTTATCTAGTGATCTCTAGACTTTCCTGTGCTAAGTATAGTGCTCAGTAGGCTCCGTGATATACAACCAACTGTCTCATCATTACACATTTTCATCCTCACCCACCCTCTCCCGCCCGCCTCAAGCAGTTTTCCCTATCAACATTCAACATCACCCCAATCCCTCCCCCCACAGTCTCGGTCCTCCAGTAGAGCCTGGAGTAGCTTCGGGTTGTACCCCCAGTGTGGCGGTGGTCCGGGAACAGCTTCACTATGGCATTAAGCGGCAAGGTCCCATTACCTAACTTTCTCCCCCCCTCCCAAGAAGCGTCTAGGATCCCTCCCCTTCCATGCACTAGTGCCAAACTGTCAGTGTCTCGGTGGTGCGTAAGTGCCCCTGACCACTGCAGGTGAGGGAGATGTCGTCGGGTGGGTGGCAACAGTCCACAGGGAGTCGGTCCATGCCAGCATCTGTAGTGTGTGGTTTAAGTGAGTAAAGTCAATAGTCTCGGGTCAAAGTCAATACTTGTCGGTATAATAACATAGATGTACTTAGCTGTCACGTTCTCAGTTGTAAGGATGCCCTTTTCCTACCGGCCGGGGAAGACGCCAGGTCGTCCGCTTCAGCGCCAATTCGTTAGTCAGCCTGCTGGGCCGGGTTGCGTGGCCGGTGCGCCGGCGGTCTGTGCGGCGATTCCTCTCTGCGGCGTCGTGCAAGTCTTTGTGCCATCGGGCCAGGGCGTGGTTCTGTCGGCCTCAGGATCCAGTCTTCTACCTCCGTTGGTGGCAGGCCTAGTCGCCTTAGGAATATCGGCACTTCCTCAGGCCACCGGATCGGGAACCATTCGTTATCGTGGCGGGCCAGTAAGCTAAAGGGGAAGCCCCACTTATAGGGGATGTTGCGGCTTCTCAGAAGTTGGGTTACCGGCCGGAGTGCCCTGCGGGCCTCAAGAGTGAGGGGTGACAGGTCCTGGTAGAGGGCCACGTCTGAGCCTTGAAATGGCCAGGACTGTTGGGAGCGGGCCTTGGACATTATTAGTTCTTTTATTTTAAAGTCACTCAGGCAGCAAATAATGTCTCTGGGAGAGTTGTCAATGTTTCTCGGCCTTGTGGCCCTGTGAGCTCTGTCGAACAGAATATGTTGCGGTGCATCCGGGCCTAATATACCTTTGAAGAGAGCGGTGAGCATAGCCTCTACGTCTTCCTCTCCATTGGATTCAGGGAGGTTGCGAACTCTTATATTAGATCTGCGCCCTCTGTTATCCAGATCTTCTGCTTGTCTTCTAAGGTGCAGAAGGATAGTCCCCTGTCGGGTAATGGCTAGGTTATTTGCTTCTATGCGGCTAGACATTGCTTGTTCTGAGGTCTCTAGGGCTTGAATGCGGTTACCTTGTGCTGCCAATTCGTTCCCTAAGATGGCGACCTCCGTTCTGATTGCCTCATGGAGCGTGTCCGAGGTACTTTTGAGGTCATCCTTCATGGTTGCAGTAAGGGCCCTGATGTCGGCTCTTATGTCCGCTAGGGATAGCGCATGGGGTTCCGTCTCCGGCGGTGAGCACTGGCCGTCGGCCATTTTGGGGCCTTGTGTGCCGCGTGGCTGGCCGCTCGGCGTTTGCAGGTAGCCGTCCAGGGAACCGGCTTGCGGGCTGTTTAGGGGTCTCCTGGGGGTTTGGTGGGTGTCAGTCCGTTTGGTGCGCCCCATCGGGAGAGTATTGCGGCGTTTAGTGCTGCTTACAATGCTGCACGGGTCGGAGCTCCGAAGTTAAGCGGCCATCTCCGACGGCTTCCAGGCCACGCCCCCTCCGTCTCGATATTTTTAAATGTGTGTGTGCCAGTGTCCTCTGTGTGTACCTGTGTGTGTGTATATGTGTGTGTCCTCTGTGTGTAAATGTGCATGTGCCAGTGTCCAGTGTGTGTAACTATTATGTGTGTATTACATTTTCATTTTGTGACTTTGTTTACTTCAGATTAATGGTTTATAGACTCCTCCTTACATACCAAGATTCACATTATGCTATATTTATTATAAAAGTATTTTGTGCTACCTTGTTCTTCAATATGGGATTAATTTAAATATCAGTGTCTTTACATTTCATTTGGAATTTAAATCAGTAAAAATTACTTTTTCGAGGTAGGGGTACTTAGGAATTTTTTTTTAGACCTGCAAGGGTACTTCTTTGTGTAAGGTTGAGAAACACTGATCTAGGCCATAGGTCTGCAGTGGGTATAGTGTGCAGATCATAGGCACATGTGGTTTCTGTAATAAGGTTTTTCTTTTGTATAATGCATATATGTAATAGGGACAGCTGGCATTGATGTTGCATTGATGAGTATTTGGCCGGGAAGGAGTCAGTGTTCTTTAGGGATGTGGTGCAGGTGCACAGTGGGCCAGTTGGATGAGGTGCAATACAATGTTTTACATCCCTAAGGAAGTTATTTGGCAGCAAATCTGGTAACTCTCTTAACAAATGTTCTGTTATTTACCTGGAACCAACCCAAGATGAAAGACTAGGTTTGGGTATGGTGGGAGGAGGAATGAATGGTTGTGAAGGAAAGAGAAATGTGATAAAACTGAGAAATTGAAAAATGTAGTGTTAGAGAAAGAGAGGAAGAGAAATGATAATAGATGAGATTGCGAATGAGAGTGAGAGTATATATACTGTATAGAGTATATATACAGTTGGATTGACATATTGTAATGTATAAGGATGCAGAGTATCTATACAACTACTTATTTATATTCTTGTGTAACGGGCATTTGACTCTAGAAAATACTAAGTAGGCCTTAAATACTGTTTATATAAACATTAGAAACTAGATTTCTTGATTGGTCTTCCAGATCTTTGACAGGGGCTGATAATCCTTTGAATACCATTGGTGGATATGAATGCCCCTGTGAGCAAGAATCTGATTTTTTAACAGGAGTTTACCGATGATAGTTAAACAACTATCATGCAAACTAGCAGCTAACGGTGAGTTATGGGTATCTGAAAGCAAAGAAGATTACGCTGGGTGAAGGGCAGGATGTCACCTTCCAAATAGTTTCAGCCCCATATACATAAGGGGAATTTTTTACCCTGAATCCCAGTGCTGAGATGACATATCCATCACATTGATCTGAATAAGCAAACACTAGGTGATAGTATAGAATGAAACTCATGAGCAGAACAGAAGCCTTGAGATCTGCATGGTGTGTCCTTTTAAATCCTAAGTCAGGACAGACCTAGTGCAGATAAAGTAAGAAGGATATTATAGGGAATCACTAGTAAGGAACCATATAAAATGACAGCAAGTTGATTAGGTTGTCGGCTACTAGACTAAATGGCGAAGGATACATGTACAAATAGCATGCTGCATTCTAAGAATTATATGAAAATGGTGGATTTGAAATTATGAGCATCAAAATGAAATCATTACATCACCATTCATAAGAGTGCAGTTAATGGCGCAGTTATGATTCAGAACTATGGGGAAAATTTATTCAAGTTTGGTGAAAGTGCTAAATGCTAAGAAAAGTTCTGTAATTGTCTTTGACCATTTGTCCTTATTGAGCAATTTGTTCCAGAATCGCAGTTGTCTTGCATTGGTACCCCCCTCACCCCCCCACCCCCCCCACCCCTGCCCCCGACCCCCCCTCCTTATGTGATTAGGGTTTGTGGTTAGTGTACACCCTACAACTCACATGATTCTCAGTGTAACCATCAATTAATGCAATCCCATTATATAGAGTCATTGAACCAGGAATGGTGGCAAATACACAAGGGAACTGCATATTTTAAGCCAACATAGCAGATTTGGAAACCTAAATGACTTATAATAACCCTGATATTCTCTGGTTTAAATTTGGTATTTATATGGTTAATAGTTTTAGCAGAGAATCTCTAATGATGCTATGAGTATCTTAGCTCTGGTAATGAACATGCTGCACTGTAGAATGACGCTGGGCATGCTGAGAGAGGAAAGAGATGGAGATCGAGAGAGGAGGAAAGGGGAGAAGGAGAGAGAGGAAGAAGAAGAGAGAAGGAAAGTATCAGAAAGAGAGGGAGATTAAAAAAAGGGGGTAGAGAGGAGAGTGAGGAAAAGATGAAAGAATAGACAGATTGGAGAAGTGGAAAAACAAGAGAAGATGGGAAGAGGGTAAAAGGCACAGAATAGGAGAGAAATATGAGAAAAGCAAGAGTAAAAAGAAAGATTGCTAGATGAGGAAAGGGAGGCAAATATAGCGATATGACAAGAAAATGAGAGAGAAGGGGATGGAGGCAGAGGAAGAGAAAGGAAGAGCTACATGGAGGGGGTGTGTGGAGAGGGAGAGAGCTTGAAGGTATTAATGCAGAGTGGGGGCTGGGGAGTGAGTGGGATGCACATCAGAAGTAGTTCTCAAATAACCCTGTAGTTCTCTGGGAATTTGCTCTGACCTTTAACTGTGACAATAATTATTTGCAACATTAAGTAGCATGTAACATATACAGTACTGCTGCTTGAAACATTCTGTGTGCTTAGCAATACAGTGATGTTGATTATAAACAAGGATACGGAACATATTATCATGTGTAATGATCCAGGGTATCTTTTCAGGCATGATCATCTAATGGTCCATAGGCTGTTTTACTGCCCTCAGTCTGTGTGTGATACAAGGGACCTTTATTTTCACATCTTTTTTTGCTAAGGGCTATCTTCTCAGCCCAAATAATTATACAGTAAATAGATACACAATCTGTAATAATTGCTAATCATACTGTACTTATGCATTGTACTGTATAATGATGGTCATACCTATATTCTGACAATGAGCATGTCTCTCGTTTGCACTGTAACATTTTGCATTGTATAATGGTATTGAGAATATATACATTGATAATGAATATTATGTACTGTATAATAGTGCCATGTAGAGTCATAGGCGTGCGCAGCCTATTGCATTAGGGTGTGAATCCTAAAGCACAAACACACGCCGCGTGTATATGTATGTGTGTATATATATATATATATATATATGTGTGCTGTGTGTGGGTGCTGTATGTGTGAAGGTGCTGTATGTGTGTGCTGTGTGTGTGTGTGTGTGCTGTATGTGTGTGTGGGTGCTGTATGTGTGTGTGTGCTGTGTGTGCTGTATGTGTGTAGGTGCTGCATGTGTGTGGGTGATTGTGGGGGGTGGAGATGGGGGTACATTACTTAATATCCCCCCTCCCTCCATATGGCAGGTGGGAGCATACCTACTAAACATTAAAAACAATGAAAACTAGTTGCTAGGAAGGCCCCATGTAAAACAACAAGGACATTTTTTTTATGAAATAATGGGGTGGGGGGAGAGGGGAGTGGAGATAACTGTCCACCCCCTCCCCCCACCTGTGGCCACTGGATGGGGGTTAGTACTTGTTAAATGGGATGGATCTAGTGCATCTAGTGTCCCTCTGCTTTGCACACCTATTGGCTGTGGGTGGAAGTTTACTTTATAATAAAAGGGTCTCCCCCTACCCCCACCTATAGGCGCTGGGTAGTGACCCATCTGTGGAGGATTGGGTCTCTATTTAAATTTTTCACCTGAGAGTGGACATTCCATTGTCCACCTCCCAAAATTGCCCATAAGCCTGAACCCACTGTCTCCTAGCCAACCCCAATTCAAATAAATGCTCCCTACCTACCTCCCCAATAATAGTAAGGAAGGAGTAAAAAAAACTAATACATGTATTAAAAAAAAATGACCATGTCTCTTCTTAAATCTCTTAAATCTATACCCATCAGGTGGCCCTAACAGCATGGGCCACACGATGGGCCCCTTCATGTACGACCTGGAGTGACAGGTCCGGTCGCAGCTGCGACCCCTGGGACCGCGGTATGTACGCCAGTGTCTGTATGTGAGACTAAGCAGGAAGTAGAAGGCATCACTTTCTATCTGCCCAATAACAGCCTCTTTTGGAAATGTATACAGGTGTACATTGTCGCTGAAATGACATGTGTTGCCTTGCATACTTAATTTAACACATGGAGCTATCAAAGACGCGTTCTGAGTGTTAAATTGTCATGTCAGAATGACGCGAATATGAGGAGGGGTAGTCCACATTACCATTGATGCTAGAAAGATAGAGTTTTGAGAGGAGGTGATGTGCACCAACAGGGCCGGACTGGGAAGAAAATTCGGCCCGGGCATTTTATTATTACAGAAGCCCACTAAAAAGAGGATGGGGTTAGATAGGGTGTGTTTTGTCATCACCAATGACAAGCACGCCCCATCACAAAGTGAGCATGTTGGTTCAAAACTCTTCCAGGAGGGGCGGCGCTTGACTACTGAAGCGAATGGTCGCATGGCTGAGGAGCTCCGGGTCACTACTACCCAAAAACAACATTCTCAGCCCATACAAACGGGTTAAAACCTTCCCGTGGGGACCCCAAAGCACACTAGCACCAACATGGGGCGAAAAACTAAGAAGCTCAAACCTGATAAGCCCAGAATGGACTTACACATCGATGAACTCTGGCGACAGGCCCAGGGCGCAACTAGCTCCAAAATGGCGTCCATACATGGAGGATGCTCATACTTTTATGAGGATACGTCAGATGAAGTGGAGGAGATGACTCCTCCGGCCCAGCCACAGCAGCCACCGAATTGGAAACAGCCCCAGCCAGCCGCGGTAAAATCCACGCCGGTGAGCATGGAGGCAATAAGAGACCTGATGGCAGAACACCACAAAAAAATCTCGGCCGACATGGCCTCAATACGGGAGGCCTTACAGGGCCTAGGCGGCAGAGTCGTGGAGACCACTATAGAAACCCACGGCGGCCAAATAAAGGAGCTGCAGCATGCAATTAAAGAGCTCAAACAACTGAACGAAATGACTGAGCTGAAGCTCGCCACGATGGAAGACAAACGCCGCCGGACACACCTAAAGATCAGGGGCATTAAGGAAGATATACCTGATGCAGAATTGCCTCACTTTGCACGTAGGCTCATCACAGCACTGTTGACCCCGAAGTCTGCCAAGGCAGTGGCACTGGAGGGCATATTCCGCGTTCCAAAGCTGACAACAGCTACAAGGGACGTGATCTTACAGTTTCAGACCCAGAGGGACAGGACCGCAGTCCAGACGGCTGCCAGAGAACACCCAACCTACCTTTTCGAAGAAATGCCCCTTGAGTTCTATTCGGATCTCTCTGGAGCCACCCTGGCGTGGAGGAGAGCTTTGCAGCCATTTACCGCCCATCTGCAAGCACACCAATTGAGGTACCGCTGGGGCCCTGCACACACCTTGCAGGTCACCAAAGGCGACACCACGCACACCATTCGGTCCCTACAGGAGGCAACGATGGCCCTGAGGCAGCTAGGCCTCCCCCTGGACATGCCTAACTTGTCTACGCCTCCAGCGAGCCCCACACAAACCCCAAACTGGGCCACTGCCAATGCCCCGGAGTTTGTCCCCAGGCGACCTGCAGAGGTACCGACCAACGCAAACACTACCTGAACTCCAACTACGACCGGAGACCCCATAACTCAGGGTTCTTGCCTAATTCCAAAGGTACTTTTGCCTGAACTTTTACCTACATTTTGGCTTTTGAGCTTTTGGTTCTAAATGTTTAATAGACACTCTGCGGAATGCTGCTACCAGGGAACTTGTCGCCCCACTTAACATATGGACGCACACGACAGACCTCTGATCGAGATGACCCCAGCACGCGCCGGGAACACACAGACTATATGTTTTTTTCATTTGTTATTTGTTTCCTCTATTTACCCTAGTTTCCCATGTTCCATCAGCCATGACACAAGTCAATGTTAACAGCATGCTCCCCATCATTAGTATATAAAACGGCAGTAATAAACCTATACTAATTTATTATATGGATGGAAAAGCGTAGGTCAACAACTAATCTTTTAGCATTGCCAGCCTTGCAAGACTAAGCACCGCTTTATGCCCAATAGCCAGAGCCATAACCGACCAGTATGTATTCCAATGTATTTACTGAAAAACAATGCAAGGAAGCTAAACCATGACACTGCTTTAACATATAGTTTATAGTCTGGGATTGAGCTACTGCCGGGGCATAACAAGCCTGCCTTGAACATAATGTGCATGATAACCCTATCCCATCGAAAATATTGGTCCATATCTCCAGCTTTGCTTGCTACTCAGGGTTTTCTCTTTTATTTGTATTTTTATCACCGATAAATCCTACCGGAACAGGTATATATATATTTTTTTCAATTTGAATTTTATTGAAATTTGTTTGCATTAAACATCTGTTTTTCAACATGTGTAAAATAGGTAAAATAGGTAAACAATATGTCAAGCACTAATGCAGTTGGCTCGATTAACTTAGATGTAAGATAGTACAAGAGACATTGTAGGATACATTATAGGGTACATATAAAGTACATATAAGATACGGTACATGTGGGGTATAGCGTCTTGGAACACACGGGTGGGATACGCATAAGATCTCTGGTGGCAAGAGTTGCAGTCCTTAGTGTATTTACGGTTTATCAGATAACCTGCGGATCTGTTTTACATACAGTCCCCTGCTGGGTCCACTAGATTCTGGTGCGCTGTCGTCGTTGGCACTGTAGTTTTTATGTTTTCCTGTTGATCCTCTGGCAGCTTCAGGGCTCGTAGCAGTGTCTGCGGGTCGTCGGCTGAGGAAAGGGTTAGAATGGCTCTCCCACAAGGTACCACCAATGAGCCTCCCATGTCCCAGCTGTATTTAATGGTGTTGTCTCGCAGCCGTTTGGCCACTGGGCCTAATTTCCTCTTTTCCGCAAGGACCTGAAACGGGAGGTCGCTGTAGATTGAGACTGGGTGTCCCTCCAGCTTTACCGTGCCCATTTCTCTGGAGCGTTTCATTATTGCACTACGTGTGGTTATGTCTCTGGTCACGGCAATGACATCCCTAGGTGCCTTTTCTGGGGCCGTCGCTGCCTTCCTGACTCGGAAAGTTGCTGATATAGATGGGGTATCTGGGTTATCCATGATGCCCATAGAGGCTATCATCTTCCTCACAGTTGGGAGCAGGGCTCCATCGCTTACCCCTTCTGGCACTCCTCTTAGGCGAACATTTCGCCGGCGGTGTCTGGAGTCTAGGCTGATCACTGTTTTCTGCAGTGAGTGGACCTGCTTTGTGAGTTCCCCCAGTTGTTCTTTAGTCTGGCTGTGTTGCAGGTCTCGCAAGGCCTCTCTCTCCTCCACCTCCTGTTTTCTCTTGCGGATGCCGCCGACCTCGATCTGAGTCTGCTGTATGTCAGCATTCCAGATCTTCCTCATGGCCGTGAGTAGCCGTTTGATATCTGCTTTTATGGAGGGAGAGGAGTCATCTTCTGACTCTGTGGCTGATGATGTGCCGCCCGGGTCCAGTGAGGCAGGTTGGGACGGTGGCGCGGGTCTCTGGAAGGATTGCCTGATATCTGACTGACCTGCCGCCTCCGGCTTCTGATTTTTCCTATTTTTTCGCCCCATGGTTTTCTCTTGTGGGGGGTTGTGAGTAGGTTCTCGTCAGGTAACTTTTTTGGCTCAATTTTGTCTGTTTTGGTGGGGCCTTTACGGAGCTCCACCGATATGCGTCTTGTTAGCTGCTTGGTCGGCCACGCCCCCCTCGGAACAGGTATATTTATCTTGATATTTATCTTGAAATTTGCTAGACCAGGCGCCTTGTTATGGTATAAGACCCTCATGTGATAGCTTGTAACATTAACATTTAAAAAATTGTGCATGCATATTGGTTTACCCCATTGTTATACATGATACGAATTTGCCTGAGGATTGCCTTTGGGGTACCTCAGGCTGGTATGTTACTCTTGACCTGCACTACAAAAATAAAGAAAAAAAAAAACTCTTCCAGGGCTGACCATGCTCAGAGTTCTGCTGAAGAGCTCTAGCATGAGAAAAAGTAATAACATGTTTAATAACATGCTTGCACTGTGTTTGCTTGAAATTTGTCTCTGGTTTCTCCATAGATGGGATACCTGGAATGCCAAGAAAGAGAATGTGTGTGAGGGTGCTGTGGGTTTGTGTGTGTGTGTGCTATGTGCATGTGAGGAAGCTGTGTGTGAGGGTGCTGTGAGTGTCAGGGGTGCTGTGTGTGAGTGAGGGTGCTGTGAGTGTCAGGGGTGCAGTGTGTTTGTGTGCAGGTGAGGGTGCTGTGAATGTCAGGGGTGCAGTATGTTTGTGTGTGAGTGAGGGTGCTGTGAGTGTCAGGGGTGTTGTGTGTTTGCTGGTGCTGTGAGTGTCAAGGGTGCAGTGTGTGTGAGGGAGGGTGCTGTGAGTGTCAGGGGTGCTGAGTGTGTGTGAGTGAGAGTGCTGTGAGTTTCAGGGGTGCTGTGAGTGTCAGGGTTGCAGTGTGTGCGTGTGTGTGAGTGAGAGTGCTGTGAGTGTCAGGGGTGCAGTGGGTGCTGTGAGTGTCAGGGGTGCAGTGTGCGTGTGTGTGTGTGTGTGTGTGTGTGTGTGTGTGTATATGGGTGCTGTAAGTGTCAGGGGTGCAGTGTGTGTGAGTGTAGGTGCTGTGAGTGTGAGGGGTGCAGTGTGTGTGTGTGTGTGTGTGTGTGAGGGTGCTGTGAGTGTCAGGGGTTCAGTGTGTTTGTGTGTGAGTGAGGGTGCTGTGAGTGTCAGGGGTGCAGTGTGTGTGTGTGAGTGAGGGTGCTGTGAATGTCAGAGGTGCTGTGTGTGTGTGTGAGTGAGGGTACTGTGAGTGTCAGGGGTGCAGTGTGTGTGTGACTGAGGGTCCTGTGAGTGTCAGGGGGGCAGTGTGTTTGTGTTTGTGTGTGAGGGAGAGTGCTGTGAGTGTCAGAGGTGCTGTGTGTGTGTGTGAGTGAGGGTGCTGTGAGTGTCAGGGGTGCAGTGTGTGTGTGAGTGAGGGTCCTGTGAGTGTCAGGGGTGCAGTGTGTTTGTGTTTGTGTGTGAGTGAGAGTGCTGTGAGTGTCAGGGGTGCAGTGTGTGTGTGTGAGGGTGCTGTGTGGATAAGGGTGCTGTGTGTGATGGCTGCAGTATGTGTGTGCTGTGCTGTGAGTGATGGGTGCTGTGTATGAGTGAGGGTGCTGTGTGTGTGTGTGTGTGTGTGTGTGAGTGAGAGTGAGGGTGCTGTGAGTGTCAGGGGTACAGTGTGTGTGTGTGAGTTAGGTTGCTGTGAGTGCCAGGGGTGTGTGCTGTGCTGTGCTGTGAGTGTCAGGGGTGTGTGCTGTGCTGTGCTGTGCTGTGTGTGTGCTGTGTGAGTGTCAGGAGTGTCAGGGGTGTGTGCTGTGCTGTGCTGTGTGTGTGCTGTGCTGTGAGTGTCAGGGGTGCATTGTGTGTGTGGGAGGGTGCTGTGAGTGTCAGGGGTGCAGTGTGTGTGTGTGTGTGTGTGTGTGTGTGAGGGTGCTGTGATTGTCAGGGGTGCAGTGTGTGTGTGTGTGTTTTTGTGTGAAGGTGCTGTGAATGCCAGGGGTGCAGTGTGTGTGTAAATGTGAGGGTGCTGTGAGTGTCAGGGGTGCAGTGTGTGTGTGTGTGTGTATGTGGGTGCTGTGAGCGTCAGGGGTGCAGGGTGCAGTGAGGGTGCTGTGAGTGCCAGAGGTGCAGTGTGTGTGTGTGTGTGTGTGTGTGGGTGCTGTGAGTGTCAGGGGTGCAGTGTGTGTGTGTGTGTGAGTGAGGTTGCTGTGAGTGCCAGGGGTGCAGTGTGTGTGTGCTGTGCTGTGAGTGTCAGGGGTGCATTGTGTGTGTGGGAGGGTGCTGTGAGTGTCATGGGTGCAGTGTGTGTGTGTGTGTGAGGGTGCTGTGAGTGTCAGGGGTGCAGTGTGTGTGTGTGCGTGTGTGTGTGTGTGTGTGAAGGTGCTGTAAATGCCAGGGGTGCAGTGTGTGTGAGTGTCAGGGGTGCAGTGTGTGTGTAAATGTGAGGGTGCTGTGAGTGTCAGGGGTGCAGTGTGTGTATGTGCTGTGAATGTCAGGGGTGCAGTGCGTGTGTGAGTGAGGGTGCTGTGAGTGCCATGGGTGCAGTGTGTGTATGTGAGGGAGGGTGCTGTGAGTGCCAGGGTGAAGTGTGTGTGTGTGTGTGTTGTGAGTGTCAGGGGTGCAGTGTGTGTGTGAATGAGGGTGCTGTGAGTGCCATGGGTGCAGTGTGTGTGTGTGTGAGTGAGAGTCCTGTGAGTATCAGGGGTGCAGGGTGCAGTGAGGGTGCTGTGAGTGCCAGAGGTGCAGTGTGTGTGTGTGTGTGTGCTGTGAGTGTCAGGGGTGCAGTGTGTGTGTGAGTGAGGGTGCTCTGAGTGCCATGGGTGCAGTGTGTGTGTGTGAGGGAGGGTGCTGTGAGTGCCAGGGTGAAGTGTGTGCCTGAGTGAGGGTGTTATGTGTGTATGTGTGTGTGAGTAAGGGTGCTGTGAGTCTCAGGGATGCAGTGTGTGTGTGTGTGTGTGTGTGTGAGGGTGCTGTGTGTATTAGGGTAGTGTGTGCAAGAGGAGTGCAGTGTGTGTGTGTGAGAGTGTTGTGTGGGTAAGGGTGCTGTGAGTCTCAGGGATGCTGTGTGTGTGTGTGTGTGTGTGAGGGTGCTGTGTGTATTAGGGTAGTGTGTGCAAGAGGAGTGCAGTGTGTGTGTGAGAGTGAGGGTGCTGTGAGCGTCAAGGGTGCAGTGTGTGTGTGTGTGAGTGTTGTGAGTGTCAGGAGTGCAATGTGTGTGTTTGTGAGGGTGCTGTGAGTGTCAAGGGTGCAGTGTATGTGTGTGTGAGTAAAGGTGCTGTGAGTGTCAGGGGTGCAGTGTGTGTGTGTGAGTGTGTGTGGGTGGGTGGGTGCTGTGAGTGCCAGGGGTGCAGTGTGTGAGAGTGCTGTGAGTGCCAGGGGTGCTGTGAGTGAGTGAGGTTACTGTGAGTGTCAACATGCAGTGTGTGTGTATGAGTGATTATATCCCCCTCCCTTCTTGGGAGGGGAGTTGTGCCTTCCCTGGTGGTGCTAGTGGTGAGTGAACTCTAGCCTGTGGGGCTAGAGTTCACTCTCGTGAGACCCCGGAGCGTTGCCATGACATCACTCCGAATCTTGCGAGAGGAACCCGGCGGAGCTGCAAGTTAGAGATCCTCCGGATTCCTCTCTTGTCTCCCTCCCTCTCTACCCTGACATCTTTGATCTCCCCACCGGACCGTCATGGAATGCAACAGGGCCAGCGCTCAGATAGTGCCGGCGCTGCATAGACCGGCAGGGGATATCCTGATGGCCAATCCGGGCCTGTGCACCAATATTGTTGCCAAAATTACGTGGGTATGAGGAACTAACTCTAACAGTCACAGATAACCTTACACCCTACATTCAAACAGCAACATTTCACAAAAATGCACCCCTGCATACAAATGCCAAAACTACACATACATTCACCCCTGAATTCACACATACATACTCCATACAAAAACACGCTTACATTCGAAAACATAGACACTGCACACAAAAAAACCTACAAGGATGGGCAAATGTTAGATCCCCAGCTGGCAAAATATTGTTTGGGTGGTAAAACAGTTGATTGTCTACCTTTTGGTCACCCCTGCTCTATAGGGAGCCAAGATAATTTTTTACACCAGGGCCCTCTCTTTATAAGTTCCATTACTGAGCCACACAATCGCTCAGTGATGGATAGAATGCCCTTATATGATTCGATCCCCAGACTCAGGGTGTCAATCGGCACGTTAGATGTTAAAGTCATTTACAAAGAGTAGTTTTGAAAAGGAAAATAATCAAATTGGATAAAAGTGGTAGGTAAGTGGAGTGTCTCTGGGTTCTGTCCTGGGTCCACTTTTCTTTAATCTGTTTGCAAATAATATTGAAGTAGCCATTGAAAGTCATTTGTCAGTATTGGCAGATGACGTACTAGCCAAGATAATATAGTTGGAACATGATATAACTTCTCTACAGACGGATTTGGATAAATAGGGAGACTGGACAGGCAAGTGGCAGATGAGATTAAATACATAGAAATGCAAATTCATGCATTTTGGAAAAGGAACCCACAAGCCATTTATACAGTAAGTGGGTTTGAGTTAGGGATAACGTTAAATCAAAAAGAATTGGGACCTATTTATATAACAAACTAGGCAACAGTATGAAATGCCAGTCTGCCATTGCAAGAGCTAGTAAAGTGCTTCCATGTCGGGCTATTGATTCACATGACCAAAATATAACTTTTTCTTTTTTATAAATCAATGGTAAAACCCCACTGTGAATATTCCTAGCAATGTTGGGGACCAGTTTTAAATAAGGATATTGATGAACTAGAAAAAGTGCAGAGGTAAACTACATAATTAGTAGATGGGATGGAAAACATTAGTTATGAAGATTGGTTAGAAAATTATGTTTTCTTTAGAAAAAAGGGCGCCTCAGAGGGGATATGATAGCACTGTACAAATATATACAGGGTTAGTATAAACCACCATGTGCTAACCTGTTCATTAGTAGAAATACACAACAGATAGGAGTTTTTTAAAAAAAGGCTTGGATGCTTTTTCGCAAAGACAGAATGTTCAATGATAATTGATATGTATTTGAACAGGATGTTGAACCAAGGAGAAATCTGATTGCCGTTAGGGAGTCAACAAAGATTTTTTTTACATTTTTTGTGGCATAATTGGAAATGGCTACATCTGGTTTTTTTTTGTTGTTTTTTGCCTTCTTTTGGATCAACAACATAAATGAATGGGTTTCAAAGTTGAACTTGATGAACTTAAGTATTTTTTCAATCTAGACTACTAAGTAACTATTTAACGATATGTAACCCTAAAATGGAGACCTGTAGGGAAATATACCATAGAATAGCAGCAAGTTGTACCTTTATTCTTTAATGTACCCTTTTTGAGTGTTAACCTCTCATCTCCTAAAATGAAGACAGCTTGTTCTATTGCAACCATATTTGTGACTACACTAGCATCTATACCAGGGTAACTCTATCAGTTCTACCATTAAAAGTACACACTCTAAGGTGAGAAATAACCAAGTGACCAAGTTGCACATGTAAGTGGTCTTTTCTAACACCAATAATAAATTAATATAAATATGTGTTTTGCACTCTGTTCAGTTTAGCTGAACATAAGTCCCCAATCTTCTAGGTTTTTGGTGACCCAGGTTTTAAGTCTGTTTATCTCAGCACTTCATTGGTCTAGGTCAGGGGTAGGCCACCTTTGGCACTCCAGATGTTTTGAACTAAATCACCCATAATGCTCTTACAGCCATAATGCTAGCAAAGCATCATGGGAGGCGTAGTCCACAACATCTGGAGTGCCAATGGTTGCCTTCCCCTGGTCCAGGTAAACAATTACATTTAGTATACCAAAAGCTATAATGACTAAAAAGGCATATGCATGCAACATTCTTTGTAACATTTGGAATAGCTGACAAATTCTCAAGCAAGGAAAAAAAAATTATAAAAGGATGAATATGATAAGCCGAGTTCTCAGGAAAGGTATAGTCTTTGTCTTTGATGTTATTTATAGATTAAAGGAAAGAGCAAGGGCCTCCATAACCAACTGATAGGCTTTCCCGACATGTTAGAATAGTCTTTTGACAGGGATGTACTAGAAAAATACCAAGGTATCAGTCAAATCTTTTTAAGGCCAGTCTGACTGGAAATGTACACATTTATATCACAGTAAGATATCTTTTATAGTCTTATAAAGAAGCAGAGGGCATCAAATTTGGTTAAAGAACTATAGAATTATTGACAAAAGTGTGGTTGATGTTGAGTCGATATGTTGAAGTATAGTGTTATTGTCAATAGTGTGAATAACATTGTTGCCCCACCTCTTCCCATTTTGAGTGACATTGCGAAGCACAGTACTCACATGCTGTTTTGTAACTCACCATTATATCTTTTGCCCAGTTAGTCTGCTCTTAAATGTAGTTGGCAACATAGGAACTATGTACATACTGCGGTCACAGGGGTCGCAGCTGCTACCGGCCGCCCTGCAACCGGGTATGTACGCTAGTTTGCCAGCCTCTTCTCCTGGGGGGCCCAGGAGCTGGCCACCTCAGGGCCCCCCGAGGATGGCAGTGGCGTCACTTGGCGAGCGGGCGGGCGAGGCAGCATTCTCCCCTGAGCGCTCTCTGCTCAGCTCCCACGCGCGCACCGCACTGATGCAGGAGTCGGAATATGATGTCATTCTGGTTCCGGCATCAGTAAGCGGCACGCGAGGGAGCTGGGCAGAGAGCCCTCAGGGGAGAATGCTCCCTCGCCGCCTGCAGGACTGGGCAGCCCCACTGGACCCCAGTGAATCCCCTCAGTACTCTCAAAGGTAGGGAGGCTGGGGGATGCAATTTAAAAAAAAAATATGTGTGTGTGTATATGTGTGTTAGTGTGTGTGAATTTTTGTGTGTCAGTGTATGTGTTAGTGTGTCTGTCTGTTACTGAGTGTGTTAGTTGTGTGTGTCTGTTAGTGTGTGTCTGCTAGTGTGTCAGTGAGTGTGTGTGTTAATTTTTGTGTGTGTGTTACTGTGTGTGTCAGTTGTGTGTTAGTTTGTGTGTGTCTGTTATTGAGTATGTGTCTGCTAGTGAGGGTCAGTGTGTGTGTGTTAGTGTGTGTGTCAGTTAGTGTGTTACTGTGTGTGTCTGTTACTCAGGGTGTTAGTTTGTGTGTGTCTGTTAGTGAGTCTGTTTGGTGTCTGTTAGTGAGTGTGTGTCGGTCAGTGAGAGTGTACATTTTGTAAGTGAGTGTGTATGTGTGTCTGTCCGTCAGTGAGTGTGTATATATGTCTGTCACTGAGTGTGTGTCAGTAAATGTGTGTGTCTGTTCGTGAGAGTGTGTGTGTGTGGTCAAAACCCCTTCAGCACTTAACTTTCTCCAGTGCCAAGTTCCCTCGGCGCTGGGGATCTCTCCGCCCTGATCCGTCTCTCAGTTCCGAATGCGCATGAGCGGGAAGAGACACGCGCGCATTTAAACCGCTCATAGGAAAGCATTACTCAATGCTTTCCTATGGACGTCCAGCGTCTTGAGAATCGCGGAAGCAGCTCTAGCGGCTGTCAGTGAGACAGCTACTAAAGGCTGGATTAATCCTCAGTGAAACATAGCAGTTTCTGAAACTGCTATGTTTTCAGCTGCAGGGTTAAAACTAGAGGGTTAAAACTCATTGAGCTGAAGTGATCTGAGTGCCTATAGTGGTCTTTTAATTGTATGTATCTGCATGCAGTGGCGTACATACCGTGGTCGCAGGTGTCGAGCCGTGCTACCCCTGCGACCCCTGCGACCAGGTGCCCACCGCCATGTGCTGCAGCCCCGCCCCAAGCAGAGTAAGCGCGGGGGGGGCCACGGATCAATTTTCGCACCGGGGCCCCATGGATCATGTGTACACCACTGGTCCACCTGTGGGGTTTTATGTACAGCAATACTGAGAAACTCAGCACTCCATTTAGGCAGCAAAGTGCTAGGTCCAGGGTCCAGTTGTTTTTCTAATACAAATATTATTAGCAACTACAATGAAATAACAACAGAAAATCAATGCAAACGTTGAGCTTTTATTCCACTACTTCCAACCATAATGGATACTTTGTTGTCAAGTCTGAAAGCCTGTGGCTTCACAAAGATTCCACTATGGTTTGAAATGTTGCCATGTTCACATTTGGTAGAATAAAGGTAAAATTGTTGCATACGTCTATGTTGCAAGTTCATTATTGCTACTGCTATGTTTCTTTGCATCTAAGGTGAACTATGATGTTGGTGTCCCATCACTCCATGTAGAGAAATCAGACGCAAACGTATGTATTATTATTTATAAAGCGGCACTTTCACCCCCACCCCCTGAAAAAAAGAGTATTTCATAAAGATAGAATCTTATGAAATACTCATTTTGAGTGTGTTAGGATTTCACTGAAATTCAAACCCAGTCAAGAGATATACAGAGACAAAGTAGGGACTACTCTGTCTCTGTATTTCTCCTCCTCCTGACTTTCTTAGACTCTGTCACGTCCTGTTCCATTCTGCGGATATGTCTGGCCTCGGCTTCTGGTATCCAGTACTCTTTTTACAATTCTTGTTTAGTTTTTCTTGGTTTTTCTGTGTGACGAAGTGCCCTTCGCCACTTTGTCCTGGAAAGGCCTGCTTGCCTGCCTCCTCCCCTGCGACTATGGCCCTGGAAGATGTGACCCTTTAAAAACAGTATTCGGCCCTAACAGAGTGCATGTCACTCATTCTGCCCCTTTAAATACAGTGGGGCCATTCGGTACTTGCCCTGTGTGAGCGGTGATACCCCAGATAGCTATGCCATGGAGCCTATTCAGGGCCAGATTAAGAGCCCAGTGGGCCTGGTGCTGACAATTATGATGGGCCTAATTACAGAATCATATCGACCAAAACCAGTAAAACACTCCCAAGCGTCATGTATCTGATGGAGATGGTGCTGGAGAGAAAGAAAAAAAGCAGCTATAAGAAAACACATACTCTATGCTAATCTCTCACTAATTTATGTTTTCATCTTTCAAGTAAATCTATATCCCCTAACAACAGTGTCCAGTCAAGCAGGAAGTCAATGGGCAGGCTAAAAGGGTGTGCCACTGGTGAGAATCACGTAACCTGCCAAAAGGGGAGAACATGCCCAAAAAGAGGACATGTCTGCCCAAAGAATTAGAAGGCCAGCCTGGCATGAATGCATGTCAGGCTGCCTGCCAATCATGCAGCTGGCCAACTAAGGGCATAGCACCCTGAGCTTGGCATAAATGCATCTAATGATGCGCTCGCTCAACACTTTCTAAGGACTGTCTCCTAGGACTCGCTGGTCCACTTGTCTCCTTACCTTCTTACTAGCAGGCAGAAGCTCCTGGTATATAGTCTGGGACAGAGAAAAGGTGTATGTAGTGAGTGTAGAAGAAAGGGAACATGCTGTAACTCCGCATGCTGTTTGCCTCAGAAAAAAGCATTCTGCTGACATCATTAGAAGTGGTGGCCTGATCCAATCACAGTGCTTCCCCATAGGATTGGCTGAGACTGACAAAGAGGCAGATCAGGGGCAGAGCCAGCATGATTCAAACACAGCCCTGGCCAATCAGCATCTCCTCATAGAGATGAATTGAATCAATGAATCTCTATGAGGAAAGTTCAGTGTCTGCATGCAGAGGGAGGAGACACTGAATGTTTGGATGCATTTTAGGCAGCCATGACCCAGGAAGGATCTCTAACAGCCATCTGAGGAGTGGCCAGTGGAGGTATCCCTAGGCTGTAATGTAAACACTGCATTTTCTCTGAAAAGACAGTGTTTACAGCAAAAAGCCTGACGGTAATGATTCTACTCACCAGAACAAATTCAATAAGCTGTAGTTGTTCTGGTGACTATAGTGTCCATTCAACTATATTCATTGTCAGCCAGTCCACACAAGTTTTATTTCCATACATACAGTTTCCATACTTAAGTAAGAGTATGTGAAAAGTAGTTAGGGTTGCCACCTCTCTTGGAAAAACATACCAGACTTACTAATTTGCATAATTAAATATGTATGGATGACATCACATGATGTAAATCACAAGGAGTGACATAAGAGAAAATGCTGTAAAATCACCAAAAAACTACTTAGTTTGATTCTGCTGTATAGATGGATACTATACACTGGGAGACTAGGGGTCATTGGGAGACTAGGGCTCACTGGGAGACTAGGGACACTGTGTCCCCATGTGTCTGTGTCATAATGTCTCCCAGTGTCCCTTAGTGTCTCAGTGTATGTCTCCTTGCAGCCTTTCCCCCCATTCCTTACTTCGTTGAGCTGTAGGCTGTCTCTGCAGGGTGGGAGCTGCTGTCTGGACTCTCTGTAGCTGCACCCCCTGCAGATCAGTGAGTTAAGATAGGCAGGGAGGGATATGCTGGAACTTCCTATCCCTGCCGGTCTCCACACACAGCGACCACTACTGGCCAGTGCTGGTATTGCATAGTAATCTCTTGTTTATACTGAGAAAAATACTAGCATTTGTATTGCCAGTATCACTGCAATATTGGCACCAGCCAGGCAGCCTCAAATACTGGCTGTTCCAATAAAATAAAAGAAAGGTGGAATCCCTAAGAGTAGTGTGTGTGTGAGTGTGAAAAAAAAAAAATGTAAAAAAAAAAAAAAAAATCTTTTTTTTTTTTTTTTTTTAAATCAATGGGCCTATTCCATGGGCCTGGGCCTGGAGCTGCAGCTCCATCAGCCCCTATGTTAATCCGGCCCTGAGCCTATTCATATAATGAAAGACTATGGGAAAGACTTTAGCTCCATGGCAATTGAACTGTGTGAATAGGATCTGCGCGCTATTCGGTAGTTTTGTGCGCTCAGATCCCAGCTATCTGGGAGATATGTGAAATGTCTGTGTGTTATGTGTAAAAGGGGACTTTATGTATTTTAAAGTGTTTTACTGTCTTTGTTTCCCCATGTGCTCTGTAACGGAGCTCCGTGTACTCCGACCGAGTACCCTCCGTTGATGGATGCTCCTAGCGCTCTCAGAGGACTCCAAGCACTGCAGACGACACCACAACCACCGCACGCTCCACAACCGCCGTAGCTTAACCGGAGCCGCGCCGTCTTCCTTCCACCCTGGAATGAACCTCCAGCATTCAGGACCGTGTGGGGAAGACCTCTCCTCCAGGAGAGCGTATCCGGAACAAGCTCTTAAAAGAGCTAAGTGATTAAGCTCAGGGGAATATGCAGAGCATAGCAATCCCCAGTGTGATACAGCAATTCCCTCCAATAACGAGACAAGGCTACGTTTTGAAGGGTCAAGAAGAACTGAGGACTGGAACACCCAACCTGCTTTTTATTACAAAAAGGTACACACAGGACACTCCCAGGGGGAGGTTGAAATTAACCAATCACATACATGGTACCACCCCCACGTCTCCTCCCCTCAGATAAACACATAACATAATTATAGCATACAGTAAAAATACAGTTTTCACACATACACTGTAACTTTAAAACTATACATTCAATCTCCATAAAAATACATATTCAGACTCAGCACGCACCAAACATAAACACTTCCAAAAATCAGCCAAATCCCTCCAGTGGATCAAAAGTTAGCTGGAGGTCCCTTTATGACCGACCGCAAGCACAATTTCCTGCCCAAAACAGTTCCATAGATTTGGGCTGTGCGGTCGGTCAATTTCATGCCGAAAAACGACTAAGTCTCATTTCGAACGGGACTTAGTCTCTGGAGCTGAAAAACGAAGTGTAGAAGAAGGTAAGGGTCAGCGGTGTTCGGTAAAATGTGTAGCCGATTTCAGTTCCACAGAATCTTTAGCATACACCGCTGACCGCATTCGAATGAACAAAGATGGCCGCCGCCACGTGCAATTAACCTGCAGTAACCTCACAGCCTGGGAGGTAAATTGCCTGCACACTTTAACTTCTGGGTGGTCCGCCTGTGTGGTACTTGGTTCAGTAAGCCCTATTTACTGAACCAAGTGGGGGAAAGCCAGGGGCAAGTTATTTTACAGGTCTGGGGACATAGTCTTAAAGGGGTATTGTTCAGCAAAGTCACAATATGTCCCCAGATGGTTCTTAAAGGGCCATACACACCCAATAAAAGTTAATAAGTTTTCAGGGGCACAATCTTCCAGGGGCCATAGTCATGAGGAAGGAGGCTGGCAAATAGGCTTCTCCACAATACAGGAAAGCAGGGCAATTTTCCATTTAAAGGGCCAGTTACAAATAGCGATTTGTAACACATCTCCCCTTTGGGGGGAAGACTAACCAGGCACCTGATCTTCTGTCGCTCAGTGCCTCCGTTAGTCGATCCACCAACCCACAATAACCAAATGCCAGAGTAGCCCACCCACAACAAACAGTTACTGCACCTGGGTATTTTGCTGTGGTGATGAGGCAACCCGCTGAGGGGACTTGAAGGGCAGAGGCCAGCGGCGCTCTGCCCTGATGCCAGCTCTTCTGCTGGGATAGCCTGTAGGACATCAGGCTCTGGAGCAGGGACAAAGGTAGGGCAGAGGCCAACTGCACTCTGCCCTGATGCCAGCTCTTCTGCTGGGATAGCCTGTAGGACATCAGGATCTGGATCAGGGACAACGGTAGGGCAGAGGCCAACTGCACTCTGCCCAGCTGCCAGCTCTTCTGCTGGGGTGCTGGGAACATAGTCCGGCTCAGTAGCCAAGGGAACATGGACGTCCGTAGGGGTTAACATCGCCTCTGTTAACCCTGGTGCCACGCTAGGAGTTAGCTGGGGAGGGGAATTTGTACTTACCCCCTCCTCCTGTTGTCCCGGTGATGGTAGTTGGGGATCTGGACAGGTTGTCCAGCATCCCTGTAGGTCAGGCACAGAGACCACGGTCCCATCTGCGCCGTCTGGGGAATTGGTGTCTCCCCTTGTTAGGGGAAGCTGCCGCTGGGGAGAGGGGGTGCTGTGCTCCTTTCCCGGAAACACAGGCTGCCGCTGGAGAGGGAGACCGCCTGTCTCCACTCCCATAACATTGTCCTGCTGCTGTAGAGAGGGACCAACTGTCTCTGCTCTCTGTAGGACACACTGCTGCTGGGGGGGAAGGTCGACACCTTCGGCCCCCTGTAACTCACACTGCCGCTGGGGGGGAAGGACGACACCTTCAGCTCCCTGGGGTTCACACTGCTGCTGGGGGGGAAGGACGACACCTTCGGCCCCCTGGGGTACACACTGCCGCTGGGGGGGAAGGACGACACCTTCGGCCCCCTGGGGTACACAGAGTTACAGAGTATGTTTGGAAACTGTATTTTTACTGTATGTAATAATTATGTTATTGCTTATCTGAGGGGAGGGGATGTGTGGGTTGTACTGTTACTTGATTGGTTGTTTTATGCCTCCCCCTGGGTGTGTCCTGTATGTGCACAACTGTAATAAAAAGCAGGCTGGGTGTTCCAGACCTCAGACCTCTTCTGACCCTCAATACGTAGCCTCATCTCGTTATTGGAGGGAACTGCTATATCACACTGGGGATTGCTATGCTCTGCATATTCCCCTGAGCTTAATCACTTAGCTCTTTTAAGAGCCTGTTCCGATACGCTCTCCTGGAGGAGAGGTCTTCTCCACACGGTCCTGGAGGACAGAATCCGATCCAGGGTGGAAGGAAGATGGCGAGGCTCCAGTTAAGCTACGGCGGTTGTGGAGCCTGCGGTGGTTGTGGTGTCGTCTGCAGTGCTTGGAGTCCTCTGTAAGTGCTAGGAGCATCCATCAACGGAGGGTACTCGGTCGGAGTACACGGAGCTCCGTTACATTCTGGTTTTCAATTCTATGTCTGGTTTTCTTTATGCTTGGTTTTCTGGGCTCATTCCTTTATTCTGTTCCTGGAATTCCCAGTGTCCTGGATTCCTTTAAATGTTTGTTTTTTTGTTACCACACCCGTTCCTTTGCCAATTAATCCTTTTTGTTTCAGTCTGTTCCTGCAAGCAGTGGTCTCATTTCCTCTGCTCCTTTCTTTGCAGGTAAGCACTGTGTGTGTGTCTGTGTGGGTTTTATTATTCTTTATTTTGTTCATGCATGGGTTGAACATTTAAACATATGGCATGAAAGAGAAAACATTGCACTTTTTTTAAGGTAGATAAGTACACAGGGTTATGTCTGTAACTTTATATAAACAATGATAAACAAAGGTGATATCACCACCACCGTCATCTTCCCATTACAGTTTTAAGGTCTATTTATTTTACCTACCTCTTCAAACTTGGACTATTATAATTCTTACATCTTTTATCAGGACTTTATTCCATCTTTATTCATTTTATGTAAGTACGCATGGTTTTTACTTTTATTTTATTATAGTTTTTTGGCGCAACCTATATTCTGGTTTTTACTATTTTATTTTCTGTTAATGTGTTTTGAGGTAACATCATATCCTTAGGTTGTGGCCCATCTCTCATTTAATTCAGCTGTCTATTGGTCTCAAAGCGCTGATCCAACTACCATTTGCATAAGAAAACACGTACTCTATGCTAATCTCTCTGTAATTTATGTTTTCATCTATCATGTAAATCCATATCCCCTAACAGCAGTGTCCAGTGAAGCAGGAAGTCAATGGACGGGGTAAAAGGGTGGGCCACTGGCATGAATCACGTGACCAGAACTGCCAAAAGGGGCACTGAGATGCCAGGGGACACTGAGACACTTGGGGACACTGAGAGACATGAGGGCACTTGTGGATACAGACATGGGGACACTGGGAGACATGGGGACACAGAGACATGGGGACACAGAAACTGGGAGACATGGGGACACTGAGACACTAGGAACACTGGCTGGGAGGCATGGGGACACTGAGACACTTTGGGACACTGAGAGACATGGGGGCACTTGTGGACATAGACATGGGGACACTGGGAGACATGGGGACACTGAGACACTAGGGACACTGACTGGGAGACAGATATTTGGGGACACTGGGAGACATGGGGACACTGGCTGGGAGACAGATATTTGGGGACACTGGAAAGCATGGGGACACTGAGACACTAGGGACACTGAGAGACATTGGGACACAGACACTGGAAGACTAGGGGACAGTGGGAGCCGTGGGGACACTGAGACACGAGGGACATTGGCTGGGAGACATGGGGACACTGAAACATCTGGGGACACTGGGAGACATGCTGAAACTGAGACACTAGGGACACTGGCTGGGAGACATGTGGACACTGGAAGACAGATATTTGGGGACACTGGGAGACATGGGACACTGAGACACTAGGGACACTGAGAAACCTGGGGACACAGGCACTGGGAGACTAGGGGACACTGACTGGGAGACATGGGGACACTGGGAGACATGGAGACCCTATGTCCCAATGTGTCTCCTAATGTCCCCATGTCTCACAGCGTCCCCATGTCTCACAGCATCCCCATGTCTCACAGCGTCCCCATGTCTCACAGCATTCCCTAGTGTCTCAGTGTCCCCTAGTGTCTGTATCCTCATGTGTCCCATCAGTGTCCACATGTTTCCCTGCTGTCTCCCTCCACCCTTCACTTCCCTGAGCTGTAGTCTGTCTCTGCAGGCTGGGAGCTGCTGTCTGAACTCTCTGTGCTGTGTAGCTGTTCCCCTGCAGATCAGTGAGTAGAGAGAGGATATGCTGTAACTTCCTATCCCTGCCTCTCTCCACACACAGTGACCTCTACTGGCTGGAGCTGGTATTGCAGAGTAATCTCCGTTTATACTGAAAAAAATATCTGCATTTGTATTGCCGGTATTACTGCAATACCGGCACGGCCAGGCAACCTCAAATACCGGCTGTGCTGGTAAAATACCAGTCAGGTGGCAAACCCAAGAGTAGTGTGTTAAAAAAAAAAGTCCCTATGTTAATCAGGCCCCGCCTTTCCTAGTATCTGACTACTGTGTGTGTTTTATTCAGTACTGTGTGTGTTTTATTGCTGTTTATTTAGTCATGCATATCTTTGCAGTTAGGACCCACCATAATTGCAGTACTTTGGCGCAGTGGCGGGCTGCATACATCTTGGCCATTTAAGTATCTCTAAATCTCCAATGTTTATTACATATATAGTACTTAGTTATGTCTCCTCTTGTTTTGCCTTGTATCTCTTGTCTCGTTTTATTTTGTCTTGTATTCCCAGTTCATGTACAGTCCTTCCCTGTCCATGTCCTGTTAATATTTCCCTCATGTATTGTGTACATGTTCTGGGTTCTGCTTTCTGTCCTTCTCCGGTTCTGGGTTCTTCTAGTCTTCTCTTGCTATCTTGTTTTGTGCCTATTCTAGTCTTACCTTGTTTCTAGTACTGGATACATATCTGCTTAATATCAGCTACTGGCATCCGCTAAGCTGCATCAGGGCTCTGGTATGTGGCTGCACAAACCCTGGTGCTCAACACCAGGGGGCGTGTGGTTAACCTGCACCAGACCCTGATTGTCCACTTCCACGCTGAGACTCCTAGTTTCAACATCAGGCACACAGGGGTCCCAGTCTTCGGACCACCACCTGTGAAAGACACAGGTCATCATTGGTGATTGCTGCAGGAATTGGCTGTGTCTACAGATCCTCCAAAGACCTCAATTCTGTACGTTCCCAGTGACATCGGCTCCTGGCTCAAGAGGAGCAGACCGAAGAAGATGACCGTGCCTACGAGGGATAGGTTCAGGTAAGTAAATCTTACCATAGCTACCCTCCACTTTGCCATATATAATGATGATATGAGTTTTTAAATAATATAAGTGATCTTTCATAGCTACACGGATTCCATCATACATTTATAGCCATATAAAGAATATCCAGGATTCAAAGTACCCCAATGTAATGGGTTTTCACTAAATACAGAAATCCGTATCTTTTATAATACTTCAATTCCTGGAGATATATTAATTCTAGATAACAGTATTACATTTGGAAACATAACCCTAACACACATATTTAAAAGATTACTTAATTTTTAATAAAACATTGGTAAACCTAGCTCTGCTGGTCCTGCTCCACATAAAAAAAAAAAAAAAAAGAGAGAGAGAGAGTATAAAAAATAATACAATATTTTTTATATTATTTACGTTTTTTTCTATTTGCGTGTGGTGTGATTTATTAATGTTTACCTGTCACCATTTCTTGTTAGCTTAAGAATCTTCCTTATTTTGTATTTATTTTTTTTGTGCCTTTTTACAACTCCTGTGAGAAATGTATAATGGCTAGCTTAACATGAAAAAAAAAATATAGTAAAAACACTAAGAATACAAACAATACAGATCAGCACTGATACTTCTCAGAAATAATGTGCTAAAGAACGAGTTAATCTTCACCATCATAAGGCCATGAAAAGCCCAACATTTAAATCTAATTAAACAAGTGGGGCATTTATCACATGCTTGCGGTAACAGCTAAAGTAAAAATAAATATATGTCATGAAATTAAGAAAAAAAAAATTCCAATAAATATGAAGATATTTATTTAAAAAAAAATGATAAACATGTATCGGCCTCTGTTATGGACACCCCTTGACTGATCCTTGATCTTTCTACCACTGTGCTATTGATCAAGCTTACTAACCTCTTTACAAGATGTCTTTATCTTGGCTTCCAGTCTTCATCTCTAAAATAGGCACTGGACTCCTGATTGAAAGGTCACACTGAGTCCAAATTATATTAACCCACACGAGTAAGTGCTAAGTGCTATCAACACTCTTACCGGCCGAGGCTATAGTAAATAAATCTAAATCTCGGCTGGAAGATGTTAGGTCCTGCTAAAAAAAATGGGCAGGGAGAAATATAGATATTTTTCTGTATTTTGTGTCCAGCTTAAGACGAGAGGAAGATGCATGCAGTAGTTATTAATAACCTGGGGGAAAAATAGACCAAGATTGATAACAAATTATAAAATGAAGAGTTACAAGCTGTGAGCAACCTATCACACAGACTGTTGTACTCAGTGGCGGATCCAGAGCCTGACCTCGGGAGGGGCACTTGCAGATTATTTAGAGAAATAATCCAGACACAATACCCACTACAGCTCAGTGTAGTGGTTATGGTCAATCTCTCAAAAACTGAGCTCCTTGTCTTTCCTCCTCCTAATACTGATCCTCATCTTTCGCTCTCCCTCCAAGTTTGTGGTACCAACATTAGTCCATCCTTGCAAGCGCGCTGTCTTGGCGTCATACTTGACTCTGGTCTCACCTTTGAGCCTCACATCCAGCATGTTGCCAAATCCTGTAGATTCCATCTTAAAAACATAGCCCGCATCCGCCCCTTTCTTGCACCAGATACTACCAAGGAGCTTGTCCATGCTCTAGTAATTTCCCGCATGGATTATTGTAACCCTCTCCTGATTGGTCTTCCCAATAGCCGTACTGCACCCTTACAGTCCGTAATGAACGCTGCTGCTAGACTGATTTTCCTCTCTAGTCGTTTCTCTCACACCTCACCCCTCTGCCAGTCCTTACATTGGCTTCCTGTATGCTATAGGAATCAGTTCAAGGTACTAACTCACACCTATAAAGCACTGAACAACTCTAGCCCCTCTTATATCTCCTCACAGATCCATAGGTATGTCCCTTCTCGGTCTCTCCGTTCTGCCCGTGACCACCTCCTGTCCGTTGTCCGCACTCGTACGGCCAACTCGCGCTTGCAGGACTTCTCGCGGGCGGCTCCCTTCCTATGGAATAGCCTGCCTACCGCCATCAGACTCTCCCCTAGTCTTGCATCTTTTAAGAAGTGCCTTAAAACCCATCTCTTTAGGAAAGCTTATGGCCTCCAAGACTAACCCTTACCTCACATACCTGTCTCTTGCCCTCTCCTAAAGGGCAGCCCACCTTATTTGAGTGTAAATTCCTGTCCTAATGTATTTTACACCCCACCTCCTATAGAATGTAAGCTCGTTTGAGCAGGGTCCTCTTCAACCTATTGTTCCTGTAAGTTTATTTGTAATTGTCCTATTTATAGTTAAATCCCCCTCTCATAATATTGTAAAGCGCTACGGAATCTGTTGGCGCTATATAAATGGCAATAATAATAATAATAATAATAATGGTGCCAGTAGTGCCGGGACCCCCTCCCAGAGTAAGTAGTCAAACCGTTTAAGAACAGTTTGACAACTTACCTGAGGTCTGCTTGGAAATGGGGCTGTAGTAGGGCATAGGGGCAGGGGGGCAGTGTGTGTGTGTTTGTGTAAGAAGGACTGTGTGAGCAGTGTGTGTGTGTGTGTGAAAGTTGCAATGTGTACGTGAGGACCGCAGTGTGTGTTAGGGGGGCAGTGTGTGTGTGTGTGCGTTGCAGTGTGAGTGGGGGGCAATGTGTGTAGGGGGGGAAGTTTGTGTGTAGGAATGCAGGAATTCGTAACGTACGGCTCATTATCCAACCTTCGCATCAACTACTCCAAGTCGGAGATCCTACACCTGGGATGCGACCGTGCCCTGATCACGACCCTCAAAGCATGATTCCAGTTCCATTGGCGTAAGGACGAACTCAAATACTTAGGCATATGGCTTACAGCGGACCCAACCCACCTGTTCAGACAAAACTACCCCCCCCTCCTGGATCGCGTACTCAAAGACCTAGCAGAATGGGACGTACCACACATCACCTGGCTCGGCAGAGTAAACGTTCTCAAAATGAATGTCCTTCCGCGCTTCCTATATGTGCTCCAAATGCTCCCGATACTTATCCCGCAATCCTTCATGGCCCAGGCTCGTAAAGCCTTCACGAAATATGTCTGGCGGGATCGACCGGCCAGGATAAAATACGACATCCGCAGGGAGGACTGGGACTCCCGGACCTGACTAAGTACCACCAGACGACCAACCTACAACGTATAGTCGAATGGACCCTGGGGACAAAAGACAAACTCTGGATAGCCATAGAAGCCAGCTTCTCAACAGATCCGCTAAGCTCGCTCCCGTGGCAACTCCCAGGCCAGACGAGAAGGTACGACACTAGACACCCCACAATAGCGGCCACACTGAAGGTGTGGAGCAGGATAGCAGGGAACCCGGACCTCGCCCCATCGGTCTCCCCTCTATACCAACTCTCGGGCACAACACAATTCCACATGATCAACAACTCCCAGACCTTGACTAACTTGGGCCTACCCTCCCCGTGCAGGCTACACCACGTCCTAGTGAACGGGACCATTCTCCCGTTAACGGAAATGCCCATACCCACCCCTCCTGATCACATGACCAAATTCCGATATCTCTAATTGGTGAGCGCACTGAAGCGAATGCCCAACCTGCCCTTGGCAGCCAGACCCCTGACCACGTTTGAGGCCAACTGTACGCAAGACGCCCCCACGCCGCACGCCATATCACTCCTGTACTGACTGCTAAACTCACCACAGGGAGACACCTGACCTCCCTACTTTACCAGATACTGGGAAAGGGACCTAGGACATCCGCTGACCCAAGACCAATGGACCACAGCATTCACGATGACACACAAAACCTCCATAAGCACTAGATACCAAGAATCGGGATACAAAATGATATCGCACTGGTATAAAACACCAGAGAAACTCGCTTCTATATATGACACGAGCACACCGGAATGTTGGAGATGCGGAACTGAACTGGGCACGCTATACCACATCTGGTGGACATGCCCACGGATCAAACCTTTCTGGCACGACATGCATCAGGTGGTCACGACGCTCACAGACAATGCCATAGACCTCACACCAGAAAACTACCTACTACACCTGACTCCTCTACAGCCCCCTGCCTACAAAAAACGATCACCCCGTATCTGGTAAATGCGGCACGCAGCCTGATCCCAAAATTCTGGAAAAAATCCACAATACCAACCCTGACGGACTGGATAACAAGGGTAGAAGCTATAAAGACCATAGAGGAAATGATTCTGACAGCAAAAGGAAGACCCCAGACATACCTGAAGACGTGGTTCCACTGGCTACAATGGCTCACCACTAGACAAAACCCGGGACCACGCCCACGAGGGATGGACAACGACGGTGGAGGGCCTACGGACCTAAGGGCACGCACACCTGGGGACAGGGCACTTGAGGGCCGAGGCAGCGACACCCGCAGACTGCAACGGGAACACACGTAACAGACTGTGCCGAGGGGGGGCCTGGGCGCTGGCGGGACGCGGGGACCCGGGCACCCTGAGGAGACCCCACCCCTAAACCCTCTCCCCTCAGGAACATGACATACTCCCCCACAAAACACGAAGACAGAACGAACACAGACTCCCCCACTGTCCTGACCCCCACAAGACACAAGTGACAACATCACACCCAAGTAGAGAGGAGGAGGGAGGACACCCAAGACCTCACCCCGACTCAATCACTCGCCACCCCAACACCCCTAATGCACCCATGGCCCGACAAGTCGAGACACGAACCTGCCCTGAATCAAAACTGAATCCCGTCTGTAGACATGGGAAAGCTGTGACCGAGATCCAGGACGAATGAGACCAGACGCAAAGAACAGGGCACCACACTAGATAATGGGAGGCGGAAACTACCCATAGAAGCCCACCAAACGAGCCCCCCACCTGTCGGGACTATAAGCCATTAACCCCCAAAATACTAAACTAGCACCACCAGCGGCGCACCCACAAGCTCACATCCCCCATACCCACACCCACACGACAACACGCAGTTAGCCCGACTGACCCCAGCCCGGAGACAGCCTCGAACAGGGAGAAACAACACAAAGGCCCCACGACACGGGTTCTGCCACGGACACTCCTGCAAGGCAACCAGTAGAGACGTACCGCTCTACACCTCTAAGACACATGACCTAGGTACATTGTATAGCACTCTAACATCGGCTACCAGATTCCCTATGGCATGCACGCAACAACAACCACTGTGCAATATATCATAAAACAATATCACCATAGCACCTACGCCCCATGAGCCCACACACACCCAATGTACTTATGAAAGGTACAATACAAATTGACACAAAATGCCGACCTCAAAAATCACAGGGATAATACGTTATAAGCCTCTGCGTAGGCTAATGTTGCAAAGCTACAGATGCAACAACCATGCATCTCAAACCACCTATCAAATATACAACACTACCCCTGCGTGGGTAAACTGCTCTCTATCAAATGTCAAGAATTGCCCACCTTCACCTAGGTCGGAACCACTACGAAATATGTAATAAGCCTTTCTCTTATTACATATTTGTTTGATGTCACATGCCTCTGCGTAGGCAACAATGCACCCTCTTTTCAGACTTGTTACATGTCTTCTAACATTTCGCATACGAAATAAAGAAAAAAAAAAAAGCATATGGGCACCATCTAAGCTTCAAGTGTAAAAGCCATCTAAGCTTCAAGTGTAAAAACCATTTCCCAACATTTTAACCTCCAAATCTGGTCCTCCTGACCTTGCACAACTGCCCCAGCTTTCTACTTCTGTCCATGGCAGTATGAGGAAAGTATTGCTGGTACTAAAACTGGCTGCCTATTGATAGAAATAGTACTACTGTAGAGCAGAATTTCTACTAATGTATTTTGCTATCAGCCATTAAAGTAAATGTTTTGACATAGATAGGGAAAACCTTTGTTGCCTTTTCATTTCCTTTCAGATTTATTTTAGTACGCTAAACAATAATGAATTATTTTGTATTTTTGCAGCTCTTATGTGCCTGTGGTAAAGGGATTACACCATGGTTTGTCAGAGTAAAA
Organism: Pelobates fuscus; assembly: GCF_036172605.1. Classification (NCBI taxonomy): domain Eukaryota; kingdom Metazoa; phylum Chordata; class Amphibia; order Anura; family Pelobatidae; genus Pelobates; species Pelobates fuscus. The sequence continues at coordinate 204,252,010 of NC_086317.1, read as the reverse complement.
ATGGTCCAAGATATTTAAAACAAACCCACATAGACCACCAAGCGGAGTAGACGCAGGGCGAGTGAGCTCCTGCCCGGCGGGCACAAATCTGCCAATAAAGAGGTGATTACTCAACCTACAGACATCTTGGGGGGTACTACCCATGCTGGGGGTGCACCATAGAAGCGACTACCGCAATCCCGGCGCCCGTCGGAGGAGGGAGCGTTAAACGCTGATCACGGCCTACAGTACTCAGAGCCGGGGTGAGACGGCCGCTCTCCCTGCCCCGGGAACGACCTGGCGAACACCCATCCTCCCCCCTTGGACCGGCGGGGGTCATCCCGGTCCCCCCCAGTCAAGCTAAGCACACCCAAGGACGGCCTGCAGGGCCACAGGGCCTTCAAGGGCTTGGCACCGTTACAGCACAGCCAAGATGGCGGCCCAACGCAGACCCCAGCTAAAGGGAACAAGCATCAAGCCGCAGCCTCAGCCCACAGCAACCGTGGATCAACTTTGTGAACGCTTCTGGGCAATACTCCGCAACCGAGGAGCAACACAACATCAAGCGATGAAAGCGGTGGCCGCGTGGATCCGCCCTGCCACCAGGCGCCGCCATTACGGAACGCTACTGCGGACCCCCAAAACAGCTACTTGGCGGGGAAAGGGCAAACGACCTGCAAAGCGGGAAGAAACTACTGGGCACGCGGGCACTAACACCCATCCCCACACAAGCGGAAAAAGGAGTGCCACGCTGGCCCCACACATAAGCACCTCGCCGGACCCAAGACAGAGAGCCCTACATGACAGGCAGCTACCCAGTACGGAGTCAACCGCATACCAGCAAGCTGTGAGTAGACACATGCCACAGCCCACAGAGGGGATCGTGCTCCTACCTGGAAGTGACAAGGAATACATCGGCTCCCACGGACAGCACACACAACACCAACGCCCAGATGACCGGGAGGCAGTAAAGCTGGATACTGGTGGGAGACGCAGGTGGAGAGCCCCTCCGCGGCCCATGGGAGGGAGAACCTCAACTACTAAACACTCTATAGGGGCACCGGGACTTTGCCTGACTGGCGTGGGCTGAATAAAGACTCACAAACTGCCAGGACTAGAGTCATTAGTACATATTAACCCACTAACACCCAGCGGTATTACCCTCATTTCACATGACTCTAATGTGTTTGCTTCCACCAGAACATATCCTCTGCAAACTACCCATTATCAAAGTTTGATATGCTTGCTATGTTAAATGTTTAATGCTTACAGGCGTAAGGGCACCCTCCAGCACCAATGAATAAGTAATAGACCTTCCCTCTCTCATGTTAGAAAAGGGTCACAAGCAGGACCTTAACAAAACAAATGTGGTAACGCTTGAAAGCCTCACCCTAACCTACCTTGGCACGTTTTAGCCTATGTCCAACAACCTATTAGCACCTACCACATGTTTCACAAGCATGTATATTTCGATGTTAAAGTGTATTTTAAAAACAGTGCAGTGAACTAGACCCGTAGCGTACGCCACTAGCTGACACTCTGTTACCAATCGACTAACCATAGATGTAAGTGTGTCTATAACCATTATGACTCTTCTGTACGCTAGTTATTTTAGCTAAATCTTACTCTGACGGAATAACTGCTTAGTCAAGCTTGCAAACTATAAAAATTGTGCGAATTACCATGCCACTGTCTAATCTATGTGAACTCTACGATACGCTGCTGTGGCGTTAGTTGATATGTCTGTACTCAAAGTGTGGAAATCATCATGAAAACTAGTGGAACCAGCAGATACATTTCATTGGTGACTCCTCAACCTTGATTTTTTTTCAAACCATTTTTTAGAACAGAACTCTGTGTTAAATATCCCCCACCGTATTAACAACCCAAGGATAAAAATAGAAAAGTAATTCACAGTAATGCACTACCAGACTGGTTGCCTGGTGGGGAGCAGTATAGCTTCATTTGTAAAGCTTAAATATATACAAGTTTGTAATGTAATTTGGAGTCAGGAGAGTATAGGAGAGGTCAGTGTCCACAGCAAGGTCAAAAGGCGGAAGGCACACAAGACGTTAGTCAATTAAACAAGAAGATTTTGTTACCATAGTATCCGTTGTCAGGATCAATATGGTTGTCGCAGAGGTGAAACCCAGCGCAAAGGCCTAGAACATAAGGAAAGACAGGCTTATAAGGAATGTACATTTAAAGGATTGGTAGGTACATGGTTGAGGATTAATCCCAGCTGATTGCTCTTGAGATGCCTAAAAGCCCGTTACAACCATCACAATAGAAATGTCAGGAATAAGTAAATCTCCAAGCGGCTTGGAGGAATAATACTGTAGTGAGATTAACAAGCTCTGATTCTGATTCCACTAAATGTTCACTATGGCTGTGACATGCTGATGAGCATGTTTTTTACGTAACTTTTTTATTTTTATTTAGAAAATCTGAATCTTTATGCTAAATATTGTACAAATATTGTCAGAATATGGGACTGAGCACTTATCATCTCAAGCTGGTTTCACAAACATGATGGAAACTTCGTTTGACTCTACAGGTCTTCACAGACCCAGACAAAATCCAATTAACCAACTTGGAAAGAGGTAAAATTGCTAGTTTATGACCTGACTGTGTAACAGGAAAATTTGCAGTCACTGCATTGTGCTGTCATATCAGCATGGACTAAAATCCCTAAGGAATGTTTTTTTTATTGGAAATGTATACATAGAACAAGGACATTAAGAGAATATCTAGCAGGAGAGCTCTTCTCTAAAGATAAGTTGCTATTCTATATGTGCAAAACATTGCCTTCTAGTTATCTTCTTCTCTTGGTTTTCACAGTTTTAGCTACCGGAAGTCTGTCTTGCTCTGCTGAAGATTGATGATTTATTTTCCCACCCCTCCCCCCCCTCATTTCACTCTTTGTAACTGAGTGTATACTGCCAAGTGTGGGTAGTGATAAGAAATCCAGGATACAGCTACAATAATTGCAAATGTTTTCAATTAGCTGAGCTGGACACCTAGCATACTTTTTCATTTGGCTGGTAGCCTCACTAACCTTTCCCATCTACTTTATGGACATTTCAGTATTTGAACTCTAACATAACCATAACATTACTGCCTTAGAAATTACAAAAACTAGGTATGAATAGTGGTCAGAACACCTCACTGGTAAGTATCCTTGGGCAAATAATATAATATATATCCACATACTTGAAAATCCTTTTAAATTGGAAGCTTATTTGAGCAGGGCCTTCACACTTCTTGTCTATGTTAATAGAAAATATCCCTTGTCTATAATTGTAAAGCACTATGGAATATATAAATACTTCCTATGATCAGCTCAGGAGAACCAATGGCCCAGCCCAACCATTGCTCAGGTATGAATTCCTCTGACTTTGTGTCTGTCCTATGAGACAGACAACTCTGAAGAAATACCTGGCTGTGCCCTGTTGCTTAATCTGGGCCACAGCAGTCCCAGATAAGTTGGCATTGTATCCAGGATCCATTTATCACCAACTTCTCTGCTAGGCTGCTGTTCTGTGAGCTGAGACATCAGGTCTTGCATAAAATCTACAATTCCAGGGGGGATAGCCAGCTCCGGGCCTGATCAGTCGCATGTTTACTGCTCTCCAACGATCAAAGCCCTATACAGCCTAAAATTAGCCCCACAAGGCAACTTACCACACTGAAGACAGCCTGGAAACATCCCTACACCGATGGAATGGAAAACTAAAAAGCCGCACATGGATCGGCCTTGGTACTCAGAGGATATAGATGACTTATTGCGGAGGCCACATGGCGCGATGGGGCCTATCATGGCGGCCGACATCGAGGAATACTCTGACAGCTCGGACGACATCCCCCTTCACAGCCCTGAGAGTCTGGGATATAAAGGGCCTCCCAAACCCACGCAGCCGACATCACGTCTCCCGGTCACCATGGAGATACTTACCACTCTCCTATCAGACCTTTGCCAGACCTACGCCAGACGCTTTATTTGCGGAGATCTCCCAGGTCCCCAGATCTCTCATGGCCGTGGAGCCGGAGGTGGAAGTACGTTAAAATTCAAGGCCTCTGTGACAGTGTCCACTGCCAAGCTGCCCCATTTTCTTCGAAGGCTCTTTGCGGCCCTCCAACCCCCTAAGCAAGCTAAAAGGATGCAGCTGGACAGTATGTTCCATCTGCCCAAGCCACCACAACTCACAGGCTCTGCAACAGAGGTCAAATGTCAAAATGGGCAAGACAAAACTGCCTTCATGAGTGCCATCAAGGGGAAAAAAAAACATACCGCCTTGAAGACATGGACCTACGATTCTTGTCTGACCTATCCCGCATTACAGTACAACGGCAAACGTCCCTTTGACCGCTAACATAGGCCTTAGCAGCCAAAGGGGTGACGTACTGTTGGGGACCATCGCACGTACTCCTCATACAGCATCAGGGCACCGAATATAGAGTGGCGGACATCATGGAGATGGACACTGTCCTGGCGGCTATGGGCCTCATAACCCCTTCGACCACTACAGCCTGGGACCCAGCCAACATCATCAAGTTTATTCTCGCTTCTAGTGGCACATCTGGGATGAAGACACCTTGAACCAATTGTGGCGAAACCAACCTCGCCACTGGGCCCTGGAGAAGCCTGTTTGCTAGCCTCCTACCTGCTGACTATGGCCCCTGGGTTATTTGGGGCATATTGTACTGTATATTGCTGCTACTGGCCCTTTTAACAGCATCTATGGACATATTGGGACTTTTGGGACTACTGTCCCTTTAAGACTGTGATACATATTCTAGTGTACTGCCTGTAATATAATATGTGTATTAAGTTTAACCTGGGATATGTATGCAGCATTCATCTGATTGTTCGGTAGAATCACTCCATTTATTATATTGAGTGAAACTACCGAACAACCAGACCACCCAGGAATAAGTGTGCCTCCAATTACAGTTTGCAACAATGTTGCAAACGGGTAATTGGCAATCTATGTAATGTATTCTTTGTCCTCTGGGTGGCCGCCATTCTACCGAACAGCGGTGTTTTGCCGTCGAGTGTCTGGAACTAAAATCGGACACTTGACTAGGCAAACACCGCTGAGACCTCCATACTTCCAGAAATTCGTATGGAAACTACCGAATGACCCGCCGTTCGGTAGAAAGAACCCCACAAACAAGGGAATTCATTCAAACCCTCTCCAGGCTCTATAACACAGGCAATTCGTCTGTTTTCATTCCCTTGTTTGTGACCGACCGCAGGGCCAAAATGCATGGAACTGTTTTCGGATACTTTACCCATGCGGTCGGTCAAATCTTTGGAACCCCATATCTCACGAACCATTCATCCGAATTACTTGAATTTTGGATATGTTGTCCCCCTGAATAAGGGCTATCCAGCGATGCTGGATTTAAAGGTGTACCCCCGGGTTTTGGGGTACATCCAGAACTTGGCTGAAAAAGTGTACCGGATAATTGAGTTTAATGTTATCTGAGGGGAGGGGATGTGTGGGCTGAACCATGTATGTGATTGGTTATTTTATGCCTCCCCCTGGGTGTGGCCTGTATGTGGATTAGTTTAATAAAAGCCAGGCTGGATGAGCCAGTCCAGAGTTCCTGTTTTAACCTCAAAGTGATGTGTCGTCTCACTATTGGGGGAAGGATTTATTGTATGCTGTTCCAGTTGACTGCTAGGGGTACAAGCCTATTCGTATGGTTCCTATTCAATGGTCTACAGCATTCATACGCTTGGGAGAATTTAAAGGTTTCTTGGATTCGGTGATTATGGTGTCTGCCAGAGTGCTTGGAGTCCTCAGGAAGCACTAGGAGCATCCATTAACAGAGGTACCAGTCGGGGTGCCAGGCAATCCGTTACATTGGTGGCAAGCGGTGGGATGGCGTCCTAGTGCGAGGTAAAGCAGCTCGGAGACACAGTACGTTTGGATTTACAAATTGAGGGCAACGCTAGCAGTCGTGCAGCGCCCCTGGGAGCAGACTAGTATGGAAGGTTCTGGCTCTGGAGATGATTGGCTGGCCGAGGTGAGGCAGCGAGTGGCCGAGTATGGGGATGATATACCCATGGAGACACGCCGGGTGATCTGGAACCAGGTCATGGCCGAGCGAAACACAAGGCTGGACCGAGAATTCCGGTTGGCGAAAGAGAGGAAGTATGCTCAGCAGCAGGAGCGTTACAGCAGCCGAGTAGAGGCTGCATCCGAGGAGGTTAGCCGTCTTTCCCTGAGGCGGCGGGAGGAACCCGAAGTGGGGGTCCTCATAGACTGGTCCTGTGAGGAACCACAACAGGCAGGTAGAGATGGGACCAAGGTCTCTCCACCGGGCCCACCGGGATGCTGGGCAGCCGGCCCAGATCCCCAGCAGCAGCCAGAGTTGCCAGGTGGGGAAGCAGGTGGCCCTTACTCACAAATGTTGAGGGGCCTCACGGATTGGTCCTGGGAAGACCCACAGATGGCAGGTGGAGATGGGACTGCGGTCTCTCTACCGGCCCTACAGGGATGCTGGGCAGTCGGCCCAGATCCCCAGCGGCAGTGTGCGTTACAGGGAGCTGAAGGTGCCGTTCTTGCTCCCCAGCGGCAGTCTACGGTGCAGGGAGAGGAGCCTGTTATCCCCTCTCCCCAGTGGCTGAAGGTGTGTAAGGGAGAGGAGTTTGTTATTCCCTCTCCCCAGCGGCAGCGCAGCTCACCAAGGGGAGACAGTAAGCCCCTCACCAGCGCAGATGGGACCGTGGTCTCTGCGCCCTGCCTACAGGGAGTACAGAGGGTCAGCCCTGCTCCCCAGCGGCTGAAAGTGTGTAAGGGAGAGGAGTTTGTTACCCCCTCTCCCCAGCGGCAGCTTAGCACACCAAGGGGAGACAGTAAGCCCCACACCAGCGCAGATGGGACCGTGGTCTCTGCGCCCAAGTTACAGGGAGCTGAAGGGGCCGTCCTCCCTCCCCAGCGGCAGTGTGATTTGTTGGGAATTGGGAGCCCAGTCTCCATTCCCCAGCGGCAGAGTATCCAGCAGGGAATGGAGAGCCCAGCCCCCTTTTCCCCACAGCAGGACTCTGTGCTGGGAGAAGAGACAGTCGGTCTCCCTCCGCAGAGATGGGAAGTATGTATGGGAGAGGAGATTGTTACCACCTCTCCCCAGCGGCGGATCATTAATGTACAGGGAATAGAGAGCCCAGTCTCCATTCCCCAGCGGCAGAGTGTTCTAATGGGAGAGGAGCTGGTTACCACCTCTCCCCAGCGGCAGCTTAATGTACCAGGGGGAGACTGTAAGCCCCACACCTGTGCAGATGGGACAGTGGTCTCTGCACTTCCAGCACAGGGGGTAGGGACGGTCGGTCCACGACAGGGCTGTTTAGCCAAAGGGGAGACAGTCAGTCTCCAGCAGCAGAGCTGTGTAACTAAAGGGGAGACAGTCGGTCTCCAGCAGCAGAGCTGTGTAACTCAAGGGGAGACAGTCGGTCTCCAGCAGCAGAGCTGTGTAACTCAAGGGGAGACAGTCGGTCTCCAGCAGCAGAGCTGTGTAACTCAAGGGGAGACAGTCGGTCTCCAGGAGCAGAGCGGTGTATTTAAAGGGGAGACAGTCGGTCTCCAACAACTAAGCTTCAACCCGACTACTCCCGGGGTAGTGCTGGCACCAGGGCAGAGTACCGCTGGTCTCTGCCCACTCAGCAACCCACCAAAACAGCCTACCAGTCCCCCACACAGCCGTGGTGAGGCACCTGGACCTGGACAAGTTTTTCCCTTACTCAGGTGTAGTAACCATTTTATGTGGGTGGGCTGTACTGCTGTTTCTGTTTTGTGGGTGGGCTGCTGGACTAACAAGGGCACTGACCGGCAAGAGGTCAGGTACCCTGTTAGTCTGTTTGGAAAAGGGGAGAAATGTGGCGAAACCAACCTCGCCACTGGGCCCTGGAGAAGCCTGTTTGCTAGCCTCCTACCTGCTGACTATGGCCCCTGGGTTATTTGGGGCATATTGTACTGTATATTGCTGCTACTGGCCCTTTTAACAGCATCTATGGACATATTGGGACTTTTGGGACTACTGTCCCTTTAAGACTGTGATACATATTCTAGTGTACTGCCTGTAATATTATATGTGCATTAAGTTTAACCTGGGATATGTATGCAGCATTCATCTGATTGTTCGGTAGAATCACTCCATTTATTATATTGAGTGAAACTACCGAACAACCAGACCACCCAGGAATAAGTGTGCCTCCAATTACAGTTTGCAACAATGTTGCAAACGGGTAATTGGCAATCTATGTAATGTATTCTTTGTCCTCTGGGTGGCCGCCATTCTACCGAACAGCGGTGTTTTGCCGTCGAGTGTCTGGAACTAAAATCGGACACTTGACTAGGCAAACACCGCTGAGACCTCCATACTTCCAGAAATTCGTATGGAAACTACCGAATGACCGTAGAAAGAACCCCACAAACAAGGGAATTCATTCAAACCCTCTCCAGGCTCTATAACACAGGCAATTCGTCTGTTTTCATTCCCTTGTTTGTGACCGACCGCAGGGCCAAAATGCATGGAACTGTTTTCGGATACTTTACCCATGCGGTCGGTCAAATCTTTGGAACCCCATATCTCACGAACCATTCATCCGAATTACTTGAATTTTGGATATGTTGTCCCCCTGAATAAGGGCTATCCAGCGATGCTGGATTTAAAGGTGTACCCCCGGGTTTTGGGGTACATCCAGAACTTGGCTGAAAAAGTGTACCGGATAATTGAGTTTAATGTTATCTGAGGGGAGGGGATGTGTGGGCTGAACCATGTATGTGATTGGTTATTTTATGCCTCCCCCTGGGTGTGGCCTGTATGTGGATTAGTGTAATAAAAGCCAGGCTGGATGAGCCAGTCCAGAGTTCCTGTTTTAACCTCAAAGTGATGTGTCGTCTCACTATTGGGGGAAGGATTTATTGTATGCTGTTCCAGTTGACTGCTAGGGGTACAAGCCTATTCGTATGGTTCCTATTCAATGGTCTACAGCATTCATACGCTTGGGAGAATTTAAAGGTTTCTTGGATTCGGTGATTATGGTGTCTGCCAGAGTGCTTGGAGTCCTCAGGAAGCACCAGGAGCATCCTTTAACGGAGATACTCAGTCGGGGTGCCAGGTGATCCGTTACACCAATGACTTTTTTTTTTCATGTTTTTCTTTTTCTCATACTTATTTATGTTCGGTTTTACCCCCAGTTTAGCTTACATTGACCTATATTAATGCACAGTTCCAGGTCTCCTGCATGCCCACAGCAGGACCGTTACGGTCACCCTCAGCTGAAACCGGGCATAACCCGGATATGCTGGCTCCACTTTATCACCTAACCCCCCAGCTCCTATCCGACCATTTCACAATTTGTTTATTGTCAGGGAGCTGTCTATACACCGCATTAGGTACCACATCAGTACCCTCTGTTCACTTTTGTGTTAAGTCCCTGCCTACTATATTGCCTCACGGGTCCCCACATCATGGCCTATAAATGTTGTTTCCTTTTACCTCCACATCAAAGGCATATCGGCCTTATCCCTTAGGGGGCGTGGTTCTCACTTGATATCACAATACGTGATATGCAAACGCACATCATACCTCCATCTGAACACTCACTCTAGTTCTAATGTACTTATGCCAATGCTAGTCTTACTGTCAGTGCGGAAGTAACTCTCTTCATACTTTAACACTCTGTTATTTTAATCTGCACTTTACTGTTAATATTGAAAAATTATGCTATCACCAATGGAGGATATTTATCAAAGTTTTCTCATAGATTGTAAGCTTGTTTAAGCAGGGCCTTCTTCAGTCTTTGTCTCTGTTAATTTTTGAATGTCAATTAAATTGTAGAGTGCTGCAGAATATAATGGCCCTAGATAAATGCTAAAAATGACAATAATTCTGTAAAGTAGTATTTAAATTCAGTCATTATTTTAATCATATTTATTACAGTGATATACAGTCAGGTCCATAAATATTGGGACATCGACACAATTCTAATCTTTGTGGCTATATACACCACCACAATGGATTTGAAATGAAATGAACAAGATGTGCTTTAACTACAGACTTTCACCTTTAATTTGAGGGTATTTACATCCAAATCAGGTGAACGGTGTAGGAATTACAACAGTTTGTATATGTGCCTCCCACTTTTCAAGGGACCAAAAGTAATGGTACAGATTAACAGTCATAAATCAAACTTTCACTTTTTAATACTTGGTTGCAAATACTTTGCAGTCAATTACAGTCTGAAGTCTGGAATGCATAGACATCACCAGATGCTGGGTTTCATCCTTGGTGATACTCTGCCAGGCCTCTACTGCAACTGTCTTCAGTTCCTGCTTGTTCTTGGGGCATTTTCCCTTCAGTTTTGTCTTCATCACGTGAAATGCATGCTCAATTGGATTCAGGTCAGGTGATTGACTTGGCCATTGCATAACATTCCACTTCTTTCCCTTAAAAAACTCTTTGGTTGCTTTTGCAGTATGCTTCGGGTCATTGTCTATCTTCACTGTGAAGCGCCATCCAATGAGTTCTGAAGCATTCGCCTGAATGTGGTCTTCTGGGTCTTTTTGGTGTTGCTGAGCTCACCAGTGCGTTCTTTCTTTTTAAGGATGTTCCAAACAGTTGATTTGGCCACACCTAATGTTTTTGCTATCTCTCTGATGGGTTTGTTTTGTTTTTTTCAGCCTAATGATGGCCTGCTTCCCTGATAGTGACAGCTCTTTGTATCTCATATTGAGAGTTGACAATAACATATTCCAAATACAATTAGCACACTTGAAATGAACACTGGACCTTTTATCTGCTCCTTGTAAATAGTATAATGAGGGAATAACACACACCTGGCCATGGAACAGCTGAGCAGCCAATTGCCCCATTACTTTTGGTCCCTTGAAAAGTGGGAGGCACATATACAAACTGTTGTAATTCCTACACCGTTCACCTGATTTGGATGTAAATACCCTCACATTAAAGGTGAAAGTCTGCAGTTAAAGCACATCTTGTTGATTTCATTTCAAATCCATTGTCGTGGTGTATAGAGACAAAAATATTAGAATTGTGTCAATGTCCCAATATTTATGGACCTGACTGTACATGGCAAGAAACCAAGAAGTAAGAAGTAGAAAGAATTACAGAGAATCCATATATTGGAGCAGAAAAGGTCATTATAATTTAAACACACCTTCCTCATGATAGGAGGACACAAGCCCATGGCACATCTATAATAGATAATCACTAAAAGAAATTAAACAATGTGGAGGTAATGTGATTAGACAGATTAATAACTAGTGTAATTACGTGGAGTATCTTCTAAGCTGACAGCGCAAAAAACACACAGAACATAAGCCACATAGACGCACGTTACGTGCGTGATTACGTAATCTAAATATTTCCAAATTACACAAATGGCCATAATGGGCGGTTAAGGGCAAGTGCGCTTGACACCAGAGCGCATGTATAGGTGGTCAAAGCTTACAACACAGCGCACGTGTACACATCTCAACAGCGCACACAGCGCATGTGTGAAAAAAAGACCGGCATACAGTAGTGCGCATGCGTCCACGGCATGATCGCACATATGTGCAAGGGACCCCTGCAGTAAACGAGCACTCTGAACGCTCAACAAGATTACATTAGCACTTGCACATAGGTGCCAATATGCAAAGTAACAAGTGCATTAACCAAAATAACTGATCATCTGTTTTTTTATCACTTTTTATGCTCATGAATTTTGTAATTATACATCAATTGATTATCATGTGTGTATATAAATGTTCTTTTGTTAATGTGGTGTTAGCTTGATAAAGACCTGGGTACAGGTCAAAACATTGCAGATCCAATAAAACTGCCTTGAATTTGTCTTTTATGTAGATTATATCAGGTTTGCTAACCCATGCTCAGTGCACCCTGTGTTAATTTTTGTGATTGAGTGCAAGCCTCCTTTTTTGCTCCTAATACAAGTCCTCAATAGAGCCTCATTCGACTTAATGTTGATTATAATTAAAGATGTAAGAGAAGATCTAGTAGATGTGAAAAAGAAGATCCTAGATCTGGAAACTGAACATGCTATGTTATTAGCCTCAGCAGAAGGACTTAAGCTAAAACAAAAACTAAAAGAAGACCTCCTTAGGTATAAAAAGGCATTAATTAAATTCAAGAAGCAAAAGTTTGAAAAATACATCAATGTTACCTATACCACAGAGTTTACAAGTGGCTAACAGGGAACAACATGAGGAAACCGAGACGACAATGGAAAAGAATAGTAAAACCCAAAATAACAACTATTGACTAGTGATGTACCGAACTGTCCGCCGGCGAACAGTTCCCGGCGAACTTAGCGTGTTCGCGTTCGCCACGGCGGGCGGACACATGCGCAGTTCGATCCGCCCCCTATTCGTCATCATTGGGCAAACTTTGACCCTGTGCCTCTCGGTCAGCAGACACATTCCAGCCAATCAGCAGCACTCCCTCCCTTCCACACCCTCCAACCTCCCTCCCAGCATCCATTTTTGATTCATTCTGAAGCTGCATGCTTAGTGAGAGGAGGGAAAGTTTAGCTGCTGCTGATTAGATAGGGAAATTGATAGCTAGGCTAGGGTATTCAGTGTCCACTACAATACTGAAGGACTAATCTCATCTCTGCTGTAAGGACAGCACCCCAAAAAGCCATTTTTAGGGCTAGAACATCAGGCTGCTTTTTTTTTTTCCTGTGTAATCTAATTGCAGGTGCCTGCCTGCCAGCTTCTGTGTGAGGTTCACATTGGATACTGTGCCTACTTGCCCAGTGCCACCACTCATATCTGTTTTTACAATAGGTTAAGCTTTACATTTAAAAGAAATAATTTTTTTTCACTGTAATAGAAGAGCAGTTGCCTGCCTGCCAGCTTCTGTGTCAGGTTGGATGCCTTGCCCATTTGCACAGTCAGTGCCACCACTCATATCTGTTTTAACAATAGGTTAAGCTTTACATTTAAAAGAAATATTTTTTTTTCACTGTAATAGAAGAGCAGTTGCCTGCCTGCCAGCTTCTGTGTCAGGTTGGATGCCTTGCCCATTTGCACAGTCAGTGCCACCACTCATATCTGTTTTAACAATAGGTTAAGCTTTACATTTAAAAGAAATATTTTTTTTTCACTGTAATAGAAGAGCAGTTGCCTGCCTGCCAGCTTCTGTGTCAGGTTGGATGCCTTGCCCATTTGCACAGTCAGTGCCACCACTCATATCTGTTTTAACAATAGGTTAAGCTTTACATTTAAAAGAAATAATTTTTTTTCACTGTAATAGAAGAGCAGTTGCCTGCCTGCCAGCTTCTGTGTCAGGTTGGATGCCTTGCCCATTTGCACAGTCAGTGCCACCACTCATATCTGTTTTAACAATAGGTTAAGCTTTACATTTAAAAGAAATAATTTTTTTTCACTGTAATAGAAGAGCAGTTGCCTGCCTGCCAGCTTCTGTGTCAGGTTGGATGCCTTGCCCATTTGCACAGTCAGTGCCACCACTCATATCTGTTTTTACAATAGGTTAAGCTTTAGATTTAAAAGAAATAATTTTTTTTCACTGTAATAGAAGAGCAGTTGCCTGCCTGCCAGCTTCTGTGTCAGGTTGGATGCCTTGCCCATTTGCACAGTCAGTGCCACCACTCATATCTGTTTTAACAATAGGTTAAGATTTACATTTAAAAGAAATATTTTTTTTTCACTGTAATAGAAGAGCAGTTGCCTGCCTGCCAGCTTCTGTGTCAGGTTGGATGCCTTGCCCATTTGCACAGTCAGTGCCACCACTCATATCTGTTTTAACAATAGGTTAAGCTTTACATTTAAAAGAAATAATTTTTTTTCACTGTAATAGAAGAGCAGTTGCCTGCCTGCCAGCTTCTGTGTCAGGTTGGATGCCTTGCCCATTTGCACAGTCAGTGCCACCACTCATATCTGTTTTTACAATAGGTTAAGCTTTAGATTTAAAAGAAATAATTTTTTTTCACTGTAATAGAAGAGCAGTTGCCTGCCTGCCAGCTTCTGTGTCAGGTTGGATGCCTTGCCCATTTGCACAGTCAGTGCCACCACTCATATCTGTTTTAACAATAGGTTAAGATTTACATTTAAAAGAAATATTTTTTTTTCACTGTAATAGAAGAGCAGTTGCCTGCCTGCCAGCTTCTGTGTCAGGTTGGATGCCTTGCCCATTTGCACAGTCAGTGCCACCACTCATATCTGTTTTAACAATAGGTTAAGCTTTACATTTAAAAGAAATAATTTTTTTTTTCACTGTAATAGAAGAGCAGTTGCCTGCCTGCCAGCTTCTGTGTCAGGTTGGATGCCTTGCCCATTTGCACAGTCAGTGCCACCACTCATATCTGTTTTAACAATAGGTTAAGCTTTACATTTAAAATAAATAATTTTTTTTTTCACTGTAATAGAAGAGCAGTTGCCTGACTGCCAGCTTCTGTGTCAGGTTGGATGCCTTGCCCATTTGCACAGTCAGTGCCACCACTCATATCTGTTTTTACAATAGGTTAAGCTTTAGATTTAAAAGAAATAATTTTTTTTCACTGTAATAGAAGAGCAGTTAGTTGTCTGCAAGCGTCTGGGTGTCAGGCCTACTTCAGCGTGTGCTCTGCAGACCTGTGCCAGCGTGCTTTGACAGTTGCCAATCATATCTGGTGTCTCTTTAGCGTGCTTTTACAAAGAAAAAAGGTTTCCAGTGTAAGCTAATAGCAGCCAGTCAGTGTCCTTCAAGCGGCTCTGTCAGGCCTTCCTTCAGCGTGTGCCCTGCACAACCCTGCCAGCGTACTTTGACAGTTGCCACTCATATCTGGTTTCTCTATAGCGTGCTTTTACAAAGAAAAAAAGTTTCCAGTGTAAGCTAATAGCAGCCAGTCAGTGTCCTTCAAGCGGCTCTGTCAGTCCTTCCTTCAGCGTGTGCTCTGCAGACCTGTGCCAGCGTGCTTTGACAGTTGCCAATCATATCTGGTGTCTCTATAGCGTGCTTTTACAAAGAAAAAAGGTTTCTAGTGTAAGCTAATAGCAGCCAGTCAGTGTCCTTCAAGCGGCTCTGTCAGTCCTTCCTTCAGCGTGTGCTCTCCAGAACTGTTCCAGTGCACATTGCCAATCATATCTGGTGTCTCTATAGCGTGCTTTTAAAACCAACATTTTTTTCACTGTTATAGATTGAATAGCAGTTACTTGTCTTCAAGCGGGTGTGTCAGGCCTACAGTGTGTGCTCTGCAGAACTGTTCAAGTGCACATTGCCAATCATATCTGGTCTCACAGTAGCTTGCACGCATAGTACCACTAATCCCCAAAAAAATGACAGGCAGAGGCAGGCCACCCCGCAGGGGCCGTCGTGGTTGTGGTGCTGTGATTCCCTTTTGCCCTAGAATAATGCCCAGTTTTCAGAAGCCACGTACCCTGAACTTGAAAAGTTCTGAGGACATAGTTGACTGGCTAACACAGGACACCCAATCTTGTACAGCCTCCGCTCGGAACCTTGACGCACCATCCTCCTCCAGCTTAGCTTCAGGCACCTCTCAAGATACCACTCACCCGCCTGCCGCCACCACCAAAACTAGCACCACAGCCGCTTTACTTGGTATGTCAGAGGAGTTATTCACACACCCGTTTGAAGAAATGAGTGATGCGCAACCATTATTGCTAGAGGATGTAGATAACAGGGATATGTCTCAGGCAGGCAGCATTAAACACATGGAGGTACGGTGTGATGATGATGATGTTGTACTCGCTGCTGCTTCCTTTTCTGAGTTGTCAGATACAAGCGAAGCGGTTGATGATGACGATGCGTCCATGGATGTCACGTGGGTGCCCGCTCGGCAAGAAGAAGAACAGGGCGAAAGTTCAGATGGGGAGACAGAGAGGAGGAGGAGACGAGTTGGAAGCAGGGGGGGGTCGTCGCAAGGAGCTAGTGGCACAGTCAGACAGCATGCATTGGCACCCGGGGTCAGCCCGACAGCACGCCAATCAACGCATGCTGTGTCCACCACCAGAATGCCGTCATTGCAGAGCTCAGCAGTGTGGCATTTTTTTTGTGTGTCTGCCTCGGACAACAGCGATGCCATTTGCAACCTGTGCCAAAGGAAACTGAGTCGTGGGAGGTCCAACACCCACCTAGGTACAACTGCTTTGCGTAGGCACATGATCTCACATCACAAACGCCTATGGGATCAACACATGAGTACAAGCAGCACGCCTACTCTAAGTCTAATCTTCAGCCACGTCAACCACTGCTGTCCTTCTTGCCCCCTCTCAACCATCCGCCACTCCGTCTCCCGCCTTGAGCAGTTCCCGCTCATCTGCCCACAGTCATGTGTCTGTCAAGGACATGTTTGAGCGTAAGAAGCCAATGTCACCAAGTCACCCCCTTGCCCAGCGTCTGACAGCTGGCTTGTCCGAACTATTAGCCCGCCAGCTTTTACCATACAATCTGGTTGAGTCTGAGGCGTTCAAAAAATTTGTAGCTATTGGGACACCGCAGTGGAAGGTACCCGGCCGGAATTTCTTTTCACAAAAGGCAATCCCCAACTTGTACTCGATTGTGCAAAAGGAAGTCATGGCATGTCTGGCACACAGTGTTGGGGCAAGGGTCCATCTGACCACTGATACCTGGTCTGCAAAGCATGGTCAGGGCAGGTATATCACCTACACTGCGCATTGGGTAAAACTGCTGACGGCTGACAAGCAAGGAATGCGTGGCATTGCAGAGGAGTTGGTGACACCGCCACGAATTGCAGGCAGTCCTGCTGCCACCTCCTCTACTCCTCCTACTCCATCCTCTTCCATAACCTCCTCGGCTGAGTCCTCTTGTGCTTCTGCGTCTTGCTCCACATCAACGGCACCCCCCCAGCTCCCCAGGTACTATTCCACATCCCGGATACGGCAGTGTCACGCCGTCTTGGGTTTGACTTGCTTGAAAGCAGAGAGTCACAGCGGACAAGCTCTCCTGTCCGCCATGAACGCACAGGTGGAAAAGTGGCTGACTCCGCAGCAACTGGATATCGGCAAAGTGGTGTGTGACAACGGAAAAAATTTGATAGCGGCATTGAAGTTGGGCAAGTTGACACATGTGCCGTGCATGGCACATGTGTGTAATCTGATCGTACAACGCTTTGTGCATAAGTACACAGGCTTACAGGACGTCCTGAAGCAGGCCAGGAAGGTGTGTGGCCATTTCAGGCATTCCTACATGGCCATGGCTCACTTTGCCGATATCCAGCGGCGAAACAACATGCCAGTGAGGCGCTTGATTTGCGACAGCCCTACGCGTTGGAATTCAACACTCCTAATGTTCGACCGCCTGCTCCAACAAGAAAAAGCTGTTAATGAATATTTGTATGACCGGGGTGCTAGGACAGCCTCTGGGGAGCTGGGAATTTTTTTGCCACGTTACTGGACGCTCATGCGCAATGCCTGTAGGCTCATGCGTCCTTTTGAGGAGGTGACAAACCTAGTCAGTCGCAACGAAGGCACCATCAGCGACATCATACCATTTGTTTTCTTCCTGGAGCGTGCCCTGCGAAGAGTGCTGGATCAGGCTGTAGATGAGCGTGAAGAGGAAGAGGAAGAGTTGTGGTCACCATCACCACCAGAAACAGCCTTATCAGCATCGCTTGCTGGACCTGCGGCAACGCTGGAAGAGGATTGTGAGGAAGAGGAGTCAGAGGAGGATTGTAGCTTTGAGGAGGAGGAGGAGGAGCAAGACCAAACACAACAGGCATCCCAGGGTGCTCATTGTCACCTATCTGGTACCCGTGGTGTTGTACGTGGCTGGGGGGAAGAACATACCTTCAATGACATCAGTGAGGAGGAGGAACGGGAAATGAGTAGCTCGGCATCCAACCTTGTGCAAATGGGGTCTTTCATGCTGTCCTGCCTGTTGAGGGACCCTCGTATAAAAAGGCTGAAGGAGAACGACCTGTACTGGGTGTCCACGCTACTAGACCCCCGGTATAAGCAGAAAGTGGCGGAAATGTTACCGAATTACAACAAGTCGGAAAGGATGCAGCATTTGCAAAATAAATTAAAAAGTATGCTTTACACAGCGTATAAGGGTGATGTCACAGCACAACGGGAATCTAACAGGGGGAGAGGTGGAAGTCATCCTCATCCTCCTCCTCCCACGACCACGCCGTCAAGGACAGGACGCTTTACAGACGTGTTGTTGATGGAGGACATGCGGACCTTTTTAAGTCATATGCATCGCCACAGCCCTTCGGGATCCACCCTCAGAGAGCGACTCGACCGACAGGTAGCAGACTACCTCGCCTTAACTGCAGATATCGACACTCTGAGGAGCTATGAACCCCTTGACTACTGGGTGTGCAGGCTTGACCTGAGCTATCCCAATTTGCGATAGAACTTCTGGCCTGCCCCGCTTCAAGTGTCCTGTCAGAAAGGACCTTCAGTGCAGCAGGAGGTATTGTCACTGAGAAGAGAAGTCGCCTAGGTCAAAAAAGTCTAGATTACCTCACCTTTATTAAGATGAATGAGGGATGGATCCCGAAGGGACTGACACTGGGCGATACATTCGATTAAAAAAGGCCTGATGAGATGAGCTGCCTTGGGCTAAAAATGGTCCACACGCTGCTGTATTTTAGCTCTGAATGACGTTTGACTTGCGTGACTTATCCGCCACCAACTAGGGTTCAAGCCGCCATGTTTTAGGGCACTTTCTGCCTGTGAAACAAACATCAATTTTTCTGGCCGCTGCTACAGCAGCGGTTGCAACAATACCAAATTTTTCAGGCATGTGTACATGCCTAATTTTTAGGCCCACTGGTGCAGCACTGTGGCTTCAAAAACCAAACCAAAAAAAAATCCTCCAAGATGGCACCAATATACCAGTGGTCTAAGCATCTTCCCACCTTGGCCTAAAAAGGGGAGGTGATTCAACAATTAAAAATCTCTGCCATTTACACGTCCACTGATAGGAGACGCGGAAGGTATTAAACTGATATGAACAATACTAAACTCACCACTCCTATCTGGTGGCACATTAGCTTGCCCGCGCAGTGCCCCAAATTTCAAGTAAGAGGACCGAACAAGCATCTTCTTCCATCTCCCTGTTACATAAATCAATGCCATATCCATAGAAATTGTAGAGAATATCCAGGATAGTTTTACAGGGCCAAATCATGTCGCCTGTTGAAAGAGGTGACCTTGCTCGGGTCCCAGGTGTGCGGTTCCTAAAATGGCTGCCATATACATGTCCTCTGATAGGAGACGCGGAAGGTATTAAACTGATATGAACAATACTAAACTCACCACTCCTATCTGGTGGCACATTAGCTTGCCCGCGCAGTGCCCCAAATTTCAAGTAAGAGGACCGACCAAGCATCTTCTTCCATCTCCCTGTTACATAAATCAATGCCATATCCATAGAAATTGTAGAGAATATCCAGGATAGTTTTACAGGGCCAAATCATGTCGCCTGTTGAAAGAGGTGACCTTGCTCGGGTCCCAGGTGTGCGGTTCCTAAAATGGCTGCCATATACACGTCCACTGATAGGAGACGCGGAAGGTATTAAACTGATATGAACATTTACTAAACTCACCACTCCGAGTGCTGTTATTTATTAAATTTTTTTGTGGTGAGGCTTTACAGGACAGAGTGCTTCTCCACGGGACATTTTAACTCACGGGCAGCTGGCTCATCAAGGAACCAGAGCAGCTTGACCGAGGTGACCTTGCTCGGGTCCCAGGTGTGCGGTTCCTAAAATGGCTGCCATATACACGTCCACTGATAGGAGACGAGGAAGGTATTAAACTGATATGAACAATACTCCACTCCTATCAGTAGGTCCGTCCCATTGTGATTTATGCCCCCCACCCACCGCGCAGGGATGGGGGCCGGGGGGGAGGAAAGTAGGCCCCCCCCTTTGTGATTTATGGCCCCCACCCACTGCGCAGGGGTGGGGGCCGAGGGGGGGAGGACAGTAGGTCCCCCCCATTGTGATTTATGGCCCCCACCCACTGCGTAGGGGGGACAGTCTCTATTCTGCTCTGTGTCAGTGTGTATCATGGTCTCTGTGGACGGTGAACAGTCTCTATTCTGCTCTGTGTCAGTGTGTATCATGGTCTCTGTTGACAGGGAACAGTCTCTATTCTGCTCTGTGTCAGTGTGTATCAGGGATCATTAGGATAGGTGTCAATCCATATCTGCCAAGTGACCCTATGTAGGGGGAACAGTCCCTATTCTGCTCTGTGTCAGTGTGTATCAGGGATTTGACTATCTTTATTCAGATTCAAAAATTACAATTCCAGGAAAAATTTAACAAACATTTACAAGAACATGTTATGCACATCATAGAAACAACGTAAACCTCTTTAAAGCCACAAACTTAAGACAAAAAATACGTACACACAATGTGTAAGGGTTTGAAAGAATATTCTGAATCCTTACATGTTTACTTTATCGTTTGTTTGATTTTTGTGAACCATATATAAACTACAAGCAGCGTGAAAACTATAAAAACTCAAGTGGCCATGCTGATCAAATTAAATAGTATGCTTTACACAGCGTATAAGGGTGAT
Source organism: Pelobates fuscus (assembly GCF_036172605.1). Lineage (NCBI taxonomy): Eukaryota > Metazoa > Chordata > Amphibia > Anura > Pelobatidae > Pelobates > Pelobates fuscus. Next base: position 204,231,479 of record NC_086317.1, on the reverse strand, counting down.
GTCACAGCACAACGGGAATGTAACAGGGGAAGAGGTGAAAGTCATCCTCCTCCTCCCACGACCACGCCGGCAAGGACAGGACGCTTTAAAGACGTGTTGTTGATGGAGGACATGCGGACCTTTTTAAGTCATATGCATCGCCACAGCCCTTCGGGATCCACCCTCAGAGAGCGACTCGACCGACAGGTAGCAGACTACCTCGCCTTAACTGCAGATATCGACACTCTGAGGAGCGATGAACCCCTTGACTACTGGGTGTGCAGGCTTGACCTGAGCTATCCCAATTTGCGATAGAACTTCTGGCCTGCCCCGCTTCAAGTGTCCTGTCAGAAAGGACCCTATCTGCCAAGTGACCCTATGTAGGGGTAACAGTCTCTATTCTGCTCTGTGTCAGTGTGTATCATGGTCTCTGAGGACGGGGAACAGTCTCTATTCTGCTCTGTGTCAGTGTGTATCAGGGGCTTTGAGGACAGGTGTCAATGTTAGGTGATTTCTGCCCTTTATGGATTAAAAGCAGACTCTGCATCAACTGTGCAATTTTCCATGGGAGTTTTGCCATGGATCCCCCTCCGGCATGCCACAGTCCAGGTGTTAGTCCCCTTGAAACAACTTTTCCATCACTTTTGTGGCCAGAAAGAGTCCCTGTTGGTTTTAAAATTCGCCTGCCCATTGAAGTCAATGGCGGTTCGCGCGGTTCGCGCGGTTCGCCGGTTCGCGAACATTTGCGGAAGTTCGCGTTCGCCGTTCGCGAACCGAAAATTTCGGGTTCGCGACAACACTACTATTGACATTACTTCGGGTGAGTCTGCTTCAGATAATGACATCAATGATGACTCTACACACCCTGCTACTTTTTTAGATGCTCCAGAAATTGGTTAGTCAACCAGGAGCCGCGCAAGAGGAACAGAAAGCGCAGAACATGGCGAGGCAACAAGGGTAAAAAGCATGACGAGGGGCAAACCACCTCACAAGAAGTGATACCAATCTTCAATCTGTCTCAGAGGCCACTGAGTCAAGAGGAAACTGACTTGTTGTGTCGGGGACTATCATTCGTTCCTATAACTAACCCAAATCAATTTAAGTGGAACATCGAGTTATTCAAATATTTCAGAAACATGTGCCTTAAAGAATATTTTGACATATTGAATATAGCAAAAAAAATAAAAAACGCCAGTGAATGAAATGAAAGAGAAATTCTGTCTCAAATCCACGTGTAAACCTCACACGAACAAAGCTTCAATCAGAACATTCCTGGATATGACTAATAAAGATGCACAGAAGGCATAAATACCAAAACACCTCGAAACACCAACGCTAATTGATAAAATAACTGGCAGATGATCCATCAATAGTGAGGAGGAATAGTCCTTTTGGACTATCAATTTTATGCAGAGGTATTAAAACAGAAACTCCAGATCCGCAACACATACAAATTATTGGAATGGGATGAAACCAAAGCCATCCAGAACAGCATTCAAGAAATACTCACTATGGGATTGAGGGAAGGCTACATAGACTTGGAACTATATCAATTCCTAAACAAAATCCATCCACGTACCCCTGTAATTTACGTCCCATAGTGTCCGTGATTAATGAACCACTTGCAAAGTGGCTAGAGAAACTCTTCAAGAAGCCAGTCATGGAGTTACAAACTTGCATAAAAGATACTCTGGCACTCCTGACAAAGATTGACAAAATAGAATTCAATAGAATTCAAGGAACACAAACCAATTTTAATCACCATGGACGTACAAAGTCTTTATACTGTATTTCCACATGAGGAGGCAGTGGATGCAATTAGAACAGTCTTGTTAAGTTCAACATCATATAAAGGTCCACCAATAGAATTTTGTTATAGAGCTTCTGTTGTGAGATTTGGAGACTAATTATTTTAATTTTCAAGATGAGTGGTATTTACAAATCTCAGGAACATCGATTGGGGGCAGCTATGGCCCCCATGTATGCGAATGCGTATATGTACGTATATGGGAAGAAAAACATACTAGCACCATATAGACACTTTTTCCAGGAATATTATCGTTTCATAGATGATCTCCTGATTATATGAACTGGAACGATTATTGAAGCTTATACAATGGTGGAACAGTTGAACGATCTATCATCACCTATAAGAATGACCGCTAACATCAGTCCAAATACAGTGCAATATTTAGATTTGAAATTATCCACAGGACAGAAAAGGTTGAATATAGTCTGTATACAAAGGGTACGGATTGCAAAACATTGCTCCATGCACAGAGTGCTCATTCAATGGCACTAAAGAAATCTTTACTAAAATCACAGTACTTAAGAGTTATAAGAAACAACTCTAATGAGAATGTTAGGGAAAACTACAGGAGATGACAAGGAAGTTCATGGACTGTGTGTACCAGTGCCAAGCCCTAGATAAAGCTTTGGAGGAAGCAAGAGGCACCCTCAACCCAGAAATTGGTCTTCTCAATGACCTTCCATCAATCTACTCCACTGACTTCTTCAGCCATTAGAAAAAAATTGCAAATCAGTGCTCACCTTATATGAAGCCTACTATAAATTGGCTCCAAGTATGCAGGCTTTGGGTCAAATGTAAATTGTAAGATTTTTAATTACTGGTTAAAAAGAAAAGGGTACAGAATAAAGCCCCAGTGTTCTCCACTTGAACAACCTGAACAATTTCCATTATCAACTACTCTCTGCACTCTGTCTTTACACCAAAGTTCAGTCAAAGTATAAGCATTTTCATCGTAACCTTTTCGCAGAAACCTATTTAATGCCAAAGCAAAGTCCAGGTACATTATATACACTCACAATGTTTGCTTATGCTGACTTTATAGAATGCAATTAAATTAGCTTGACGTATTTTAACGTTTCATCTGCTGCATATTATTTATTCAAGGGGACACTATAGGCACCTTCAGCTCATTGAAGTGGTCTGGGTGCAGTGTCCAAGGCCCCTTAATCCTGCAATTGTAATTTTTGCAATTTTTGATAATCTGTAATAATTACGTTGACGCTGGACCTCCTCCCGCTTTGCATAAGGACATCCAGGGTCACCCAAAACCCCATAGGAAAGCATTATACAGGAGGAAGAGTGGAGGCAGAGCCTGAACCAGTGCTGAGGGACATCAGCACTGTAATCGGGTAAATGATAAAGCTGTTTTTAACCCCTTCAATACCACAAAGTAGGGGGGGCCCAAAGGAGGGGAGCACTATAGGGAGCTATAGTTCCTGGAAAACAACTTTAGTTTGCCTTTAACCCCTTAAGGACTGAGCCAAATGCACAAAAGTGGCTTCTCAAAAAGACTGGGCATTGCCCCATTGGCAATACCTTGGGTTGTCTACTATTGCAAATGGTATGCCATCATGAATAATTTTCATTCCTGGACTACCATACGGTCTCAAAGGCAACATTCCCAATCTGGCGAATTTCAATGTGAAAAAACTGAAACACAAGCCTTATATTTGACTCTGTAACTTTTGGAAACACCATAAAACCTGTACTGAGGGATACTGTTATACTCAGGAGACTTCGCTGAACACAAATATTAATGTTTCAAAACAGTAAAACGTATCACAACAATTATATTGTCAGAGTAAGTGCCATTTGTGTGTGAAAAATGTAAAATGTGACACTTTCACTGACGATATTATCGTTTTAATACATTTTACTGTTTTGAAACACTAATATTTGTGTTCAGTGAAGTCTTCCAAGTAAAACAGTACACCCCATGTACAGGTTTTATAGTGTCTTGGAAAGTTACAGGGTTAAATATAGTGCTAGCAATTAAATTCCCTGGACTTTCGGGCTCGGTTGTCAGGCAGGTCCCGCAAATTGTAATAAATAAAATGACCTAATTATATAAAATATTACATATATATATATATATAATGGAAAATTTATTCATACTTACCGTAATTTTATTTTCCTGGTCATATGCCATGGCAGCACAACATTGGGTAGCTCCTCCCTATCCCATTTGGACAGGAATAATAATGAAGCGGTATAAGTACCACCTCCTACCCCTCCTTCCCCAGTCACGTTTTTCAGCAATAGTCCCGGGTGGGACCCTTGTGCTGCCATGGCATCTGATCAGGAAAAGAAAATTACGGTAAGTATGAATACATTTTCCATTTTCCTGGCCATATCCATGGCAGCACAACATTGGGTAATACCCAAGCAATAAACCAGGGAGGGAAAGAGACACAGACTCCAAAATTTTGAATGCAAAGTGTATTAACACCACAATAAGTGACAAACATAGAAATCAGGCATCGGATACAAATAGAACCGATTTAGTAAATTGATCAGATAGACCTGCTCTGAAATCAATTTGGTAGCTTTTAATGAAAGTGTTAGTGGAAGACCATGTGGCCGCTTTACAAATTCAGGAGAGACATTAGCTGTGGCTGCCCAGGAAGATGAGAGAGCCCTAGTGGAATGGGCTTTAAGACCCACAGGGACCGGATATCCATCAGATTGATAAGCCAGAATAATAGCTGCTACTATCCACCTGCTAATTGTAGATTTGGGAGCTTGTGAGCCTTTTTTACAGCCGCTATGAAGGACAAAAAGACTGTGAGAAGAGCGCCAAGCAGAAGTCCTTTCAATATATATCTGGAGGCATCTCACTAGATCCAGAGAAGACAGGTCAGTAGAATTCCCACTTTCTTGGGATTCAGACCTCAGAGATGGAAGAACAATATCCTCGTTGATGTGAAAGGAGGAGGTGACTTTAGGTCGAAATCCAGGAACCGTACGGAGGATAACTCTCTGTCCTTGTGAAAGACCGTAAAAGGCTCCTTAATGGATAGAGCGTGGAGCTCAGAAACTCTTCTGCCGGAAGCTAGGGCGATCAGCAAAGCAGTCTCAATAGAGAGAACATGCAGAGAAATAATTTCAAATGGCTCAAAGGGCTCCAATTTTAAGGCATTCAGGACCAAAGGGAGATTCCAGGATGGAACAAATAGCTTAATCTCCATGCCATGACATTGAGTGAAACAGGATTTGGATGCAACACCGGACCCTGGAACAGAAGATCCGGAGCTCTGGGGAGTGGGAGAGGAGGTTCCACCGAAAGACTTTGAAGCAGGGGAAACCGAGGTCTTCGAAGCCAATAAGGCGCTATCAGGATGAGAGATACTTGCTCTGTTCTCATCTTCCTCAGAAGTGGGAGAATCAGTGGAAATGGGGGAAACGCATACCCCATCTTGAATCTACAGGGGCTTGATAAAGCATCCCTTCCCAGTGCTAGATGGTCTTCTTCTTTCGTGAACAAATGTTCTACTTTTCTGTTGGCCCGAGTGGCTACTTGTGGGAGACCCCATTTGTCCACAATCATGCGGAATACTCTGTCCGATAGGCACCATTCCCCCGGATCTATCCTGGATCTGCTGAGGAAATCTGCTAGTTGATTCCGTTTCCCTGGTAGATGGATGGCTTTAAGGCCTGCCAGGTTTCTCTGAACCCACCACATCAGTTGTTTCATGATTTCCATCATCTTGCAGCTCCTGGTACCTTCTTGGGGATTGACATAGGATACCACGGTGGAGTTGTCTGTTCTTATCTTCACCCATTGACCCTTGAGATGAACCGAGAAGTGTTTCAAAGCTTTGAGGACAGCCAGAAGCTCTAGCAAATTGGAATGAACATTGTTTGCCCTGAAACTCCATTCTTCCTGTGCAAAGTCATGGAGACAATGAGCGCCCCATCCCTACTGGCTGGCATCCGTTGTCACTGTTATCCATGCGATGTCTCCTAGTGGAAAACCCTTGGAAAGGTGTCCTTTGTTTAGCCACCACATCAGAGAATGGCGCACAGTCAGGGGTAACTTGATGGGTTGGAGCAGGTTCCTGGAGGAGAATTGCATCAGGAAATTGGCTTGAAATGGTCTCATTCTCCACTGTGCCCATCTGGTCAGTCCTATTGTGGAGGGCATAGAACCTAGGAGGCTCATTATTGCCTTTGCAGGGGCAACCCTGGATTTCAACATCCTTCTCAATAGTTTCCTGAGTTTCAGCATTCTTGCCGATGAAAGTTGGACAGTGCCCTTCAGAGTGTCGAAGTGAGCACCTAAGTAAATCATAGATTGCATTGGGTGGAGGTGGCTCTTCTTGGTGTTGATCTTCCAGCTGTGGGCTTGCAGGAACTGAATGCTGGTAATAGCATTGGATGTCAGTGAATCTTCGTTGTTTCCTATGATCAAGATGTCGTCCAAATAATGGTAGATAGCGATGTTCTGCTTTCTGAGTTCTGCAATTAGAACAATCAATACCTTTGTAAATGTTCTCGGGGCTGTGCTCAGTCCAAACGGGAGGGCTCTGAACTGGAAATGTCCTTCTTCTACAGCAAACCTCAGAAACCTTTGATGGGTTTGGGCAATGGGTATGTGAAAATATGCGTCTAACAGATCTATAGACAGCATCCATTGCTTGGGTGACACTACTTTTATTATAGACTGCAGGGATTCCATTTTCAATCTGCGAATGTGCAGATGCTTGTTTAGCCTGTGCAGAATGGGTCTCCATCCCCCTGAGGATTTTTTCGTTAAGAAAATGTGGGAATAAAACCCTTGAGTTCTTTCGTCTGCTGGTACCTTGATGATGACCTTCTCCTTCTGCAAGGAAAGGATGAAGTTTCGTAGGGCCATGCACTTTTCTTTGTCCCCTGGCCACTTTGTGAGGTGAAAGGACCTGTTGGGAGGATGTTTGAAGAATTCTAGAAGGTATCCTCTCCGAATAATATCCAGCACCCAACTGTCGCTTGTGGATTTGCCCCATATTGGTAGATATTGAAGAAGACAAGCCCCAACACCTTTGGATTTGGGAATTATGTAGTCATAAATCCCTCAGATTTTTGGAGGAAGAAGAACCGCGTGACTTGCCTCCTCTGCTTCCAGATTGGGCTCCTTTCCCAGGTTGAAATCTAGAATATTCTCTACCAGGCTTGTATGACCTACTGTCTCGAAAGGAATGGTACTCTTTTCAGGCACGAAAGGATCCTTTATATTTCCTCTCCTGAGGTAAAAAGGCTTTATTACCTGCAGCCGCCCTCTTAATGCATTCGTCCAAGTTCTTACCAAACAACATACTCCCGTGGAATGGCAAGGAACACAAACTATTCTTGGAGGAAGCATCGGCTGCCCAAGATCTGAGCCAAAGCGCACGTCTGGAGGAAATCGAAAAGGACATATTTCTAGCAAGATTTCTTACTAGATCCACTGATGCCTCGGATGAGAAATCAATGGCTAAACACATATCTCTTAGGCCATCCACAATGGAGGAATGGCTTCTGCCACTCCTGATGTCCTCCTCCAGCTCCTGTAGCCAAACCTTCATAGCTCTTGTAACTGACGTGAGAGCAACAGCAGGGTGGAGACTCGTGCCTGAGGCTACATAGGATTTGGAAAGGTAGTACTCCATCTTACGATCCATTGGATCCCTGAAGGAACCTGCATCGTCCACAGGTAGGGTAGTGTGCTTGGCTAATCTGACAACTGCAGCATCAACCTTGGGTGGAAGATCCCATGTTTCTGCATCTTTGGGATCAAACGGATATAACCTGGAGGACTTCCCTTTTGCAGATGATCTCCTATCAGATCTGGACCATTCTTCCTTAATAAGATCCCTAATTGTGGCATGCACAGGGAAAGCCGCTCTTTTCCTTCTAAGATCAGAGAAATAGCGGTTAGACGTAGAGGGTTCCTCCTCCAAGGGTTCCTTTAAGGTGATGGTTTCTCTGACCCGTGCAATTAAATTATCCACTTCTGCTGGTACCAGGAAGTCAGGATCTGGCATAGCATCCTCCTCCGAGGAAAAAGCTAGGTCTCTCAGCGAAGCTGAATCCATAAACTCATCTTCCGAGTTTCCTGGAGACAAATCTGAGGGCTCAGAATATCTAGGTCGCTTGTGGGTCTTTCCAACCTCTCTGATGCCCTGGGCAACTGCATGCTTAATAAGTTGCATAATGTCCGGTGTTGAATGAGAAGGTCCTGCAGCTGCTGAGAGACAATCCGAACAGAGATGTTTCCCTTCTATGGCTCTGTTATCACAGGATAAGCATAGCGTCCTTTTGGGCGACTTCCCTTTGGACGATCCTGAAGTCTGTGTACTTTTAGCACTGCAATACACCAAACGTGCTTATTAGTACATTACCACTCTTTTTTTTTTGTATATGAAAAGATGGCTTACCTATATTGCTTAGATTGTGACCTATTATGGTGAGAAGAATCCGATTCCCTGGATCTTGAACGAGAATCCATCTGTAAATAATTGATGGAACAGCGCAACTTAAATCAAGAAGAAGAAAATATAAGAAATAGGAAATAGTAATAGGGAAAAAACTTACTTTACGTTTTGGAAAAAAAGGAACCTGGAAAGGTGAAGAACCAACAGTATCGAGAACTTTATGGTGCAGAAATACTTTCCAGTAGGATAAAAATTCAGCCTGCCCCAAAAAGAGGTCTGGCGCTTTAAGAAGGGCATCTGACGTCATCGCGCATGCGCAAACACACGAAAAAACGCGCGAACGGCCTAAATTGGTAAGATATACAAACGGCTTTAGCGCGCGAACGCGCTACAAACTACCGAACGCCGCGCATGCGTCCCGGAGCTTACAAACGCCGTGCAGGCGCACAGGAAACCCCTGAACGTTGCGCAGGCGCACAGGAAACTCCCAAACGCCGCGCAGGTGCACAGGAACCACAGAACGGCGCACAGAATACACTATAGGCGCAAGGAGGTTCCTTAGAGTGGGAGAAGCAGGCCACGTACCGGCAAATGATCCTGGTGGTAAGTACAAATCCACTTGAGCCATTACCTTGTTACTGGTGGGAGAAATCCAATCAGAAAACCAGCTTAATTCAATGGCCCTTCACTTGCTACCCCTGGGGTCATTGCAAGATCATAGAAAGGAAAAAACCCTGGTCACTAAAGAGGGTTTTCTCCAGGGGGACACCTTTGCGCAGGGCCGTATACTGGAGACTTCCCAGGGGAGAGAGGGTGAACTCCCCAGGGGCCAGAGGAACTAATCCTCAGGTAAGCCATAAAAGAAAATCTCTATAGTCTTTAACCCCTTAAGGACACATGACATGTGTGACATGTCATGATTCCCTTTTATTCCAGAAGTGTGGTCCTTAAGGGGTTAAAAGACCGACATGTCCTAGGGATAGGACAGGAAATAAAGACTGGGGAAGGAGGGGTAGGAGGTGGTACTTATATGACTTAATTATTATTCCTGTCCAATGGAGATAGGGAGGAGCTACCCAATGTTGTGCTGCCATGGATATGGCCAAGAAATATAAATATATACGTATGTGGGTGTATATGTATATATATATCATTTTTAAATATTTTTTTATTCATATATAGGTGTGTATATATATAGTGATAAATACGTATATATATGTATAATGATATATATATTATTTTGTTCTACATGTATTTTGATATCAATATATATATATATATATATATATTAGAAAAATATAGTTAGAACGAAATAACACATATATCAATTTTTTAATTATTTATATTTTATTATTTATATATTTTTTATTTTTTAACGTATTTACATATTTATTTATTTTATATTATATATAAATATATAATTTTTTATATATATGTATGTATTTAATCAATATCATTCTACGTGTATTTTGATATTAATATATATATATATATATATATATATAATTATATATATTAATATTAAAATACACTTAGACAGTGTATGTGTATATATATATATACTTAGACCATATATATAATACATACAAAAGCGATGTAAAGCGCTGCGGAATTTGATGGCGCTATATAAATATCATAATAATAATATATATATATATGATCTAAATATATATAATTGCATTTTAAACTGCTTTAAATTTGTATTTTTTTTTATTTTACAGGCAGCAGGTGGACTACCTGTCATTCCAGGCACTCCCCCTGCTGGCACTGCTGTGGACGGCTATGCTGTCCATGTGATCGTGAGGTCCTTGCAAGGACCTTGCAATCACATGGCCCAGGGAGGCCAGAACGGCAGCAGGAGAACTCCCTGGGATGCCATGTGATTACCCCCGGGTAAGTCCATAGGACGGTGGGGACGTGCTATGCCGCCCACCGATGTTTAGAGCTGGGTCCCCAAGGACAGCATAGCACGCCCGCCGTCCTTATGGGGTTAAGCTATATGTTACTGAGGCTTTACTTTATTTTTTTCATAAATACTCAATTTTTTGAACATGTCAGCTGCGGATTCCTGGTCACGATTGGTTTCTGGTGATTCCCAAGTTGCACATGCACAGTCAATGTTTGATCCCTCGACTGTCTCTCTAACACTCTAGTCCCTATTCACAAAATAATAATAAAACATAGCCAGTCCAAGTTAGCTCTACTCATCTTATTTAAAGTTGTTAGCTGGCTACTGTGGCTGGGTGGCTGCTGTGACTGGAAGTCTGGCTGCTGTGGCTGGTTGGCACTCATGCTGGCAGCTGTGACTAGCAGACTTGTGTGGCTCTCTGGCTGGCAGGCCACTTTCTTGCCCCAGTCCCTTTGTGCATCTGTTTCTCCCTCAACCACTTTGTGTGTCTCTTTTTTTCCCTTGCCCTCTGTATATATTTTTACCCTTCCCCTCTGTATGTCTTTTCTCCAGCCTATCTGTGTCTCTTTGTCTCCCCCAGTTCCTCTGTGTTTTTTGTCCCCACTCGGCCCCTCTGTGTGTCTCTTTGTCCCCCCTCAACCCCCTTCTGCCCTTTCTTCTCTTGTGCCCTTCTTTTGCCCCCTTCCTGTACCCTACTTCTGTCTCCCCCTCTCCTCCTGTGCCCTTCATTTGTCCCCCTCTCCCTTCCTGTGTCCTTCTTTTGTCCCCCTCCCCTCCCGTGACATTTTTTGCTTCCCCTTTTCCCTACTGTGCCCTTCTTTGTCTCCTGTAGCGTGGCCAAGCAGTCTGACTGCGGTAGAGAAGCTTCTCTTTCCCTACCCGGTCTGCAGTGCTCTCAGATCCTGTCAGACCAGGTGGGGGAAACAGAAGCTCCTGTACCTGCTTGGCAACGATACATGGAGTGACCGTCATGTGCTCCCGGCGGGCGCTCATTGTTGCGGCGGCATTCCCACATGTCAAGGGGAATGCCGCCGGATCCTTACCTGTCCTGCAGACACCTGCCGGGTCCGCTCATGCCCGGGAGTGGACTGGGACACGGCGGGCACATCTTGGTCTGGCGGCATTCCCACGTGGTAATGGGAATGCCGCCCATCACTCACCTAAGCTCCTGATGGTGGCTCCTCCCCCTCACATAGCGTCGGGGTATGCAATCATTAGAGACACCGACCGCAGCAGATTAGAGGCTTTTAAGGGTTTATAATTAACCCTTAGAGTGCCATTTCATCCTGAACGTGTGGGTGTGTCACACACACACGACCACTATCACATGCTTCCCTGCAGCCAATCATGGAGCATTTTAGGCTATATATACCTTTTTTGTTCATTTCTCTGTGCCCTGTCGTGGTTTCCATTGTGGTTATCCGAGAGTGTGTTTCTGGTATTGATTCTAGTGTATTTGACCTTGGCTTTCCTTCTGACTATCCAATCTCTGTATTCCTTGACCTTTGGCTTGGCTCCTGACTTTTCTGACTTCTATATTCCTTGACCCTGGGCTTGTTCATTGTTTCTATGATTTCTGCGTTCTTGTCCATATCCTGTCTTGTGTTTTTTTTCTTTTATACGTTAAATCCGGCCATTCTAAGGCCCGTAATTTGTCTTTGGGTTTTCTTTAATTTTTACGTACGTTCTGCGTGTTGGGCATCAGCTATTCCTGACAGGCTGTCAGTCAATCCCTGGCTGTAATACAGCTCATTGAAAAGGGGGAAGACAGGAGCATACTAGCACTGTTGAGCTAACGGAAGCAGAAAGAAATCTTCCTAGCTGTCTGAGTTTTTGCCTCCAATTCTAAAAATGCTGATTTATATTGAAATGTGCACTTTTATAACCTGTCACAAATATGACAGACTCCATACACATAAAGTGTTCATGTGTCTGGAGTGTTCCTTGATTGAAACCACAGTTGAATACATATATTTTGACTCATCATGTGGAATCTCTGTGATGATATAGCTAAGGGTAAATGTTCTGGTGTGTCTTAGACTTGCCTTATTTACCTAACTCTATTAATATATGACTCCTTGTATCTGCACAGGAAGATCTGTATCTAGCAGAAGGTTGTGTTTACTTGTATGCAGATCAGTGCGTGTGTGTGCAGACAGAGCAACCTATTAGTCCCATTTCATTTAATTCTATTGTCAACACATATCTAATTTATTTCCCTCTCTGCGTCTCGTCAAGTGTTTTAATCAGTGGTTCCAATTAATTAGCCTGGAGCTGCGCTTCTCATATTAGCATTTATGCAAATGAGAGATCCAAACCAATCATGAAACTCGTAGCTTCATACATTTTATTAGCAACTAGAAAAGTAAATACACAAAAAGCTATTTAATTCATCAAAGCACAGAACTAGTAATGAGCAACAAAATCCAGCCCCAAGCAAAGATGATCAAACACAAGGAAACTGTTCACTAAAAACCTCTATGTCTGGCACTAAATTTTGGTTCATCTTTCTTTATCTATTTAAGTTGTAGACATGTGCAATTTGTTTCGGGCCGAATATGAATTTGGACGAATTTCGGACAATTCGGACATTAGGTCCTCCCCCCTCATTCTAATTTAGGGCCCCAACCCACCGCTCAGGGGTGGGGGCCAGGGGGGAGGACATTAGGTCCCCCCAATTATTATTTAGGGCCCCCACCCACCACTCAGGGGTGGGGCCAGGGGGGAGGACATTAGGTCCCCCCCTAATTAGTATTTAGGGCCCCCACCCACTGCTCAGGGGTGGGGGCCAGGGGAGAGGACATTAGGTCCCCCCCTAATTTGTATTTAGGGCCCCCACCCTGCCGCTCAGGGGTGGGGGCCAGGGAGGAGGACATTAGGTCCGCTCCCAATTAGTATTTAGGGCCCTCACCCACCGCTCAGCGGTGGGGGCCAGGGGGAGGACAATAGGTCCCACCCTATTATTCCAGTTTAGGGTCCCCACCCGCCGCTCAGCGGTGGGGACTCGGGAGGGGGGGGACCTCTGAGCACAGTAATCTTTACTTAGCATTAGTAAATTTGGCTGAAAAAACAATTTAGGTCTTTCAGCCTTTTGGTAGATAACTCCCTAATACCGTGGGAATTAGGGAGTTAACTACCAAGCGGCTGCAAGAGAAGTTCCGAAATACCGAAATTCCGAAGTGCCGAAGTTGCCAAAGATCCGAAGTGTCGAAGTGCCGATTTGCCGAAGTGCTGAATTGCCGAAGTCACGAATTTCGGAATGATGAACTAAACCAAAAAATGTTCCCATGCACATGCCTATTAAGTTGTCTACATCACAATTTTAATCAGAGGCACATAGAAATGCTAACCTAGTAAATAGTAAAATATAAACATCAGTAAGCACTGTCCCTTATATCTGATTTTTTTATTTTTTTGAGCAGACCTGATGAAAATGAACGTATACCCTGTCAGTTATGCTTGTTATAGAAAGAAAAGGACCAGGATTCAATTGAAAGCAATGCATCAAACTTCTCTGGAGCAAAAAACTAATAATTGCCAAGATGCTGAAAAAATATGGATAAACTGTACTTCATTCTATAACTATGTACACCTTAATAGCTCCATCTACTGTCCAGTCTGGCAAACAGACTCATAATGAATGATATTACCATAAAGGATACCACACTCTCCTGGATCCCAGGGTGCAACTGTGCATGAGGTTAGCCAATCCTCACAATGTAATTTTCAGAAAATAAATGATGGTCCAGCCACTCAATGTAAATCCAAAGTGAGCAGGTTTATTGGAGCAGATGAAAGCAACATTTTGGCCTTTGTCAAGCTTGACTTTTCCGCCCTGTTGTGGGCCGGAACATTGCTTTTATCTGTTCATATAATCCTGCTCACTTTAGATTTACCTTGAGTGTCTGGAATATCATTTATTTTCTGAAAATCATAACGAAAGATGGCTGATTTTGCTTCTCCAACATGTCCATCATATTTTTAATTCTGTTTGTCTATCCTTGTGTCTTTTTTTTTTGCTGTCAGAGTTAATATGACAGATACACTTCAATAGTCTTCCAGATAAATATTCTGGGATTTATTAACTAAACAGAGAATTATGGTGAATTGGAAGCCAAGCTGTAAAATGTAAGCTACAAATGCTGATTTGGAAACATTCTCCAATGATATAGTCACAGCTCGGCTTTTTTAAATATATATTTTACAATTCAGTTTTTAGTTTACTGCAATTGAGAGCTTAGTGAGTTAACCCCCGACCCCTTATAAATAAACAAATAAATAAATAAATGTAGAATTTAAATGCTGCCATATGAAATTAATTAATTAATCATGGTGGTTCCTGTGGGATCCCTTCTGTAATGAATGAATTGATTTCCTCTGGCAGTATGTGAGTTCTATGTTTATTTATTTATTTTAAGACTGTTTTATTAGGAAGAACTGATTGTTTTTCTCATTTTTGAAAAATATCACAGGAAAGAGTATGTGTTTGCTCTGTCCAGGAAAATTGTCAGAAGTGGTAAGTCTAATTTTTTTGTTTTGCTTTCTCTTTGCAATACATAGATTTTAAGTCAAAGTGAAAATATAACTGCGGGGAAATAAATCCGTTTTTAACCTTTACGCTAAAAAGCAATTTTTTGTTTATTTCAGAAAATTTCAATGTGACAAACTGCCTGGCACCCCGACTGGGTACCTTCGTCAACCACTGCTTCCTAGTAATCCTTGAGTACCATAACCAGCGTAAAACCCACAAATTGCCGCAGCTTGTTTGGGGCCTCGCAATTCTCCACCCACCATGGACCCAAGACCAGGATCTAGCTTCCAGTGGGTAGACCTCTCCTAGTCCAGAGAGCAGTAGCAAGTGTTGTAATCCAGGGAAGTATTGTGATTATAGCAATCCCCAGAGTAAATATAGCTCTCCAATCCTCCAATCCCCTTTAATTGCAGACACAACTGCCTTATATGTAGGTCCCCATGCAAGGGGCACACCCCCCTGGACCTGAGAGTAGACTACAGTAAAAACATACACATGATTACATTGGCTCTCAGGACCAGGACACTCCCATACATTCCCTCCCCTGTGTCTGGGAGATAATTGAGTCAGCACTGTATTATACTCAATTATCTCCAGGCACAGAAAACATACATTTTTACAAAACCCCCAAAATACCTTCGAAATACATAAAAACCCCACAAAAGTTACATTGATAGACCCGATCTGGGTGACCAACATATCCAAAAATCACCCAGATCGGTTCAGGGCTTCGGGATTGTCATGGAAGCCAATTATTTGACCGACCACATGGACATGCACATGGTCCTATGCCCAAAACAGTTCCAGGGAATCAGGTCTAACGGTCGGTCTCTCTTTCTGGAGTACAAAAGTACATAAATCACATGAACAGAGCCTTTTAAAGTGCCTTGGGCAAGGTATATTGCAGGGTCCATAGTCCTGAGGCAGGAGGCTGGTAAGCAGACTCCTCCAGGAGCTCGTTGCCAGCTACCAGACCACAGGGCGTTTGTCACACTCGACTTATACTATTGATATGTAAATGGGAAAATTTAGGGTAAAATAGTCAAGCTGTGACTTCAAATTGAAAAAATAAAAATCAGTGTTAAATAGATATACTAAATAACAAAAAGACACAGTTAGCGTGTATAAATCAAAGTCCTCTCAACACCTAGATGGGATCCCCTTAACCATATACCAACAACTACTAAAATACACAAAAGGTGGAGCACTATTTGTATACTAATCTCTGGTATATTCAGACAGAAGGCCTATGACAAATATAAAAAGAAAAAGAGAAGTAATAGTGCAATATTGTCTGTACATAATTAATGTCTGTATGTAATATGGATATCACTCACAAAATTAGAGCCAATAGAAGCACCTTGCTCAAGGGTATAGAGCAGGACGATACTTGGAGGGGGATCTAAAACGTTCTTCTTGATGGTACTGGTTAGCAGGTGATGGTTAGATAGTATCAGTAGGAATGAGGCTCATCTGGAAAATATGGTATAGAATCCTTTTGTAAATATGTGCAATTCTTTTTTGTATTCCAAATAAAGTGAAAAATAAATAGCATATATATGCATAAAAACAATACGAAAAGTACAAGCTACTCCAATTCTCATATGGGAGTCTAAAGCAATTAACACCCCAAGGGCACAACGAATCCCTTTTCGTACTTCGCAGCACAACCTTACCACAGAAGAGACACCCATCACACCCACCCAACGACTAACCATAGCCAATCGAGATGAGGACATATGGACAAAACGCATGACTCAATCAGTAAGGAACAATGACAGATTCTCACTTCACCTAAAATGCAGGGACCTCCACCACACCCACCCCTCCCTTGGGTCTGCGTACTTCAGGAAGTACATGGGTGTCAAGTCTTAAATCCCAAAGTGTTCTTCTATTTCTTTTATTTTCTTTTAATTCTTTATATATTTAATTCTGCCAACGGTAGACCACAGAGTCACATACAAAATTAAATGCCTTGTACCGCTCCAGAAACACTGCACGACCACAACTATCTACACTGTACACCGAAAAGTTGTGGTAGCAAACTCTGTGAACTGCCAAACATTTTTCTGTATTGTTCAATGAACCCATGTACTGTATGCATTGTAAAATCGCTTTGTAACCAAAAAAAAAAAAGTCCAAACACAGACAAAAATTGATCTTTCCTGGAGATTTCTTCAATGTTCGATACTGTCCTTAGTTTTCTTTTTAAACCCCTGATAATTTCCCCCTGATGACCGCTGCTAATGGTCTCTAGCCCATTATATCGCCATTGGAATGCACACCGCATTTCAACTGCCGTCACTTCTGGTCCATTCATTTGCTGCTACTGCAGAGGGATGTGCAACCAACAGCGCGACTAATAGGAGCCGTGGAATGCATCACTGTGTTACACTGATGACGTGGTGCGAATACCTGCTCCCCCTCCGACTTGTATCCGGGAGCAAGACATATTGCAACGCAAATCACGATGCTGATGTGAATTGTGGGAACTGCGAGGGAGCATGGTAGAGAGACATGCTCCTCCTTCCTCCTTCCGTTCTCAGCATTAGGAGTGCCGCCGGACCGGCGAGGCTGCGGCCCGGCAGCTCCAGCGTGGAACACGGCAAGCACCCCTGACTCCTCTCAGGTAAATGGGGGGGGAGGGGGATGGGAGAAAGGTAATATAGAGAAACAAGAGAGAGAGAGACACAAGAGAGAAAGAGACACAAGAGAGAAAGAGAAAGAGACACAAGAGAGAAAGAGAGAGAGACACAAGAGAGAAAGAGACACGAGAGAGAGAGACACAAGAGAGAAAGAGAAAGAGACACAAGAGAGAAAGAGAGAGAGACACAAGAGAGAAAGAGACAGAAGAGAGAAAGAGACACAAGAGAGAGAGACACAGGAGAGAAAGAGAGAGAGAAAGAGAGAGAGACACAAGAGAGAAAGAGAGACACAAGAGAGAAAGAGAGACACAAGAGAGATAGACAACACAAGAGAGAGAGACACACAAGAGAGAAAGAGAGAGACAAGAGAGAAAGAGACACAAGAGAGAAAGAGAAAGAGTCACAAGAGAGAAAAAGACACAAGAGAGAAAGAGACACAAGAGAGAAAGAGACACAAGAGAGAAAGAGAAAGAGACACAAGAGAGAAAGAGAGAGACACAAGAGAGAGAGACACAAGAGCGAAAGAGAAAGAGACACAAGAGAGAGATACACAAGAGAGAAAGAGAGAGAGACACAAGAGAGAAAGAGAGAGAGACCCAAGAGAGAGAGAGAGAAAGATACACAAGAGAGAGATACAAGAGAGCAATAGAAAGAGACACAAGAGAGAGAGAGAGAGAGAGAGAGAGAGAGAGAGACAAGAGAGAAGGAGAGAGACACAAGAGAGAGAGAGAAACGAGAGAGAAAAAGAGAGAGAAAGAGACACAAGAGAGAGAGAGAGAGACACAAGAGAGAGAGAAAGAGATATACATATTTATGCCTTTAATATTTACACATATATTCATGTACATTTATATATGCATAATACACAGAGAAATTTCATTGATATGTACCATATGTAATGAGCAGATATTGGCCCAGTCTTGTTGCTAGGTACATACTCCAGCACAATAACATATTTAAAGTGAAGAGCGCACCCACAGGACTTCAAAATAAACAAGAGAACGTCAATTTTTCACAGTTGTGCCCTACATACATTCACCATTTCAGTCCCATTACCAAGCTTCCCTTACTATGTCAAGGTAGTCGGACTGAACCATTGATTACATGCAAAGGCACATCTGCTTAAAATAAACCTGCACCTTTGTTTTTTTTTAAGCCTATGAGTGCTTTTTTTCCACGTTGGAATAATAATTTTTAATTTTAAGTTATCTTTTCTAACTCTGTATCTGCACACTATGCTGGTGCAACGCATTATGGGGTTGGTAAATAATTTTTTTCCAGGGCTGCTTTTAATTCCCAGTCCGGCCCTGGCCCTATGCCCCACTCTTGTTTCCGTATCCTTCCGTTAGCTATAAAAGGCAATGACCCCACTATAAATAACATATATATAACATTATACCAACATAACATCACTTAAAGTGCCAACCATTTATTATAATTTAACCATGGTAGGGGTATACCCGGATACCCCTACCCCACCAGGTTCTGAGCCACCGACAGGACTCGAAACCTACCAACCATACCAATAACCATTACCATAACTTACTACCTACTGGGGAGTCTATTTCCTCTCCTAGAGCTCCATATCCCACCGCTGTGACAAAACGGGAACCCCACTATGGCCAACAACCAAGGGAGGGAGGGTGGGGCAAACTCAGCCAGGTAGGCAAGTTAAAAGTGATTTTTCCAAGATGTCTGCCTACTTATATAGCCCAGCCCCTTAACCCTCCATTAACCAATCCCATTAGCTTCCTCCTATGCCCGCCTCCTAACCCCTGTCAAGGCCCCTTTTCCACTAAGCTGCGCTTTTTTCCCATGGGGCTACATTGTTGTCCTGCCTCCTAATATCATCAAGATTGATTAATATCCATCAAGATTGATTATCTCAGCCAATGCAATGCATTTACACAGAAAAGCATAGGGAGGCTACTGTGCATGCTTGGCAAAACTCTATGCTGTGCCAATTATATGGTCTTTATGAGACCATCTGATTGAAATAGCTGAGTTTCAGCGGAATCCCCTCTAGTGGCTGTCAGAGTGACAGTCACTAGAAGGCATATAAACCCTGCAATGTAAACATTGCCTTTCCTGCAGAATGGCAATGTTTTACATTGGAGGATTAACATAAAAGAGGTTTGGTTGCCTATAGTGTCCTATAAAATGTGAGTCTGATCACCGTAATCACTTTGCATTACTCATTACCACTTTGTGCCTCGGGCGCCATCTTGGGTGACATTCGCTCCGCAGGCCTCTTTAAAAATAAAAGCTTGATGTCGGGCAAACCGGGGCCCTTTGGGTGGCGGGACTTTTGTGTTTTTGCCCCTCCGGGCTGTGTTGGAATTCCACTTTAACATGTCTGGTGCTGCACGCTGTTGGCCACGCCCCCTTGTCTAATTTATTGTTAAATCTCCCCCTCCTGTAATATTGTAAAGCACTACAGAATGTGTTGGAGCTATATAAATGGCAATAATAATAATAATAATAATAATAATAATAATAACTACCTATGGGTAAAGGACAAGTATTCTGGTCACCGGCGTTTAGAATGGTGTTTTCTTCAACTTTATCAGGTTCTTGCAATTACTTACCAACTTTGGTGCTTTTCAGCTGGGTAGTTCTATCCTTAGTATCCTGGTAAAGCTCTGGGATGTTTAGTGTTATGTGCCAAAGAGGCCCAAGGAAGAGTGCGCAGCTTAGTGGACAAGGGCACATGTATAAGTGTGGGAATAGATGAACTGTGATTGGCTGTCATGTATGTGTGGGAGTGTTGTATGTGAGGAAGGGGTGGTGACAAGTTAAGTTGACCTGCATTTTAGAATCTGGGCCAGCAACAGTTTCGCGCCCACCCTCCCTTTAATTTAGGCACTGGGTGTCGTCACAGCTAGGCGGGGGGCATGTCCTTGCCAAACCGTTTGGGAGATGGTTGCAGGTAGAAGATGGATAATGGCCGGGTTTCACTCTCCCCTGTCTCTTATGGTAAACCGCAAGGGTACCAGGTTGGATGTGTCCCCACTGAGCTAAAAGCTGGCTGGTGGTGAGCCCAAAAAGGGAAGAGGAATTTGTTATGACGAGGGGGGAGGTGAGAACCTTTGGGAGCGGGTGTGAGTTAGATTAGCAAGGATGTTTCGATTAGAGTAAGTACATACTGTACAACACTATGCACTGTTATTTATATGTTAAGCCATGATTGTTTGGTTATTTATATTTATAGTTTAATACGAATAGGGATGTGTTATACAGTATTTGTATGTTTTAATAAATGCTGTGGCCTGTTTCATCCAATATTAGTGTCTATCTTTTTTGGGGGGCTCATGGTTGGTTTCGGGAAGGTATCTCATCCAATGCCCACTATGTACATACATTGCTCTACAGTGAAAGGTGCAGTTGCAGTAAGCCATACTAACCAGGGTTACCCAGTCAGAGGAACAGAGATGGAGAATTGTATTTTATGTCATTGTGTGTCCCTTTACATCAGTGTGTATGTGTGTGCATGCATCAGAATATGTATATATGTGTGTGTGTGTTTTTGTGTGACATGTATTTGAGAGTGTCCAAAGCATTTTCTCAACCCTTGGGTGATTTATTTATTTCTTATTCTCTGGTCCTCTGCCTGGGAGTATGAGGGTTCTGTTCCTAGAACTGCACTCTTCTGATTTTCAGATGTCTCATCTGGAGTCTGAAGCCACTCCCCCAAATTGGGAGTCACAGCCCCGAGTGTTCCTATCACTACAAGCGAGAACCTAGACCTGCTTGATAGCTATATAATGAGAACTGAGTGCATGTTAGATCATAAATTGTTAGATCATTATATGATGCATGATATTTGAAAAGTTTTTCGTCCAACCAAAAGTTTGATTTAGTTTCTATTAAATAATGAACTATCTATACATATGGAAACAAAAAGTACATTTAAATATTACTCTCCAGGACACCCAAAGTATTTGGATTCTGAAGGTGTGTTTTTTTCTTTTCTTCAAAAACAAACCACTTTGCTTGGTAGTGAAGGGGTTAACTCTTTCGGATCTGCCACATCAACTACAGTACTCCTTTGTAAACTGCACTAGTCCCACAAAATTGTAATAGTTTGTTGTCCACATTGGTTTGTGTTATAGAGATTAACCCTTCAGGTTTCAGGAAAGAATCCAAGGTCTGGCTAGTGGTTTCTTCTGTGTCTTTGGTGATTAAGTAGTTAAAAACACATGCTCAGATGTTTGTTCAAGTTGGGATTATTATTTTCTTTGGTCACATTTTTAAAATGATTTAATATTGTGAAAAATGTTTTAATATTTCTGTTCATATATAGATATTGTTTTTCATATAAATCTTGTGATTATTCTAATATTTTATTTAAGATTTAAAATATTACATTATTTGAAAAGCTTATCTAAAAATATTAAATCAAGGCCCAAGAAAGATGTTCTATTCAAGTAGAATTCTAAAGCCCAACTGACATTTGATGCATTCAAAAATACTACTACAATTTAAAAAATTCCTGATCTATCCTTACCATAAATATTGGGAGTACATGCTTAAGCTTATAACATTGCCTCCATTTCTCTCAAAGAGATAAAGAAACTGAAATTATTCATTCATTTTCCTTTTCTCTTGTAAATTAACTAACTCTGAGAGAAATTACCCTTTAGGGGAAAAAGTGTTACTTCCAATAAAATCCTCTCTAGATGAATGGAGACATCTCCTCAAGGATACTATAAATCCTGTTATTGTTTGCACAGATCACAAAAGCCTTGAATACTTATTATCTGCTAAAGGTTTATCTTCTCGTTTGCTCCACGTCTATGTTTTTTGAAAGATTTTATTTCCATGTCACATATAGACCAGGTTAAAAAAATGGGAGTGCTGACACTATCATGTTCCTCAAAACCTGTTCCTGCTCCAACGGATAACACTCCAGCTCTTTCAAAAGATCATTTCCTTCCAGTGGCGTCACTAGGGTGGGGCCAGAGGGGGCCACGGCCCTCCCTTTATCATGCCGTGCCGCCCCTTGGGCCCCCGCAAGTGCCGGCACTGTTTCAAGGGCAGGTCTTAGGGTTGAGCTCACACAGCTCGGCTACCCGGGTGGAGGATTTCATTATTCTCCACCCAGCATTATAAAAAAAAAAAAAGAAACATTGTGGCTAACATATAGCGGAGGCGGAGCTAAATGACGGTGGGGAGGGGGGCTAAAGCGCCCAGAAGACATGCCGGATGAAGGAATTCCTGCTTCCCCAATATCCACACTCCAAGAATTGTACTGCCTCCACTCCCTTCCAAGTTCCAGTTCATAATGGACAGAGGTAACTGTGTGTGTGACTGTAACTGTATGTGTGTGTGTGTGACTGTAACACATATAGTTACAGTCCCACATAAATTTACAGTCACACACACACACATTTAGAGTCACACTCACAGGGACACGTATGTGTGTAACTGTCTCTGCCTGCCTCTGTGTGTGTGACTGTCTGCCTCTATGTGTGCGTGTGTGACTGTCTGCCTCTATGTGTGTGACTGTTTGCCTGTGTATGTGACTGTTTGCCTGTGTGTGACTGTGTGTGACTGTCTGCCTCTGTGTGTGTGACTGTCTGTGTGTAACTGTTTGTGCGTCACTGTCTGCCTGTGTGTGTGTGATTTTTCGCACAGGGTGCCTAAAGCCGGCCCTGGCTGTATCGATCCCAAAGTGCCCACATGGATGTACCCGGTGAATCCTCCTGTCATGGAAGAAGCCGTTTATGAGCCCCTGTAAACACATCAGAGGCGGTGAGAGAGCTGAAATCCTTCTGCTCTGCTCCCTTGCGCACAATCTACTGGTGCCGGGAGCCAGAATATGACATCATATTCCATCTCCCTGCATCAGTAGATGGCCCTCAAGGGAACAGAGCAGGAGGACTACAGCTCCCTTGCCGCCTCTGATGTGATCACAGCCGCCCGTCTCACAGCAGCCCCACTGGATACCAGTGACAGATCCACTCCAGCTCTCCCAAAGGTAGGGAGGCTGAGTGGACAAATAAAAGTAAAATTATTAGTAATTTGTGAGTGTGTGAGAGAATGTGTGTGTCTCTGTCAGTGAGTGTCTGTCACATCACTGAGAGTCTGTGTCTGTCAGTGACACCTGTGTGTTTGTCATTGAATGTGTGTGTGACTGTCAGTGTGTATATGCCAGTAGGTGTGTGTCTGTCAGTGAGTGTGTGTATGTCAGTGAGTGCATGTATCTCTGAGAGTCTTCATTCGTGAGGTTCCATGCACGGGCAGGGTCTACTTTTGACATACGAATGCTCCCCCTGGTTGGCGTTCATCTATACGAAATGGTGGCCACCCAGGGGAGCAACTTCCCTTGTGGTTTAGCACTTATGTTACTGGTGCAAACGTTAATGGTTGACGAATGGGTTCCGTTTGTATGAACGCTCCCGAATGCAATAATGAACAGGGGTTTTGTCCTAAGCACCAAGTATTTTGTCACACTAACTAATCTTTTCTTACCTCACCTCAATAGGATCCCAGAGGCCCCGCAAAGGACCTACATGCATTCCATCACGCCGAGTCCATGAAGCTACCAGACCATTCTGCCCACTCTAGATATCCAATTCCTAAAACACTGACGCAGAAGCCATGACCCTGCCGGAGCTCATACTTGCCCTACAGCATACCCTGCTCCCCACCCATACCGCCGGGAATTAATAGAGTTTTGAAGTGTGCACACACAGTAAACCCTTTGTGTGTAATGCTGGATCTGACTCATTAACCAAGCCTACCACCTCCAAAAGCCTACAGGCTTGTTGTTGTCTTGACTGCAAGATCAGCTTTAAAGAGAAGCAACTTCACAGAGGTGGAAAGATCAAGGATAGAGCCTGGCTACTGCGGAAGTGCAAGGATATGTCCATGTAGCGGACTGTGTTGTGCTACTCCTCATTTTTATTGTTGGCTGTCCCTACCCTTAATTGTTGCGGTGTTTTACTCCATTTGCCATGGTCCGTTACACTTGTAAAAGAAACAAGCAACAAACTATCTGCTGTAGCATTCGTCTGGTTTTTCGGTAAGAATCTACTTTGAACCATTTGAAATTGTACCATTCGACAAACAAACAAAATAGTGAACAACCAGGCCACCCTGGAGAGGAGCGTGGCACTAATAAACCCCCCGTATCGTTATTCACACTACCTTAATTGACAATCACACAAACGCACTGTGTATTGCCTGGGTGGCCGGCGTTCGGCATACGAACACGTGGAGGCGGCCATTTTTCCATACGCACCAGTGGTGTTTGGTCGCGGAGTGTCTGGAACCCAAATCGGACACTCGACCACGCGAACACTGCAGAGATCTCCATACTCCCACCCGTTCATGGGAATACAAACAGAGCAGCGTTCGGTGAAAGGAATCACACAAACTAGGGGAGTCATACGAACCCAGGCAGAACCCAGTATATTGAAAATGTTCGTACATTTAACCTCACGAACAGAGACCAACCGCAAGGCCAAAACTCATGGAGCTGTATTCGGCTTACACCTCGTGTGCGGTCGGTAAAACAAAGACCTCCAGGAAATTCACAAACCCCTGAACCGATTTTTCAGTATGTTGCTCACCCAGATGAGGGCTATCAGGAGATATGGGATTTATGGGCGTAGGATATAGTTTTGGGGTACATCTAAGAATTGGGGGGAAATGTGTGTTTAACCCCTTAAGGACACATGACGTGTGACATGTCATGATTCCTTTTTATTCCAGAAGTTTGGTCCCTAAGGGGTTACACTGTGCAGATAATTAAGTTACCTCTAAGGCTAAGAGGAGGGAAGAATTTGTGTACTGTAACCAGCTAGTGATTGGATAATTCCTAATTTTCTGTGGGTGTCTCCCTTGCATGGGAGAATTGCATAAAAGCAGAGTATGTGGCATTAAAAATCAGTTCTGCTCCTGATACTGCGTGTCGTCCAGTTATTGGGAAAAGGTGATGGGAGATTTGTGGATTACTTTATTAACTGCTTATGCTGTTCTTCTAATGATAACCTACTTGTTCCTGGAATACCAGCGAAGAAAAATTTAACAAAATTGATGTTAAATTAGCGCTCTGCTACAGTCCACAACAGAGGTGCTGGAAACAGCTAAGCAAATACTGACAGAACTGACAACCAGACTAAGCAGATACACCAGAGAATCAATTCCCTCTTTACCAAAGAACCATGCAAGGTGTATGCACAGCTGAAGAGTAATCAACACACCTCCTTCCAAGAACAGAGACTGAACAGTACTGGAAGAACATCTGGGAGAAAGAAGCATCACATAGCACAAAGGTCCAGGGGTTACTAGTAGTGATGTGGCGAACATACAATTTTCGGTTCGCGAACGCGAGCTTACGCAAATGTTCGCGAATTTAAAACCCAAAGGGACTCTTTCTGGCCACAAAAGTGATGGAAAAGTTGTTTCAAGGGGACTAACACCTGGACTGTGGCATGCCGGAGGGGGATTCATGGCAAAACTCCCATGGAAAATTACATAGTGGATGCAGAGTCTGGTTTTAATCCATAAAGGGCATAAATCACCTAACATTCCTAAATTGTTTGGAATAACATGCTTTAAAACATCAGGTATGATGTTGTATCGATCAGGTAGTGTAAGGGTTACGCCGCTTCACAGTGACAGACCAAACTCCCCGTTTAACGCACCGCAAACAACCGCAAACAGTCCATAAACATATACATAGGCAAGAAAAGGAAAATAAAAGGACATAGCGTAAACCGGACCTTAGAATGGCCGGACTAATACGCTAGAGACAGAGAATGGTCAAAGGGAAAGCCGAGGTCAAGGAAGCCAGAAAATACACAATACCGTTTACACAAGCCAAGTCAGGGAAACCAGAATTCAGAATAACCAGGGAAAAGCCAAGATCAGGATACCAGGAAATCAGATTCACAATGATAAAGCACTCTCAGGAAACCAGGAACAGGAAACCACGACAGGGCAAGGTACTGGGGTGAGCTAGGGATTTAAATATCACGCGGCGGGCCGGCAGCCGCGACACCCTGTTACGTCCCCCTCACGAGGCCTTTTTTAGTCGCATGTATCGCCCACTGTCAGTCCCTTCGGGATCCATCCCTCATTCATCTTAATAAAGGTGAGGTAATCTAGACTTTTTTGACCTAGGCGACTTCTCTTCTCAGTGACAATACCTCCTGCTGCACTGAAGGTCCTTTCTGACAGGACACTTGAAGCGGGGCAGGCCAGAATTTCTATCGCAAATTGGGATAGCTCAGGCCACAGGTCAAGCCTGCACACCCAGTAGTCAAGGGGTTCATCGCTCCTCAGAGTGTCGATATCTGCAGTTAAGGCGAGGTAGTCTGCTACCTGTCGGTAGAGTTGTTCTCTGAGGGTGGACCCCGAAGGGCTGTGGCGATGCGTAGGACTGAAAAAGCTCTGCATGTTCTCCATCAACAACATGTCTGTAAAGCGTCCTGTCCTTGCCAGCGTGGTTGTGGGAGGAGGAGGATTACTTTCACCTCTTCCCTTGTTAGATTCCCGTTGTGCTGTGACATCACCCTTATACGCTGTGTAAAGCATACTTTTTAATTGATTTTGGAACTGCTGCATCCTTTCCATCTTGCCGTAATTTGGTAACATTTCAGGAACTTTCTGCTTATACCGGGGGTCTAGTAGCGTGGACACCCAGTATAGGTCGTTCTCCTTCAGCCTTTTTATACGAGGGTCCCTCAACAGGCAGGACAGCATGAAAGACCCCATTTGGACAAGGTTGGATGCCGAGCTACTCATGTCCTGTTCCTCGTCCTCAGTGATCTCACTGAAGGTATGTTCTTCCCCCCAGCCACGTACAACACCATGGGTACCAGATAGGTGACAACAAGCACCCTGGGATGCCTGTTGTGGTTGGTCTTCCTCCTCCTCCTCAAAGCCACATTCCTCCTCTGACTCCTCTTCCAGAGTTGCCGCAGGTCCAGCAAGCGATGCTGATAATGCTGTTTCTGGTGGTGATGGTGACCACAACTCTTGCTCTTCACGCTCATCTACGGCCTGATCCAGCACTCTTCGCAGGGCATGCTCCAGGAAGAAAACAAATGGTATGATGTCACTGATGGGGCCTTCGGTGCGACTGACTAGGTTTGCACCTCCTCAAAAGGACGCGTGAGCCTACAGGCATTGCGCATGAGCGTCCAGTAACGTGGCAAAAAAATGCCCAGCTCCGCAGAGGCTGTCCTAGCACCCCGGTCATACAAATAGTCGTTAACAGCTTTTTCTTGTTGGAGCAGGCGGTCGAACATTAGGAGTGTTGAATTCCAACGTGTCGGGCTGTCGCAAATCAAGCGCCTCACTGGCATGTTTTTTCACCGCTGGATATCGGAAAAGTGCGCCATGGCCGTGTAGGAACGCCTGAAATGGCCACACACCTTCCTGGCCTGCTTAAGGACGTCCTGTAAGCCTGGGTACTTATGCACAAAGCGTTGTACGATCAGATTACACACATGTGCCATGCACGGCACATGTGTCAACTTGCCCAAATGCAATGCTGCCAACAAATTTCTTCCGTTGTCACAAACCACTTTGCCGATCTCCAGTTGGTGCGGAGTCAGCCACTGATCCACATGTTTGTTCAGGGCGGACAGGAGTGCTGGTCCGGTCTGACTCTCTGCTTTCAGGCAAGTCAACCCCAAGACGGCGTGACACTGCCGTATCTGGGATGTGGAACAGTACCTGGGGAGCTGGGGGGTACCGTTGATGTGGAGCAAGACGCAGCAGCAGAAGAGGACTCAGCCGAGGAGGTTATGGAAGAGGATGAAGTAGGAGGAGTAGAGGAGGTGGCAGCAGGCCTGCCTGCAAGTCGTGGCGGTGTCACCAACTCCTCTGCAGAGCCACGCATTCAATGCTTGGCAGCCGTCAGCAGGTTTACCCAATGCGCAGTGTAGGTGATATACCTGCCCTGACCATGCTTTGCAGACCAGGTATCAGTGGTCTGATGGACCCTTGCCCCAACACTGTGTGCCAGACATGCCATTACTTCCTTTTGCACAATCGAGTACAGGTTTGGGGATTGCCTTTTGTGCAAAGAAATTTCGGCCGGGTACCTTCCACTGCGGTGTCCCAATAGCTAAAAAAATTTTGAACGCCTCAGACTCCACCAGCTTGTATGGTAAAAGCTGGCAGGCTAAGAGTTCAGTCAAGCCAGCTGTCAGACTCCGGGCAAGGGGGTGACTTTGTGACATTGGCTTCTTACGCTCAAACATGTCCTTGACAGACACCTGACTGTGGGCAGATGAGCAGGAACTGCTCAAGGCGAGAGACGGAGGGGCGTATGGTTGAGAGGGGGCAAGGAGGACAGCAGTGGTTGACGTGGCTGAAGATGCTGGACCAGGAGGAGGATGGCGGCTTTGAGTTTGTGTGCTGCTTGTACTCATGTGTTGATCCCATAGGCGTTTGTGATGTGCGATCATGTGCCTTCGCAAAGCAGTTGTACCTAGGTGGGTGTTGGACTTCCCACGACTCAGTTTCTTTTGGCA
This sequence comes from Pelobates fuscus, assembly GCF_036172605.1. NCBI lineage: Eukaryota > Metazoa > Chordata > Amphibia > Anura > Pelobatidae > Pelobates > Pelobates fuscus. Next base: position 204,202,718 of record NC_086317.1, on the reverse strand, counting down.
CAGGTTGCGAATGGCATCGCTGTTGTCAGAGGCAGACACACAAAAAAAATGCCACACTGCTGAGCTCTGCAATGATGGCATTCTGGTGGTGGCAACAGCATGCGTTGATTGGCGTGCTGTCTGGCCGACCCCGGGTGCCGATGCATGCTGTCTGACTGTGCCACTAGCTCCTTGCAATGACCTTCCCTTGCTTCCAACTCGTCTCCTCCTCCTCCTCTCTGTCTTTCCATCTGCACTTTCCCCCTGTTCTTCTTCTCTTCTAGCGGGCACCCACGTGACATCCACAGATGCATCGTCATCATCAACCGCTTCACTTGTATCTGACAACTCAGCAAAGGAAGCAGCAGCGGGTACAGCATCATCATCATCACACCGTACATGTGTAATGCTGCCTGATTGAGACATATCCCTGTTATCTACATCCTCTGGCAATAATGGTTGTGCATCACTCATTTCGTCCAACTGATGTGTAAATAACTCCTCTGACATACCAAGTGAAGCGGCTGTGGTGCTAGTGTTGGTGGTGGCGGCAGGCGGGCGAGTGGTAACTTGAGAGGTGCCCGAAGCTAAGCTGGAGGAGGATGGTGCGTCAAGGTTCCGAGCGCAAGCTGTAGAAGATTGGGTGTCCTGTGTTAGCCAGTCAACTATGTCCTCAGAACTTTTCAAGTTCAGGGTACGTGGTCTCTGAACACTGGGCATTATTCTAGGGCCAAAGTGAATCACAGCACCATGACCACGACGTCCCCTGCGGGGTGGCCTGCCTCTGCCTGTCATTTTTTTCCGATTAGTGGTACTATGAGTGCAAGCTACTGTGACAACAGATATGAGTGGCACTGTGCAGTGGCAGAAGTTGGCATAGTAGACGCTGTAGGCCTGACACACATGCTTGCAGACAACTAACTGCTATTCAATCTATTACAGTCAAAATTTTATTTTTTTTAAAAATGTACACTACTGTTACACCAGATATGAGTTGCACTGGTGTGACACTGTGCCTTGGCAGGCCCTGAAACGCACACGTGTGAAGGAATCTAACTGCTATTATAGTACAGTCAAAAAACACCACCCCAAGCACCCAGGCAAATGCCTTGTTTATCTTGTGTCCTGGTGGGCCCAAGAGCTGGCTAGCTGGCTACTTTAGGGACCCCCATCCCCCTGAGGTGGATTGCTATCCTCCAATCTTTTTGCTCTCTTGCACTCCCTTCTGTGGTGCCAGGAGCCTGAATAGGAGCTCAGTTCCCTCGCCGCCCAGCCAGCCCCACCAGCAGCCCCATTAGAGCCAGCAGCCCCAGCAAAGCCAGCAACCACAGCAGAGCCAATCCAGCCAGCAGTCCCATTAGAGCGAGCAGCCCCAGCAGAGCCAGCCCAGACAGCAGCCTCAGCAGAGCCAGCCTAGTCAGCAGGAGCCAGCAAGAAGCCTGCCCAGCTGTCAAGGATAGCATTCACTTCAGCTCTCCCAAAGGTGGGGAGCCTAGGTGGATTTTAATTTAAAAAAAAGAATAATAATAATTTGTGAGTGTAATGAGTGTGTGGGAAAATGTGTGTGTGTATGTGTGTATCCGTCAGTGAGTGTGTTTGTGTCTGTCAGTGAGTGTGTGTTTGTGTCTGTCAGTGAGTGTGTGCCAGTCATTGTGAGTCTGTGTGTCTGTCAATGTGAGTGAGTGTGTGTGTCTGTAAGTGAGTGTGGTGTCATTGTGAGTGTCTGTCAGTGTTAGTGTTTGTGTATGTCTGTTAGTGAGTGCATGTAGCTGTCAGTGAGTGAGTGAGTTAAAGTTGAAGTGAGTGAGTGAGTGAATGTGTGTGTGTCTGTCAGAATGTGTCAAATCAGTGAGGATGTGAATGTCTGTGAGTGTGTGTCAGTGTGTGTCTATCAGTGTATGTGTATCTGAGCGTATGTGTCTGTCAGTGAGTGGGTGTGTCAGTGTGTGTCTCAGTGAAAGTGTGTGTTGGTTAAACAGTGTGTGTGCCAATGACTGTGTATCTGTCAGTGAGCGTATGTCAGTGCATGTATCAATGAGGGCATATGTCTGTCAGACAAACAAGTGGCCCTGACATAAATTTGTGAGGCAAATTTAGATTAGGGGGTGCCTGAATTTATGATCCACACCTACTGGATAAAAAAGTTAATAGTACTGCAGTAAAACATAGCAGCACAAATGAACCAGCTACTAGCAACAGGTTCCCACCCTAACTGATTAACACAAGGCAGAACAATACTGGTCATGAAGGATCCTCACAAGGGAACAACACCATCCAACTACCGACCAATCGCCTGCCTCCCCATAACATGGAAGGTCATAGCCTCTAAGATCGATGGGCATATGAGTCAATACATGAGAAATTGAGAACAACACCAGAGGATCAAAATGCCAAATACTGTTAGACGCATCCAGACAAAGCAGGTAGACAAAGCAGTTACAAGTGATTCTTAGACTAGACAGCCCAATCCGTGCACAGCCGGGATTGACTACAAGAAACATGGCCGGATTAAGAGCACAGTGGGCCTGGAGCTGACAATTATGATGGGCCTAATTACGGACTCTTATCGACTAAAATCACTAAAATAATCATACCTCCCAAGCGTGATGTATCTGATGGAGATGGTGCCCGAGGGAAACTCATAGGATGCAGCTATAAGAAAACATATACTCTATGCTAATCTCTCTCTAATTTATGCTTTCATCTTTCAAGTAAATCCATAACCACTAACAGCAGTGTCCAGTGAAGCAAGAAGTCAATGGGCGGGGTAAAAGGGTGTGCCACTGGCGCAAATCACGTGACAAGACCTGCCAAAAGGGGTGAACATGCCCAAAAAGGGGGCATGTTTGTCCAAAGAATTGGAAGGTCAGCCTGGCATGAATACATGTCAGGCTGCCTGCCAATCCTGCAGGCTGCCCAACTAAGGACATACTATGCAGGCAGCACCTTGAGCTTGACATAAATGCTTCTAATAATGCGCTCACTCCATGCTTTCTAAGGACTGTCCCCTAGCACTCGCTGGTCCACTTGTCTCCTTACCTTCTTACTAGCAGGCAGTTCCTGGTTCCTGGTATATAGTCTGAGACAGAGAAAAGGTGTGTGTAGTGAGTGTAGAAGAAAGGGGACATGCCACAGTGTTAGAGAGACCAACGTCTGCATTACCTAAACTCATTTTAATGTCAGCCAGTCCACACGTTTTGTTCCCATACATCTCTCTTAAGCTTCCAAACTTAAAGGGACACTATAGTCACCAGAACAACTACAGCTTATTGTATTTGTTCTGGTAAGTAGAATCATTCCATTCAGGCTTTTTGCAGTAAACACTGTCTTTTCAGAGAAAATACCTCCACTAGCCGCTCCTTAGATGGCTGCTTCCTGGGGCAGTACTGCCTAGTGTGCAGCACTGCCATTCAGTGTCTCCACCCTCTGCATGCAGACACTGAACTTTCCTCATAGAGATGCATTGATCCAATGTATCTTTATGAGGAGATGCTGATTGGCCAGGGCTATGTTGGACTTGTGCTGGCTCTGCCCCTGATCTGCCTAGTTGACAGTCTCAGCCAATCCTATGGGGAAGTATTGTAATTTGCTCAGACCACCACTTCTGAGCCAGCAGCTGCAGAATTAAATACAAGTAATATTTTACTATATTTAGGGAGGCAAGAAGGGGCCAGGGTGGTGGTTTTAACATAATAGGGTCAGAAATACATGATTGTGTTCCTGACCCTATAGTGCTCCTTTAAGCAAGAGTATGTGAAGAGTAGTTAAGGTTGCCACCTTTCTTGGAAAAAAAATACCAGCCTTAATAATTTGTATAATTAATTAGTTATGCGTGACATCACATGATGTAAATCACAAGGAGTGACATCAGAGAAAATTCTGTAAAATCACGAACAAACTACTCACAGTTTGATTCTGCTGTATAGATGGATTGCTCCCAGTGTCTCCCTGTCTCCCAGTGTCTCAGTGTCCCTATGTATCACAGTGTCAGTGTCCTCATGTCGCCCAGTCCCCTAGTCTGCCAGTGTCTGTGTCCCCATTTCTCCCAGTGTCCCAATGTCTCAGTGTGTCTCCATGTCACTAGGATACTGGGGACACAGAGACATGGGGACACTGAGAGTCCCGGGGACACAAAGACATGGGGACACTGGGAGACATGGGGACACTCAGACATTTAGGGAAACTGGGAGACATGGAGACACTGAAACATTTGGGGACACTAAGACACTAGGGACACAGAGACATGGGAACACAGACACTGGGAGACTAGGGGACACTGGCTGGGAGACAGACACTTGGGGACAGTTGTGGACATAAACATGTGGACACTGGGACATATAGGGGCACTGGGAGACATGGGGACACCAGGCACACTGAGACACTAGGAACACAGACACTGGGAGACATGGAGACACTGAAACATTTGGGGACACTAAGACACTAGGGACACAGACACTGGGAGACTAGGGGACACTGGAAGGCTAGGGGACACTGGGAGACAGACACTTGGGGACAGTTGTGGACATAGACATGGGGACACTGGGACATATAGGGACACTGGGACACATGGGGACAATAGGCACACTGAGAGACATGGGGCACAGACACTGGGAGACTTGGGGACACTGAGACACTAGGGACACTGGCTGGGGGACATGGGAACATAGTGTCTCCGTGTCCCAATGTCTCAGTGTCTCCCAATGTCCCTATGTCTCACAGCGTCCCCATGTGTCTCAGCATCCCCATGTGTCCCAGTGTCCCCTAGTGTCTCAGTGTCCCCAAGTGTCTCAGTGTCCCTAGGTCTCCCAGTGTCTGTGTCTCCATGTCCCCTAGTGTCTCAGTGTCCCCTAGTGTCTGTGTCCCCATGTGTTCCCTAGCGTCTGTGTCCCCTAGTGTCTCAGTGTCCCCTAGTGTCTCAGTGTCCCCATGTTTTCCAGTGTCCCCAAGTGCCTCAGTGTTCCCAGTGTCTCAGTGTCCCCTAGTGTCTGTGTCCCCATGTGTCTGTGTCCCCTAGTGTCTCAGTGTCCCCATATGTCCCCTAGTGTCTCAGTGTCCCCATGTGTTCCCTAGTGTCTCAGTGTCCCCATGTGTCCCTGCTGGCTTTCCCCCCATTCCTCACTTACCTGAGCTGTAGAGCTGCTGTCTGGACTCTCTGTGCTGTGTAGCTGCTCCCCCATGGATCAGTGAGTAGTAGAGAAAGGCAGGGAGGGATTTTCTGTAACTTCCTAGCCCTGCCTCTCTCCACACGCAGTGACCCCTACTGGCCGGTGCTGGTATTGCAGAGTAATTTCCATTTATTCTGAGAAAATTACTTGCATTTGTATTGCCGGTATTACTGCAATACTGGCACTGGCCAGGCAGCTTAAAATACCAGCTGTGCCAGTAAAATACCAGTCAAGTGGCAAACCTAAGAGTAGTGTGTAAAAAAAAATTTTTTTTTCAATGGGCCTATTCCATGGATCTGGGCCTGGAGCTGCAGCTCCATCAGCCCCTATGTTAATCCGGCCCTGACAAGAAAGCCTATGACACAATACCACACACATGGGTACTGGAATGCTTGGCTCTATACAAGGTCTACAAGACAAAAATATTCTTCATTAAGAACTTAATGGGCAAATGGAAATCAACTCTAGAAGTAAATTGCAGGACAATAACACAAATGAACATAAAATGTGGCATATAACAAGGTGATGCACTATCCTTAATGCTATTCTGCATGCTATTCAACCCCCTCAGCCAGATCATCAAGACGAGTGGATACGAAAACAGCTTCAAGGGTGAAGCTACCACCAGCCACCTTCTCTACATGGACGACATCAAGCTGTATGCCAAGAACGAGTGGAAAATTGACTCACTGATCCACTTAACTACAGCATGGACATAAGGAAGGTCGTTCAGATGTGTGGTCGGATGATCAGGACAGAAGGAGTTCAAGTACCAGAAGGTCAAATAGAAAATGTAGAGAACAGCTACATGTACCTGGGGGTACCACAAACACATGGCAACCATGACAAAGAGGTAAGGAGGATAGCAACATTCAAGTATCTCCAGAGAGTCAGACAGCACGTGTTCGACTATACGAACAGCGACCACCTAGCAAGAACAAAATCCAAGCCATCAACACATATGCCCTACATGTCATCAGGTACCCAGATGGAATAATAACCTGGGCAACAGAAGAACTGGTCACTGTAAGCGCTCCACTTGACACCATAAGCACTGCAGACCCGCCGCAGCTTGGTTGGGGTTTCGCCGTCTCCTACCCACCCTGGACCTATGACAAGGCTCCAGGCTCCAGTGGGTGAACCTTCAGAGAACGTAGCAAAAACAAGCACTTAAAAGAGCTTAGTGATTATAGCCAGGGGAGCATACAGCATATAGCAATCCCCAGTGTAGATGCAGCCTTTTCCCCCACACATGAGACAAGGGTAAAATAGGAACTCGGCAGTCTGAGGGTTTATTCTCTCTTATTTACAGGTTTTCCCACAAGGTTACCACCCACATGGACCTTGTGGAACACAGAATACAAAGTTGCAAACACCAGTCAGGACAGACTTGTCCATTTAGATACTCCCAAATACTGCACACAAACCCTCCCCTCTGCTTGGTAGATAATTGAGCAAGATTCTGTATTAACTCGATTATCCCCAAGCAGAAAACCCACATTTTTACACATTTCTCATAACATCAAAATTATACATTCAATTCACATAAAACTTATATAATTATGGGAACAACATATTCAAAAATCATAGCAATCAGTACAGGGGTTCGGGAGATAGCTGAAAGTCACATTTGACCGACCGCAAGCATGGCTTTCATGCCCAAAACAGTTCCACAGATTTGGGCTGTGCGGCCAGTCTATTCGCCATAGTTCACATACTGTTCAAATGCAGGAACAGGAGCCGTTCGTGTAAATAGCCAATGTTAAAGTGGCGTTTAAATTGTTGAACACCGCTCGACTACTGTCGAAGCGTCGAAGTTCCAAAGAAGGTAAGATTCAGAGGTGTTCGGGCCGTCATGTGTCCAATTTTAGTTCCATGAGCTCGACGGCAAAACACCGCTGACCGCGTTCGACTAAACAAGATTGCCGCCAGCACGTGTTCGACTATACGAACAGCGACCACCCAGCCGTTCGTCTATTAGCTTGCGGTTAACCACCAGCCTGGGAGGTAAATTGACTGCACACTCCACTTGCATGTGGTCCGGCTGTTCGGTAGTTTGTTCGGTAAATTCCATTTACCGAACCAAATAGTAAAAAGACACGAACAAGCATTTTAACAGGGGGAAAACAAAGTTTTAATGCATGGGCCATAATCATGGGGCAAAAGGCTGGCAAATAGTCCCCTCCAAAACCCAGTGGTGAGGTTATTTTCGCCACAGTCACCATGGATGTTAAAACCCAGAAACTACTCACTATGAATGTAGGATTCCACCTGACATCCAGCACCCAGAGATTGTACACCAGCCGGAAAGAAGGAGGTCGGGGGCCTCATGAGTGTCAAGTCCTGGATTAAACACAGAACATTCACAAGTACACCATGAATATGGCTCCCAAAGATGAACTACTAAGGGAATGCCTAACACAACAGATAGATGATGTAGAAAAAGACAAGGTTCCATGGCAAGACAAACCTCTCCATGAGGTGTACCACCAGCAGATAGTGGATGTGGCTCACATGACAAAATCCTACCAGTGGTTGGAAAAGGCAGGACTGAAAGAAAGCACGGAGGCACTTATCCTAGCAGCACAGGAATGGGCACTCTGCAACAGATCACTAGAAGCAGGAGTCTACCACACCAGGCAAGACTGTGCAAAGAGGCCTCTGAGACAGTCCACCACATAGTAGCTGGTTTAAGATGTTAGCAGCAACAGCATACACCGAGAGGCACATCAAGTTGCTGGGTTTGTGTACCAAAACATCTGCACAGAATATATATTGGAGCTGCCTAAATCCAGATGGGAGATACCACCAAAGGTAGTTGAGAATGACAGGGACAGACAAGCAAGTGCTGACCAACCAACACGACATTGTGGAACGGAAAACTGTAGCAATGGTGGATGTTGCAATGCCCAGTGACTATAACCATCAGGAAGAAGAAACATGAGAAGATGGACAAATACCAAGGACTGAAAGATGAGCTAGAAAGGGTGTGGAAAGTGAAAGCAGTAGTAGTCCCAGTTGTGATATGAGCACTCAGGGCTGTGACTTCCAAAATGCTTCAACAAATTCCAGGTTGGATATCTGAGATCACTGTCCAGAAGAGTGCAGTTATAGGAACAGCTAAGATAGTGCACAGAACATTCAGACTCTCAGGCCTCTGGTAGAGAACCCGAGAATGTGAAGTAAAATATATACCACCCAGGAGGGGAGAGAATATATAGTTATGTTGTGAAGTGCCCACATGGAAAAATCTATGTAGGACAAACAACGCAAACAGTGGAAGATAGGATTTCCAAACATTGTTCTACTATACATGCCAATAAATTAGATATTGCAGTAAATCAAGCATGTCAAACTCATGGCCCGTGGTCCGCATGCGGCCCACAATGAATATCATTGCGGCCCAGTGAACCGCGAGTACATGCTTAGTGTTAAAACAGAGTAGGCACCTGCTTTCTCCACATTGCAGGTGCCTACTCTGCTAAAATTGACCCGGCCGGGAGGAGCAGTCATTGGGGGAACTCAGTCTTCCTGCTCCTCACTGCTTCCTCATGCATGCCGTCTGTAGTGATGCCGGGTGCCGGAATATGACGTCATATTCCGGCACCCGGCATCACTAAACTGCGCAAGTGAGGGAGCAGTGAGCAGCAGGAAGGAGATCTCAAGATAGAAGATCCCCACTCAACCCCAGGGATAAATACAATGATGTGAGCGTGTGCAAGAATGTGTAAATGTGTGTGTGTGTCTGTTAGAGAGTATGTGTCTGTCAGTGTGTGTGTCTGTCAGTGTGTGTGTGTCTGTCAGTGAGTGAGTGTGTGTATGTGTGTTAGTGTCAGTGAGTGTGTGTGTGTATGTCTGTGTGTCAGTGAGTGTCAGTGTGTGTCTGTCAGTGAGTATGTGTTTGTCTGTGTGTATCAGTAAGTGTGTGTCTGTCTGTGTCTGTGTGTGTGTGTCTGTGTGTGTGTCTCTGTGTGTGTCTGAGTCAATGAGTGTGTGTGTGTGTGTGTCAGTGAGTACGTGTGTGTCTGCCAGGGATTGTGTCTGTGTGTTTCTGTCAGTGAGTGTGTGTGTGTCAGTGAGTGTTGTGATGGCCACGGCTGGACAGTGGATGACCTGGAAATGCACGGAGACACGCAATGCCACGTCACATTCCAACGTGACATTGACATGCTCCACCTTCACAGGGTTTCAAGAAGTAGTGGGAGGATCTGCATTGACACAGGGTGCAGACTGCGCCATTTGGGGTATACAAGAGGCCGGACTCTGTAGTCGCATACTGGCAGCAGCAATGTGAGTGGAGTCTACTTGTTGGCTAGAGGGGGGTGCTGGGATTTGGTATATGTGGGGGACTGGCATTTTATAGAGATTGGGGATGGGATTTAGTAGAGGGAGTGCTGTGCTTTAGTAGAGGGGGATGCTGTTTTTTTTTTTTATACTGCACTTTTCAAAATAAACCTAAGTTTCTATGAAAACGTAAGTTTTGTTTTTTTGCGGCCCACAAAAACTTAAAGGAACACTATAGTCACCTAAATTACTTTGGCTAAATAAAGCAGTTTTAGTGTATAGATCATCCCCCTGCAATTTCACTGCTCAATTCACTGTCATTTAGGAGTTAAATCACTTTGTTTCTGTTTATGCAGCCCTAGCCACACCTCCCCTGGCTATGATTGACAGAGCCTGCATGAAAAAAAAACTGGTTTCACTTTCAAACAGATGTAATTTACCTTAAATAATTTTATCTCAATCTCTAAATTGAACTTTAATCACACACAGGAGGCTCTTGCAGGGTCTAGCAAGCTATTAACATAGCAGGGGATAAGAAAATCTTAATTAAACAGAACTTGCAATAAAGAAAGCCTAAATAGGGCTCTCTTTACAGGAAGTGTTTATGGAAGGCTGTGCAAGTCACATGCAGGGAGGTGTGACTAGGGGAGGTTTGACAAAGGGATTTAACTCCTAAATGGCAGAGGATTGAGCAGTGAGGCTGCAGAGGCATGTTCTATACACCAAAACTGCTTCATTAAGCTAAAGTTGTTCAGGTGACTATAGTGTCCATTTAAATCTTGTTTATTTGGTCCGTGCTAGACTTAGAGTTTGACATGCTTGCAGTAAATCAACATTTCTTTAAACATAGACATGGGATTTACCAATAAAAATATAAGATTGTAGACCAAAAACTGAAAATGGATCCTTTTCTCAGCTTTGACTGCCTGTGATCTCATCTGGTCTGCTCTCACTTCTAAATTCTAATTCTAAATTTGAATTAATTCCTCTACAGTTTTTCTCAAAGAAATCATCTCTTCTATTATTCCTGTTCTAGTCCATCCTCTTCACTTTCTATAAAACTTGTTTGTCCAGCAATATCTCATCTTAGGGCAAATACCCATTTATTTGCCAAACACATTTTCATATTTATATTATTCCCATTGTTATGGCTGATTACTTGATCTGCATCTCCTCCTGCTTCTTAAATAGTATATTCAATAAACTTGAATTTCCTCAAATAAATGTAGCTAAACCTGAAGCACCTTTCTTGTCTGCACATCATTACCCCTATTTTCATCCAAAAACGAGAATTAGTTCTAAAATCTTGTCTAAGAGAATAACGAATGGGGGCTTAAATTTTCCTAATATTATTACCACTTATTATGCAAATATGATAAGACATATATTCTGTCTCCAAGATCCACAATTTTTTGACGAACCCTGGCATATTTTAGAGTCACAGGTTGTGATGCCCAATAAATTGGAACTCTTGATATGGAAGGAACTACTGGGTAAATCCCAATTTTTTACACAGATTGAATCATGTATACTCAGCCAATCGTTAAACACCTGGCAAAAAATTAAAAAATTGTTGGGATATGTAAACAAGATACCAAAGACTTGTTCTATAGCGGTAATTGAGCAGAATGTAACTGACTTATCCTTGAATATTTGGTTTGAACACAGTATAGTGTACTGTTTCTGATATTATGAGTGAAAATAGATTGATATCATTTCAACACATCGTAGATTCCTATAAATTACCATCTAGAGAAATCTTCACCTATTTAAGGATTAAACATTACTTACACTCCTCTATTATTGATAAAAAATCTACAATTTCGAATCAATTGGAAATCATATTTTGTAATAGATCCAAGAAAAGAGTCACATCATTGGCGAATGTTCTGTTAAAAGAAACGGGTCAGACACCTTTAAAAATCATAGATTACTGGGAAAAAGAATTAGACATATCAATATCAGAAAAACAATGGTGCACATCTATCTCTTACTTAACAAAATATATACATGGTATAAATTTGGTAGAATGCCATTTTAAATTAATATATAAATGGTACTACACTCCATCTAGACTATCAAAGATGTACCCACATTTACAGAATATATGTTGGAGGTGTGGGTCGTCTGCTGGGACATATATACATACCTGGTGGGAATGTCCGATTGTAAAGAGATTATGGTCATGGACCTACGATGTTTTGTATGAGCTGTCTCATAAAAGATTGGATCAAAATCCAGCTGTAGCGATATTACATTATAACTGGAATTTGGACACACAAGAAATTAAATGTATAGCATCTCATTGTTTTGTGGCTGCCAAAATTATAATTGCTAGAAACTGGAAATCATCTATTCCCTTTCAAAAAATACATCTTATTAATCAAATCAAATACCAACTCACGATGGAAAATAATCTTACTAATAATATATCGAGCTCAACTCTTAAAAAAGGTATTTATAAATTGTGGCTAAACAAAGTGATATCAATCTATTATGAAAATGGGTAGCCCCCTATCACTTGTGAACTATAAAAGTATTGTAATGATCTATAGGTGATGAAAAAATGGGCAATCCCCTTATGTTTTTATAATCCAATTTCAATCTATGCATGAAAATGGGTAACCCCCACTATTTGTTAATTATAACAGTATTGTAACGAGCCAAAGGTGGTGAAAAAACTGGTAATTTTACTACACTTTTATACCCTATTGTTAAGAGGAAAGGGAACCTCGGGTCTGACCTACTATTATCTACTACTTCTATGTATAGAATCATTGATACAGTCTCAGACGAACATTAGTTGTCCCATACCAAGATGTCTTATTAGATAAGACTATAATACTTAATTTGTCTAAAGGAACAACCAGAGATAGTTATTTATATCAATTTATATCAATGCAAAACAATACAAGACTCAATGATGTTCATCCTAAACAATAAGGCCTTCCCGTTTATTAAACCCCGGCCCATACTGAAGGAACAATATGCACAATCACTATGTTCTTTTTTTCTCTTTACTCCTGAATGACGAAGATTAGCTGGGAATGATCTATCTCTCAGTCTGAAAGTATGAATGAATGTGTGAAAGTTGTATTTATCTTTTTTAGTAAGTCAGTCAAAGTACGTTTTATGATGTAATTTTTTATGATATTCTTTATATCAGGACAAAACATCTGTGATTTGAATACGACGTAAACTAAAACTTAAATCCACAAATGTTATTGAAACGTTCAATGAATATCATTTAATATACTGGCTGACTGTACAAAACAAAATTATGAAATAAAGATGATTATAAAAAAAAAAAAAAAACAAAAAAAAAAAATCATATTCTTGCTTCCTGTCACTATCAACCTTGAACAGCTCACACTTTGCATGATCTTGATGTAATTCTTCCTTACTGTTTGATGAACACATATTTTATGTTACTTCCATCTTCTGGTATCTCCTTAACATCTGAAAAATGCCTACTCCTTTTATCTTTACAAACCTTGATTACAACAACTACCTTGACTTAAAAAAAAAAAAAAAACTATGAGGGATGTGGAAATGGAGTATATGGCTAAATAAATCAACCCCAGAAAGACTACTAGGACCTAAATATTTGCAAAATACATCACAAGAGTAAATACAACTTAACGTTTATTGATATAAAAACTAAGTAAATATATACAAGCAAAAAAAAAAGTATTTTCATACAGAACCACCAAAAAAAAATATACAAGCAAAAAAAAAGTATATTCATACAGAACCACCAACATAATGTAAAAAATAAAAATAAAAATAAATCTCCTTGATGTTTTTGCAATGTGATATACACTGCCTGTATAATGAAATAATAAACAAAGTAGCAATGAAAAGAAACAGAGCAGTGATAAGGTGAAGGCAATTTTTACTTTATTAATTAGCAAGAGGGTAGTATACACGGTACAGACTGGAGCTCACAGTCTGGCCTAACACTCTGACTCCCCATATTAATACCACCTTCTTTTTTAATTATGCTTAATGTTTGTGTGAATAATGTTCTCAAAGATGAGTTTATTATATTAGTCCGGTCTGACTCCATTTGGTTCTAAGGATTTATTATGTTATTATGTCTCAGTGGCTTACTGCCTACCATTGTTGTATCAATTTACTTCTAGAATTATTATAAAATGTTTAATCTAATCTAAAAACAGACCTGATCTAATCTTATCTTATGCTGACATCTGCTTGATCCTTCTCCCAGTGGATATTATTAAACTGGCAGGATTCCACCTGATCTGAATGTTTATTGGTCCGCATTGTATTTATGTCCAATACATATTCTGTACTGTGCGGTGAAAGGAATGTAAAACAAATGAATATATGCACATTGTACGCCTTCACTACAATTCCAAAGTTGGTAAATAGTTTAAATGTTGTTAACCAACAACTAGAAAAAATCAACAACTTGGGCCGCCCTGCAAACTTGAGCGATGACGGTCAATGGAACGTGGAATGTTTGGGGCAATGGCTTTTGAAGTCAAGCCTTAATGTCCACCACTTGTTTCTGACTAAGTCATTAAAAGCCAATATACAAAAAAACTAAAAATAAAAAAGAGACAGTGCATTTCTACCTACATGGTGTGTAATATCTATGAACGAGAAATGTTTAAAATATAACTTTTATAGTATTGTTTAAAATATTAAAAATATAATGATTTGAAAATAAAACTAAAAGCAATATAGGAGAAAGAAACTAGCTACTTTCACGGCTGTGGCTTATTTATAAAGACTGTAATAGTCACATTGGACCGTCAAGAGCAGTGGTTAAAGTACTCTGTCGGTTAGTACAGAGGTACATATAGCACTTTATAAATGTAGCAAGAAATACGGCTGCTAAGTATCACTGTAAGAATTACTAGCGGTAGAAAATGATAATAGTTAACGTGGTCTATGAATTAATGAAACAAAGTGGCAAACAAAAATTTGGTGCCACTTATTTCTATGAAAGTAAATGCAGCGCTAAGGGGGGAGAGAAGGACAGAAACAAACCAAACACAGGGTTAATACAAAGAAAAAAACGAGTGTTTAAGCAGTAAATTGCTGCTGCTTCATATTTGTCTAACAGTAAAACAAGTTAAGCAGTTGATTGCTGTTACTTAGTATTGTTTGGTAGCAAATATAGTAGTAACTGTGCAGGATCTTAATATTTGTCTAATAACAAATATGGTAACCCCTGTACAGGATATGTATCACTGTATATATCTGATAGCAGAAAAACGGTAACGATTGGACAGGGTTAATGCACAGAAACAGTGACAGCTATACAGAGTAAATGTGAAATAGAACCAAGTATTAGACAGTAACTTGATACTATTTAGGATTATTATATATTTCTAATAACCAGTACATTGTAAAAGTTGGACTAAAGATTAATGTTGCACAGCGAAAGATAACTAAATTCTAAATCACTAGTGCCTTCGAGGGCACCCCTTAGCCAAATGCCTGCTCTGACCTGCTCTCCCCATAATCAAAGAGTGCTATAAAAGTAGAAGTGATGTTTAAAAGAAGGAGATAATTTATAAAGTGCTATATGTACCTCTGTACTAACCCACAGAGTACTTTAACCATTGCTCTTCACGGTCCAATGTGACTATTACAGTCTCTATAAATAAGCCACAGCCGTGAAAGTAGCTAGTTTCTTTCTCCTATATTGCTTTTAGTTTTATTTTCAAATCATTATATTTTTCATATTTTAAACAATACAATAAAAGTTATATTTTAAACCTTTCTCATTCATACATATTACACACCATGTAGGTAGAAATGCACTGTCTCTTTTTTATTTTTTTGTATATTGGTATTTACTGTTTAGGGGTTATCCCCCATTTTTCTGCTCTCTACCTCATAGGTGCTATATTGATAGGCTCGACACTTTTTACATTTTTTCTTTATTTAAGTTATTAAAAGGTTCCATTCATAAAAAGGTACTAATAAAGGCATGATACAACACAGAATGCTGATTGTGTTTGAGCAGTTATTGCTTTTATTTAGCCATTTCATATCCCTTAGTTTGATTTGAAAAAAAACAAAACAAACAAAAAACTTTCACTTTAAGTAGATTTATTTGACCTTGCACTCCACTACCTTATCCATTATCAAGTTGGATAAGTTATTGAGATTAATATGTTCCATATGTTCATTCAAAATCTGGAAATGTGAACTGCATTTGTAGAACTGTGGACATTATTGGATTTATTTTTCCCAGGATTCCACAAAGTCGCTTGCTATATATTATGTGTAATTTTTGAAAGCAGATGATAACCAGATACCAGTGTGCTCCTGCCATCAGTACTGAAATAACACAAGTATCTATTTTTCTTTAGGATGGAAAGTTTGTATGCACATGTTAATGCCAAATATTTCCCACAATTCCCCTCCTCATCAAGCATATCTCATCTCACTATGCCTGGTAGATAACTATATGTCGTGGAATTTCTGTAAACTGGCAAAACATAAAAATGACTTCTCACAAATCTGGTACCTAAAAACTCAAAATAGTTTTAAAAATAGAGAGTCTTCAATAAAAATGCATAAAATAAGTTTGCCATACATGTACACTAAGAACAATAAATGTGGTGGGCCCTGACCTAATGGTTGCAGGATGTTATTCTTCAGAGCTCCTCATGCATGAGCTAAATAAGCCTCTTACAGTGGAACCTCGTTCTTTCAATAATTCCGAAGTAAAAAAAAAATTCGCCTAAAAAATGTCTCAGTACGCAAACGATCCTCGGTACCCGAACACATCACGTTGCATTCACAGAGGGACATAAGTATGGGAAGCATGGGACACAAATGTGAGATGAGGGAATATTGGCAGATGGACTATGTAAAGGGATAGAGGAGAATGTAGGGAGAGGAAAACAAGAGGGCAGAGGGACACAATGAAAGTGTGAAGGGATATGGACAGAATTATTATGCATGGCGAAAGAGGAAAATAATACCATAGGACAAAGGGACGAGAGACTATGGACATAAGTGTCATGGTTCTCACCGTGATATCCAGACGTCCAAATGAGGTCGCCCCAGAAGTGCCCAACAGGAGATTTAAACCAGAGTTCTTTGCAGTCCTGGGCTTGCTTGCCTGCCTGTAAGCCACAGCAGCCCATATTCTGCTGAGTATTTCTAACCCTGTTCTACCTGGCTATGTCTCCAGCACCAGGGGACTGGATTTTTCCAGTGGCTGCTCCTGTCTTTCAGTCCACCTGAAGCAGATGTCAAATCAGCGAGGTATAAAACACTGCCTTTCTCTGAGGGCAGTGTCAGTTCATTGACTCTGGTTCCTGTATTTGTGTTCTTGATCCAGTGTTCTCCAGAAGACTCCTGACTTTGGCTTATCTTCATTTATCCTGACCTCTGGCATCCTCTGACCTTGGCTTACCCTCGTTTATCCTGACCTCTGGCATCCTCTGACTTTGGCTTCTCTTCGACGATCCTCCTGCTTGTGTCCTTGCCTGTACTGCGACTTGGAGCTATATCCTGCACAGCCCCCATGCACAGACTCACAGGCCAGATGGCTTCTTATCTGGTCACCTTGGTCTGTGCATCCCGGACTCCACATCAGGTAATATTCCTGACATAATGAACTGACCATGGAGTCCGCAGAGATATACAAGCTGCTCGCCTCCCTTGCTCAGCAAGTGACCAACCTGTTCCAGACTGTTTAGGAGGTGCAGAAGGTTGTATTGGCATTTAAAGGAACAGTACACCCAACCCCGGAACCTGCTTCTCCAGAACCCTTTCTAATAATGCCTGACAGGTTCAACGGTTCCAGCTGAAGTGGTAGAGGTTAACACAGTAAAGGAGTTTAAGCATGCGTGGGATAGGGATAAGGCTATCCTAACTATAAGATAAGGCCAGGGACTAATGAAAGTATTTAGAAAATTGGGCAGACTAGATGGGCGAATGGTTCTTATCTGCCGTCACATTCTATGTTTCTATGTTTCTAAACTCCAGTGGACAGGAAGGAACCCATGGAGATCGAATTCATCCGAACTAGGTTGCCTCCTTAGGAAAGAGACCATAGGAGAGTCCATGACCTGTATTTTTATTGTGAAGAAAGAGGGCACATCATCTCTCTCTGCCCAACTCGTCCACCTAGGCCAAAAGCTCTTCTATTGGGTACCTTACGGAGCCGTCCTGTCATCCCGGCAACACAGCCTGGAAACTGCCAAGGTTGCTGCAAGCCCTGTCCACATTCCATGACACAAAAGGGTACCCGGACTATTGTATACAACAAACCCAGTACTCCTGAGAAGTCTCTACCTTCTGTTCCTGAGACATCTGCTCCTCATCCTGTAAATACTTCTATTGAAACCATCTCTACTTCCTGCCAGCCCAAAGAAGACCTGCTTTCGGATTGTGCCTTTGCTTCTAATGGCACTATAGTCTGTACTAAAGATTTACTACAGTTCGAGAAGGCATTGCAAGCCGTGAACTCCGCTCCTGCTGAGGTACGTGAATTACTTACCACCTGCATCAAAGACCTTGACTGCTCTCCAGCTGTACCAAAAGCTGATACCGAGTCTCACAATGATAAGGGACCCCGCTCTGGGGACTTTGACTACAAGGACTTTCTTGATTCGGATAGTGAAACCAATGAGGTGTATTGCAAAAATAAAGAACATGTTCACACCTGGAAGGAATTCTTAACAGGGGGCTCCTGTCACAGTTCTCACCGTGACATCCAGACGAGGTCACCCCAGAAGTGCCCAAAAGGGGATTTGAACCTGGGTACTTTGCAGCCCTGAGCCTGCTTTCCTGCCTTTAAGCCACAGCATTCCTTGGGGGAATTTCTAGCCCTGTTCTACCTGGCTATATCTCCAGCACTAGGGGGCTGGACTTTTCCTGTGGCTGCTCCTGTCTCCTAGTCCACATGAAGCAGATGTCAAATCAGTGAGGTATAAAACACTGACTCTCTCTGAGGGCAGTGTCAGTTCATTGACTCTGGTTCCTGTATTTGTATTCTTGATCCAGTGTTCTCCAGACCTCTCCTCATCCTCTGACCTTGGCTTACCCTCGTTTATACTGACCTGGCATTCTCTGACTACTACTTGACG
Source organism: Pelobates fuscus (assembly GCF_036172605.1). Lineage (NCBI taxonomy): Eukaryota > Metazoa > Chordata > Amphibia > Anura > Pelobatidae > Pelobates > Pelobates fuscus. The sequence goes on along the minus strand of NC_086317.1, from coordinate 204,184,204 downwards.
ATCCTCCTGCTTATGTCCTTGCCTGTACTGCGACTTGGAGCTATATCCTGCACAGACGCAAAGGTCAGATGGCTTCTTTTCTGGTCACCTTGGTCTGTGTTTATTTGTAGTGATGTCGCGAACATAAAATTTTCGCAAACTTCTGCAAATGTGGGCGAACCGGGAGAACCGCTATAGACTTCAATGGGCAGGTGAATTTTAAAACCCACAGGGACTCTTTCTGGCCACAATAGTGATGGAAAAGTTGTTTCAAGGGGTCTAACACCTGGACTGTGGCATGCCGGAGGGGGATCCATGGCAAAACTCCCATGGAAATTTACATAGTTGATGCAGAGTCTGGTTTTAATCCATAAAGGGCATAAATGACCTAACATTCCTAAATTGTTTGAAATAACCTGCTTTAAAACATCAGGTATGATGTTGTATCAATCAGGTAGTGTAAGGGTTACGCCCGCTTCACAGTGACAGACCAAACTCCCAGTTTAACGCACCGCAAACAACCGCAAACAGTCCATTTGCACAACCGCAAACTCCCCATTTGCACAAGGTTGGATACCAAGCTAGCCATGTCCCGTTCCTTGTCCTCACTGATGTCATTGAAGGTCTCTTCCTCCACCCAGCCACGTACAACACCAAGGGTCCCCGAAAGGTGACAACAAGCCCCCTGGGATGCCTGCTGTGTTTGGTCTTCCACCTCCTCAAAACCTTCCTCCTCTGACTCCTCTTCTTCAGACTCCTCTCTCTGCATTGCCTCTCTCTGCGTTATTATAAGGTGTGTTAAGTAGTACTATTCCTATCAGTTTAATCCCTGTTATGTCCCCTATCAGGGGACGTGTATATAAGGCATCGATTTTAGGAAGCGAGAGATGGAAAAACATGCTTGGTCAGTCTTCCTACTTCAAATTTGGGGCACTGCGCGTGCAATCTAATGTGCCACCAGATAGGAGTGGTGTGTTAAGTAGTACTATTCTTATCAGTTTAATCCCTGTTACGTCCCCTATCAGGGGATGTGTATATAAGGCATCGATTTTAGGAATCGGGAGATGGAAAAAGATGCTTGGTCGGTCCTCCTACTTCAAATTTGGGGCACTGTGCGTGCAATCTAATGTGCCACCAGATAGGAGTGGTGTGTTAAGTAGTACTATTCCTATCAGTTTAATCCCTGTTACGTCCCCTATCAGGGGACGTGTATATAAGGCATCGATTTTAGGAAGCGGGAGATGGAAAAAGATGTTTGGTCGGTCCTCCTACTTCAAATTTGGGGCACTGCGCGTGCAATCTAATGTGCCACCAGATAGGAGTGGTGTGTTAAGTAGTACTATTCCTATCAGTTTAATCCCTGTTACGTCCCCTATCAGAGGACTTGTATATAAGGCATCTATTTTAGGAAGCGGGAGATGGAAAAACATGCTTGGTCGGTCCTCCTACTTCAAATTTGGGGCACTGCGCGTGCAATCTAATGTGCCACCAGATAGGAGTGGTGTGTTAAGTAGTACTATTCCTATCAGTTTAATCCCTGTTACGTCCCCTATCAGGGGACGTGTATATAAGGCATAGATTTTAGGAAGCGGGAGATGGAAAAACATGCTTGGTCAGTCTTCCTACTTCAAATTTGGGGCACTGCGCGTGCAATCTAATGTGCCACCAGATAGGAATAGTACTACTTAACACACCACTCCTATCAGTTTAATCCCTGTTACGTCCCCTATCAGGGGACGTGTATATAAGGCATCGATTTTAGGAATCGGGAGATGGAAAAAGATGTTTGGTCGGTCCTCCTACTTCAAATTTGGGGCACTGCGCGTGCAATCTAATGTGCCACCAAATAGGAGTGGTGTGTTAAGTAGTACTATTCCTATCAGTTTAATCCCTGTTACGTCCCCTATCAGGGGACTTGTATATAAGGCATCGATTTTAGGAAGCGGGAGATGGAAAAACATGCTTGGTCAGTCTTCCTACTTCAAATTTGGGGCACTGCGCGTGCAATCTAATGTGCCACCAGATAGGAGTGGTGTGTTAAGTAGTACTATTCCTATCAGTTTAATCCCTGTTACGTCCCCTATCAGGGGACGTGTATATAAGGCATCGATTTTATGAAGCGGGAGATGGAAAAACATGCTTGGTCGGTCCTCCTACTTCAAATTTGACTTGACTTTTTTGACTTTTTTGACTTTTTTGACCTAGGCGACTTCTCTTCTCAGTGACAATACCTCCTGCTGCAGTGAAGGTCCTTTCTGACAGGACACTTGAAGCGGGGCAGGCCAGAAGTTCTATCGCAAATTGGGGTAGCTCAGGCCACAGGTCAAGCCTGCACACCCAGTAGTCAAGTGGTTCATCGCTCCTCAGAGTGTCGATATCTGCAGTTAAGGCGAGGTAGTCTGTTACCTGTCGGTCGAGTCGTTCTCTGAGGGTGGACCCCGAAGGGCTGTGGCGATGCGTAGGACTTAAAAAGCTCTGCATGTCCTCCATCAACAACACGTCTGTAAAGCGTCCTGTCCTTGCCGGCGTGGTCGTGGGAGGAGGAGGATTACTTTCACCTCTTCCACTGTTAGAGTCCCGTTCTGTGACATCACCCTTATACGCTGTGTAAAGCATACTTTTTAATTGATTTTGGAACTGCTGCATTCTTTCTGACTTGCCGTAATTCGGTAACATTTCAGGCACTTTCTGCTTATACCGGGGGTCTAGTAGCGTGGACACCCAGTACAGGTCGTTCTCCTTCAGCCTTTTTATACGAGGGTCCCTCAACAGGCACGACAGCATGAAAGACCCTATTTGCACAAGGTTGGATGCCGAGCTACTTATGCCCTGTTCCTCGTCCTCAGTGATCTCTCTGAAGGTATGTTCTTCCCCCCAGCCACGTACAACACCACGGGTACCAGATAGGTGACAACGAGCACCCTGGGATGCCTGTTGTGGTTGGTCTTCCTCCTCCTCCTCAAAGCCGCATTCCTCCTCTGACTCCTCTTCCTCACAATCCTCTTCCAGCGTTGCCGCAGGTCCAGCACGCGATGCTGATAAGGCTGTTTCTGGTGGTGATGGTGACCACAACTCTTACTCTTCCTCTTAACGCTCATCTACGGCCTGATCCAGCACTCTCCTGGAAGAAAACAAATGGTATGATGTCGCTGATGGTGCCTTCGGTGCGACTGACTAGGTTTGTCACCTCCTCAAAAGGATGCATGAGCCTACAGCCATTGCGCATGTGCGTCCAGTAACGTGGCAAAAAAAATCCCAGCTCCGCAGAGGCTGTCCTAGCACCCCGGTCATACAAATACTCGTTAACGGCTTTTTCTTGTTGGAGCAGGCGGTCGAACATTAGGAGTGTTGAATTCCAACGTGTCGGGCTGTCGCAAATCAAGCGCCTCACTGGCATGTTGTTTCGCCACTGGATATTGGAAAAGTGCGCCATGGCCGTGTAGGAACGCCTGAAATGGCCACACACCTTCCTGGCCTGCTTCAGGACGTCCTGTAAGCCTGGGTACTTATGCACAAAGCGTTGTACGATCAGATTACACACATGTGCCATGCACGGCACATGTGTCAACTTGCCCAAATGCAATGCCGCCAACAAATTACTTCCATTGTCACAAACCACTTTGCCGATCTCCAGTTGGTGCGGAGTCAGCCACTGATCCACCTGTGCGTTCAGAGCGGACAGGAGTGCTGGTCCGGTGTGACTCTCTGCTTTCAGGCAAGTCAATCCCAAGACGGTGTGACACTGATGTATCCGGGATGTGGAACAGTACCTGGAGAGCTGGGGGGGGTGCCGTTGATGTGGAGCAAGACGCAGCAGCAGAAGAGGACTCAGCCGAGGAGGTTATGGAAGAGGATGGAGTAGAGGAGGTGGCAGCAGGCCTGCCTGCAAGTCATGGCGGTGTCACCAACTCCTCTGCAGAGCCACGCATTCCATGCTTGGCAGCAATCAGCAGGTTTACCCAATGCGCAGTGTAGGTGATATACCTGCCCTGACCATGCTTTGCAGACCAGGTATCAGTGGTCAGATGGACCCTTGCCCCAACACTGTGTGCTAGACATGCCATTACTTCCTTTTGCACAATCGAGTACAGGTTGGGGATTGCCTTTTGTGAAAAGAAATTTCGGCCGGGTACCTTCCACTGCGGTGTCCCAATAGCTACAAATGTTTTGAACGCCTCAGACTCCACCAGCTTGTATGGTAAAAGCTGGCGGGCTAAGAGTTCAGTCAACCCAGCTGTCAGACGCTGGGCAAGGGGGTGACTTTGTGACATTGGCTTCTTACGCTCAAACATGTCCTTGACAGACACCTGACTGTGGGCAGATGAACGGGAACTGCTCAAGGCGAGAGACGGAGAAGCGGATGGTTGAGAGGGGGCAAGGAGGACAGCAGTGGTTAACGTGGCTGAAGATGCTGGACCAGGAGGAGGATGGCAGCTTTGAGTTTGTGTGCTGCTTGTACTCATGTGTTGATCCCATAGGCGTTTGTGATGTGCGATCATGTGCCTTTGCAAAGCAGTTGTACCTAGGTGGGTGTTGGACTTCCCACGACTCAGTTTCTTTTGGCACAGGTTGCAAATGGCATCGCTGTTGTCAGAGGCAGACACACAAAAAAAAAATGCCACACTGCTGAGCTCTGCACTGTCGGCATTCTGGTGGTGCCAACAGCATGCGTTGATTGGCGTGCTGTCTGGCTGACCACGGGGGCCGATGCATGCTGTCTGCCTGTGCCACTAGCTCCTTGCGACGACCTCCCCCTGCTTCCAACTCGTCTCCTCCTCCTCCTCCTCTCTGTCTCCCAATCTGAACTTTCCCCCTGTTCTTCTTCTCTTCTAGTGGGCACCCACGTGACATCCACGGACGCATCGTCATCATCAACCGCTTCACTTGTATCTGACAACTCAGCAAAGGAAGCAGCAGTGGGTACAACATCATCATCATCACACCGTACATGTGTAATGCTGCCTGACTGAGACATATCCCTGTTATCTACATCCTCTGGCAATAATGGTACTGGCAACCAAGTGAAGCGGCTGTGGTGCTAGTGTTGGTGGTGGTGGCAGGCGGGCGAATGGTAACTTGAGAGGTGCCCGAAGCTAAGCTGGAGGAGGATGGTGCGTCGAGGTTCCGAGCGGAAGCTGTAGAAGATTGGGTGTCCTGTGTTAGCCAGTCAACTATGTCCTCAGAACTTTTCAAGTTTAGGGTACGTGGCCTCTGAACACTGGGCATTATTCTAAGGCCAAAGGGAATCACAGACGGCCCCTGCGGGGTGGCCTGCTTCTAGCTGTCATTTTTTTTTCGATTAGTGGTACTATGCGTGCAAGCTACTGTGACAACATATATGAGTGGCACTGGTGTGACACTGTGCCCTGGCAGGCCCTGAAACGCACACTCGTGAAGGAAACTGACTGCTATTATATTATAGTCCAAAAAGTTTTTTTTTGTTAAATGCAAGCTATTGTGACACCAGATATGAGTGGTGGCACTGGATAAGTGGGCACAGTATACGCTGCGAGCCTGACACACACGCTGGCAGACAACTAACTGCTATTCAATCTATTACAGTCAAAATTTTATTTATTTTTTAAAAAATTTACACTACTGTTACACCAGTTATGAGTTGCACTGGTGTGACACTGTCAGGCCCTGACGCACCTGGCAGGCCCTGAAATGCACACTCGTAAAGGAAACTGACTGCTATTATATTACAGTCAAAAAAGTTTAGTTTTTCTTTAAATGCAAGCTATTGGGACACCAGATATGAGTGAGTGGTGGCACTGGGCAGGCCCTGAAACGCACACTCATGAAGGAAACTGACTGCTATTATATTACAGTCCAAAAAGTTTTTTTTTTGTTAAATGCAAGCTATTGTGACACCAGTGAGTGAGTGGTGGCACTGGGCAAGTGGGCACAGTATACGCTGTGAGCCTGACACACATGCTGGCAGACAACTAACTGCTATTCAATCTATTACAGTCAAATTGTATTTTTTTAATTTTTTTTATTTACACTACTGTTACACCAGATATGAGTTGCACTGGTGTGACACTGTGCCCTGGCAGGCCCTGAAACGCACACTCGTGAAGGAAACTGACTGCTATTATATTACAGTCCAAAAAGTTTTTTTTTTTATAAAGTGCAAGCTATTGTGACACCAGTGAGTGAGTGGTGGCACTGGGCAGGCCCTGAAACGCACACTAGTGAAGGAAACTGACTGCTATTATATTACAGTCAAAAAAGTTTTTTTCTTTTTAAATGCAAGCTATTGTGACACCAGTGAGTGAGTGGTGGCACTGGGCAAGTGGGCACAGTATATGCTGTGAGCCTGACACACAGGCTGGCTGGCAGGCAGGCAACTGCAATTGCATTACAAAAAAAAAAAAAGCAGACTGATGTTCTAGCCCTAAAAAGGGCTTTTTGGGGTGCTGTCCTTACAGCAGAGATCAGATGAGTCCTTCAGGACTGTAGTGGACACTGAATACACTAGCCTAGCTATCAATTTCCCTATCAAATCAGCAGCAACTACACTGTCCCTACTCTTACTAAGAATGCAGCTTCACAATGAATGTAAAATGGATGCTGTCCAGCAGTGGGAGGGTCTGGGAGGGAGGGTCTGCTGCTGAATGTCTGCAATGTGTCTGCTGACTATGAGGTACAGGCCAGGGTCAAAGTTTACTCAATGATGACGAATAGGGGGTGGACCGAACAGCGCATGTGTTTGCCGTCAATGGCAAACGCGAACAAGTGATGTTCGCCAGGAACTGTTCGCCAGCGAACAGTTCGGGACATCACTTTATTTATTTGCAATCGTGACCTTATATCTCTGCATACAGGACTCCACATCATGTAAGATTCCTGACAATAAGGATACAAGCAGAGGAAAGAAGGGTCTTAGATATTTTGAACCTGATACAGCCATTTTATATGCTTTTGTATGTAATGCCAGAAGAATAGTTACCTATTCCCATCCATGTAATTTTGGGGTTCTGGAATGGATTAAACAAATTTACATTTTGGGAAAAGTTGATTTGGTTCTCGAACAAATCGGAACTTGAACAGCCTTCTGGAACGGATTAAGTTAGAGTTCCGAGGTTCCACTGTAATTCTTTTTTTGGGCTCTCGTCTTGGGGTTGGCAACACAAGCTTTGATCCCTGACTCGACGAACCAGTCTGGGAGTGCTTCCTGCGGTTACTGACAGCCCCCCCGGCCAAGGTGTGTGCGTGTGCCCCTACATCTACATCTCAAAACAATGTCCTCTGATTTGTATCACCTGGACAATATATTTAATGCCTTCTGGAAGCAAGTCTCCAGGCTGTTCATACCTGCTCTGCAAGCTGACTGAGCGCCTGTGAGCTCACCTCAAAGGTGACCTTAAAGTGGAAAAAAGCATGTCAAAAGCAGCGAAGGCTACATCAGCACACCTCGAGGGAAAAGATGACAAGGCCAACGTCTGTGCTGCATAAGCCTGAGGCAAGTCTGGAGATCCAGCTATGGGGAGGAGAAAGGTGGTCAAGACATCTACTAAAATTGAGGCTCTTGCTGGTGAATGTGCCACTGAGTCTGCAGAACTGTACCATTCTGATGAGCTGTGTAGTGCCTATGGCTGGTGTCGTCTGACCAGAGCTCTAGGGCCATGTCACACATCCCACATAGCCTGAACTACTGGGTATTTAGGGGTATTTTTTAATCTCCCCTTTACCTTTTCTGTTGATTCTGTGGTTCTCTGGGCAACTTTTGCACTAACAACATTACACTGACTGTTCCTCCCTTTCTCTCACTGCTAAAGCAGTTTCTGATGTACATTCTGAGACATGTACACCTCCAGTGTTTAACAAAAACGACCATGGGGTATCCACTTTCGTTTTTCAGCTTAATTATACTGCCAAACTCTCTGGTATAATCGGTATCACAACACCCTATTTTTATTATGTTTTTTTTATCTAGCTTCATCATAACTTGAGCTTAGGAGCCTGTAGCCCTAAATAGTGTACATTTTGACACATTCAATACCTCCAGGGGTTTTGAGATAATATTATGGGTTAACCCTTCCTTCTTTTAGTTTAACTCTTTGGCGTAATCGGCATGAACCACTTCAATCACATTATGCTTATTTTCACTTAGTTTAATCAAAAGCTTTAACTTTGGGAGCTTGCAGCCCTAAATGATGTGCATTCCGATACATTTAATACCTCCAGGTTCGAAGCGAAATTATTACGGGTTAACCAGTTGTGTTCCTCAGGTTGACTATACTGTTGAACTTTCTGGCACCATTGGTATGCACCACACTAATTTCATATGACAGACACTGTGAACAACACTATACTTTGCTCATAATATTGACATACACCGTATATATACTTTAGTATAGGTATATATTTTATTTGGGTACCTGTATCATAACACTCTATAATGGTAACCTTGATAAAACTCTCGCCCTTCAAAAAAAGTTTTGATCTATTTACTAATTCAGTCGTTCAATTAGGGGTTATTGTTACTCTCAGCATTCATAGTTCCGAGCGGTACATCCGCAAGATTTGAATCGCTACATGTTACACGTTAGATTGGGCTGTCCTGGAATTGGCACATTATCTCTTGGTTTTCTTTTTACTAAGAAGGGTCTGTCATGGCTAATTACTCCATCATTATGTTTACAGCTCCACAATTTGGTATATATGCCGGTAGTACATCATTAATCATAGGATTTCGATTTATTAAACAACTCCTGATTGACGAACAAAAGTGTAAGTCTACGATCCACACAAAATAATGCATACTTGTATCTCTTATGTCCTTCTGTTTAATTGTTCCATGACCTGTATCTGGGGTCTCTCTTTCAGCAATTAAGTCCTCAAGGGGTTAACGACCATAGTTGATAGGATTACTAAACTTACCTTGCTCTCTCACTATTGGCCACTTTCAATTAACGGCTTTTTGAACCCTCCTATCAGTATCTTCTCTGTCCTTTAAATGGTAGGGTACTTACCACACATCGGTTCCCCTCTGATAAGTTGTGGGTGAAACGCGCGCGTTCGGGCCATTAGGGATTCTCGGTATCAGCTCTGAGTGTGGTCCTTTTACGAATCATCACCACACTCCCATCTGAATCCCGTAACTGCTTTGCCGTATCACTGGGCTGACATATGGGGCCAGTTCCCCACCGTTATTTCTACCAGTAGGTCGTGTATATTTTCACCTACTGTCAGTCATTTTAGGCTTTGCAGTATATTTGTAATACCATCTTGTATTCAAAGTATCTACTAAATTGCAACAATGTTCTATTGTGTTCAATTCTAACTTTGCTAGAGATACTTTATTTATAATTTTTTGATTTTTTTCAGAGTTCTATACATGGCACCACTATATATATACTTTACAAGCCAGTAGCTATTTTTCAGTCACATTTCACTGAATTTATGGACTCTACATAGTATATATAAAGGTGCCATTAGGGATTCCGTACACCAGCTCTGAGTGTGGTCTTTTTACGAATCACCACCACACTCCCTTCTGAATCCCGATACTGCTTTGCTGTGTACACTGGGCTGACATACGACCTACCAGCTATTAGCTATCCTACATGTCTGTGTACCCTCATATCTCTACAGAACTACATTCACTAACAAATGGGAACACAAGATGATAATTTATATCTCTATTCATATGTTTTTCTAAACTTAATCTAGACTTTTGAACTCACTTTGTTAACACAGGATCATTACTCTCTTTCTACTGTGTTATGAATATTACGTCTTATTTATTAGCACTTATTCAGTGCAATAATCTTTAGACCACCTGTTCATTAAGCTATATTAATAGTGCCTTATACAGTCTTTCCATACTTATTAGACTGTGATACAATTATACAATTATTCAGTCTCTCCGTACAAATTAGACTGTGATACAATTATACAATTATATAGCACTCTTCTACTAAACAGCCCTCTTTTATAGTTACTTTTTGTTCTACTATTCGATGTTTGGCTGTTGTTGTTATCTAATTGGAATTCTCTGTGCATTGTGCACTTAGGTATTTCTATCTCTATTTGTATTTATATTCTATTAAAGTTATTTTTTATTTTTCATTTGTTTTAGGGCACTCAAATCTCTTTGTTTGTCCAATTACTACTTTGGTAGTTTATTTGTGGGTTAACCCCACTATGAGTGTTTGCCTTTAGCTTCCAGCTTTTTTTGTTTCCTCTGAACTACTGCACACTTTTAAATTTTAATTTTATTTTGTGTTTCTTTCTATGTCTCAGCTCATTTTTACTTCTACTTTTACTTTTATTTACGCTATTATGTTCATGGTGGAGCTATCTGGGGTGCAATGTTCAGCTATGTACTAGTTTCTAAGTGTGTTACTGGACGTACACTGTGACATGTCACATTTAAACTTGATTTAATATACCACTATCCTCTGATCACTACTCACTCTGTCTAGCAAGTCTCTAATCATTGCTAGCTTACTACCAATTCTACGTTTAGACAGGAAACCAGGAGCGTACCTGGAGCATTTGGCACCTGGGGCGGATCTTATTGCATTGAGCAGTCTCTGTGTGTTTGCATGTATTTGTATGACCTATGTGTGAGTGAATGTAGGGGTGTGTTTGCATGCAGGGCTGGCATCAGGGGTGTGCGAGCGGGCGCCATGAACCAGGGGGCGCCATGTGGCCGACTGGAGTGCAGGGGAGCTAAAACAGGTATTATTAATTTGTTTTTTTTAAATCGAGGTGGTGGGGCTTGACGGGGGGCGGAGCTTATCGTGAGGCGGAGGCTGGGCTAATACCTACCTGAAGGCCCTGGTAACTGCTGCACAGCAATGGGGAAGCAGGAAGCTTCCCAAACAGGAAGCTTCCCAAACAACCAACTGCATCCACTCCACCTTCCAGCCATACTGGAAACAGGTAAGTCTCTGTGTGTGTGTGACTGTCTGTCTGTGTGACTGTGTGTGTGACTTCTTGCCTGTGTGTGTGACTGTATGCCTGCCTGTGTGTGTATGTCTGTCTGTGTCACTGCCTGTGTGTGACTGTCCCAATACTACAAAAATTCTTACCCAACAAACCAATTTTTATACATAGAGGACAGTGCACTATAAGAAATAAACTAGTAAAAAGTCACTCAAACAATAAAAATTCCACTTTTTTTTATTGAACAAGCAAGTTTTTACGGATGTGGACAGTGCTTGGCCTATTAAAAAAACACACAGTTGTAAACAAACTATAAGAGAATATGATAGAAACAATCGAAAACAAACCATTGAAAAAGTTATGATCTGAAAGTTCTGTGTCTCCAAGCAGAGGGTGGATACACTGAATGACAGTGCAGGACACTGTGCAGCACTGCCCCAGGAAGCACCTCTAGCAGTTATATGAGGAGTGGCCAGTGGAGGTATCAGTAGACTGTAATGTAAACACTTCGATTTCCTTCCACATTCCCTCTCGGACTGCTTCAGGTTTACTTCCACATTCCCTCTCGGACTGCTTCAGGTATCTGGTAGGGCAGCTGTCGGAGTGGGGCTTGACCTGGGGTCTCTACTTTATGCATTGCTAAAGTGGTGTACGCTGGTTCTTGGGAGAACGTTGGTCGTTTCTGTCCCAGCTTATCTTATTTGGAGTCCAAAGTGCAGAGATGTTTGCACACCCTTGCAGATAAACACAGCCCATGGTAACCAGATAAGGGGCTACCTGGGCTGTGAATCTGTGCACGGGGCTTAGGCAGGAACAGTAACTGGGTATGTGGAAACAGACAAGGGCAAATCCAGAAGAGTAGTCAGACACAGTTCCAAAAGTCAGGACAGGCAGTGAACAGTAACAACAATAACGAATAATGCAAACAGAAAGGGTCACAGGCCAAGTCAGTCTTAGGAAACAGGATACAAGAAACAACAAAGTGACAATGTTCTCAGGGAGGGGCAGTATTTTATGCCCAGCTGATGAGTGAACTGCCTCAGGTGTACTTAGATGGACAGGTAGGAGTTACTGGTGATGCCCTACAAGGTTGACTGCTATTCAGCTAAAGGGCTTCTCAATAGCAGCCGGGCTTTGGGATGATCTCCACTCTTCTCTACTCGCTGACATATGTTTTGTGGTATACCTAGAGATTCCCATCCAAAAGAACAATTTGCCGGACAGGTTGCCGGACAATGGTTGCCGGACAATGTTCAGCTATGTACTAGTTTCTAAGTGTGTTACTGGACGCGCTGGAGGTTTCCTTTACCATCCTGGCCAACTGCTCCATGTGGTCCCAGAGTTCAAGCACATATGGTACAATGCGGGTTCCCTCATGTTCCGAAGTAACTTGAAAGGGGAAAACCCAGTAGATTTCTGCGGCACTTCTCAATATGCAAATAGGTGGGGCAGGAATCTCTCCCAGTCTCTGCAAGCGGCGGTAAAGGTTCTCAACATTTGCATGAGGGTACCGTTAAACCACTCACATAGACCGTTAGTTTGGGGGAGGTAGGGGGAGCTGAGTATGGGCTTGATGCCACATATCTTCCACAGCTGATAAGTTAGGTCAGCCGTGAATTGCTTTCCATGGTCCGATAGGATTTCCTTGGGAAAACCTACCCTGGCAAATATCTGAACCAGAGCATCTGCCACGGTCTCTGCATATTCATGAGGGAGACCGCTTTTGGGTAGCGGGTAGCATAGTCCACCACGGTAAGGATGTACTTCTCACTGGATGGACTAGGTCTAGCTAGGGTCCCTACTATGTTGACTGCTATCCGGCTAAAGGGCTTCTCAATAATGGGCATGGGTAGCATGGAAAGCTGGGCTTTGGGGTGATCTCCACTCTTCCCTACTCGCTGACATATGTCACACGCATTGCAGTATTGTCGCACATCCCTAGAGATTCCCGTCCAAAAGAAGTTCTGGGTCATCCTATGAGACGTGCGGCATACACCTAGATGCCTTGTTAAAGGGACACTCCAGGCACCCAGACCACTTCTGCTCATTGGAGTGGTCTGGGTGCCAACTCCCACTACCCTTAACACTGCAAGTGTAATTATTGCAGTTTTTTATAAACTGCAATAATTACCTTGCAGGGTTAAGTCCTCCCCTAGTGGCTGTCTACTAGACAGCCACTAGAGGTCACTTCCTGCATCATAGCACAGATTATCTGTGCTAGAGCGTCGCTGGACGTCCTCACGCTGTGTGAGGACCTCCAGCGTCGCTCTATTCCCCATAGGGAAGCATTGAAATTAATTTTCAATGCTTTCCAATGGGGTGCGCCAATGCGCATGCGCAGCATTGCTGCGCATGCGCATTAGGTCTCCTCGGCCGGTGGGCGGGATCAGTCTCGCCCACCGGCCGACGGAGGAAGAAGGTGGAGCGGTGGGGGAGGAGCAGGCAGCGACGTGGGACATGTCGCTGCCTTTGGTAAGTGACTGACGGGGTTTTCACCCCTTCAGTAACCGGGGATTGGAGGGTGGGAGGGAGAGGAATCCTGCAGTGCCAGGAAAACGGATTGTTTTCCTGGCACTGGAGATTCCCTTTAAGGGTACATCATGCCAAATCTGGAGAAGTTCCATCCGGTATTTCCTTTGAAATACCAGTTGACGCTTCTGGGACGAAGATGTTCTCTTACTGTGGCTTTTGGCCAGCCTATACAACCGATCCTGCTACCAAATAAATCTTTCCCCCTCTAGTCCCCCTTGCTCTGTATCTGCCTTGGCCCGGCACTTGTGTAGCGTAGGGTCTTTCCGGGTTTCCCTCCCAAACTCCTCTGGTGTATCCCAACCTAACGCGTTCGGGTCCAAAGTCACAGTCAACGGTTAGTTTCTTACCTGGGTCTCCTCTGCATGTGGACCAGCTTCCGCAGTTCGAGCTTGTGAGCGAGTGGTTATGGGATGGGCTTTGGCAGGTTCTCTTGGGACATACGCAGAGGTTAGGGGTCCCAAATAATTTCCAATCAAAACTTTGACTGGTAAATCCTTCATGATCCCCACGTTCACTGTGCCGGATCCGGCTCCCCAATCTAGGTGAACGCGGGCAGTAGGCAGGCGATAAATAGCTCCCCCAGTTACCCTGACAGCCACGGATTGTCCTGTGTGCTCATTGTCTTGTACCAAGTGCCATTTCACCAAAGTCAGCTCCGGTATCTCTCAAGCAGACTGCCCATTCAGCAGCACTATTTGCCGGTGTTGTTGCTGGTTGTCCTGGGTGGCTGCTTGAACAGTGTCAGCCTCGTGGAGTTCTCAAGTACTCATTGGGGTTGACCTTGGTTTCCAGGCAGTGAGCTTCAGGAGCTGGGTCCCGGGACGTTGTAGGGTTGAGGCACTCCTACGATGGTCTGGGTGGTTGTAGGGGGCAATTGCTTCTAACATGCACTATTTGTTCACACCGGAAGCATCGTGTCCCTGTCCTTCATGGAGGGGGCTGATGTCTGGGGGGTCCTCAGTAAGGAGATGGGTTATGGGGCACCGGAACCTGAAGTTCTGGAGGAGAGGGGGTCTTACCAGGGGGATGCTCTGTCTTTCGAGAGTCAGTATATTAGTCGGCCAGACAAGCAGCTTCAGGCAAGGTGAGGGGTCTTCAGTCACGGATCCTTTCTTGAAGCTCAGGGTTGAGCGAATTAAAGAATTGTTCTAGCAGAAATAACTGTAATACATCCTCCACCGTCACGGCTTGGCACCCGGTTACCCAGTGGGATGCCGTTCTGTGGAGGCAGCATTCCCATTCGGTGTAGGAATCTTTGCCTTGCTTCCTGGACTCTCGGGACCATCGGCGGTACGCCTCTGGGGTGACTGCGTACCAGCAAGTAAGGCTTCCTTGACAGTATAGTAGTGTCGAATCTCGTTATCAGGTATCGCTCTGAACACCTCTGCCGCCCTACCCGATAACTTTCCGGCCACAATTGTTACCCATTCGTCTGTGGGTACCTTATGTAAAGCACATTGTCTCTCGAAATCAAGGTATCCAACAAAGGGTAACTTTTTTCCGCTCCGGTGGAGCTACTGGACTCTCAGCTGCTGGGCTCCCTGACCGTTGGATTTTTTTGCCAGGCGTAACTGGTACTCCCGCTTGTCCCAAGCTTTAGCGT
Source organism: Pelobates fuscus (assembly GCF_036172605.1). Taxonomy (NCBI): domain Eukaryota; kingdom Metazoa; phylum Chordata; class Amphibia; order Anura; family Pelobatidae; genus Pelobates; species Pelobates fuscus. Next base: position 204,169,188 of record NC_086317.1, on the reverse strand, counting down.
GGATGGTGGCCAGCACTTGCACAATAATGTCGGCTAGAGGGTTTGGGCTGAACAGGGCTAGTTGTAACCAAATGGTTCACATCTGTTCGTCTTCCTCCGCATTTGTGACAACCGTTTCGGGAATAATGGCGGTTCGGTCCATCTCCATCAATTCGGCAATTAGTTCCCGTTTGGGACGGTTGTTTGCCATTCGGCCACGGCTTTCCAGCAAATCTTTTTGGATCTTTTTAATCGTTCATATTGATTCTCCATCCGCTATGCTGCTTTTATATCCAGGTGTAGCATTTTCTCTGGGGAAAAAGAACCATCCCACCGCTGCTACCAGATGTGGCGGCCACTCAGGTAGGAACAAGGCTTTCGCCTCCAGAGATGTTCTTTTCCCCCAAGGGTGAGTGATGCTGTAGTAATCCCAAGTAGAGTTTCCCAACAGCGATAATCCAAAGCAGGTGTAGCAGGTATAGGTTTACCCCACAGACATTAGTAGAGACTGAATGCTGGGGGTGAACTGGTTTATTGAAAGCCACACATGGTCTTTTATGCAACAGCCACTACAAGGGGTTTCCAAATCAACATTACAGGGTAATCCCCCACCCCATGGTTTTCTCTGTACCTGAGAGAAACCTACTTGAAAACAAACATCCAAATTAAATTATCTCTCAGGTACAGATCATGTACAATGATTACACCCCAAAATAAACACAACACAATCAGGTATCCCCTCGAGTTGACCGCTTAGAACATTGCGGTTACAATTGTTGACGAGGTTATAGAGGTTAATAAGCAGCACATGCAGCATACAGGTGGCCTGGTAGTTTGTTGGTTTTGTTTGGTATTCAAATTAAATAAACATAGACTTTTACATGATCACGAGGAACCGAACAAACACATAATAATCCAGGGACAGGATGGTCTGTCACAAGCCACGTGTACTGTATTTAAATTTGTATTACTAATAAAAAGAAGATAGAAAAAGAATGGAGCCAAAACGTTACAGTACCTCCTTATTGGGGGATAACCCCAGTGTAGGTATACAAGAAAAAAAGGGGGAATGGAGGAAGTACCCCGGACCAGATGAACTGAAAATAGAATTGTGACAAACTGCCATTTGCCACTGGGCTTTGGACTGATTGCTAGCCTCCTACCCTGCGACTATGGCCCTAGGATGTGTTGCCCTTTAAGAACTGCATTTGGGCATAATGGATTTTTATAATGCTGTTCCTGGCCCTTTAAATACTTTGGAGCAGAGTTACAACTTTTAAACTGGCACTTCGGATGCAGTCGAAGTGCCGAAGTCGTCGAAGTGCCGAAGTCGTCGAAGTGGCCGCCATTCGACAAACGAACACGTGGCGGCGGCCATTTGTACTTATTCGAACGCAGTCAGCGGTGTGTGCAGCCAAATCTATGGAACTGTTTTCGGCTACCCAATTGCACGAACACCGCTGACCCGTACCTTCTTCGACACCGCGGCTGGAGACTAAGTCCTGTTCGAAGATTCGAATGCTCGTTCGAATGGGACTTAGTCATTTTCTCAATGTAAAATAGACCGACCGCACAGCCCAAATCCATGGAACTGTTTTGGGCATGAAAATGTGCTTGCGGTCGGTCATAAAGGACTTACCTATCTCCCGAACGGCTGAACGGATTCGAATGATTTTTGGTTATGTTTGTATTTAGAATGTGCTGATTAATAATATGTAACTTTAATTAATTAATTAATTAATTAATTAATATTGGATGTATGGTTTTAGAGTTATGAAAGTTGGGTAAAAAGTATGTTTAAACTGTAACCATTGTGTGATTGGGTAATGTATAATTGTATGTGGGCATCTCCCTTGCAGGGGAGAATTGCATAAAAGCAGAGTGTGTGTAATTAAACCAGAGTTCTTCTTGACCCTCAACACGCAGTCTTGTCTCGTGATTGGAGGGGACAGCTATATTCACACTGGGGATTGCTATGCGCTGCATACTCCCTTGAGCATTAATCACTTAGCTCTTTTGAGAGCTTGCTCCTGTTACGCTCTCCTTGGAGGAGAGGTCTTTCCCACACGGTCCTGGATGCTGGAGGTTCATACAGGGTGGAAGGAAGACGGCGAGACTCCAGTTAAGCTACGGCGGTTGTGGAGTCTGCGGTGGTTGTGGTGTCTGCTGCAGTGCTTCGAGTCCTCAGGAAGCACTAGGAGCATCTGGAAGGTGTCCGTTACATGAATATAATGCAAAAATAATGTATATTTAAAACTTAATATTTAATCAATAGGCTAAAAAGTCCAATTGAACGAAAAGGGACAAGATAAACCACAAACAAAAATGCAAATAGTACAATATATAGAGAAAAATAGACACACAAAAAATTAATTAACACATGCATATAATGGCTAAAATAGACCAGAAGGAGAAGTATAGACTGGCACCTTACTACACTATCGTAAAAATACGAAATAGGTAATACATAGGTCAAAGGTGTCAGACCTCTATATCTATGGTAGTGTGGTGCAGTGGGTAAGATGCTCCTTGATACTAGCAACAAAAGAGGACTCCTGTATAAATAATTATACTGGGTATAGAGTGCAAAAATGTAGTTACCCAGAATAGATAATGATGTGGCTATGTCATTCTACTGTAGCAGAAGTGGTATATTTGTTATAGCTCCCAGTGTTGAGTCAAATCGGCAATTGCAGTCGTCGTGACAATTGACAATCAAGTCTCGGCATAAAAATGTATAAGATTTTATATGCTCTATCCTTGATCTTAATGGTATTCAAAGATTAGTACAACGTATTGCCACCTAGTTAACAGCAATGCCATTTGGCAACAGTATCACTAAGTATTGCTATGATGTTCCGGTAGGTACAACTATCGTGAGTGAGTATGTGGTGCAAAGATTTCTCAATTAACTATTAGCAGGTTGTTCGCTGTGTTGAGACAGATGCAGTCTTGGTGTCATTTAAGTAAATTTGTATTAGATACCTCCTCTGTTTTGCTCTTAACAGTCCCCCATCGCCCCCCCTATTCTGAGCGAAATCCCATCACTTTTCTCATCTATCTTCATTTAGTAGACTTCTGTGTCCCTTTCCACCTCACTAGTTTTAACTTTCCTCCAACCTTCTATGCAACTCTTCTCCCAGCACAGTGAACCATCTTCAGTTTTGGGTGAAGCCCTTCTACTGCAGTGCATGGTACGTGCATTTTCTTCGATGTACTTCCTAATTTGCAGAACTTATTCTTTAGGACCCTACATCATCCTCTGACTTTATTATTGCTAACTATATGGACCATGACAGCTGGGTCATCTCCAGCGCCTCCAAATAATCCCCATCTACTCTGTCAGCAAAATGCAGGACCCAAGCATCTGGTAGACTGTAAACTGTCCAGTTGAAACAATCAAAGTGGCAAATTACCCCTACCACAACCTGTGCATGCATTGAAAATTCCCCATTGGAAAGCACGGAGTTAATGCTTTCCGATGGGGCTTCTGCATCACGTAACCGAGTTTTACTCTGTTTTTGGCAGAGCACCTCTAGTGGCAATTATTGCAGTTTATAAAAAATGGCAATGACTGGTCTATGGTAAGATTTAGTGGCCTTGTCGTAGGTCCAGGGTAGGTAGGAGACGGCGAGACCCCAACCAAACTGTGGGGCTTATGGTGTCAAGTAGAGTGCTTGGAGCCCTCGGGAAGCACTGGGAGCATCCATCAACGGAGGTACCCAGTCGGGGTGCCAGGTGATCCGTTACAGATACGTTTGAGGTGACAGTCACTTTAAGTATCAAGAATCCCAATAACCTTCCAATAGAACAATACACTAAATCTTACCATAGACCAGTTATGAATAATGTTTGAGTTCAGTAAATGTTTAACGCTCATAGTAGAATTGCCGTACATCCTTCATGTTGCGGAACTGTACTGTAAATGGTGGTGGATATGAGATTAAAGGAGGGTACAATGAAATTTGAAGAATATTGGATTTTAAAAAATCTGTCAATGCTAACCCTTACTAGTGTGGGTTATGTTACTCTTGTAATCAACTTGTCCAATGCATGTTCACATCCTTGTAAATAAAAGTACGCATAGATAAAAGAAAATTTATTAAAGATATTTAATAAAGGCATATACAACTATATATAGTTTTAAGTTTTTTTGCAAATAAAATAAGGATACATTGGGATCGCATGGTTGCCTGTTAAATGCAACACTGTGAACATTTGATGATTAATAGAGTTTAATAATGACACACATACGCACAATCTCTCAGTATCAACATTATTAGTCAGATCAGCTCCTACACTAATAACACAAGGGGCTGTTCTTTTTACAGCCAGGTTGTTTATATTTATTTGTTACTTAGGCTTTCAATTTATCTGTATAACATGTGGGTTATTTCAGGTTTTTGGGTTTTTTTTTCTTCATTTTAGACTTATTCCATGAACAGAAGACAAAGAGTCGTGGTTGTTTAGCCTTTACAAGTAACACATATTTTTTTTTTACAGTTTATTTGTTAAAATTAAATTGATCCCAAATTCATTAAGTTATAGCAGACATTATCTGACAGAGAAAGAGTAGGGATGGTAATAACTCATCTCTGGCACATGGGATAAGGAATGACAAAGGAGACAGACTCCCAGTAGAGGCTTGTCTATAGGAGCAGATGGGTGATCCTGACGATCCATGCAATACTGCATCAGTCACCATGGATGACTAGCGCCTGGGAACCCTCCACTAAATTGTACTACTAACCCTTAGTTACACGCACACTAGGTGACTGGTAAATTACCATTTTACTCTCTCTGATTAATAAAAAAAAAACCTGGGAAACCCTAGCTCATTATTTCAGGTCTCCCCATCACAGGCAAATATTGGATGACATTTTTCTCAATGATTTTGTTATTGTTGATGTTTTGATTGTATGCCTGCTGGAAGCTCAGTACTGCCAAGTGGCTTTTTCACTAATTGGTTATTCAAGTTGAGACATCGGAAGCACCCAGTATGTTGCTGCCTTAAAGTACTACATCAGTTTAATTAAACCTTTCACCACCAAAACAAAACTTGATGAATGCTGACTTATACTGGGAAATATAATGGCCTCAACTGAATGAACTTTCCGAATGATTTATGTGCAAAAAGATCCAATACAATTTAATAGTTACTTTCATAGATTAATCTATGGGAAATGAAGTAACCATTAAAGTATGTAGGGTTTTGTAGATAAATAATTTTGTATGTTTATTAATAATCTTGAATGATGTGGAAACATATTGAATTGAAGCCCATATTGGGTAATTTATAAGTCCTACCAAACTTAATGCCAAATCAATTTGGAGACTTCTCTCCAAGTCACTTATTTCACCCATTATACAATTTAATTGCCAACTTTTTTAAATAGACCCATAGTAAAAACAACAAAAATGTTTCGTACTGCAGGACACATTTGTAATTTTCACATGGAAACTACTCTTGTGCACACAGTACAGCTGTGGCTGGCTTCTCACTTCGATTATAGCCATAATTGATTATTTGATTATTTGCAAGTGACTTTAATTTTAAAGGGAAACACTACTACTTATCTTATTGATGTAACAGTGTAACAGGAATTGTCTTGAAGTATCCAGACACTTTCTAAGTGTGCCAGATGCCACAAAAGACAGGTCAGAATTTGAGCAAAACCTACAGGACAGACAGACACATTTAATAGGTATGTATTAGCTTTTTAAAAAAATGTTTTAAAGGTATATATAATTTTTGGAAAATCTGTTATTTACATAAGTACCAATGGGCCGTAAAGACCACCCTAGAGTGTCCTTTAAAAATATATGTGCTCATCCTTGAGGGTTATCTTGTGCCAATCACTATTGTTATTGGTGCTATAAATTAAAGGGAAACCCCATGCACTAAAAAAACATTTGAATTGTTTATAGTGCCTAGAGTGCCCTGGAGCCATCTCTCCAATCAGTGTTAAACTATTTTCTAATTGTTGAGCACTGAATGAGGGCCTCTAGTTATCCTCAGCCTGGCCCCCAATTGAGATATAGCTAAGGCAAAGACTCGCCATATCAATTCATTTTGGCAGTGAGTATCTGTAATAGGCTGAAAGCATTCAGCTGACACTCTGAGCCAGTCACTACCACTCACTGCTGCTTGGGCTAAAGCTTCATTAGCCCAAGACACACAGGGGAGACAGACTGCTGGGGATTCTCATTTAGTGTTAAACTATTTAAAAAATCTGATAGAAGGGTGGAGCTATGGGACTCCAGACATATCACCTTTGTCAATATGTACCTGTGCCCATAATTCTGTCTGTGAATTGACAGCCAAACTGCAAAATTTAGATAAAATGTTCACAAGTTTTCCAACTCTGCCTGATTTAAGAAAATAGCTGGATTCATTGGGCAATGGTAATGGTTTTCTCTCCTTAGTGAAGAGCAGTTGTAATATAGACTTCAATTAAGTGTTTGTTATTCAGTAAGTGGTGTATAGACTTAATCTAAAAAGATAATCCAGCCATAAATACTACAATTTGGTTGTTAATTCACCACAATTCACTGTTAAGTGAATTTTCACTCCATCTATTAGGCCCTCTTTTATTTCATTCATTTATTATATAACAATGAATTAAGGTAAAAAAAAAAAAAATAATTCTCAAATTTTTAAGATATATCATCATTACAAAAAAATTGTATAATAAATATGTGTTTGCACACCTATATATGTATATATATAAATATATATTTAAAAAACAAATATATTACAGTCTCAACATACTTTGCCCACATCTATATAAATCCATGTAATTTAATCCCTTTCACAACAATGAAATATCCCTGCTTTTTTATTATTGTTTTTTGATCATCACTACATTTCTAAATCACCTTGAAGTCATGACTGAGCAATAGAAATAAATACTGTGCATTTTATCGCCATTTTTTTTTTTTTTTGCAGTATGCTGAAAATATTCATTTAATGGACACACTGCACATGTTTAGTTTTCAGTGATTGTCCCTGCCCTTATCAGAATACCAAAGTGATTGTTGTTTATCAGTCTACAGCTGGTTTTATGTGATATCCGGAAATCACTTTGCGTATTCTTTCAAATGTATGTTACAGATTGAAATAGATTACAAAGACAACTCAAGAAATGTACTGCTGAAAACCAGCAAACCATGTACAACTAAAAAGCATAAGCCAATTCAGTGCTGATCAGGTCCATGATGTTCTTCTTCTAAATATTCAAAATTAATTTCACTGCTCCAACTTTAAAAAATGTGAAGACTCTGTATCATTTCATATGTGACATAAGTATACACGTTTACCAAACGTACTTATTTATAAACTGATTATAAGCTCATTTTTTTCAGTCATTTATTGCTACTGTTCTGAAAAAAAATCATAGGTTTCTTTAATAAGCAGATCCAAAATTTATGTTAAATCATGTTGGCATATTTCGGAATATGGATGGTCTCAGCTAATTAAACACTCCTTCCAACCAAAGTCTATTTTATTCATTTATAGTTAATAAATTCAAATGTGATGGAAACTTGAAATTGTTCAGTCATTTGAAAAGCAAAGTTCAACATATCCTCAATACAGGTCTTGATGACAAAGCGTGACCCAGTCCAGTGCACACTCAACAGTTTATTCTCTACTGTGAAAACTTATTTCACATCCCTAAAATTCTCGAGTTCAGAAACTGTTCAAGACTTCAGGAAAATTATGTGCTGGCATTTTGGACTAGCAACTGAAGAGGAATCAGTAACTTGAAACTCTAGGTAACCATCAACTAGGCATTGAAATTGAGATTAGATCAAAAAGTTTCAAGAAAAACAAGTATCCAGATATCTAGAACAATATATTGGTCTCTATTGAAGACAAATGTCCCATACTCATAAATATTCCTTAAGGAAAAAGATCTAAGAACTGCTTGATTTTTTAAGTCACATAACATCCAAACACACTGGATGGTAGATGTTTTGATTGTCAGTTGAATTGTCATTTGAATGAAAGAGTTTTTAATAAACAGGTGTAAGGATAAATACCATACCTTAAGACTAAATGGCATGTTTGTAGAGAGAAAGGGACTGGCATTTGAGAAAATATTTTAAGAATGGACAACATGATCTCAGTTCTGAATGTACAAAGAGTCTTCCTGCTAAAATTCAGTGGTACTAGTAACCTGAGTGACTTCAGAGTTCAGATCTTCTCCTCTGCGGCCTCGGGATCCTCTCCTTCGGCCATCCATGTCTAGTCATACTGGCTTGTCTGGAGCATGTGACTGAGCGCAGGTGGAAACTTGGTCTCTAGTGGTGTTGCGAGCTCGGCTGAAACTGCTTTGTTCTGAGTGGGAACGGAAGGGAAGACAGAACTCCCGGAAGCATCTCTTGAAATTTTCATCCAGAAAAGCATATAGGACAGGGTTAAGGCTGCTGTTGGTGTAGCCTAATGCAATGCAGAAATGCCAGCTTGCTACAACATATGGATTTCTCTTGTCAATATCTACCATGGTCCACACAATGACAAAAATATGGATGGGTGTCCAGCAAATAATGAATGCAGCTACCACAACTAGTACCATGCGGGTGATTCGACGCAGATTACGATCTTTTTCCCTGGAGCCAGAGAGAAGTCGAACGCTGCGAAGGCGCAGAATCATTAGACCATAGCACACTGTAATTACGAGGACTGGCACTACAAAGGCAAAGATGAAGACGCAGATTTTTGTAACTGTATCCCAGTACCAGTCAGGACGAGGAAACTGAAGTGTACAGGTGATTGTTCCAGCTGTTAAAATGGAAAGACAAATATGTGTTATCTCATTTCAGCAAAACAGTCCTCTCAATTATATTATTATATGTTACTGCACTGCAGGAGTATATATATCATAGTTTGATACCTTCTAGGGTTAGAGATCGAGTCATATGATTTTTCAATTGAGTCATATGTAAACTTTCCTTAGCTCCCTAATGACTATGCCCTTTTGTTATGGGAAGTCAGGTTACATTACCTTGTTCTGTCTTGAAATTAGGTCACTCCCGTTTTTTGCTGTCAATCTGGGATGCTTCTTTTTATGAAAGAAATTCTGTTTTCATAATTCAAGACAACTATTTTAAATATAAGCTTGGATGCAGTGGCGGCTCTATACTTTGCAAGGCCTTAGGCGAAACTCAAACATGAAGTCCCCACTAACACCATTAGTGAAAAAGAAAATAGGGGTTGACTTGTGTGTGTATAAGAAGCTGTATATATATATATATATATATATATATATATATATATATATATATATATAGCAGGGCAAGCTTGCAGCGCTGGATACAGAGAACTAGTCTCTGTATTCATCTTTCAGAGGCTTGCATTGTTGCAGCTCACTGTGGCGCTGTGTCGTGAGATCTCACTATAGTTATGTCATAATTTGCAATAAACAAATGTAAATTTGCAATTATGCTAATTGTTTATACCACGGCTCAACAAAGCCCCTGAGGTGACTGTCTGGCTGAGATTGGGGGCGGGCAGTCAGCTCTTGCAGGGCTGAGGTGGGCATGTGGCCTTTGGAGAGCTGAAGGAGATGTGCAGGCATGCGGAAGACAGCGTGCATCGTGAGGTAGCTGTAATATCCTTGCTCTGCTCCCTAGCGCGCCCTCCAGTGATGCTGGGAGCCTTAACCCCTTAAGGTCCAAACTTCACATGTCATGTGTCTTTAAGGGGTTAAGGTTGGGAGGCTGGGTGGATTTAAATAAGAATAAAAAATAAAAAAGTAATGATTTGTGAGTGTTGCAGTATTAGTATGTGTGTGTGTGTGTGTCTATCAGTGAGTGTATGTCTGTCTGTCAGTGAGTAAGTGTCTTAGTGTGTCTCTGTCAGTAAGTGTGTGTGTCAAATCAGTGTGTCTGTCAGTGAGTGTGTATCAAATCAGTGTCTGTGTGTGTGTATGCCTGTCTGTCAGTGAGTGTGTATGTTTAGGTGACCTGCCCCCACTAATCATATGGGAAAGGTGTTTTACTCGCCTTTTTCCCACGCCATGCTGGTTATGCCCACCATGGCTGAGATCATCAATCGTGACGATCTCAGCCACTCCAATGCTTCCCCATAGGAAACCATTTGGAAACTATTGAGTATGCGCAGAAAAATGCCATGTTGCGCAATCAAATTCTTCCCATAGAGGCGCATTGAATCAATGCATCCCTATAGAAAGCATTAACTGACCCAGGAAGCACTTCTTGAGGCTTAATGACTAAAGTCTTAATGACTTTCACTAGAGGTGAAAAGTCAGCGTTTACATTGAAAAGCATGCAGGGACAGGCCCTGGGGAGATAGCGCAGCTAAGCGGACAAGGGCACATGTAGGAGTGTGGGGATAGATGCATGGGATTGGTTGTGAAAGAGTGTGTGGGTGGGATTATATTCTGTGTAAGTTAGTGTGAGGGAGGTCTTATCTCTTGCCACTTGGGATTCGGGCCAGCAAACAGCTTCCCTCCCGCCCTATTAGTATATTTAGTCGCAGCTAGCCAGGGGTATGTCCTTGCCAATTGAGTTTGAGGGGTTACGTTTAAGTATATGGAATGAGATGAACAAGTTTTTAAGGTCTCAACCTCCCCTGCTTCAAACGGTTAACATTAGGTTGCCTGAGGTGTCGTGCCCATTGAGCGTGGATAAGGTCGGCTGATGGCGGGCATTTAAAAGATTAGATTTTTATGACAAAGGGGGGAGGTGAGAGGAAGTGGTGATTAGGAACCACTGTATGTTTATTGGCAAGGACGGTTGGGTCACTGTATAACACTATGTGTGGAGTTATATATGTATATATGTTAATTTATGCTTATTTATGTCTAACGTTTTTGGTTACAGAAAAAGAAGAGATTTAATAAATAAAGTTATGGATGTGTTATGCAGTAATTTAGTTTGTGATAATGCTGTGGCCTGTTTCATCCATACTAAGTGGTCTGTCGTTATTGGGGGGTTGAATGGGGTTAGTTTTTGTTCTAGGCTGCATCGCGATTCCCCACTACGTACATACAAGGATATGGACTTCAGAACAACTACATTAAGCTGTAGTGATTCTGGTCACTATAGTGCAGTGATGGCAAACCTATGGCACGCGTGCCACAGGTGGCACGCCGGGCCATCTCTGTGGGCACGCGGCCATAGGGCACCGGGGGAGGGGGCTGCTGGCTACCTGCATCAATGCAGAGTAGGCACCTGCCTGCCCAAAACGGCAGGTGCCTACTCTGCTACCGTGTCCGGAGGCAGGGGGAGGGCTCTAGGAAGCAGCTCTCCTGTCCTACCGCGAGCAATCTGTGTGGAGCGTTGCCGTGCATTACCATGGCAACGCTCCACACAGCATCGCACGGGAGGATAGAAGAGCTGACTTATACTTACCACCACCGGACCACCAGGGCTGGCTGTCCCCCCCCCCTCCTTCACCAAACGTAAGAAGAAGGGAGGGGGGAAACATATTTAAAATATATATATATATATATATATATATATATATATATATATATATATTTTATGTCTCTTTACCCCCACCACACACAGCACCCTTACCACACACAGCACAGCACCCCTACCCCCACACACAGCACCCCTCACCCATAGCACAGCACCCCTAGCCCCACACACCCCTACCCCAACACACAGCATCCCTACCCCCCACAGCACAGCACACCTCCCCCCACCCACACACAGCACTCCTCCTCCCACACACACAGCACCCCTCCCCCCACCCACACACAGCACCACTCCCCCAACCCACACACAGCACCCCTCCCCCACTCACACACACAGCACCCCTCCCCACCACAGCACAGCACCCCTACCCCCTCAGACACAGCACTCCGCACGCACTCCACACCCTTACACACAAACACATACACTGCACCCCTCAATGCAGTATGTGTGTGTGTATTCAGCAGTCTGTATGTATTCAGCAGTCTGTATGTGTGTGTATTCAGCGGACTGTGTGTATATATTCAGCGGACTGTGTGTATGTATTCAGCGGACTGTGTGTGTACTCAGCGGAATGTGTGTGTGTACTCAGCGGACTGTGTGTGTGTACCCAGCAGTCTGTGTGTGTGTACTCAGCAGTCTGTGTGTATGTATTCAGCAGTGTATGTATTTAGCAGTCTATGTGTATTTATTCAGCAGACTGTGTGTGTATTCAGCAGACTGTCTGTATGTATTCGGCAGACTGTCTGTATGTATTCAGCAGACTGTGTGTGTATTCAGCAGACTGTGTGTGTATTCAGCAGTCTGCTTAATACATACACTGCTGAATACACACACACAGTCTGTAAGTGTGTGTATTCAGCAGTCTGTGTGTATGTATTCAGCAGTCTGTGTGTATGTATTCAGCAGTCTGTGTGTGTACTCAGCAGTCTGTGTGTGTGTATTCAGCAGTGTATGTGTTCAGCAGTCTGTGTGTACTCAGCAGTCTGTGTGTGTGTTTGTATTCAGCTGTGTGTGTATTCAGCGGACTGTGTGTTTTCAGCGGACTGTGTGTTTATTCAGTGGGTTGTATGTTTATTCAGTGGGCTGTGTGTGTATTCAGCAGACTGTGTGTGTATTCAGCGGACTGTGTGTATTCAGCGGACTGTGTGAATGTGTTCAGCAGTCTGTGTGCATGTATTGCATTTGTTGGAGATACTAATACAAGCTTAATTGTATCTATTCATATAATTATTTAAAATGTGTATCATTGAGCTCTGTTTCTTTCAAAACAAACGTTGTGAATTAGTTCGGACAACTGTATGAGTTGTGTTTTCTAAACTTAAACCTCAGTATTCAGGTTTAATTGCTGTGTTGGCACTTTGAGGAAAAAAAAGTTGGCATGTATTGTGGTTTGGGCACTCGGGCTCAAAAAGGTTCGCCATCACTGCTATAGTGTCTCATTAAGAATTGCTTTTTTGACGTTTAAATATGTTAGCTGGCTCCTAGATTTCAAGCAAATCTGTCAAGCCCTGGTTTATACACGATTGCGGGCTATTGTTGCATAGCCTAGCAGTTGTGTATGGATAAGTGCTGGTGTAAATGGGTTATTGGAAACAAACATTAAAATGTGTATTTCTGAGTATGTCTTGCATTGTCTACCTATGTGTGTGCCTAAGAGTGTGTATCTGACAGTGAGTATTCTTGTATATGTATGTATGTTTCTCTAAACATGTGTATGTTTGTTTCTGGGACCGTTTGTGTGTGTTGTAGCTGCTTGTTTTGTGTACTGGGAGGGAGGGAAGGGGGGGGGGAGGGAGCTGCCTGTGGCCTTTGTGCACTGAGTTTATAGCGAAGCTATGTTTTACGACTGTGTGTATGATGATTGGATGATTGTCTTCAGGGGATGATTGTGACAGGGTGAGTGTGCCAGAGACAGAGTTGGGGCGAGAGTGTGACAGAATGAGGTAGGGTGATTGTGACATGGTTTGAGGTGAGAGTGTAGGGTGAGAGGAGGAACGTGTGACACACACACACATGACATCCTCTACAATAACACACAACACATCCCCGACACACATACACTCCATTCCCTGTGAGCAAACTCATGGGTGGGTCTTAATTCCAGGTTTTCTCATGGCACCTTACAGTGTTTGGTTGATTGGAGGTGGTATGGGCTTGCTGAACGTTCTTGGGTTCCGGCCTCTGACATCCATGCTGGCCGCAAAATTTGTTCTTTCCATGCTAAATTTCCTCTCAAGCCTGGTCCTGCCCGCCCGGTGGGTGGTCTTCAGGTGGGGGGTAATGTAACATATTCCTCCTCACCTTGAGGTATTTACGCCCAGTGCCCGTGCGTCTGTAATACCGACTCTTGCAACATGTTAATGGATGACGGTCGCTGCAGATCCACAGCAAATTATACCCCCACATCTGCCCACGTTAACGACAACGTCACGCGGGAGACATGCGCGCACCTTTTGGGGTCAATGGCCATTTTTGTCCAATCAGAAATGTAAAGCACTTATTTAAGCTCAAATTTACTTTTCCTCATTGCCCTGTCATGGTTTATGGGCAGGCCTTGTAGGCATACTCACGGTCAGGCTCTGGGGGCCCAGACTGTGATCTGTGTAAGGGGCCCCAAAAAATGGAACTTCTTCTTGTTTGTTGTTTTTGTGAGCACTGCCTCCAGAGAGCCTGTTTTAACACCAGACCATAGGAGCCAGACTGCAGCTCCACATTCTCTTGTCCTCATCTAGTGGTAAGTAGGCAATCCAGTATATTATAAGTGGCACTGATCCCTAATTTACCTCACATTAAAGGGCCACTATAGTCACCAGAACATTATACATATTGATGTAGTGGTTCTGGTGTCTATAGCCTGTCCCTGCAGGCTTTTAATGTAAACACACTGCCTTTTCAGGGAAAAGACACTGTGTGAAGCACTGGTGTTTGCTCATATGGCAGATCATATGGGTGAGGCATTGTGATGGAGGGGGAGAGGTGGGCGGCAAACTTTTGTTTGCCTAGGGCGGCAAAAATCCTTGCACCGGCCCTAACAGACAATATGTGATGTGTTGTTTTTCATCTGATGTTGCATTTACCTTATTTTATAATAAGGAAAAGATTATTGTCATTATGTCCTGATATGTAAATTTATAAAATTCAAAGAGGGTGTACTTTATTTTTTCCATGACTGTTGCATGTGCAGTATTTTCTTGAGTGAAAGGGGCCATTTTTCAGTGTTTGGGTTCCCCATATTCAACTTAGTACAAATCACTGAGTGGAGGCATTGTAAAAATAAAGAATCTGTCCCAATCTCCAAGCAACTGAGGAGGCTCAGGTTTACTGTCACCAACGTCACTGAGATATGCAACTGCCACATTTGGCAGCCTGATGGTGAAGCAAGGTGAAAAAAGGGGCTACAAATAATGGCACCTGTGAGATCAGTTACAAATGAAAGGGGTTTCAAATGAAGGCACCTGTGAAATAATTCCTAATGGAATTATTAGTAGGCTTTGTAACCTAATCACCTGGAAGTTTGGGATTCTGCATTGTAGACGTTTATTCCAAGCTGTAGCTATATGCAACATTGCATTCAAAAGAAAGAGATTTGATGATGCTATTCGGCAGATACAAGGATTAAAGCATTTTTGCCTAGTACAGACCCAGAAGGATGAAATGTCAGAATTAGCTATGGCTCTATTGAGAGGCTATGGACCTCTGAACATGGAAGATGGTCCTATGTGTGTACAGTTTCCAGGGGCACATATACCTGGTAGTCCTTTGATTTATACTAAGTCATTTACCTATGTTTCCAGCAAAAGTTGTGGAGTTGTGGGGATTGAGCTCTTAGGCCAAACCTGTAGAAGGGATCTTTAGCGTGCAGATTGTGATTCTCAGCTGGACACTGGAATAGTGTGTCCTATGAATGTAGAAGCCTTATTGTGTCCAAACCCAGGTTGGCCTGGTATTCCACTTATATTTGGGACAAAGACTCAATGGTGCAAGGTGTGTTCTGAGCAAATGGTGCAAGGTGTGTTCCGAGGAAGTGGGAGATGTCTCCTTGAAAAGGATGGATGGTGCAAGAATGTCATTAATTGGCTCTTGAAAACCAAACTAGACAGTTTCATTATTGGGGTCCCCAACCTGTTTTCCTTAAGTATGGAGATATTAAGGCTATCACAGCTGTTGCAGTCTTGGGAGAAGGTATGTTTCCTGGGGACTCAGTTTTGCCTTGAATCCCTTTGTCACGACTTACCTCTATTCCATTGCTGCTATCCGAGCTGCGGCCACCCAAATACACGCATGCATGAACACAAGGGGCAAGCCACAACCTCTGAATCTTTATTGCGTCACGTCTCACAGGCAATGATAGACGATTGGAAGACGTTCACGACTGTTCCATTCCACAGGACAACCCTGTAGGTGCGGCTGGAACACATTAGTATACTATCTCTCTCTCCATGGCAACACCTTTGACTGACAGCCCCATACGCCAATATGGTGTTATGGAGGTATGCCAGAATAGGTGTGCCTTACTTTTGGTACCCTATTTCAACTCAGAACAGCTGAGCTTTCATGGCTCAGTTGTTCTGTGCTTCATACCTTTTTCCCTGCTGCTGTACTCTACCTGCTTTCCTCTGTCCTGCCTATCATTTGTGAACCTCTGCTGCCTGTACATTTCTCAGAGTTAAGGTGTGTAGACTTGCTCAGCTGATACAGAGGGATGGTCCTGAGGTCTCTTCACAAACACCATGGTCACTTAGGAGTTGAAAAAAAACGTTGGGTTTATACAAGATCGCTTCTACTGGCCTGGAATGAGAAAGTCAGCAGGAGTTGCAAAAGATGCTTTCAGAAGAAGACTCTTGCCTACTCGAGCTGGATCCATGGGCCCCTTGAAGTGTCTGGGCACCATGGATTTAGTCTGCATGGACTTTCTGTGCATAGAAGCTGTTCCATTGGCACTAAGTATGCCCCAGCATACCCAACAAAAGACCAGAAAAATTCCACTGTTGCTAAAGAATTGTGGCAAACGTTGTGCATTATGGGTTCCAAAATTGGCTGCACTTTGATCAAGGTAGAGATTTTGAAAGTAAGTTTATTCATTAGATGTTGAAACGGTCAGGATTACTAATTGATCCATCACATAGAATTGTGTCACACCTAGGACTAAAAGGTAACATATTACCAGGTCTTAAAATGGCCAGACTTAACGCACCAATGTCAGGATTTGTTACATTGAGGTCAATTGAGAGTAATTTACTATCGTATTTTTTCACTATTAAAAGTTATGTTTTAATTACTTTATTTATGGCAGTGTTCCTCCTCTTTTTTCTCTTCAATGTCAGGATACTTGCCGAGGTCGGGGGGTACAAAATGAGACACAACGATAATGGAAAGCCAGAAGTCAGGGATACCAGAATACAGGGAAGTCAAACGAAGCCAAAGTCAAATACCAGAAATAAACACTCATGAACACACTCTCGGACAACCACCACGGAAACCATGACAGGGCAATGAGGAAAAGTAAATTTGAGCTTAAATAAGTGCTTTACATTTCTGATTGGACAAAAATGGCCATTGACCCCAAAAGGTGCGCGCATGTCTCCCGCGTGACGTCGTCATTAACGTGGGCGGATGTGGGGGTATAATTTGCTGTGGATCTGCAGCGACCGTCATCCATTAACATGTTGCAAGAGTCAGTATTACAGACGCACGGCCGCTGGGCGTAAATACCTCAAGGTGAGGAGGAATATGTTACATTACCCCCCCCCCCCCCCCCCCCCCGAAGACCACCCACCGGGCGGGCAGGACCAGGCTTGAGAGGAAATTTAGCATGGAAAGAACAAATTTTGCGACCAGCATGGATGTCAGAGGCCGAAACCCAAGAACATTCAGCAAGCCCATACCACCTCCAATCAACCAAACACTGTAAGGTGCCACGAGAAAACCTGGAATCAATTATGGAGGAGACCTCATACTCCTCCTGTGTAGAAACAACCAATGGGGTAGGGGGAAGCACTTTGGACAGTATATCTATTGCAAACAAGCGGTTTGAGCAAGGAGACATGAAAGGTGTTGGGAATACGCAAAGAGGCAGGAAGTGCCAGACAATAAGAGACAGGATTAATTTTCCTAATGAATCTGGGGGCAAAGTTCATGCTAGGAATTTTCAGCTTAACGTTGCGCGATGAGAACCACACCCTCTCACCAACTTGGTAAACAGGGTTGGCACCCCGCCGTTTATCAGCATAATACTTGAAACGATCAGCCGCAGTTTCCAGAGCTGAGTGAACCTTGGTCCACGTATCACCGATAGAAGCAAGGTGATCATCCAAAGCAGGTATAGCCGTATCAGAGAAAACAGGTGGTAGTACAGTAGGATGACGACCGTTATTAATGAAGAAAGGACTATGACCAGAAGAGTCATGATTAGCATTGTTTTTAGCAAAACCTTGGAGTCTGTCAAACAATTCGGAAATGAGGGGAATGGAGTAGGCATTTTTAATGGTGATTTTGTTCAATGCTCTGTAGTCAATGCATGGACGTAACTCACCATCTTTTTTTAGATACAAAAAAGAATCCTGCTCCAGCAGGCGAGGATGATTTACGTATATGGCCCTTACTAAGGGCATCTTTGATATACTCCTCCATTATTCCACTCTCCTGTGGAGATAACACATAACGCTTGGGTGGCATAGCGCCGGGCAGCAGGTTTATGGAACAGTCATATGCTCTGTGAGGAGGTAGAATATTGGTCTGAGTATTGTTTGGGAACTTCAGAGGTTTGAGGCATAGTAGTGGGTAATGTAATGATGCCCACTCTCTTGGTAATGTGTAACATACACCTCTCAGTACAATCCTTGCCCCATTCCATTATTTCCCCATTAGCCCAGTCAATATGAGGATTGTGCCTTGAAAGCTTAATATGATGGGGCAAGAAGGAGAAACAATAACTTGAAAAGTTATGTCTTCCTTGTGTAAGGCACCAATGAAAATGCTAATATGCAAGGTTTCGTGGGTAATTAAGGGTTGAGAGAGTGGTCTCCCATCAATAGCCTCCACGGCCAAGGGTGATAGTCTCTCCTTGATAGGTATAGTATTTTTTTTTACAAAATGTATATCAATGAAGATTCCTGCTGCTGCCGCACCTGAATCCATCAGGGCCTTGCATGAAAAGTTCTTCTTGTTACATTTCATCCTACTATCGAGGAGGAATCTATTTTTGTTATTCAAAGAGGATGTATCCGTTACACCTAAGACCTGTCCCCTTAAGGTTCTTAGGTGCGGAAGTTTTCCGGACATATGGGACAAGCACTCTTCATTTGTCCTCTTCTACCACAGTATAGACATAGGCTCTTTTTTCTCCTATATTGTCTTTCTGCCTCTGACTGTCTGGTGACTCCTAACTGCATTGGTTCGGGTTTGGACTGAACAGGAGGATCAGGAACAATAGATATGGAATAACGAGGTGCTAGCAAAAAAAGCCATACGTCTAGTTTATTTCTGGTAGTTTCTCTGGTTCTTAATCTATTATCAATTTCCATGACAAATGTTATAAACATTTAATTTTTTAGGTAGATCTTTGGCAGCAATCTCATCCAGAATTGCTTCGGACAATCCTTTTTTAAAAGCAGAGATCAACCCACTATTAGTCCAGTCTACCTCAGATGACAAGGTGCGAAATTCTATGGCATAATCTGAGATAGACCGGTTCCCTTGTTTGATATGCATTAGAGCAGTGGAGGCGTCATCCTCCCTGCCTAATGGTTCAAATGTTAATTTGAATTCCGCAAGGAATTCCTGGTAGTTGTGTGCGATACTCCTATTACTCTCCCATAACGGACTGGCCCAAGCTAAGGCTTTACCTTTAAGTTGATTAATTAAGAAACCAATCTTAACTCTATCCAAGGGAAACGATCCCGGTGAGGCTTCATAATGATACTCAATTTGATTCAGTAATCCCTGGCATTCTTGAATATTTCAATCAAAATGCGGGGGAGGAGATAGGGAGATAGTAGGTGCATTATGTACTATAGGTGGAGGTACACTAGGCAGAGATGACACAGTTGGAGAAGCCGCAGGTTGCAGATGCGCTGTGCGAGTAAGAAGCCTACTGAAAGCCTGGGCAAATTGATCCATACAGTGATCATTCTCCTCTAGCTTTCTCTCGCAAGCTGCTATGTGCTTACACAATTCTACAGGATCTATGGCCATGTCGTAATGTCAGGATTACTAAGGGTACAACTTGGCGTGGATCCGAAGCGGCCAGCGGCCATTAACATGTTGCAAGAGTCAGTTATACAGACGCACGGCCGCTGGGCGCAAATACCGCAAGGTGAGGAGGAACGAAAAGTCTAGAATTACCCCATACCACCCTGAGGGAGATACTCTTCCTGAGAGATTTAACAGAACTCTGCTTAATATGTGATTGTGACTAAAGGTCCTGGAGTCGACATGTAGAAGCAATGGTTCATGCATACAATTGTACATGACATGACACCGGCCTCTCCCATATTTTTTGATGTTTGGTAGAGAAGCAAGTATGCCCATTGACATCCACCTGGGAGTATCCTCAGATAGAATGAACCGTGGACCTCACGATTGCTATGTCAGGCAACTAAAGGATAACTTACAAAAGGCTTATGGGTTGGCTGAGCAGGCCACAGCCAAGTTGAATGAAAATAACAAGCAAAGATATAATAATAATAATAATAATAATAATAATAATAATAATAATAATTTTTCATTGATTTAAGAATGAAGGAACAATGTCATTATAATACTGGTAGAGCATGTCTAAAAGAACGTTTGAAACATAAATATCTTTTGGTTTTGACTTCTTGTAACAATTGTTTTTCTTTTATTGTAATATTGTTTCCAATTATGAGCTAATATAAGATGAATGAATCAACTCAATGCGAGCAATGAGCCGCAAGAACTGTATAAGTCCTCACACAGATGGAACGCATACGCATACGTCCACTCGTATGAATGTATGACGTCATTCAATTTTGGAGCGATGATACACAGCCGCGGCTTATAATACCGGATTGGTCCACGGGCAGTAAGAGGAATGGCTAGCGGGTTTTAAAAAGAAACGGATACCAAAGAGCCATCAGATTGACTTCACACGGAGGACTTAACAGACGTTACCCCTGAGGAAGTCCGGATTACCGGACGAAACGCGTAGGGTTGGGCCCCTGTGGAATTCATATTTGATTTTGTTTTAATCTTTTGATTTTATTTATTTTGTTATATTTAATAATTTTTTGATACCATCATCAAGCAGTGAATTTCCATTATTGGAATAACAGCCTCTTGAGACCATTATATGCCTGAACATCACTTCCAGTGTGTAAGTGTTATTTAACTTAAGCGCAGTGGATGGTCTTTAACCCCTTAAGGACCAAACTTCTGGAATAAAAGGGAATCATGACGTGTCACACATGTCATGTGTCCTTAAGGGGTTAAAATCTGCACTTATTGTTATTTTTATTTTTTGTTTCCCACACGCCCTCTCTTGGAGTTTGAAGCATTCACATCAGCTCTATATTATCTTCATATACTTTGACATGCCTACAATCAACTTATTAGTGTGAGTGTAACCTTGAATCATGAATGTATACTGGTTTTGACATACTATTCTATGAGTTGTTCTATTTTTTTCTCCTCTGTAGATATATTTTTTCTGTTTGTATTTTCTGTGAGGACTGGGAGGAGTCCTTTTTGTCTACATTGTGGGAGATACATATAGGTAAATTATCCTATATATGTTATTCACCTTTTGGTGTATGTTTGTTCCACTTTAAAGGGTATACACCATATATATATATATATATTTATATTTATATTTTATATACACACACATGCATACAGGCACACACACAGACATAAAGACACACACACATACATACACACAAACAGAGAAACATTCATACAGACATACACAAACACATACACACACACACACACACACACATACACAAACACACATACACACAAACAGAGAAACATTCATACAGACACACACAAACACACACACACACTTACATACAAACACACACATATACAGAATGTTTTAGTCACCCTCCTGTTTCCTACCTTTTAGGTGCAGGAGGGTGACTTTCCCTGGGGTCCAGTGACTCTACCTGATGGGAGTCAGAGTGGGAACTCTTCTCCTTCCTACTCCTCGTGGCTCCCGGTGATTGCTGGGAGGAGTGACCGGGGCTGTCACTTCCTCCCAGCGTCTGACATCACCACAGGGTGCCAGGTTGTGCTGTTAAAGCGCCGCAGCACTGACCAGCCCCCTGGAAATTAATTGGCCCTAACAGCATGGGACAGTCGATGGGCCCCTTCAATGTGGCCCTGGCGGTCATACATAGCGGCGGGCACCGCCGTCACAGGGCAGCTGCTACCCCTGTGACCACGGCAGTTCCGCCAGTTATATATATATATATATATATATATACAGTCTGCATCTTTGTTGTGTGTGCAGTATTTTTTTCTTGTGGGGAAGGGGCCAACTCTCATTGGGTGGATTCCCCCTATTCAACTAAGTACAAATCACTGAGTGATGGCAGTTGCTTGTTCTCCAAGCAACTGCAGAGGCTCAGGTTTGCTGTCGTCAGCGTCACTGAAATATGTAACTGACATGCATGCCAGCCTGATGGCAGAGCAAGGTGAAAAAAGGGCGACACATATAGGAACCATCTTCTTAAACATCCAGTGCACAACATGCACAATACTACATATGGCTGATTTCACCAGGCACAGTATACAGCCTGCATAGAAGAGACATGTTTCTTGTTTCTAACCACAATAATAGGGAATCCATAAACAATTTCATGTACATTCCTCAACTTCTCAAGCAGATCATTTCATATTATAACACTACCAGCTATTCTTGCTACTTACCTTTGTTAATTTTGGTTACTGCCATAACCATAATTGGAACACCAATGACTGATGATAGGATCCAGATGCATACATTTATAACTTTAGCTTTTGAAGGTGTACGGAAGTCCAGTGCCCGAACAGGATGACAAACAGCCACATAACGGTCCACACTCATCATGGTCAAGGTGAAAATGCTGGTGAACATATTGTAGTAGTCTATGGATATAACTATCTTACAGAGGATCTCCCCAAAGGGCCAGGTTTCCATGAGATACTTGGCACTCTGGAAGGGGAGTGTACTGGTGGCAAGGGCATCTGCCAATGCAAGATTGAATATATAAATGTTGGTAGCAGTCTTCATTTTGGTGTATCTGTAGAGAAGAAATAAAAAGTGAGAATGGTCCTTTATTCACTTTTAAACATTTTTTGTTAGACAAAATGAAATGCAGCTTGGGACATAAAAGAGATTTTGAACCCCTTCCCGATGTTAGGACCTTGCCGTGCTACACAGAGTGCGCTTAAATGTCTAAAGGACAA
The DNA here is from genome assembly GCF_036172605.1 of Pelobates fuscus. NCBI lineage: Eukaryota > Metazoa > Chordata > Amphibia > Anura > Pelobatidae > Pelobates > Pelobates fuscus. Next base: position 204,146,346 of record NC_086317.1, on the reverse strand, counting down.
CATACAGTGCCCTGCAGTTTCGTGTGAGCAGGGATATATCCCTGCTCACACCACAGTGACCCAGGTATTAATGGATACCTCTGTTTGCTGGGCCTATTTTTAGTGACTATCACACTTTTTGATAAGCTGATTGGAGTGCTGGAAGTCAGCACTGCAAGCAGCTCTTTAAATAGGCATTTAAAGGTCTATACATAGATTGTGGTGTAAACAGAGTTAAATCCTCTTCTCAGTCAGTTGGGGCTATTTTTCGTGGCCCCGGACTGACCAAAGAACTCTAATAAACACTAGAAGTCAGCGCTGCTTAGAGCCCTTTAAATTCATTTATAAAGCTATGGCTGAGCAATCGCACTCAGCTGCAATTTTCTATTGGTCTGCAGGCTGCTTGAGTGAGACTCCCAAAGGTCTGACCTTGGCCGGGTCTTCCTGCCCATCACCAGCCAATTGTGACCAGTGCTGGGCTTTGCACAGTGTAATTGGCTGGGAAGAAGGCTTGATTCATAATTACAGTGACTGTACTTTTGAAAACAGGCAGTAGATGGCGGTCACATACCACTATATACTGTGTTAACTAGGAACCCCATTTTATAATATCTTAATTGATACTAGCAGATGGTTTCCATAGGGTTAGTGTTGGAGCTTTGGGCTATGGTAGGGTTAAGGTTAGATTTAGGGGTAAGAATAGTGTAGAGTTACAGAGTTAGTACTAGCGTAGCATTATGGTTAACTTTAGAGGTAGCGTTAATGTAGAGTGAGTGTTAGGGTAAGGTAAGGGTTAATGCTTGTTCTGGGTTGATACTGTTTTAAGGTTGTAGGGTAAAAGTTAAGGGTAAAATATGGTTAGCGTTATTGTAGGCTTTAGGTAAGGGGTATGGTTGGTATAGGGTTAGCATTAACTAACAAAATGTATTTCGATCTTAGGCATATTAGGCTTGTAACAAGACTAATATATGACTCTATGTTGAATTATTTTTATTAAGTGGCATTAGATGCGTAAAAAATGATTATAAGCAAAAATGCCCCTCCACCCCCGTCCTGATTTTTAAAATTGTATTCACAAATAAGGTTGTGTTAGATATACACAGGAAATTAAATGAAAGCCCTTTCTGTCCTTTAAAAAAACAATATATAATATGCATGGGGCACTGGAAGAGAAACCTAAAGCTCAAAATCAAGGTTTTTAGTGCTCAATCATATAGATTAATTGCAATATTTTTTACTGTAAATCATATAGATTAATTGCAATTTTTTTACTGTAAATCTTATAGATTCATTGCTCTTTTTTTTTTTTACTGTACATCATATAGATTAATTGCATTTTTTTTTTTTACTGTAAATGCCCTATTTCAGAGATTCTGTTTCCAGGAAAAGTCAAGTCAACATAATAAAATTGTAACTTTCAATGCTTGCTGCAGATTTGAATTATTAAACTTAATTAAAATGCAAACTTAAAGATGAATAGGTGTATTTTTTGACATTGCTTTATTCAATTATATCATTTCAAGTTATTACTTATTTATATTTAAAGCAGCTCTGTCACTTTTCGGGGTGTTTACTTATTTTGCAAAGTCTTCAATGGTGCCGCTTGCAATCAGGTGGCTGCGGGGTGCAGGGAAAGGTGAGGTTTACTTACCTGAATTTATCCAGCCATCGTCTTCTTGCTGGTCCTTATCAGCCCCTGGCACTTCATCTACCAGGAGCCGACCTTAGTGCGGTACTCTCGCACATGCTTTGTCTTATTTATCTCTTGACTGAGTTGCAATTACAGTGAAATTCCAACACAGTCTTTATGAGCATTTCACGAATATTTTATCTTTATGAAATACTCACTGGGGATTGGGAGGGTGACAGAGCTGCTTTAGTGTGGCAACTATTGTACTTTGTATCAATGTGATTTTTGTTATCACTAGTTCTAAAGTGATGTGCAAACATAAAGACCAATAATATCACTAAGGAGTTGGCGCCCCAATAGCCAAGAGTAGTGTTAGTTAAAATGGCAAATAGATTTTTTGTTTTTGTTTCAGGTCATCAAATCTTTATATTTCAAAGGATAATCAGATTAATTTGGATTTCACCAACTGCTTACTGTAAATGAAATTAAAATTTGACTTCAAAACAAACTTTTTACTGTTTTTCTTTAAAGAACAAAGAGCACTGATTAGTAATACAAGGAGGAAAAAAGCAACTCCACTAATCATGATTAGTTAAAAAAATAAAGGATATTCAGATTGTGACTTGTGCATATTTAAGTACAAGTTTTATATAGATCTATACATATTTGTACCCAATCACTGGCATATCTGGGAACTCACTGGGTTTTCCCAGGAGCCTTTATATTTTTTCTGAGCCTGATTAAATGTACCCTGCTGTCGCTGGGCTCAATAAGAGGGCATTGATAGGTTAAAAGGCGTTGTTGCCATAGCTGCAAAAACACCTTCATAAAAGCATCTGGTTTTAAGTGTTTTAAACTACTGAAGAATAAAAATGACAGAGCTATCTTTCCACTGCTAAGCATGATAAAGCAGTCGGTTAATATCTTATCTAGATGGAACAGCACCTTTCAAAGCTTTCCATGAAACAAGAATGATATTGCTTATGGCAACAATTCCAGTGTGGTTTTGCTTTGATTAAAAATATAGCACTTAAAGCCAAGAGAACAAATGTCGTTGGATGCACTCACAGAGTCTATTTAACTGCTGCAGCTTATTAACTCTATTGAAAAAATGTACAGGAGAGCAAGCAGATTGATAGCATATAAATGCTCGGAATGGATGGCCCTAAATGTTTTATATATTAAATGTGATTTTTACATAGCAGTTCCATCATTATATAGCAATGGTTCCCAAGTTAGTCTATTGGTAACACAATTGGCACAGGATCAAAAGATGGATCAAATCTGTTCCAGTGGGTATTTAGATTAATCCTGGGCTGTCGGGGGCATGTAGATTTCTTTGTTAGCGATTGTTTTATACAACCAAATGGGTATTGGGAACATGAGTTACATCTTTTTACATGTATCAAATTTCAATAGCTCCAATATTTTTTGGCATTATGGGATCCCAACAGTGTGTCTGTCTCTAAAAACAAATCATTGAAACTCTGGGTCCTGTGACAGACTGCAGCATAAGGCCAGCTGCCACATTTCTCCTGGGGCTCAATTCCAGGTAGAGTAAGATGGACAGAACCTTGAACACATGTTTATGGCTATAGTAGAGGTGCTGAGAAAGTCTACACGACCGTGTAGAAGGCAGATATGAAACGGTTATGAGAAGATGTCAGAGAAACTAAAAAGAAAGGATATGGAGCGCTAAGCAGAGGAATAATTACAGGTTATATGGTGAGACAGTAACAGCTCTGGTAAGGTTGCACATTTTACATTTGTGGGTTATGTGGAGAGAACATTTGTCATTGGGATAGGCAGTGGTGTATCCTGGTTTTGTGCTGCCCTAGGCAGGACAAAACTCAGGCGCCCCCCTCCCGCCCGCCCACACCACCCCCACCCAACCCTTCCCCCGCCCCGCCTTCTAAATACACACACACACATTCACTGACAGATACGCATACACTAGCTAACAGAAACACACACACTAACAGACATACACACACACACTGACATACACACACACACACACACACTAACAGACATACACAGACACACTAACAGACATACACAGACACACTAACAGACATACACAGACACACTAACAGACATACACAGACACAATAACAGACATACACAGACACAATAACAGACATACACACACTAACAGACATACACACACACTAACAGACATCCACTAACAGACATACACACACTAACAGACATACACACACAATAACAGATACACACTAACAGACATACACACACACACACACACACACACACACACAATAACAGACATACACAGACACAATAAGAGATATACACACACACTAACAGACATACACACACTAACAGACATACACACACACACACACACTCACTTTTTTATTTTATTTTATTTACCCCCTTACCTTTGGGAATGCTGGGGGGGGGGGTCCCTCTCTCCCTGGTGGTCCAGTGGCTGCTGGGCGGCGCTGGCGGGCGGCTGGCGAGGGAGCACTTCCTCTGAGCTGTCTGCTCAGCTCCCTCGCGCGCAGCACAGTGGGGCTGGGAGGTGGAGCCGGAATATGACGTCATATTTCGGCTCCCAGCCTCACTCTGCGGCGCTGAGCAGACAGCTCAGAGGAAGTGCTCCCTCGCCAGCCGCCCGCCAGCGCTGCCCAGCAGATCGCCCGCCCAGAGGGCTTGTCAGTTAGCTGCAAGGCTAACAAGGCATTTGCCCTGGGCATTTGGGGGTGGCGTTTTTTGTCGCCCCCTGGAAAATGCCGCCCAAGGCAAATGCCTTGTTTGCCTCGCGGCTAATACGCCCCTGGGGATAGGTCTCATTGGCATAGAGACTTTATATAGAGTGGGATTTATTTAGAGACAAAATAAGGGAGGGATTTTAAAAGTAAAGTTTCCAAATTGACAAGAAATTGTTACATAGCTACGTAGGCTGAAAAAAAGACGTGCGTCAATCAAGTTGGATTTTCCTCACATTTGTTTTTTGCTGTTGATTGAAATCAATCATGGAGTGTCTGAGGAAGTTTAGAAAGGTGCATGAGCTGGCACTTTTTGCATGCGTAAAAAACAATGAAGTATGAGTGTGGGGAAAAATCTGAACGGGTTTGTTCACCAAAGTATGAACTGCTTGGAAAAGTAAACTCAACGTGCATATAGAATTTAGGTAAAAAAGTCAAAATCAGCTATGTTTTCAGTTTGGTTATTTTGACTAAAACGTTGAAATACCCTTTAAATTCACTTTGCAATTATGGAAATTATTTTTTGCGGAATAATTCTGAAAGTGTAATTGCCTGTTTCACAAACCTTTGCAACATGTGCAAATATACACTGTGACATTCCATAAAGAAACACAATAATTGTAAAAAAACAAACAAACATTATTTGAAAGCGGGGTGTACACCATAGTAGGTTTAAATTACTGCCACCCCTCTGATAAAAGAAGAAAACATCTATATGTAATTCGGTTTGAGAGTTTATTTACTGTAGCCTAATCTGCCTTCTCTTTAGGAACGTAGCAAGCATTGCATGCAATGTTTTTCTTTGAGCAGCACTAGCTGCATTCAGCATATTAATGCTATGCATATCTTAAATGGACACTACATGTTCCAAATTAAAATAAAAAGCACTGTTTAGTAGATATAATCCCAATGAAAACATGCATGCACTTAAGCATGCATTTTCTCTGGGATATATCTAAAATCAGCTGGCAAAAGTTGCAGACCTCTTGCCAGAGGCAATTGCAAGCACTCCCCTTCTAACCCTGCCCAGATGTTCTATGGCTGTCCAATCACAGACTTCCCAATGCAGCTCAATGAGAATGCTTTGCAAGGCATGTGTTTAGAAGGATTGCCTGCCTCTCAGGTTTAACTCCACTGAGATAACCAAACCAGGAAGTTAACATGACTTGTTTTCTGATTGACAACTGGGGGGTGTATCGAGGTTAGATTACAAAAGTGCCAATTTATATTTAAAGAGGACAAACTCTTCAAACATAAATCATTCAGCAAGCTAACTCTAGGAGTCGGCAGTGTCCCTACAAAGTTGAACTGGCTTTAGTTGCTGTCTGACTTACACCCACTAGAAGTGTGTTTTTAGCTAAATGTAAATATGCTGTATCTCAAAAATGGTAATGTTTTACACTGTTATGCAGGAGATGTAGCATCTATGTATTAAATCCACTACAAAGAAAACACATATGTTAATCAAATTAACACCATCATTTAGGTTGGATTGCAGCATCAACTTTCAGCTTAAAGCCATTTTTCATGTTGGATTGTGTGAGTTTAAGATTAAGGTTTGGTTGTAATTGATTTTGGGATGATTTTCCTCATTGCTCAGTGTGTTTTATTATTAGAGTGCTATGCAAGACTTCTGATATCATGTCAAACACATAGATGTCTTCCATGTGTAAATACCCCTTGAAAACTGTTGCAGATAAGGCCAATTGCAACCTTGTGACATGAGGACCAAACTATCATGTTGAAAGCATGACCTGTTGACACACATGCCATGAAGGTGATGAATTTTTGACACTGGTGATCTTTCATATATGTCCTAGGAATATGAGAATAACCTGTATTTACTGTACCAGGGTGTTTTTTTTTATAGTTTATACAATTCTACAAGACAGATGAAAGGCAGAAAATAAAACTTATAAGAGAGAAAGTGGTATCACTACCTAGGCACAAGATTGGAATGTTAAATAATGTTGGAATAGAGTGTAGAACGGGGGCGTGTCCTAGACTCTGAACGGAGAGGTCGCATGGCTTGAGAGCTCCGTACGAAAACGGCCATAATCCAGAACACTAACGCTCTGCCGAACATACTTTATCGACCATGTCTCAAAGCAAAACTAAACGGACCGCTGACAAGTCCGAGAAAACAGAAAAATCCAACTTTTTTGCCTCCAGGGCAAGCCAGCACAAAGCCCAACAGGCCCAGACTTCAGACCAAGATGGCGCCGAAGAGGAACCGGAGCTACCACACACGGTGACACCGCCAGCAGCAACGCTCACACAGGAGATTATGCAAACTATGCTAGATGCACTCTCCACTAAACTGCTGCAAACACTGCAGACTGCTCTGGGGGACCTCAGGAACGAAGTCCGTGAATTGGGAACCCGGACCTCCACAGTGGAGGATAAAATGGCGGAAATGGCCGACGCACACAATGAGCTCGCAGGTAAGCTCACATCACTACAAGCCAAAATAGACCCACACGAGTCTAAAATGGCGGACCTCGAGGACAGGGGACGCCGCAATAACATCCGCATACGCGGAGTTAAAGAAACAGTCACACAGGCGGATCTCCAGACCTACATCACTGAGTTACTCCACTCCGTGGCGCCAGACCTGCCAATAGACATCCTACTGCTGGACAGGACGCACCGTGCGGCGAGGCCTAAATTCCTGCCCCCAGAAACACCGAGAGATGTGCTGGTGCGTATGCACTACTATCATGCAAAGGAGGAGATACTGCGAGCGAGCCGAGCAAAGAAAAACCTACCGGATCCCTACAGGGATATCCTCCTATTTGCGGATATCTCAGCAGCCACTTTGAAAAGGCGCAGGGACTTCCACAGCGTCACGACAGTGCTACGGTCACACCACCTGGCATACCGATGGGGATTCCCGGTAAAACTGCTGGTCTCCAAGAACGGGAAAACGACCATGATCCACAGCCCAGAAGAAGGAGACTGGATACTCCGAAGCTGGGGACTGGACGACCCGACCAGTACACAAACAGAGCCGCAGCAGAGAAGACTGTCCCCGGACTGGAAGAAATCCAAGAGACATTGATGAAGGGACTTTCATGTTGTTTCAAGTGTCATAAGAAGGGCTGAATTGCACAGCAAGTATATTGATCTCTTCCCTGGGCAGAGAAAGGGGGGTGGGTGGGAGATATGCCAACAGACCAGGGGGTTGGGTGACCCCCTAACTGATCAAGGGGAGCTGAATACGAGGGGAATAAAGACCCGAGGGGTGCTACCACCTCTGGTTAAAGTCCCCGTATGCCCCAGATGTACACCCTAGCTCTAGCTCACCACCCAAAAAAAAATAAAAAAAAAAAATTAAAAAAAAAAATTATTAAAATAAAAAATAATAAAAAAAAAATAAAAAAATAAATAAAATTAAAATAAATAAATAAATAAAATAAAGAGTAAAAAAAAAAAAAAAAAAAAGATCACCTAGATAGAATGCATTGCTGAGCCCAACTTTCACTTTTGATTAAGCAACCTTCTCTTACTAGAACTCAGAGCCTACCATAATATACCATTCCTAAATGGCCAAAGTACGGAATGACCTTTTCTCTGGGAGGAAGCCAAACGCTTCCGCCCCGGGGCACCACTCCACTGTGCCCAGCCACTATCCTGGCAGTTAAGTTCTTTTTTTTTTAATGTTTATGTTGTATTGGTTAAACATATACTGTTTTTATGTTAAATGTTACGGCCGTGTGGTCGGCCTAGCTGGGACCGACTCTCCGCCCTGGACCTCACTAGGAGGAGACTTGGCCTCTGTGTCGAACTACTGGGAAAAAGCAGTGCTTCCACAGCGAACACACACTTCACACGTTTTTGAGGGTTGGATGCCCCGCTTGAGAGAGCTGGGAGGGGTGTCCCCCCTGACCAACATAGACGTAATCTATAGGTATTGTTGCACAACATTCCTTTACAACCCCCCATGAAAATATGCTCCATGAATGTTAGAGGATTGAATATCCCGGTTAAACGACATATGTTGGGGAGGGAACTTAGGAACATACGGGCGGACGTAGTGTGTCTCCAGGAGACTCACTATAGAAAGAACGATCACCCTAACACATTACAATCACGATATCCCTGGCAGTTTCATTCTACGGCACCAACCAAATCGAAAGGAGCATCTATTTTAATCAGCAATTCTATAAGCTTTACATTGCATTCTGCGGACATAGACGATCAGGGACGGTATGTTATAATTACAGGACTCTTTAACAATATGCTCTACACTATTGCCAACGTATACACACCAAACACCAACCAGAGAAACTTCCTCAGCTCCATACTATAGAAACTGACACATTTACAAGGGGGAATTAAGATCGTCTGTGGAGACTTCAACCACATTTTAGACCCCATGGTAGACACGACTCTGACAAGCTCCAGACTTAGGCTTAAGACCCTCCAAAAAAGTTGCAAACAATTACAGAAACTCCTAGCCCTCCACCACATGTATGACGTGTGGAGAATCATGCATACACGTGAACGCGCGTATACCCACTTCTCTCAGGTACACAATTCCTATTCCCGGATAGACGGGTTCTTAATAAAAGGGACAGCCCTAGACCAGGTGACAAAGTGTGAGGTGGGCGACATAACATGGTCGGACCACGCAGCGGTCACGCTGGAGTTGAAAGACCAATATGACTTTACACATAGGAGCCCCTGGAAGATACAACCCACGATGTTACAAGACAAAAAATTTGCACAGGAACTGAGACACGCACTTCAACACTATTTCTTAGAAAATGACACACCTGACATCTCCCCGGGTACGCTCTGGGTGGCACACAAGGCCCTGGCTAGAGGAATCCTTATCAGCAAAACTGCATACGTACATAAACGGGAGAAACAGCTATCCCTGCAATGGCAAAAGGAACTCTACCACCTAAATGCTCAAAACCAAGTTAACCCATCACGAGAACTCAAAACCCAAATAGCACAGGTCACTAGGAAGCTCCACCAACACGCCTTAGAAAAGACCGGGCAATGTTTGCGAAGACTCAGAGCCACCTCATATGCACAAGGCAACAAAGCGAGTAAGCTTCTCGCTAACACTCTTAAAGCTAAACAAGCCAATCAAAAGATAGCATATTTAATGTCGCCCACGGGGGAGAAAATTATGGCCCCCAAAGGGATTAGCGATGTTTTCGCTGGCTACTATGCCGCCCTATACAACTTAAAAGACGACCCACGCACACATCAACCACTTGCGGAAACCATTGAGGCATATTTGTCCACGATGGATCTCCCGAAACTGACACACCAACAAAGCAAAACACTCACCGAGGATATCACAGAGGAGGAGATCGCGGTAGCGATCAAGACCCTTCCAATAGGGAAAGCGCCGGGACCCGACGGGTTTGACAACTCGTACTACAGGACATTCGCTACAGTCCTGTCCCCGCAACTAGCCAGAGCCTTTAGAAATGCAGTTGAGAATCAGGCATTGCACAAAGATATCCTAGCGGCCCACATCATAACCCTACCCAAACCAGGCAAACCCCCCACACCCCCCCAAAACTTCAGACCAATTTCGTTTTTAAATACTGACGCAAAGCTCTTTGCGAAAACACTAGCGAACAGGTTGGGGGCGATGTTACCCCACCTGATACACACGGATCAGGTGGGTTTCGTGGCGGGTAGACAAGGGTCGGAAAACACCCGTAAGGTTCTGGACTTAACGTACCACATGGCTAGGAGGGAGGCCGGGGGCGGACTACTGGTGTCCCTAGACGCAGAGAAAGCGTTTGACCGCCTACACTGGAAGTTTCTGGAGGCGGTCATGCGCAAATTTGGCATACCAGGTCCGTTCCTCTCAGCGGTACGGGCACTGTATCACAGACCGACGGCCCAGGTGCTGATCGCGGGGTTCCTCTCAGAGCCGTTTCAAATAACTAACGGAACGCGGCAGGGATGCCCGCTCTCCCCGTTACTGTATGTCATGGCCCTAGAACCACTAGCGCAGCGGATTAGACAGAACAAATCCATACAGGGGGTTCACATAGGGGACATTGAATATAAAACAAACCTTTTCGCCGACGACGTGCTGCTGACCCTTACCCACCCAGAGACATCCCTACCGGACCTAATGACAGAAATACACACATATGGAGATAACTCCTACTATAAATTGAATGTGCTTAAAACCCAAGCCATGGAGGTGGGGAAAGAGGGGGAAAATGTGAGGACACTTCGGGACGCCTTCGCCATGGACTGGAGGGACGACCATATCTCATTTCTGGGGATAAAACTCACTAAAAACATACACGACCTATACTGCTCCAATTATGAACCATTAAAATTGGAAATCACAAACACACTAAAAGCCTGGGAAAATCGATACCTGACATGGAGAGGTAGAATAGCAGCAGTTAAAATGTCAATACTGCCAAAACTTCAATATCTCTTCCGTACGATACAGATTAAAGTGCCTATGTCATACTTAGACGCCATCCAGAGACAGATAGTGCAATTTGTGTGGGCTGGGAAGAGGACTAGAGTGGCGACTGAGATTCTCCACCGCCCAGTGGAGGCGGGGGGACTAGGTCTACCCAATATCAGATTATATTACAGAGCAGCCATAGTAGCATCTGTCCTGACGACCCACGTCGAACGAAACCCGCCCCAATGGGTGGCGATTGAGTCCTTTTGGGCCAGACAGACAGAACTGAAGTTTTGGCTCTGGATACCACGCCACCACAGGCCTAGATTGGACTCAATTTTGCCCACCACGAATGTGATGATTAAAGTCTGGGACCTGGTCCGCCAGAGGCTGTGCTCTGGAGGACCATGGTCACCTGTGGCACCTATCCGTAGCATACACTTAGCACACCCGACGTTTGACCATCGCATGTGGGAGAGGGGAGGATGTACCCACACTAGACATCTGTATTCAGGAGGAGCATTGTTGCCACTGCCAGACTTACTGACCAGTTTCGACCTCCCACAAAGAGCAATTTTCCCTTACTTACAACTCAAGTCAATATTGCAGGACCAAATCAGCCTCAACGACCCACGGGGAACTAGAACCCACTTCGAACGAGTGTGTGAGGGCCTCGCCCCCCCGAGAAAGGCACTTTCCCTCTGCTATAATGCGATGCTCACTCACGATGCCCCCACCCTTACCACACACCAGCAGGCCTGGCAGACAGACCTACGCACCACTATTACAGAAACACAATGGAGGGCATCATTTACTGCACACAAGGGGAGAACAACATGTGCCTCACACCTCGAACAAATTAGGAAACTGGGATATAGATGGTACATGGTGCCCGCAAGACTGACACGCATATATCCAGGGTCAACAGACAAATGTTGGAGATGCGGCACAGACAAGGGAACGATGCTCCATATTTGGTGGACATGCCCGCGCCTCCGAACATATTGGACCAAAGTGGAGGGACTTATTGCTGACATAACGCACAAACGAATCACGCTTACACCGGAACTTGGGCTTTTATTTATAGGGTTAAAGGAATTTGACCACAATGACTCCATTCTCGTGTTCCATATCCTAATAGCGGCAGTAACTCTGATTGCAAGAGCGTGGAAGGAGGGGGAGGCACCATTATGGGTAGCACTGACACGCCAAATCTCCACGAACTTGGACTATGAACAAATGGCACGAAAACACCTCAGTTCGGGGAAGTCGGTTCAAGAAGTTATAGGGAAATGGGATAACTACCTACAAGGTCGCACAACACGAGAAGGCAATGATACGCGAAACGCATAATACAAAAAAAAAAGAATTATATATACACGCCCACATATACCATGCTCCGCAGCAGCACCCAACCATTCTTGTGTTCGCTGAACCGCTCGGGTCCCGGAGACCCGCAAAAGGTGAATACCCACATTGTAAATATGTGTAAATAGTTGTACAGTTTCAGTTAGGGGGGGGGGGGGAGATATTTCGGTCAGAAAGACAGAGTCCAATATGCACTTACGTTAACCAAGAGCAAAGGTTTGCACCTCGCAGAAGAGAGGGGACGAGGAATGTCCAAACACAATACACGCGAGGGGTTACAGTTACACGGGAGGTACAGACAGACGGGGATTTAGGACCCAACTTGGGTAACCCCGAGGCTGATATAAGCCATTAATCAGGCAAAGACCCGGAGGGCGAGTCACCAAGCTAACGGAGACACACACCGTTATAAAGGGGGCACCCTGTAAAACACGACACTAGACACAAGAGCTAGAGGTACTGGAAAACCCAAGGATGTTGTGTAAACACTGATCATTTGTAACCCTGTACCCTTTTATTTGTTTTTTATTTCTGTACCCCCGCCCTGTTCCAAAAAAAAAAAAAAAATTACACGCCATATATAATGTAGACAGCTGTCATAAATTGTAGACAGTTGCTATGATATAAACACTGCTGTATCACATTAACTACTTGGTACTAAGCTACTATGTAACAAAAGGTGACACTGTAATGTAATGTAATGTAAATAACAACACACTACGCCTAATGGTCCAGGGGTGATCAATGTATCAAACAATGTATCACACAACGTAACATAACTGTATAAACAATGGCGTTTATGTCTTCCCCCCTCCCTCCCACCCTTCTTCTCTTCTGTATCCCCATTACTTTGAACTTTGATTCCTGACAAAATAAAAATTGTCAAATTGGAATAGAGTGTAGAACTGAGTGGACACTTCATACATTATTAAAGTGCAGGTACAATGAAAGGACATTTTTGCCATTTGCCATCTAGGAAACCAATGAACTCTATAATTAAATGTAGATTTGAAATCAAACCAAAATGATGGGTGAGAGAATAGAGACATCAGCAACTTATCAGGCGAAATAAAGATTAGAGAGGTGCATGTAATTATGAGGGAATACAGAAAAGATCACTTGGGTTCCTTTTGTAAAGTGTATGTAGGACGCCTAATTCCACACTGATGGGCATAATGGGTCAAAACAGATTTTTATTCTATCCTAGTAAAACAATATTTATGAATGTCTTCATTATAAGCACTGCTAGGTCTGAGGGACAGAAATTATTACTGCAAGGCTAGTAGTGCTTAGCATGTCTGATGAAGATAAAATTGGTTTTGTAGCTACTGTTTACTGAAGTTATTGCGTAATGGGACATTTGGCCTGGAGCTGAAGGTCCACTGAAGCATCTTAAACACTCCAGTAGAGCTGCAAAGGAAAATTTAGTTGCATTCAGTATGGTGACATTTCTCAAACTGCACCTCTTTTAAATAAAAAAAAATAAATGGCTTCATTTTTTATAACATCTACACCATAGCTTAAGACCAAATGCTGCATTGGTATTGGTACCCAATATTCACCCATAATTCACCTACTCATGAAATAGAGCACCCAGTGAACCCATGAGACATACAGCACATAAAGTAAATACATAGAGACCTCATCAAACCTAATAATAAATATAGAAGCTGCATGAAACCATAACACATAGAGAACGCATGACACCTTTAACATATGTGCCTATTTGACACTGATAATGCATACATCACATGACACCCACAACATATATAGTAACATTAGACCCATAACACCTACAGCATTCACATGGCACATGCAACCTACATACATACACAAATATCCTGATACAGTCAAACTGTCAAATTGAACCTGGACAAGAGATCTATCAATGAAAGTTCTACATGTTTGGAGGAAAAAGTCACATGGAGAAGGAGGAAGTTGATGAATTTACCAGCAATCACTCCTTGAACAAAGATTGAAGAAACACTATAGTGTGAGGAATACAAGCATGTATTTAGGTATCTGGCCCCTCTCTACGTGGAGACTAAACGTTTAAAAATATTTTCTTCATGGCCGCGCCAGTCACGCCACAACTGGCCCCACCTACATGGCTGAGATCACCAGTCTTGCTGATCTCAGCCAATCTAAAGCTGTTCCATAGGAAAGCATTAGGAGGCTATTGCACATGCGCAACAAAATGCAGTGCTGCAGCAATCAGCATCTCCTTATAGAAATGCATTGAATCAATTCACTCCCTCCACTGCAGCACTAACCCCGTCTGAGTGACTGCCACAAGAGGTGCTCCGAGGCAGCAATGTAAAAACTGCCTTTTCTCTGAAAAGGCAGTGTTTACAAAAAAAAGCCTTCAGGGTCAGGGTTTAGATACCAGAACCACTACATTAAGCTGTTGTGGTTCTGGAGACTATGGTGTCCATTTAACCCCTTAAGGACACATGACATGTGTGACATGTCATGATTCCCTTTTATTCCAGAAGTTTGGTCCTTAAGGGGTTAAGCTGTATGTGTCCCATAATATTGCTATTTGTTTCAACAGCATGGAAAAGATTGTGGATAATAAGCAGCAAAGTGTGAGACAAATATGGATTATGCATAACGTATTATGCACATTAAAATACAAGAATAATTAACCAATCATCTTATACTTTTGTACAACAGATATACAGATAAGAAATATATTGTTTGGGAGTGAAACATGCATACATTTTCACATAACCACAATTTCCTGTCTGATCGACCATTTTGCAATTGTATCCATTCATCACACTTGTTGAATAAGCAGAGAATTCTAGCTAATAATATTGTTATCTTTATATTTTCCAGTGAGCTGACGAGCAAAATGAAATAATAAAATATTATTTACCTTCCAGATAACAAATAGGTCTTGTTAATTGTGCATGAGTGATGATGACATTTTAATTGCTATAAAGTTGTTTGCAAGGTTGCAGAGGTAATGCATTTTAAGGACTTTACTTTTCCAGAAAATCAGCTTATGTCCCTTAACAAGAAAGTGAGAGGTTGAATATTATTCAGGTCACCTTGCAGGAAGGATCATGAATGTATCAATAGAATTCTTCCGAGGTTCTGATGTCTGAAATAGGGAATCCAATACATCGCAATCAGGGAAAATGAGTTCAGGTCATGATTTGGGATGAGAATTTATTGACAAATTAAAGTATTTTGTAGGAACACTTTCTAGTCATATCACAGTATGTCATTGACGTTAGTGAACGGAACATCTTCTTGAACAAATAGATTGCTGGACTTGTGGAACAGTCTGTATCAGTGCTACATGCATCATAAAATAAGAAAATTACATTTATTAATAAAAAAAAAAAAAGGGAACTGGATGTAGCATAGTCTAGTAACAGTCTAATTACTAGAACATAGCAGAGTAACTGTTAGAAATTTAATTTTGAATCTGCCCAGCGGACTATAATGGTCTGTTCTTAACTGCTATAACATTATGTGTTTATGTTTAAAAAAACAGATACAAGATGTTAGTGGATATGGTGAGTAAAATGAGCCGATTATATGGAGACAAAGGAGGTGTCAAGATAAGGAGAGGTAATATGGAGAGATAGGAGGTGTTAAAGGGAGAGATATTATACAGAGAGATAGGAGGAGTTATAGAGAGAGGTTAAATGGAGAGATAGGATGAGTTATAGGGATAGGTTATATGGAGAGATAGGAGGAGTCATAGAGAGAGGTTATATGGAGAGATAGGAGGAGTCATAGAGAGAGGTTATATGGAGAGATAGGAGGAGTTATAGAGAGAGGTTAAATGGAGAGATAGGATGAGTTATAGGGATAGGTTATATAGAGAGATAGGAGGAGTTATAGAGAGAGGTTATATGGAGAGATAGGAGGAGTTATAGAGAGAGGTTAAATGGAGAGATAGGATGAGTTATAGGGATAGGTTATATAGAGAGATAGGAGGTGTTATAGGGAGAGGTTATATGGAGAGATAGGAGGAGTTATAGAGAGAGTTTATATAGAGAGATAGGAGGAGTTATAGGGAGAGGTTATATAGAGAGATAGGAGGAGTTACAGGGAGAGATGTTATACAGAGAGATAGTAGGAGTTATAGGGAGACGTTATATGGAGAGATAGGAGGAGTTATAGGGAGAGATTATATGGAGAGATAGGAGGAGTTATAGGGATAGGTTATATGGAGAGATAGGAGGAGTTATAGGGAGAGATGTTATACAGAGAGATAGGAGGAGTTATAGTGAGAGGTTATATGGAGAGAAAGAAAGAGTTATAGGGAAAGGTTATACTGAGAGACAGGAGGAGTTATAGAGATAAGTTATATGGGAGATAGGAGGAGTTATAGGGAGAGGTTATATGGAGAGATAGGAGGTGTTATAGGGAGAGATGTTATACAGAGAGATAGGAGGAGTTATAGTGAGAGGTTATATGGAGAGAAAGAAAGAGTTATAGGGAAAGGTTATACTGAGAGACAGGAGGAGTTATAGAGAGAAGTTATATGGGAGATAGGAGGAGTTATAGAGATAGGTTATAAAGAGAGATAGAATGAGTTATAGGGAGATGTTAAATGAGAAGTTGGGGGAGAGGTTATATGGAGAGATTAGAGTTAGAGCAGCTATATTGAGATGAGTTGAAGTGAACAATTATAGGTAGGAATTATAGAGCGATATATGTAAATGTATGAGGAATATGGTAAACTTATCATTAGAAATAGAAGAAGCTGCAATGTGTTTGGTAACATTCAGAGATAGACCTGTAACTAGAGGCACTGAAGAGTCACCATGTAAGATTGACATTGTTATAAAACCATCCTGAATTTACACGACTAAGGTTGATTTGTAAGTGCTGATTGCAAAAGATAGTTTTTCTACCTTCAGTGATGTGAAGGCATATTTACTGTACACCTAGCAACACTGAGACTGACTGCATATAAGATGTGTGTGTGTATACTAATATACTCATATATATAATGTGAATGAATATTGTATACATATACACAGTTTTCGGTCAATTATAACGATGTGCATTAGGTGCTGATATAAGGATGCACACATAACTACATAGTAATATACACTCTTATAACAAGATACAATTCTTGCACACTCCATCACATATTCTCATCATGTAATTATATATAGTATCTAAAGGTACAAACAGAGCAGAAGGATACTGGTAAAACACATGTATATTAGAAGTAAAACAAGCAAACATAATCTATCTATCGATCTAAATTACCCCTTACTCTGTCTTCGGCATACATGAAGGAAGTTGGCTATTAGTGCAAGTTAAGTTACCGGGCACATGAAATAATGAAATATGTATTCAATTCCCGCTTGAGTTTTCTATCCCATCTTAGAGAAAGTGAAGCCTGTTTTAGTGTGGTTAAGGAAGAGTTAATGGCAGTCCCTCGCCCCCTACCGCTTCCCACCCTCACACACCTCCATACCTGACAATCCCATACATGACCAAGATGTTGCCGAGAAGCCCCACTACACACACCACAGAATAGAGGGCAGTGATAGCCACTGCCATGATAATGGAAGCATGATTCCTGGAGAATCCCTGGCCCGGGACACCGAGGCTGGCATTGGATGAAGGAGAATAGGACAAGTTCTGTGTCGCATTGGAGAAGAGGAAGTCTGGGTACAGACTGGAGGAGGACAGCTCCAGTTCTAGATCCATTACTAAGCTGCGGCGAAATGCTCTTTCCTGTTCCTTGTACTGTTGCAAGTGCAAGTGGTACCCGAGTCCGCGTTGCCGTGGAGACAGGAGAACGTTGAGGACAGGATACTCGAACCACAGCAACTGAGCGGAGAAGAGGGAGTGGGAGAAAGAAAAAGGCTCCTTCCTTTTTTACAGGCAAGCCCTCCTCTTACACCTCCCTTCGATTCCCACTCATACATTTCCTCATTCCCAGCAGACAGGACACCCTCCCCAACCTGAAATTCTCCCTACCTTGCATTTCACTCCTTTCTGCACCCACGTTTCCACTACCTCCCTCCACTACAGAAAAACTATCAACTCCATGCTCACTACAAACACTGCCTTTCCTAACTCCCCAATACTCACATACACGTATGAAACAGAAAAATCAAATCAGAAGCATGTCCCTTGCCCTTGCACAGTCCCAAGTGAAAAACAATCATTGGTTTCTGTCCAGCATACTGAGTTCCCCTAGCTTCAGCTTGTTTTACACAATTGATCAAAGTATTTCTGCAACCAGCCCTTTTTCCTCCACCCAGCACTTTCATCAGCATTGCACTCCTGCCTTCAGCTGTTATCTTCCACTTCCCTCATTTACAACACAGGTCAAGCATTCTCTCATGTATCCACTTATAGCTTCACTTACCCCAATTTTTATTTGCTAACACCATCCTTAGTCATTGTGCATTTCACGTCTTTTGGGTTCTACAACATAAGGTGTTACTTATCTACATATACATCTATCATGACCATTAATCCTTATATTAAGCTCCAGATTCCAACTAAATGCATTGGCTTCATGATATCCTCATTTCCTTCCAATACATACCTTAATTACTAATCATAAATACAGTATCCCACCAGGTCTGCAAATAAAGGTTGGTTGATGCATATCTCTGTGCTGTCAGTTAAATTATATTTTACAATACATAATATGGTTGCAAAACATAGACAGCTGTAACGTAAGGTTTATAGAAACTACTCAGTGCAGGATAAAAAGGAGATGGATGTTCAAAGAACTGAAATCTTGATAAATGGTAATTTAACAGTTGCCTGGGGCTTGATTCACATAATCTGCCCTTTCTAACCAATAAGGGGTTTTGAGGATACTTTGCCACTGTTAACCATTAATCAATAGTTATAGGTTTATATATATATATATATATATATATATATATATATATATATATATATATATATATATATATATATATATATATATATATATATATATATATATATATATATATATATATTATATATATATATATATATATATATATATATATATATATATATATATATATACACTGCTCAAAAAAATAAAGGGAACACTTAAACAACACAATGTTACTCCTAGTCAATCACACTTCTGTGAAATCAAACTGTCCACTTAGGAGGCCACACTGAGTGACAATCAATTTCACATGCTGTTGTGCAAATGGGATAGACAACAGGTGGAAATTATAGGCAATTAGCAAGACACCCCCAATAAAGGAGTGGTTCTGCAGGTGGTGACCACAGACCACTTCTCAGTTCCTATGCTACCTGGCTGATGTTTTGGTCACTTTTGAATGCTGGTGGTGCTTTCACTCTAGTGGTAGCATGCGACAGAGTCTACAACCCACACAAGTGGCTCAGGTAGTGCAGCTCATCCAGGATGGCACATCAATGCGAGCTGTGGCAAGAAGGTTTGCTGTGTCTGTCAGCGTAGTGTTAAGAGCATGGAGGCGCTACCAGGAGACAGGGCAGAACATCAGGAGACGTGGAGGAAGCCATAGGAGGGCAACAACCAGGCAGCAGGACTGCTGCCTCCACCGTTGTGCAAGGAGGAACAAGAGGAGCACTGCCAGAGCCCTGCAAAATGACCTCCAGCAGGCCACAAATGTGCATGTGTCTGCTCAAACAGTCAGAAACAGACTCCATGAGGGTGGTATGAGGGCCGGACGTCCACAGGTGGGGGTTGTGCTTACAACCCAACACCGTGCAGGACGTTTGGCATTTGCCAGAGAACACCAAGATTGGCAAATTCGCCACTGGAGCCCTGTGCTCTTCACAGATGAAAGCAGATTCACACTGAGCACATGTGACAGACTTGACAGAGTCTGGAGACGCCGTAGAGAGCATTCTGCTGCCTGCAACATCCTCCAGCATGACCGGTTTGGCAGTGGGTAAGTAATGGTATGGGGTGGCATTTTTTGGGGGGGGCTCTCCATGTGCAAGTCAGAGGTAGCCTGACTGCCATTAGGTACCGAGATGAGATCCTCAGACCCCTTGTGAGACCATATGCTGGTGCGGTTGGCCCTGGGTTCCTCCTAATGCAAGACAATGCTAGACCTCATGTGGCTGGAGTGTGTCAGCAGTTCCTGCAAGATGAAGGCATAGATGCTATGGACTGGCCCGCCCGTTCCCCAGACATGAATCCAATTGAGCACATCTGGGACATCATGTCTCGCTCCATCCACTAACGTCACGTTGCACCACAGACTGTCCAGGAGTTGGCAGATGCTTTAGTCCAGGTCTGGAAGGAGATCCATCAGGAGACCATGCGTCACCTCATCAGGAGAATGGACAGGTGTTGTAGGGAGGTCATACAGGCACGTGGAGGCCACACACACTACTGAGCCTCATTTTGACTTGTTTTAAGGACATTACATCAAAGTTGGATCCGCCTGTAGTGTGTTTTTCCACTTTAATTTTGAGTGTGACTCCAAATCCAGACCTCCATGGGTTGAAAAATTTGATTTCCATTTTTAAATTTGTGTGTGATTTTGTTGTCAGCACATTCAACTATGTAAAGAGCAAAGTATTTCAGAAGAATATTTAATTCATTCAGATCTAGGATGTGTTATTTTTGTGTTCCCTTTATTTTTTTGAACAGTGTATATGTATGTGTGTGTGTGTGTGTGTATATATATATATATATATATATATATATATATATAATCATTTTAAAGCTCTACAACTCCCTCTCTGGGTGTGTGCTTTTATATTCCTGTGTGACTCTCCCTGTGTGGATGTCTCTAGTGTGTCTCTCTAGTGTGTGTCTCTCTGTGTGGTAGGCCAATATAAAGAGCAAACTGGCCACATACTGGTCAATGTAGCAGCATATGGGACACTAGTGGTGGCAGTTTAATTATATATGATACAGTGTAGGGGAACAATAATAGCATATGGGGCAATATGTATGGTGCAACACACTATGCCCCCCTATGCACACCCAGGAATCAGGCTATCTCCTTTGTGCACTCACTATACCCTGTACACATACTACACCCTGTATACAAACATAATACAGTCTCTGTCCACGAAACGAACGAAAGCTTACACACACACATACCCCCATACACACACACTACACCTCCTATACAACCAATGCACCCCTATACACATACACTGCACCCCATATACACACTAACTATGCCACTATATACACATTTCACTTATAAACACACACTATACAACTATACATACATAGCACCCCTATATACACAAACACTATATCTCCTACACACACAATACCCACACACTACACTCCCTGTACACATAGTATGCTCACACACACACACTAGGGGTGTAAAACTCAGTGTGTCCCAGCTCCTCCAGTGTATGTGTGTTGAACTGCCAGGAAGTAAATTGGATTACATTCCATCTGCCCACTAAAAAGCCTCTCACACACAAAGTGCCTTGCAAGAGGAGAAGGGACAACATTGAGTGAAGCACACTGTATAGCTACTTCTGCAGCTCTAATATCATCAATAGTGATGTCCCGAACGGTTCGCTGGCGAATAGTTCCCGGCAAACATAGCGTGTGCGATGTTCGGTCCGTCCCCTATTCGTCATCATTGAGTAAACTTTGACCCTGTACCTCACAGTCAGCAGACACATTCCAGCCAATCAGCAGCAGACCCTCCCTCCCAGACCCTCTTACCTCCTAGACAGCATACACTTTAGATTAATTCTGAAGCTGCATTAATTTTTTTTTTTTTTGTATTTTTTGTGTTTGTGTTTATTATACATTATCCTCCATAGCCAGTAACCTGTGTTTATTATACATTATCCCCCATAGCCAGTAACCTGTGTTTATTATACATTATCCCCCCATAGCCATTAACCTGTGTTTATTATACATTACCCCCCCATAGCCAGTAACCTGTGCTTATTATACATTATCTCCCCCATAGCCAGTAACCTGTGTTTATTATACATTATCCTCCCATAGCCAGTAACCTGTGTTTTTTATACATTATCCTCCCATAGCCAGTAACCTGTGTTTATTATACATTATCCCTCCCATAGCCAGTAACCTGTGTTTATTATACATTATCCCCCCCATAGCCAGTAACCTGTGTTTATTATACATTATCCCCCATAGTCATTTATCATTGGACTCAGGGCCGGCGCGTCCATAAGGCGGCACAGGTGGCCGCCTTAGGGCGCATGGGCTCTGGGGGCGCAATATTTCAGTGGCCGGCAGGAGGGAAGCTCTCCCTCCTGCCGGTCACCATCTGGACCCCGGCGCGGCAGTGCTGTGATGTGATAAGGCGCGGCGAGGGAGCTCTAATCTCACCGCTCTGCTCCCTCGCGCGCTGTCTGCTGATGCCGCGGGAGCCGGAATATGACGTCATATTCCAGCTCCCGCGGTATCAGCAGACAGCCCGCGAGGGAGAAGAGCGGTGAGATTAGAGCTCCCTCGCCGCGCCTGATCACAGCACTGCCACACGCCGCCCAGCAGCCCCACTGGACCACAGGGAATGATCCATCATCCACACCAGCTCTCCAGGTAGGGAGGCTGGGTGGAAATTTTTTATTTATTAAAATAATTAGTGAATGTATGTCATGTGTCTGTGTGTGAGTGTCTGTGAGTGACAGTGTGTGTGTCTGTGAGTGACAGCGTGTGTCTGTGAGTGACAGCGTGTGTCTGTGTGTGTGTCTGTCTGTGAGTGACAGCGTGTGTGTCTGTGAGTGACAGCGTGTGTCTGTGAGTGACAGCGTGTGTCTGTGAGTGACAACGTGTGTGTCTGTGAGTGACAGCGTGTGTCTGTGTGTGAGTGTCTGTCTGTGAGTGACAGTGTGTGTGTCTGTGAATGACAGCGTGTGTCTGTGAGTGACAGCGTGTGTGTCTGTGAGTGACAGAGTCTGTCTGTGAGTGACAGTCTGTCTGTGAGTGACAGCGTGTGTGTCTGTGAGTGACAGCTTGTGTGTCTGTGAGTGACAGCATCAGTCTGTGAGTGACAGCGTCTGTCTGTGAGTGACTGAGTGTGTGTGTTCATGTGAGTGTATGAGTGTGTCTGTCAAATCAGTGAGAGTATGTTTGTCATTGAGTCTGTGTGTGACTATCAGTGTGTCTGTCAATGAGTGTCAATCAGTGTGGGTCTGTCAGTGTCAATGAATGAGTGTGTGTCAGATCAATGAGTCTGTGTCTGTCAGTGACGTCTGTGTGTTTGTCATTGAGTGTGTGACTGTCAGTGTGTACAGAGTGTAGCGGAGCGGAGCACGGTACAGGAGCTTCTGTTTCCTGTACCTGGCCAGACTGACAGGAGGTGCTCACAGAGAGAGCACTCCCTGTCAGTCTGGCCGGGTACAGAAAACTGAAGCTCCTTTAGGGGATCTTCTCCGCTCGGCAATGCAACAATAGAGGTAGGAGGCACACCAGGAAGGGGAGTGTGACCACTAAAGGGGTGTGGGGTGCACCAAGGGGCAGGGAGGGAATGGGAGAGAAACACCAAGAGACAGGGAAAAGAGGGGGAAGGGGAGAAGAACACTAAGGGACAGGGAAGGGACAACTAATGGTCGGGGAGGGGAGAGGGGCTGGTTAAGAGGCACATAGGTGAAGATTTTTTTGGGGGGGTTCGTTTTAGAGGTTTGTAGAGAAAGTATATAGTGATTGTGACGAGAGCAATCTCGCCACATTGCATTGGAGAAGCCTGGTTGCCCGCCTGCTGCCTTTGGACTATGGACCAGACTTTAAAAGACTTTATTTTCCCTGCAGAAAGGCTTATTCGTGCCTTTCTGCTGGGGTGTTCGGTAGATTTTATCTACCGAACAAACTGCCGAAGGAGCGACCACCTGGGAGCTGGAGTGTGCTGCCAATTTACCTCCCTGAAGCTGCGGTTAACCGCAGCTTAATTGACGAATACAGGGTGGTCTTTGTTCGTTTACCAAACACGTGGCGGCGGCCATTTTAAAAGTCCCGAGCGGCCAGCGGTGTTCAGCGCTTACACCATGGATCTAAAAACGGACACTTATTTGCACGAACACCGCTGAGCCGTCCGCCGCCTGGTTCTTATTTGTACAGATCTAACGAATACATGTTCATCCGGTACTTTTGTCATGTGAATGTGTTAACCCAGATAGCTATGCCATGGAGCCTATTCGTGAAATTAAAGACTTTGGCTCCATGGCAATTGAACTGTGTGAATAGGATCTGAGCGCTATTCGTTCGTTTAAAAAAAAAAAAAAAAAATGAATTCTTTATTTTTGCAGTGCATGTATAATTGACAAAAACAGTTGTCTGCATCAAATATCGGTATCATACAATATTTTGTAACTACGGTTCTTGTGGTTTTAGGTAGTTTGTCCGTGCCATTTTATGTGTGGTGTTATCTGAGAGTAGTCTATCAAGGTCAGTCGGGGTGTAGCTTACGTGAGTTGTATAGTCGTACGGGTGAGTAGTGATCCGAGGGACCTGGCTTGTAGTGCTGGTATGCGGGCTGTAATGTTGCAGGATATATGGGGTAGTTCTGCACAGTAATGCATGTGTAGGGTCTGTCAGGCGTTCATAGTGAGATAGGGGTGCTCTGTCATGAGTGTGTGTCTGGCTTCTCGTATCTATTCTTCGGTATTGTGGCGTTGTGTCTCATGGCCCATTTCCCTGCTGAGTGATGTGCCCCTTACCTTGGGGGTGTCGGGGGGTGGGGGGAGCGCAGAAAACTATTCGGTGGTGTGACATGTTTTATGTATAAAATATGACTTTGTGTATTTTAAAGTGTTTTTATGTTTTTTGTGCTCACCATGTGCATAATGGCGATTTGCTTTTGTTCTGGGAGATAATTGAATTACTTCATAATTATCTCCAGGGCAGAGGAGAGGAAGCCAGGATGCATTGTGGGAAAGTATTGTGACTGTATGTCCTAAATTGATACCTGTCTTTTGTTACAGTCTCCCATTTGGTCCCCTAGGGGAGTGTCCACCAAGTGGGAGACCTGCATAAATACTGGGCGGGTAGCCCATAATAAACCAGACCACTGCTTGACCATCAACACGGAGCCTTGTCTCGTCTTTGGGGGGATTCACTGTATGCTGATAGAGACTGATTGCCAGGAGTGTAAGCCGCTTGGGAGCTTTTCCTGTTCGTCTGCTAGCAGCTATTCGTGAGGTTCCGGTTCGGGAGTTTGGTGTGCTACCTTATTCCCTTGTATGCAGTTCGGGAGTTTGGTGCATTCACTTGTATTCAATTCGGGAGTTTGGTGTTTTACTGAAGCTGCCTTTATATTTGAAAGGGGAATATCGCCTAAACGGATTTTAATCCCTTGTCTGCTGAAACGGTCCGTTACAGTGATCATGATTTTTAGCGATATCCAATATTTTTAAGGTGGTCCCAGTGCCACCACTCATATCTGGTGTCACAATAGCTTGCATTTAAAAAAAAATAAACTTTTTTGACTGTAATATAATAGCAGTCAGTTTCCTTCACACGTGTGCGTTTCAGGGCCTGCCAGGGCACAGTGTCACACCAGTGCAACTCATATCTGGTGTAACAGTAGTGTACATTAAAAAAAAAAAAACTAGAAATTTGACTGTGAAATAATAGCAGTCAATTTCCTTCACACGTGTGCGTTTCAGGGCCTGCCAGGGCACAGTGTCACACCAGTGCAACTCATATCTGGTTTAACAGTAGTGTACATTTGAAAAACAAATACAGGGGGCTTGTTGTCACATTTCGGGGACCCTTGGTGTTGTACGTGGCTGGGTGGAGGAAGAGACCTTCAATAACATCAGTGAGGACAAGGAACGGGACATGGCTAGCTTGTCCAACCTTGTGCAAATGGGGAGTTTGCGGTTGTGCAAATGGACTGTTTGCGGTTGTTTGCGGTGCGTTAAACGGGGAGTGTGGTCTGTCACTGTGAAGCGGGCGTAACCCTTACACTACCTGATCGATACAACATCATACCTGATGTTTTCAAGCACGTTATTCCAAACAATTTAGGAATGTTAGGTGATTTATTCCTGTCATGCCCCAACTACCGGTAATTCCTTGTCTCTTCCGGGTTGACGGAGTTTAGCCACACCCCCTCTCTGACGCGGTCTCACCACGCTACATAATGCAACCGCGCCAGATACAAGACGCTGGATTATTGAA
Organism: Pelobates fuscus; assembly: GCF_036172605.1. Lineage (NCBI taxonomy): Eukaryota > Metazoa > Chordata > Amphibia > Anura > Pelobatidae > Pelobates > Pelobates fuscus. The sequence continues at coordinate 204,120,157 of NC_086317.1, read as the reverse complement.
CAGCGTTACCGCGATATCAAACCGGCTAAAAGTTTCTCTGCAAACCTACCTGTGTACCGAACCGGACTGGAACTCAAACTAACCTCCTTCTCCTCTCCTCGACCACGGCTAGTATCTGGACTTCTCTCATCCTGTCTCAGAAAGAACCTCCCCGGAGGAGAACTCCGGGAACCTGATTTTTCACCCTCTGGAAGCTAAGTCAATTGTTTCATCTGTGATAAGAGCTTACCTTCTCTCAAGCCTGCTGAGCATTCCTTCCATAGTCTGCTCTCAAGTTTTCCAAGCATTTCTGCTACAGCCTGCTCTCAAGTCCGTTAAGCATTCAGGCACCAGCTGCTCCCTGGCCTGCTATCTCTAACCCCAAAACAAATCTCTCATGTTACAACTTCATTTATAGCTTTCTACATTTCCATAAAACTTGCAAACACCAATGTGCTAGATTGCATGTATATAGGAAGATGCTTACTCCAATTAAACCAACAGCGAAGTAATTAAAGATACAGTACCTGTATTTTCCAATATTGAATATACAGTTCCTATTTTATTCTCTAATTTTCCTAATCAACAATTTAAGTCCTAAGAAATCTGCAGTTGCGCTCCATATCAATCTATGTAAACGTGACAGAATAATCCAACGTCTTTAATGGATCCAGCAGATTTCGATTCTAAATTTACTATGCTGAATCAAAGAGTCGATACACTTGCACAAGGCATGCAATACCTACAGGTTACAAATGAACGGATTCTTACTTATGTCAGAGACTCCTAACACAAAACTCCTCAAGATCCTCTTCATCCAGTTGCCTTTTTTTCACGTTCAATGTCTCCTGCCGAAAAAAATTACCCTATAGGAGAAAAAGAATTATTGAGTATAAAAGCAGCCTTAGAAACCTGGCAACATCTTCTTGAAGGAACACAAGCTCCTATAATGGTTTATACTGACCATAAAAACCTTGAATATCTTCACTCCAACAAGACTCTCTCTGCTAGGCAAGTAAGATGGAATCTTTTCTTCTCCCGGTTTAATTTTCAAATTGTTTTTAGACCCGGATCTAGGAACAAAAAAGCGGACGCCCTTTACAGAATTCACCAAGACCTTGAATTGGAATCTCCTCCGCATACAGTCATCGGAATCTTAACGTCCCTTATAGATTACATAAAAGGCCTAAGTAAAGATGCTCTTGAACTTCCTAAATCAATTAAGTTATCAAAGAAAGATGGTCTCTATTATTTCAATGACAGGATTTACATTCCTCCCGCATTCAGAAATAAAATACTCAAATTCATTCATGATTCTCCTCTGGCTGGTCATCCTGGTATAAAAAAGACCCTAGAATTATCCAAAAGATATTATTGGTGGCCTCGCCAGGACACCACCATCGAATCCTATGTCAAAACTTGTTCAACCTGCCAAAGATCCAAATCTGAACATCATCACCCCTTTGGTCAATTATTGAATCTACCGATTCCGGAGAGACCTTGGCAATCCATTTCCATGGACTTCTTGGTGGAACTTCCCCCTTCTCAACATCATACCACCATTTTAGTTGTAGTGGACCGCTTCACAAAAATGTCCCATTTTATCCCTTTGAATAAATTACCCTCATCATCTGAACTCTCAAAAGTATTCCTCGATAATATAGTGAAACTTCATGGACTTCCAGATGAAATCATATCAGACCATGGAACCCAGTTTACCTCCAAATTCTGGAACGCATTGTGTGCTTCTCTTCGTATTCAACGTAAACTATCTTCCGCTTATCATCCCCAAACCAATGGGCAAACTGAAAGAGTTAACCAATGCTTAGAGCAATATTTACGATGCTATTGTTCCCACTTACAAGATGATTGGATGACATGGTTGCCCATGGCCGAATTTGCATATAACAACTCAGTTCATACAAGTAGCAAAATGACTCCCTTCTTCTCCAATTATGGGTTTCATCCCTCTTCGTTTCCTGCTCATACAATTCCTTCATCTAACCCCACCGTTTCAAATCAAATCTCTCACATGTCCTCCCTATTTCGAAAATTACATGAAAATCTTGAATTAGCATCCTCCAACCAAAATAAGTTTTTTGATACTAAGAGACAACCTCCTCCCGCTTATAAAATTGGTGATCTTGTCTGGCTCTCCTCAAAAAACATATCCACCAACCGTCCTTCAAAGAAACTAAGTTCCCTTTTTCTTGGTCCTTTTCAAATATTGTCTATTATCAACCGTAACGTTGTGAAATTTAAGCTTCCACCTACTTTAAAACTTCATCCTGTCTTCCATGTTTCCTTGCTCAAACCCCATCTTCCTGACCCTTTCCATAGAGATGTAATTACTACTCCTGATCCTGTTTTGGTACAAGGTGAAGAAGAATACGAGATCCAAAAGATTCTGGATTCACGGATCCATCGTGGCTCTCTACAGTACCTCATTAGATGGAAGGGTTACGGAGTTGATGAAGATACATGGGAAAACTCCTCTGTGATCCATGCCAATAGGTTAATTTCCGCATTCCACAAACGCTATCCTTCTAAACCACGTTGATAGCACCCTGTGGGTGCTCCTTACAGGGAGGGTACTGTCATGCCCCAACTACCGGTAATTCCTTGTCTCTTCCGGGTTGACGGAGTTTAGCCACACACCCTCTCTGACGCGGTCTCGCCACGCTACATAATGCGACCGCGCCAGATGCAAGACGCTGGATTATTGAACAGCGTTACCGCGATATCAAACCGGCTAAAAGTTTCTCTGCAAACCTACCTGTGTACCGAACCGGACTGGAACTCGAACTAACCTCCTTCTCCTCTCCTCAACCACGGCTAGTATCTGGACTTCTCTCATCCTGTCTCAGAAAGAACCTCCCCGGAGGGGAACTCCGGGAACCTGATTTTTTACCCTCTGGAAGCTAAGTCAATTGTTTCATCTGTGATAAGAGCTTACCTTCTCTCAAGCCTGCTGAGCATTCCTTCCATAGTCTGCTCTCAAGTTTTCCAAGCATTTCTGCTACAGCCTGCTCTCAAGTCCGTTAAGCATTCAGGCACCAGCTGCTCCCTGGCCTGCTATCTCTAACCCCAAAACGAATATCTCCTGTTACAACTTCATTTATAGCTTTCTACATTTCCCTAAAACTTGCAAACACCAATGTGCTAGATTGCATGTATATAGGAAGCTGCTTACTCCAATTAAACCAACAGCGAAGTAATTAAAGATACAGTACCTGTATTTTCCAATATTGAAAATACAGTTCCTATTTTATTCTCTAATTTTCCTAATCAATTTAAGTCCTAAGAAATCTGCAGTTGCACTCCATATCAATCTATGTAAACGTGACAATGCCCTTTATGGATTAAAACTAGACTCTGCATCAACTTTGTAATTTTCCATGGGAGTTTTGCCATGGATCCCCCTCCGGCATGCCACAGTCCCCTTGAAACAACTTTTCCATCACTATTGCGGCCAGAAAGAGTCCCTGTGGGTTTTAAATTTTGCCTGCCTATTGAAGTCTATGGCGGTTCGCCGGGTTCGACTGTTTGTGAACATTTGCGGAAGTTCGCGTTCGCCGTTCGCGAACGGAAAATTTCATGTTCGCGACATCACTAATCATCAATCTTAGGAGGACTGGTCTTCAGAAGACACAGGAGTAGAGTTGAGTGGACACCTGGATGTTCGGGTCTGGCGGGTCTGGCGGGTTCGGCCAAACTTTGAAAAAAAGTCCGGGTTCGTGATCGAACTTACCCCGAACCCTGTCAGGGTATTTATATTGGCAGACATTTTGTGCTATGATAGAAATTAGAATATATATTGTCAGAATCATTCTGAACAGAGCAGACTCCATTTTGTTATTTTCAAGCTAAGAAAAGACACAAGATTTCTATCCCTTCTGTAAAACTAACCACTTTGCCAGAGCTAAGGAATGCTTAGTATATACAAACCTGTTGATAAGAAATGAGAACGGGGGTTGGATAGACTGTCTAAATGCTAATGGAATATAATCAATTCTAAACCCAGACATTTGTGACAGAGAAGATTAAATAATTTGATTTTACTTTCGATATTGTACAACGTCCCATTGTAAGTTTAGGGGTCATATTTAGTTATAACTGTCATATTAGAAATTATAGCAGAATTTGCCAGACACATAGTCTGAAGAAAGCCCAAATAAACTCTTTCAACTGACAGAAAACGTAAGTTATAGACAACCATAAAGATAAGGTAAATAACGTCAGAATAGCCACCAGGAAAAGTTAACTCTTTCCTGGATAGGAATGTTTAGTGGGACGAGACTGCCCTCTATAGACCAAATATTTACATTTTTATCTGGAAGGTAACCACACCTCCAGTTTTCTATTGGTCTATCACCTAGTGAATTTTCCCTTATAAAAAGTTAAGACAAAGGGAAGAGAGAGGTATGCAAAAGGAAGCAAAGAAGCAAAGAGGTGAGCAGTCGGGGGCAATGCAGAGAAATCTATGACAGATATCCACTCCAGGGCACTCAGAATTTCTTACACACCATCAGACATCCATTCAGTTCCTGAGACTACCTACTAATCTGATGAAAATATCTACTCAACTGGTAATTATACTGGTTTCATTTAATTAATCTAAATTAATAAAAAATTTCTAATAGCATGATATATGACTGGATAAATCACAATCAGATTTCGATATTTAGAAATCTTAGTTACTAAAGAATACATAGTTATAATATTCTATTCTTCAGATAGAAAGGAATAATTATATATATTAATGTGACATATCACATGTTAGCATATTGTGATATTTATCCAGGTGTATTGATTTTGCTCTAAAATAAGATAAAATATCTGTTTAGGCAAGTTAAGATTCTGCTTATAGAACATGGTAGATTACTCTTATTGGATGGTTCCAGGGAATGACTAATTAGCTGGTTTAAATGTTATTTTATTTAAAATTACATGAGAATAGATCTTAATTACCTAGGAGGTCTAGCCAGCATTGAAAGGGTTATTCTAACTGTCAGCTAAAGTTCTATGGCCTTAAGCTGCAAGCTCTGTGTGTGTAAGTTTTACTTTCGTTTCTCTGTGAAGCCCATCATAAATCTTGTTTGACAATTGCTATGTTAACCATTGGATTGTGTATTGCCATTAATTGCATACCATGTTATACTGAATATTCATTGATTATTGTCACGCATGTTACATATTATTATTATTTAAATTGTCACAATAAATTGTATCTATTTTTATAACAAATTGTGATTTTATTTATATGGAATACATTTGAAATAGTTGAAATAGTGGGCAATTCTCAACTGTTTACTATTATTATCCCATAAATATCCCCACAACCCGACCCCCATTGAAGTCAATGGGGAACTGAATTTTTGGCCACAAAAATGCCTTTTAAAAAGTCCTGGAAAAGGCTAGAGGGCTGCAAAAGGAAGTAAAATGGGGGTAAGAGTAAGACAAGTAGAGGAGGAGGAGGTAGCCAACACTGTTTTTATATATATATATTTTTTTTAATTGGGGTAGCCACCAAAATATTGGGACGTATAAATAAAGAAACATTTGCGGCCTGCGGTGCATTTCTTGCAGTCCTGATGCATGGAGAAATGCTCAACTCCTGATGCATGGAGAAAAGGCCTTCACAAGGCCTGGCGTTTATACTAAGTGATCCATACGTTGAGGAGGCAGTGACCGTGGCGCTGTAGGTGGAAGTGGCAGTGGAGGTGGAGGAGGTAGCCAACAATGTTTTTTATATATATATTTTTTATTTTAATTGGGGTAGCCCCCAAAATATTGGGACATGGCGGTGGAGGTAGAAGCGGCGGTGGAGGAGGAGGAGGAAGCCAACACAGTTTTTTATAAATATATATTTTATTTTAATTGGGGTAGCCCCCTAAACATTGGGACATATAAAAAAAGAAACATTTGCGGCCTGCCGTGCATTTCTTGCAGTCCTGATGCATGGAGAAATGCTCAACTCCTGTTGCATGGAGAAAAGGCCTTCACAAGGCCTGGAGTTTATACTAAGTGACCCATAGGTTGAGGAGGCGGTGACCCCAGCGGTGTAGGTGGAATCGGCGGCGGTGGAGGAGGTAGCCAACACTGTTTTTATATATATATATTTTATTTTAATTGGGGTAGCCCCCAACATTTTGGGACATATAAAAAAAGAAACATTTGCACCCTGGCACCTGTGTTTTTCCAGCATGTAAAGTCTGCAAAGGACATATGGAAATTGTTTTAGAATTGTATCCAGGCAACAGTTTTCCCTACCAACTGACCTCTCAGTTTGACTTGTGAGGGTATTGCCCAGAATAACAATATTGTTTAAGTACCTCTTAGCTATTGATAGCTGGTTTAAATATAGCAGCTTGTTATCTTGTTAGTTTCTAGTGTAGAAAATTTCAATCTGTTTTCTATCAATTAGATCTGTTTAACAAGTGTTGTAGGTGTGAAACAATATTACAAGTGATCGATGTAGTAAATTCGAATCAAAGTTCCATTTGCAAAAAATAATTCTCGCCCATCTTCTGTGGGTTATTGCATTTTTAAGATGTAGACTTATTGTATCACACTAGCCATGCACAGGCAGGGCCAGACTGGGAATTAAAAGCAGCGCTGAAAAAAAAATATTTACCAGTCCCATAATGCGTCGTGACATCATAGTGTGCAGATACTCCAACGTAAAAAAAAGCAAAAGTGCAGATTTATTTTAAGCAGACGTGCCTTTGCATGTAATCAATGTTTCAGTCCAACTACCTTGACATATTAAGGAAAGCTTGGTAATGGGACTGAAATGGTGAATGTATATAGGGCACAACTGTAAAAAATTGACGTTATCTTGTTTATTTTGAAGTCCTGTGGGTGCGCTCGTCACTTTAAATATGTTATTGTGCTGGAGTATGCACCTAGCAACAAGACTGGGCCAATATCTGCTCATTACATATGGTACATATTTATGACATTTCTCTGTGTATTATGCATATATAAATGTACATTAATATATGTGTAAATATAATAGGCATACATATATATGTATATATATATATTTGTGCTTGGAATTTATCTAATACGTAATGGAATGTAGAAGGAGAAGCAAAGTTGGTTGAGGTGTGCCGAAACCAACGTACGAGTAGGCCTGTAAAAGAGGGCCCACAAAGGTGAATTGTTAATATAGATGGGTGTAGGTGGGTGGGGACAAACAGCTTGCACGATGAAGGTAAGTAGGGGGGGGTATGGTTTATATAGGATATAGGATCATAACTACTCCCACAAATTCAGGCCAAATGGCCTTCCAACTTGTGCTCAGAATTATCTAATTATCTAATACGTAATGGAATGTAGAAGGAGAAGCAAAGTTGGTTGAGGTGTGCCGAAACCAACGTACGAGTAGGCCTGTAAAAGATGGCAAAAGAAGATTCAAAGAAAACACACTTTATGCAAGTTTATACAGCGTGGGTACTGAAAGCTTGTGAGAAGCTTTTACTCTGAGGTAAATGTGAAACTGCGCTGAGGATTGCCCATGGCCCCGACACTTAGTGATGTGGACCGGGGTGTAAGAGCTTGGAACCGCTGAAGCAGCACTTTGTGACAGAGAGGCTGGCGAAGGAAGCCATGATGTAGCTCCACTAGTGATGTCCCGAACAGTTCGCTGGCAAATAGTTCCTGGCGAACATAGCTTGTTCGCGTTCGCCACGGACGGCGAACATATGTGATGTTCGGTCCGCCCCCTATTCATCATCATTGAGTAAACTTTGACCCTGTACCTCACAGTCAGCAGACACATTCCAGCCAATCAGCAGCAGACCCTCCCGCCAAAACCCTCCCACCTCCTAGACAGCACTCAATTTAGATTAATTCTGAAGCTGCATTCTTTTTTTTTTAATTCTTTTTTCTTTTTTTTTTTTTTTTAGACAGAAGTGTGTTATATTTGAGCATGCTAGGCTGAACGTGCGTATATCATGGCTAGTTGCACTGAGGGTATGAGTATATAGCAGTACATTGTTGTGAAAGATGGCTGTCATGTTTAGGGTGTAGCTTGCACGTTATTAACTGTGCATTTATATCAGCAGCTCCACCACTAGTTATAAATCAAGTGTGAGTCGCCCAATGAGATGAGACTAGTGAATAACATAATACATGAACGGTTAAGGTAAAGGCATGTAAGGAACTACGACAATAAACTCTTTAGGAGGTGAAATAATGACATGTTTAAACGCTTGCTACTTTACGATTAGTTAATGTGCAGAGAGCAGTTCATGTGATCAAAGGCATGGTGTGGAGGATCGGCTATAGTGGGACATGCTTGGCAGGCTGCTGTTTACTGCTTGTGCTCATCCGATCCCTTCTGGGCGCCAGGTGGAGACCCTGGGAGTCCCTGATACCTGGAACAACAAAGGCAAGTCTCTCTGCCGGGTTCGTGGCTTGAGGTGGTGGAAGCTTGTTTTGTCAGGTGGGTGGATCTGTCCCGGTGGTGCTTCACGTCCGGTGCGGGATTGTGGTGGCTTAAGGTGGAGGCGAGTGCTTGACGTGGGGCAGGCTCTGCATTTCTGTTTGTGCCTCCGGTCCCGTCTTCGACGCCTTTTGCGTTGGTGGATTTTAATGGGGACTGCTTCGCTTAGCTGTGGTGGAGTTTGTTGGGGCTTCCTGCTTGTTATTTGCTTCCAAAATTGATTAAAGTCTGTCCAGCTTAGACTCAGTATCCTGCCATGCTTTGCTGGTACCAGGAGGACACGCGACTGCCGCCATATTGGGAGAGTCGCAGATGAGTATGTCAGCCTGGGCAGCTGTGCTCTGTGCCTCCATTAGCTCCAGACAGCCTCTCAGGGGTGGACCGGGATAACCCCCACCGGTCTGAGGGGGGGGGGTAACGGAGCTCCTGCCGGGAAGTAGCTGCTCCTGGGCATCCCAGGATCGGGAGATCGGCCGCCTCTCTCGCCCGGTGAACACCAGGCCACACTTGCCACGCGGAGGTAAGTAAGACTCTGTCGAGTTGCTGACCGCTATTAAGCATGTCGGGTCGGTCAGGTAGGAGTGATACCGGAGAAACTGACGGAAGCCAAGCACAGAGAAGTGGACACAGGTTTCTTCAGGAAGGAAGAGATTCTTTATTCGATTCACCGACCGGGGCTCAGAGGGACTAATGTCACCAAAATACAACAAGATCTGAGCCCAGAACTGACTGTGTAAATGCATAATATAGACATATAGCTCCTCCTATAGTTAACTCTACCCACATATACTCTTTACCCAATCAGCTGAACAAAGCCTAACTTCCCTTCCCTGTTAGACCACATGGCTCACTCAGAACAATGGAGATGGGGAAGTGTTTTCAGTTTCTACATTCCTGCACTTGCTCAATACAGTGTTGATTGTATCTTGGCTACGTGTAACTGACTAACTGATACACTAACATTTATACATATGCCACATGGCAATCTTGTCCTAGTAAATTTATTTTTACTGAGATTCCACCACATTCCCCCCTTTGATGCTTCTGATATTTCACAATTCCAGATGCATCACTTAACCATAGTTTGCTTACACCTCAGGTTGCCATGAATCAGAACAGACCTCGTAAGCATCTTAGCATCATTACAAATTCCTTCAGCACTCCTCATTCTGAATATATTCTCTCTGGGCTAAGGGTTCATACTTGCAAACAGCCATTACATGTGCAGCTGGTTTCCTTTCTGTCGTGCTCTCTATGACACTCTGTATGGACCTAATTACCAATGGAACCAAACATGGTAGAAAGAGACACACTATAATCAACATGACTCCTCCAACCAATGTCTTGATACCTCCAAGCTGCTCGTACCTACTTCCAAACCAACTACTAGAATTGTACCAGTTCCAGGCTTAAGTCGGTACATGCGTCAGTTTAGCCATGTGGCTTGTGAGATCAGCCACTGCCTGCCCTTCATCATCTATGTGCAGACAACAGTTGCTGAGATTGAACTTTCCACATACACCTCCTTCTATTTGCACTGGAAGTGAATGGAGGACTTTAACAACAGCCCAACTGGTTTACCTGGTAAGAAGGCTATGTGCTTTACAGAGGAATCCATAATTGCCTAATGGTAGAATGAGGCTTGAATCCCTGTATTAGAATACAATAACACTTCATGGGCATACAGTTTGGCTGTTAACCAGCTATGCCTCACTGATGATGCATAACAAGGCTGAAACGATCGTCTGGGGTTGCTGTATGTATTGTGCAGAGAGAACTTGCTGGCATTTCGGATCTGGACTGCCCGTATGGGTGGGACCAGTCTAATATGCTTCAGATATGTTCACTCTGTAATGGCACAAGATGAGCTAAAACCAGCTTGAGTTCTGAGCGGGGACCCACCGAAGGGCAGGCTATTTCAGTTGCTGTCCGTTCTCAGAATACTCTTGCGACCTGTTTTTTTCTCTCCATAAGTTTAAAGGGTAATCCAGACGTGGACCCCTTGCTCACGGTGCCTAGAGAGATATCAGCTATGCCTCACTGATGATGCCTAACAAGGCTGAAACGATCGTCTGGGGTTGCTGTATCTCTCGTGCAGAGAGAACTTGCTGGCATTTCGGATCTGGACTGCCCATATGGGTGGGACCAGTCTGATATGCTTCAGATATGTTCTCTCTGTAATGGCACAAGATGAGCTAAAACCAGCTTGAGTTCTGAGCGGGGACCCACCGAAGGGCAGGCTATTTCAGTTGCTGTCCGTTCTCAGAATACTCTTGCGACCTGTTTTTTTCCTCTCCATAAGTTTAAAGGGTAATCCAGACGTGGACCCCTTGCTCACGGTGCCTAGAGAGATATCAGCTATGCCTCACTGATGATGCCTAACAAGGCTGAAACGATCGTCTGGGGTTGCTGTATCTCTCATGCAGAGAGAACTTGCTGGCATTTCGGATCTGGACTGCCCGTATGGGTGGGACCAGTCTGATATGCTTCAGATATGTTCTCTCTGTAATGGCACAAGATGAGCTAAAACCAGCTTGAGTTCTGAGCGGGGACCCACCGAAGGGCAGGCTATTTCAGTTGCTGTCCGTTCTCAGAATACTCTTGCGACCTGTTTTTTTCTCTCCATAAGTTTAAAGGGTAATCCAGACGTGGACCCCTTGCTCACGGTGCCTAGAGAGATATCAGTTATGCCTCACTGATGATGCCTAACAAGGCTGAAACGATCGTCTGGGGTTGCTGTATCTCTCGTGCAGAGAGAACTTGCTGGCATTTCGGATCAGGAGTGCCCGTATGGGTGTGACCAGTTTGATATGCTTCATATATATTCTCTCTGTAATGGCACAAGATGAGCTAAAACCAGCTTGAGTTCTGAGCGGGGACCCACCGAAGGGCAGGCTATTTCAGTTGCTGTCCGTTCTCAGAATACTCTTGCGACCTGTTTTTTTCTCTCCATAAGTTTAAAGGGTAATCCAGACGTGGACCCCTTGCTCACGGTGCCTAGAGAGATATCAGCTATGCCTCACTGATGATGCCTAACAAGGCTGAAACGATCGTCTGGGGTTGCTGTATCTCTCGTGCAGAGAGAACTTGCTGGCATTTCGGATCTGGACTGCCTGTATGGGTGGGACCAGTCTGATATGCTTCAGATATGTTCTCTCTGTAATGGCACAAGATGAGCTAAAACCAGCTTGAGTTCTGAGCGGGGACCCACCGAAGGGCAGGCTATTTCAGTTGCTGTCCGTTCTCAGAATACTCTTGCGACCTGTTTTTTTCTCTCCATAAGTTTAAAGGGTAATCCAGACGTGGACCCCTTGCTCACGGTGCCTAGAGAGATATCAGCTATGCCTCACTGATGATGCCTAACAAGGCTGAAACGATCGTCTGGGGTTGCTGTATCTCTCGTGCAGAGAGAACTTGCTGGCATTTCGGATCTGGACTGCCCGTATGGGTGGGACCAGTCTGATATGCTTCAGATATGTTCTCTCTGTAATGGCACAAGATGAGCTAAAACCAGCTTGAGTTCTGAGCGGGGACCCACCGAAGGGCAGGCTATTTCAGTTGCTGTCCGTTCTCAGAATACTCTTGCGACCTGTTTTTTTCTCTCCATAAGTTTAAAGGGTAATCCAGACGTGGGCCCCTTGCTCACGGTGCCTAGAGAGATATCAGCTATGCCTCACTGATGATGCCTAACAAGGCTGAAACGATCGTCTGGGGTTGCTGTATCTCTCGTGCAGAGAGAACTTGCTGGCATTTCGGATCTGGACTGCCCGTATGGGTGGGACCAGTCTGATATGCTTCAGATATGTTCTCTCTGTAATGGCACAAGATGAGCTAAAACCAGCTTGAGTTCTGAGCGGGGACCCACCGAAGGGCAGGCTATTTCAGTTGCTGTCCGTTCTCAGAATACTCTTGCGACCTGTTTTTTTCTCTCCATAAGTTTAAAGGGTAATCCAGACGTGGACCCCTTGCTCACGGTGCCTAGAGAGATATCAGCTATGCCTCACTGATGATGCCTAACAAGGCTGAAACGATCGTCTGGGGTTGCTGTATCTCTCGTGCAGAGAGAACTTGCTGGCATTTCGGATCTGGACTGCCCGTATGGGTGGGACCAGTCTGATATGCTTCAGATATGTTCTCTCTGTAATGGCACAAGATGAGCTAAAACCAGCTTGAGTTCTGAGCGGGGACCCACCGAAGGGCAGGCTATTTCAGTTGCTGTCCGTTCTCAGAATACTCTTGCGACCTGTTTTTTTCTCTCCATAAGTTTAAAGGGTAATCCAGACGTGGACCCCTTGCTCACGGTGCCTAGAGAGATATCAGCTATGCCTCACTGATGATGCCTAACAAGGCTGAAACGATCGTCTGGGGTTGCTGTATCTCTCGTGCAGAGAGAACTTGCTGGCATTTCGGATCTGGACTGCCCGTATGGGTGGGACCAGCCTGATATGCTTCAGATATGTTCTCTCTGTAATGGCACAAGATGAGCTAAAACCAGCTTGAGTTCTGAGCGGGGACCCACCGAAGGGCAGGCTATTTCAGTTGCTGTCCGTTCTCAGAATACTCTTGCGACCTGTTTTTTTCTCTCCATAAGTTTAAAGGGTAATCCAGACGTGGACCCCTTGCTCACGGTGCCTAGAGAGATATCAGCTATGCCTCACTGATGATGCCTAACAAGGCTGAAACGATCGTCTGGGGTTGCTGTATCTCTCGTGCAGAGAGAACTTGCTGGCATTTCGGATCTGGACTGCCCGTATGGGTGGGACCAGCCTGATATGCTTCAGATATGTTCTCTCTGTAATGGCACAAGATGAGCTAAAACCAGCTTGAGTTCTGAGCGGGGACCCACCGAAGGGCAGGCTATTTCAGTTGCTGTCCGTTCTCAGAATACTCTTGCGACCTGTTTTTTTCTCTCCATAAGTTTAAAGGGTAATCCAGACGTGGACCCCTTTGCTCACGGTGCCTAGAGAGATATCAGCTATGCCTCACTGATGATGCCTAACAAGGCTGAAACGATCGTCTGGGGTTGCTGTATCTCTCGTGCAGAGAGAACTTGCTGGCATTTCGGATCTGGACTGCCCGTATGGGTGGGACCAGTCTGATATGCTTCAGATATGTTCTCTCTGTAATGGCACAAGATGAGCTAAAACCAGCTTGAGTTCTGAGCAGGGACCCACCGAAGGGCAGGCTATTTCAGTTGCTGTCCGTTCTCAGAATACTCTTGCGACCTGTTTTTTTCTCTCCATAAGTTTAAAGGGTAATCCAGACGTGGACCCCTTGCTCACGGTGCCTAGAGAGATATCAGCTATGCCTCACTGATGATGCCTAACAAGGCTGAAACGATCGTCTGGGGTTGCTGTATCTCTCGTGCAGAGAGAACTTGCTGGCATTTCGGATCTGGACTGCCCGTATGGGTGGGACCAGTCTGATATGCTTCAGATATGTTCTCTCTGTAATGGCACAAGATGAGCTAAAACCAGCTTGAGTTCTGAGCGGGGACCCACCGAAGGGCAGGCTATTTCAGTTGCTGTCCGTTCTCAGAATACTCTTGCGACCTGTTTTTTTCTCTCCATAAGTTTAAAGGGTAATCCAGACGTGGACCCCTTGCTCACGGTGCCTAGAGAGATATCAGCTATGCCTCACTGATGATGCCTAACAAGGCTGAAACGATCGTCTGGGGTTGCTGTATCTCTCGTGCAGAGAGAACTTGCTGGCATTTCGGATCTGGACTGCCCGTATGGGTGGGACCAGTCTGATATGCTTCAGATATGTTCTCTCTGTAATGGCACAAGATGAGCTAAAACCAGCTTGAGTTCTGAGCGGGGACCCACCGAAGGGCAGGCTATTTCAGTTGCTGTCCGTTCTCAGAATACTCTTGCGACCTGTTTTTTTCTCTCCATAAGTTTAAAGGGTAATCCAGACGTGGACCCCTTGCTCACGGTGCCTAGAGAGATATCAGCTATGCCTCACTGATGATGCCTAACAAGGCTGAAACGATCGTCTGGGGTTGCTGTATCTCTCGTGCAGAGAGAACTTGCTGGCATTTCGGATCTGGACTGCCCGTATGGGTGGGACCAGCCTGATATGCTTCAGATATGTTCTCTCTGTAATGGCACAAGATGAGCTAAAACCAGCTTGAGTTCTGAGCGGGGACCCACCGAAGGGCAGGCTATTTCAGTTGCTGTCCGTTCTCAGAATACTCTACCGACCTGTTTTTTTCTCTCCATAAGTTTAAAGAGTAATCCAGATGTGGACCCCTTTGCTCACGGTGCCTAGAGAGATATCAGCTATGCCTCACTGATGATGCCTAACAAGGCTGAAACGATCGTCTGGGGTTGCTGTATCTCTCGTGCAGAGAGAACTTGCTGGCATTTCGGATATGGACTGCCCGTATGGGTGGGACCAGTCTGATATGCTTCAGATATGTTCTCTCTGTAATGGCACACGATGAGCTAAAACCAGCTTGAGTTCTGAGCAGGGACCCACCGAAGGGCAGGCTATTTCAGTTGCTGTCCGTTCTCAGAATACTCTTGCGACCTGTTTTTTTCTCTCCAGTTCCCTCACATATTACATCCCTCCTATTGGCAATGAAGCGCGCTAAGGTAGCCAGTGCCACTCATTATCTTCCCAGCTACCTACATTCAAGGATGCTAGCTTCTTTTTATGATTCACATCATAAACTTTAACTCCCAAGGTCTCTCCTGTTTCAATTGGCAACAAGAAGAAGGATGGTTTGAGCATACCTAATACACATGCCCCTTCCCAGTCCTGTGGTAACTCTGAATAGGCTTTCTTACCACAGATCCAGTACAAATTTGCTGGGGCTTTCCAACTAGATGTAGCAGATAGGTCAGACCACACATCCTTTAAATTGGTATAAATTGCAAACGGATTAGGTGGTTCTGAGACATTTGAAGCTGACCACCAAGTTGTATCTTTTGTACTATCATTATAAGCTTTTTGCCCTAGACAAGTTAGTTCTCCTACAGATGTGTTAAACATTATTCCTTTTCTTGCTATGCAAACATAACCTATAATGGAGGTCTTTAATCGCCACTCAGATTTACCTCTAACACTCACTTGATAATCAGTTTGAGAAGATATTAACTGTTCAACTGTCTCAGAACCGTCTGCCATGTTAGTACCTCCACACACATAGCAGTTGGTTACATTAAGACTACCAGCAATACTCTCAGCTAAATCAATAAACAGGTTCTTAGCATTATGGGGGATCTTATTTTCTACACTCATCTCTTCATAAAAAGAATGGAAAACCTGATGAGTTTGGGATGCTACGGTATCGGTCTCTATTCATATAAATAATATTGTCCCAGGATCCAAACCTGTTCCATATATCTGGAACCCAAATAAGTTCCCAAACCTATCTATGAATTGTTCTGGGTCATTGATAAGTATATGGACTGGGTTACACTCCCTAGACTTACAATATGGCTTGGTAGGCAACTTAGTGACGATCATATCCTTATCTACTGTCTGTCCCCAGGTTGCCCACCCTACACAGGACCAATACGGACAATAATTATATCTTTATTTGGGCACTTTGGATCCATATATTTGTACTTACTACTGGGGCAATTATATTTATCATTAGACCCATACGTTCTCTCCCACTTAAGATCCCCACATACATTCCACGGCTTTCTACCACTTGATATCGCTTTACATGCATCAAATAGCAGAACACCCGAAGAATGTACGGTTTCTAATACAGTCTTATTTATTAGGGTCCCCTGTGGATCTCCATTCCTGAGGGTCAACCAAATTGAACGGGGTTGATACTCTGGATTGAAGCACTTAGGTTCTCCTACTCCTAAATGGCATACACTATATTCTATACCTAGGTATCTACACCTAGACACATATCCCAAATTGCCAAATTAGGGTCTGAGAAATATGATTACCTGTTATAGTAGTCTTAATGCAAACCTCACAGCTAGGAGTGTCGGTACCTCTACCTTCCTGAATATAAAAAGACACAAAAATATACATTATCAAAAGCACTTCTTTCAACGTCTTCATCCTCAGTCTTCGTCCGTGCGATGGCACCTCAGCTTCCAGGCTGTAAGGGCTGCAGGGAATGGAGTTCTGCTCTTCTTCACAGAGGTCCCTTCGAGACACCCTGGCTATGATACGTGGGTGAGTGGTCAGGCTTTATTATGGCCGTCAAAAACACTCACTTGTAGATCTTTGTTGATGTTCCCTTTTAACAATATTATCTTCGCAAAAAACACTTTTAATCCAACTCGGTCACTGTTCCATATATCTGGAACCGCAAAAAACACTTTTAATCCAACTCGGTCACACGCTTCAACCGGATCGTGCAAGGATTCTCTGGATCTATGGTAGCTTGTCAGGAATCTGCCGCTGTTTTTTTTTTTTTTTTTTTTTTTTTACCCTAGAGTGATGAATCCACGGAGTCACTTCTACAACCTTTACAACTGTTGGGGTAGATAAAAGAACAACATAGGGACCTCTCCACTTGGAACCTAATGGAACAGTGTTCCATTCTTTTATCCACACTTGGTCCCCTGGATGGTAAGAATGAACAGGTGGATAAATATCTTGTACCCATTTCTGTACCTCCTCCATAGTTTTACCCAACTCTACAACCTGCTGCCGGTTAATTCCTTCTCCCAACTGACTCAAATCCCCCCTTAAGTTACCAAGTATGGAAGGTGGATGCCCATACATAATTTTTCAGCAGTACCCCAGAAACAAAAGAAAGCATCTTTGAGGTCTAGGAAGGTATAGTAGGTTGCCCCACCTGGTATTAAGGCAAGCAGATTATAGGGGATGGGTACCACTGGGTGTATATTGACTACTGCATTATTAACTGCTTTTAGATCTTGTACAGGATGATACTCATCTGATCCCGGCTTCTGAACAGGTAATAATGGAGTGTTCCAAGGGGAGGTACAGAATTTTAGGATGTCATACTTTACACACTTATCCACATAGGTTTGTATATTTTCCTTAGCCCTCTAAATATATGGTACTAACTAAGGCTAACAGGATACGCTCCAACCTTTAATTCAATGTGTATTGGTGGAATATTGCGAGCAAGTCCTGGAGGATTATTCTCTGTCCATATTCTTGAAATGTCAAATAAGGATTCATCACTCTTAGGGTCTGTATTTGTTATTACAGAGTAGAAGTGCCATTCTTCTTCCCTTTGCACCGATACTGATATTATTCCTGGTGATCTATTAAACTTCAGAGACGTTGATCCGTTGGGTTTAAAAGTTTTCTGGGCTTGAAGCTTTGATAATAGATCTCGTCCTAGAAGCTGAACTGGACACTCCAGCATATATAGGAACTGGTGCTTAACAAAATGGCCTCCTAGAATACAAGTATGACTCCTGAGAATTGGTCTAGCAGCGCTTTTCCCAGTAGCTCCTATCATAATTATAGTCTTCCTGAAGGAGGAGCAACTAGGTTAGTTACCACAGAGTACTCAGCACCAGTGTCAATCATGAAATAGCTCCTCTTTCCCTCTATTGATACATCGACCATAGGCTGCACTCGGCTAAAGGGGGATGGAGCCCAGTCGGTATCAATAGTCTTCCATGACAGTGTCAGCCAGACCGAAACAAAATCTCTATCTTCTCTATCCCTTAATCTCTGGGTAGGGGAATAGTATCTACTTCCCTGAACACCTCCTCTGTTACTACTGTCATTCCCTCCAAGACGTTCTCTATAGCCACCTCTGTAACCATCTCATAACCTTCTCTCTTGTCTTATCTATAACTTGCTTTATATTCCCTCTGTGGGCAGTCACTTTTCCAATATCCTTCCTCTCTACAATATGCACAGTGATTCCTACTTCCTCCCTTACTCAGCCTATTCTCAACTCCTCTATTTACCTCCCTTCCCTGTCTCTCTACACTTATGATAGCTACAGCTAGCATATCTGCCTTCATCCTCATTTTACGTTCTTCCTCCTGCTTTGTTTCAATCACCCTGTTCATATACACCTGACTTGCAATTTCCATTAACTGTGATATGGACATTCCTACAAATCCCTTTAACTTTAGCAATTTTCTTTTGATATCACCTTGGGTCTGGCTGACAAATGCTGAGTTGTTCATTCGAGAGTTCTCAGGGGCCTCTGGATTAAAAGGAGTATATAATCTATATGACTCCAGCAATCTCTCATAGAAAGCACTAGGTGACTCGTCTGCTTTCGTAAAGGAATTATGGGTCTTCCAATTAAACAGATCAGTCATAGTGAACGGGACATAAACAAATACAGGGTCTGCCAACTGTAATTGACCATTAATATCAATGTGTGGGGGACCAGGGGTAAGCTGCAGTGGCATTTGTAAATGTCAAAGTTGGAGGGCACCGGTCATTTGTCAGGTTAGGGTGGGACTTAGATAGGGTTGTTTAGTCATAGGTTCCGGTCGGGGAGTGGTGAGGTAGGTGGAAATAGATAAATTAATTTTACTGGTCAGTAACTTGGTTAACAAAATGTTTCGGACAGGGCTAGGAGGAGCCTGACCAGTAACCAAAAATGGTAACAGTGTATTCCAGCGTCCTATACCATTGACCATTTCATCCAGTTGTATTTCAAAACTAATTTACTGTTACTAAAGGCACACAAGGCTCAGTAATTATAGTGTTATGTCAGTGGTTATGGTGTTTTCAGTGATTATGGTATTATCAGTGGTTATGGTGTTTTCAGTGATTATGGTATTGTCAGTGATTATGGTATTTTCAGTGATTATGGTATTGTCAGTGGTTATGGTGTTTTCAGTGGTTATGGTATTATCAGTGGTTATGGTATTGTCAGTGGTTATGGTATTGTCAGTGATTATGGTATTGTGTAATTGCTGAGAATTATCTGATTCAGTGGATTCAGTTACTGTTAAGAATTCTCCTGACAATTTTGACTGCTAATAATAAAACTGAATACAAAGAACCAGTTGGGGGGGTAGGTAGGCACAGAAATAGGAGGGGACAGGCATCTGAGAGCCAGAGACAATTAGAGCACAGGTGGACATGCACCAGTTCTTGCTAAAGAATTTAGTTGAGGGATGGTCAGATGGGTCAGATTCCATTGGGGATGGACAAACCAGCTTTGGTAACCATCTAGTAACACAAACTGTTTTAACAGTCAAAATATGGAAACTGGTCATAGAATTCAAGCATAATAGATACAGCCACATGTACTAGATTTTAATCAAGACAGATTACCACAGAGGCCATTCTCTACTACATAAGGTAGCCAATTTAACCCCAAAATCACACACATTATATCTCTTTTTAAAGTTATTTAGCATACATTCTAAGGGATCAACAATCTTTGAATTCTGGCGCATCCATACTTAGCAACGGAGCGTCTAATTCAAAGAAACACAACAAACACACCTCCAACAGTCACACTCGTTTCCCTGGCAACAGCACCATGTGGCACAGTTACTAGGTCAAACTCATACAACAAAACATACAGGGAATTCCCGTACACACACAGCTGTTACACCAGTCAGTAAATAACTAATACTGTGCCCTTTGGCGAAACTATACAGTCACCGACGCTATAATTCCCTATATCTGAATTACCCATCTATAACATACCCCAGTAACATCGTCTTTACAAACAGTAGTTATAGTACGGTTAGCATTGGTTAGAGTACAATTTCAAGTCACAGTTCAATTAGTAGTGGTTATGGTGTTAAACATACAACATAGACAACAGTTATTAGTAGTTATTTACAATATCAGTAGTTATTATACATGGTTATGGTACCGTGCGCTATAATACAGTTACACACTATTCACACTCTCACTAGACGGCAGAGCTCACGCTATCTGGCAAGATATACACTCTACTACAACAATCTTTAACACATTTACAATTCCCAACTAATCTATTGGCCAGTACCTTGATGGACTACCTAAAACAATTTACATCCGTTTTAGTTAGCCACGCTGCCCAACTAGAGGGCGGAATTTACACAGAACCCTCTTAGTCTATATACTCTATCAAAAATCTAGTGGGTTCCAAATTTACACGCCTTCCCACTTAGCCAAGATAGGTTGAGATCTAGCGGACCGAATTTACACAGACGCCGCTTAGTCTCCCGGTCCCTCCGACCTAGCGAACGTAATATACACCCTAGAACGCTAGTCTAGACAAGACACCGGTGTCCGGCTAGGGCTATTTACACCAGAACCCCGCCTGACTCCAAACCAAAATTAAACAGGCTTACTAAAGGGCGTTTAATTGAGCGGTGCGCCTTCGCTCCTTCCCTCCACTGGAGGGGGCAGATTCCATACACAAATAACCCCTTATGGGCCTACCGCACAATCGGTATCCAATACCCCTAGTGGGTCCACTGTCTAAAACAGTAGTCGTCTTACCTCCTCGTTCCTGAACCTGGGTTCACACTCATCGACGGGGGCACCCCAGCACTTACTACATAGAGGCCGATGATCTCCTGGACAACAGACCAGTGGCGCCGAGACGAAAGGAGGTCCACGCAGAAGTTCAGGGGTGCAGCCGTAGAGAACGTGGGCAAAGATAGACCGTCTCACGCCTCTGCTTCTCAGCTACCGTTGAACGATGAGCTTCCCGGCCCAATGCACCAAATGATACCGGAGAAACTGACGGAAGCCAAGCACAGAGAAGTGGACACAGGTTTCTTCAGGAAGGAAGAGATTCTTTATTCGATTCACCGACCGGGGCTCAGAGGGACTAATGTCACCAAAATACAACAAGATCTGAGCCCAGAACTGACTGTGTAAATGCATAATATAGACATATAGCTCCTCCTATAGTTAACTCTACCCACATATACTCTTTACCCAATCAGCTGAACAAAGCCTAACTTCCCTTACCTGTTAGACCACATGGCTCACCCAGAACAATGGAGGAGGGGAAGTGTTTTCAGTTTCTACATTCCTGCACTTGACTGTACTTGACTGTATCTTAGCTACGTGTAACTGACTAACTGATACACCAACATTTATACATATGCCACATGGCAATCTTGTCCTAGTAAATTTATTTTTACTGAGATTCCACCACAGGAGCAACATTGCTGGGTCATCTGGGCCCTTCTGGGGTGAAATTTGCTTGTTGATAGCTGCTTAAAGTGAGATATTGAGGGAGCTCACACGAAGTGCGTCTTTCCTCCATGACAGCTAGGCGCCGCCCCCCGGAAGCTGCATTCTTAGTGAGAGGAGGGACATTGTAGCTGCTGCTGATTTAATAGGGAAATCGATAGCTAGGCTAGTGTATTCAGTGTCCACTACAGTCTTGAAGGATTCATCTGATCTCCTTTTTAGGGCTAGAACATCAGTCTGCTTTTCTTTTCTTTTTTTTTTCTGTGTAATCTAATTGCAGTTGCCTGCCTGCCAGCGTGTGTGTCAGGCTCACAGCGTATACTGTGCCCACTTGCCCAGTGCCACCACTCATATCTGGTGTCACAATAGCTTGCATTTAAAAAAAAAAAAAAAAAACTTTTTTGACTGTAATATAATAGCAGTCAGTTTCCTTCACACGTGTGCGTTTCAGGGCCTGCCAGGGCACAGTGTCACACCAGTGCAACTCATATCTGGTGTAACAGTAGTGTCCATTAAAAAAAAAAAAACTAGAAATTTGACTGTGAAATAATAGCAGTCAATTTCCTTCACACGTGTGCGTTTCAGGGCCTGCCAGGGCACAGTGTCACACCAGTGCAACTCATATCTGGTGTAACAGTAGTGTACATTTGAAAAACAAATACAGGGGGCTTGTTGTCACATTTCGGGGACCCTTGGTGTTGTACGTGGCTGGGTGGAGGAAGAGACCTTCAATGACATCAGTGAGGACAAGAAACGGGACATGGCTAGCTTGGTATCCTCCTTGTGCAAATGGGGAGTTTGCGGTTGTGCAAATGGACTGTTTGCGGTTGTTTGCGGTGCGTTAAGCGGGGAGTTTGGTCTGTCACTGTGAAGCGGGCGTAACCCTTACACTACCTGATCGATACAACATCATACCTGATGTTTTAAAGCACGTTATTCCAAACAATTTAGGAATGTTAGGTGATTTATGCCCTTTATGGATTAAAACCAGACTCTGCATCAACTATGTAAATTTCCATGGGAGTTTTGCCATGGATCCCCCTCCGGCATGCCACAGTCCAGGTGTTAGTCCCCTTGAAACAACTTTTCCATCACTATTGTGGCCAGAAAGAGTCCCTGTGGGTTTTAAAATTCACCTGCCTATTGAAGTCTATGGCGGTTCGCCCGTTCACGAACATTTGCGGAAGTTTGCGTTCGCCTTTCGTGAACGTAACATTTTATGTTCTCTCTAAGCTCCACCTAAAAGGAAGGTTTAGATGTGAAGTAATGGATTAGGACTGATAGTGTGTGGTTGAACTTGGAGACGTAAAGCGGAGTGACAGCATAGGAGGTTTAAGTAAGATGCTTGATTTGTAGGTTGGAGAAAGAGGCAAAAAATAACCATATTCAACTGCAAAAGTCTTGATTCAAGCAAACTCTAATTGTGACATGTACAATTTACAAGGCCCTAGTGATAGTGATAGAGTTTGCTTAGTCCAAGATTAGCTCATGGAATAGTGGTATCCCGGATGATATGTATTGGACCATAGGGAGTGCCTGAAAGAAGACCTTAAAATGAGAGCGTGCGAGAGTGTCAGCGGCTGTGTAGTGGACACCAGGAATGTAAATGTAGACCAGAAAGAGCTGAAGGGTTGCTGCCTGCCAAATCAGCCTGCGAATCAGCCACAGTGGCGGTTGTAGATACAAATATCCATTTTGATATCTATCCTAGCTGTTCATATAAGGGTTAATTTGAACCAAGAATAAATTCTTCTGTTCTCGGAAATAGGATTTATATAAAATCCTAGTTACGGGAAAAGTACTGATTTCGAAATAACTTGTTTGCCCGGATGGTAAAGGAAAATCTCCAGGCGGCCCTGGGGCGACAAAAGACTGATTACGATCGGGGTGCCCGTCATCGTACATTCCAGGTGGGACAGAAAATATTAGTATTAAAACCTGTCAGACAGGACAAACTGCAGGCAGCCTGGCAGAGCCCTTACAATGGCAGCATTCGAGGAAGCTTTTATATATCCTGACCAATTCTTTCAACAATATGTTAGTGTTTGGTTGCGATACATAGATGATATTTTCTTTTGTTGGACAGGGAATGTCGAAGATCTGCTGCTCTATTAAAAAAGGTTGGACTCTAGATTGGACACCATTTCATTTACAATCGTATACGATCCTTACAAGATGCATTTTTTTGGATGTCCTAACAGATCCATCACACTTTAACAGGCATTTACCTTATGGGCAATTCGTCAGGACATGACGGATAGTATCTGAAGAGAGTGGCTTTGATAAGGGGGCTGATGACTTGATACAAACCTTTTCCTCTAGGGGATATGGGACTGAGACACTGATTGATTGTAAGAATAGGGCAAAGCTACTATTCAGAGAACAGTTGTTGAAAAAGAAAATAAAAGACAAGAATACCAGTATCCCATGCGTGACCACCTACCCGACACATTTGCAGGAAATCAGACACATTGGAATGTTTTACAGTTAGACCCAAGGTTAAGATTTTGTTTTAACGAAAAACCTCTATTTTCGTTTAAAAGGCACAAAATTTTTCGGGAGACATGGCTTAAGGCGCCAGCAGGTATGTATAGGTGTGGACACTGCATTAATTGTAGTGGGCTGATTACAGGGGACTTTTTTGTACACCCGCGGACTGGTAATAAATACTCAGTTGGGGAATTTTACAACTGCCAAACAGAATTCGTGGTGTACCGTATATACTCGAGTATAAGCCGACCCGAATATAAGCCGAGGCCCCTAATTTTACCCCAAAAAACTGGGAAAACTTATTGACTCGAGTATAAGACTAGGGTGGGAAATGCAGCAGCTACTGGTAAATTTCTAAATAAAATTAGATCCTAAAAAAATTATATTAATTGAATATTTATTTACAGTGTGTATATAATGAATGCAGTGTGTGTGTATATGAATGCAGTGTGTGTGTATGAATGCAGTGTGTGTGTATGAGTGCAGTGTGTGTGTATGAATGCAGTGTGAGTGTATGAATGCAGTGTGTGTGTATGAATGCAGTGTGTGTGTATGAGTGCAGTGTGTGTGTATGAGTGCAGTGTGTATGAGTGCAGTGTGTATGACTGCAGTGTGTATGACTGCAGTGTGTATGAGTGCAGTGTGTATGTATGAATGCAGTGTGTATGAGTGCAGTGTGTATGAGTGAGTGCAGTGTGTGTATGAGTGCTGTGTGTATGTATGAGTGCAGTGTGTATGAGTGCAGTGAGTGTATGACTGCAGTGTGTGTGTGAGTGCAGTGTGTATGAGTGCAGTGTGTATGTATGAATGCAGTGTGTGTGTATGAGTGCCGTGTGTGCAGTGTGTATGTATGAGTGCAGTGTGTGTGTGTGTGTGTGTGAATGAATGCAGTGTGTGTGTATGAGTGCAGTGTGTGTGTGTGTGAATGCAGTGTGTGTGTGTATGAGTGCAGTGTGTGTGTGTGTGTGATGCAGAGTGTGATGCAGAGCCTTGGTGGGGGGTGGGCATTTTTAATATTTTTTTTATTATTATTATTTTAATTTTTTTTGTTATATTATTATTTATTTTTATTATTATTTTTATTATTATTTTATTATTATTATTAATTTATTTATTTTTCGTCCCCCCTCCCTGCTTGATACATGGCAGGGAGGGGGGCTCTCCTTCCCTGGTGGTCCAGTGGCATTGGCAGTTCAGTGGGGAGGGGAGGGGGGCTGGCAGAGAGCACTTACCTCTACTGCAGCTCCTGTCAGCTACCTTCTCCTCCGCGCCGGTCCGTGCAGCTCTTCTGTCAGGTCACACTGTAAGTCTCGCGAGAGACGCACTATGACCCCGTGGCTCTCGCGAGACTTTCACTGGGAGCTGACAGAGGTGCTGAACGGACCGGTGCTGAGGAGGAGAGAGCTGACAGGAGCTGCAGGAGAGGTAAGTAACCGCACACAGCCCCCAGTCTGTATTATGGCAATGTAAATTGCCATAATACAGACAGTGACTCGAGTATAAGCCGAGTTGGGGTTTTTCAGCACACAAAATGTGCACACAAGCTCATTGATACACAGCCTCATAGACAAACAATCTCACTGATCTACATAAGCTCATTGACATAAAAACACAAGCTTACTCACGAGCAGACACACACACACAGGCAAGCAAGCTCACTCACTAGCAGATGTGCACACACACACACACACACACACACACAGCTTAATGTAGTGGTATTGGTGTCTATGCCTGTCCCTGCAGGCTTTTCAAATAAAAGGCAGTGTTCACATTGCTTCAAAGTGACACCTCTAGTAACAGTCACTCAGACAGTCACTAGAGGTGCTTCCTGTGTCAGTGATGCACAGTGTGCAGCACCTACATTCAGGGCCTACACACTCTGGAGGTGCTGAACGTTCCCTATAAAGATACATTGATTCAATACATCTCTATGAGGAGATGCTGATTGATGTAGCGTTTTGCAGCCAATCCTATGGCAAATCTTAAAGATCTCAGCCATAGAGGCAGGGCCAGTCGAGGTGAAACCAGCATGGCGTGGGGGAAAAAAAGGTGAGTAAAAACACTATTTTTAAACACACACATATACACAATGACAGACACAGAAACACACATACCATGACAGACACACACCCCATGACACACACACCATGAAAGACACAAAGACAGACCATGACACAGACAGACACACACACCATGACACAGACAGACACACACACACACACCATGACACACACATATACCATGACAGAGACACACACCATGACAGAGACACACACACCATGACACACACCATGACAGACATACACACACACACACACACACACACACCATGACAGACAGACACACACACACACACACACACCATGACAGACACACACACACCATGACAGACAGACAAACTCACACTGAAACACATTACTACTACCTGCCAGGGGGTCGTGCAGGGCAGACAGCTGTCTGTGCTGGTGGCCGCAGGGATAGCTGCTGGTGGCTGCAGGAAGAGCTGCTGGCGGCCGCAGGGAGAGCTGTGATGGCGGCCGCAGGGGGAGCTGTGCTGTCTCTGCTCCCCCACCCTCGTGTGCTACTTAATGAGACCGCGGTCGGAATATGACGTCATATTCCAGCCCAGGTCTCATTAAGCTGCGCGCTGGGAAGCAGAGACAGCACAGCTCCCCCAGCACACCCAGCGGTTTGCCCGGCCCCTGTCTGAAGATACGTCACAGGATTCATGTGAGTCGCTGTGGATACAATATTGGATTACTTCTTGTAGTTCCCCAAGGATTTTATTTGACAATAATATTAGAGTGGATCTCGTGTTCAATAGCGGAATAGTTTATTTGATGATTGTTATATGACTATAGGAGATCGAGTGTATTGTCAGTGTATACTTATTTGCTGTGAGGTACAACGTTGGTAATCTCATAGGAGATATTGAACATATTAGCACGTTGTTGCCAATTCTATGTGATTACTCTGGATATTATTGTGTATTGTATTGTGTTTGTATATTTGTAAATAATGGTAAATGTGGTATTATGTTAAATATTTCAGTATAATGCTCGTTTGGGTTTTTAGTGGGTACATCAGCATAAGATATGAGTATGGATACACAATGATATGATTTTGTTTATATGTCCAATGTATAATGAATTGTGTATGTACAATGAGATATGTGATGTGTATATATATATCCAGTAAGTAATGAATTTGTGAGCTTAAGTGTGGCACCTGTGGGGATGCTTACTCTACAGCCATTGTGATCACATGTGGTTATTAAATATATTTGCACTTTATGTAGTTTATTTGCACTTTATTTTGGTGGTCTTTTGTTTTCTTTTTTCCTTTGTGTGGTGATGGTTATTATTACCAGTAATGATATGCTATGGTGCTCTAAATACTTATTTGGAAGTTTATTATACTTCCTTTATTTTCTTGCTATTACCTGCTTCCTTTTTATTCCACCTTATGGTTACATATAGAATGGTAAGCTTTTTGAGGATCCTGTACTTTGTATATTTGTATAATGGTGCATATTGCCCTTTAAGATTAGTGCTCGTTCTTTTCGTTCTTTATTTTGTGCGTTTATATTTCTATTATAGACATTGCGCATGCACGGCACTCAGGAGTTTAAGATGGGTATTTGTTCCAGTAACTAAGATGGCGATATTTCCGTGTGTCACGATCGCGCACTTGTTCGAGTTATTTGCCATACATTTTACCCTTATCTTATATACGTCAGGAGGCTTTGTATTTCGGATGTTGCTATAATAATATATGGGATGTATACTACAGATAGGGATATGATGTAATACCGATCACGGAAGTGATGATGTCACTTCCGGTTTCGGACCTGCAGGATTACTGATGGCCATCAGCTGTATGGGGGCTAAAAGGATTCTGGTAAGTCTAGATATAAACACCCTTGAAAAAGGTAGCCACTTGGTGCTGAAACATTGGGGGTGTTGGACCTGTGTTTCTGCCAGGTAAGGCTTGTGAGAAGTTTGGTAAATTATTACTGTTTTATATTTATGCCTTTATATTGTCACTTTTATTTTTTGCTGTATGCAATTTATGCCTATTATTGGTTCATTAAATATTTGTATAACTTATATTGGTACGCCAGCTAACAGAAAGTAAGCACCAAACTTGCCACCCATAGGGTAAAGGCGCCTGGACAAGCCCCACTTAGGCAACCTCCCTATTGTATCCCAGAAGCCGTCAGAGAGAGGATGAGGGGGAAGATACAAGAAATGTTAAGGCTAGGAGTCATTGAACCCTCCGACAGTCCCTGGGCATCCAAAGAAAGATGGGACCACCCGGTTCTGCGCGGACTATCGGCGGTTAAATGACAAGACAGTGACTGATGCCTACCCGATGCCATGAGTGGATGAGCTATTGGATCGCATCGCCAGGGGACGGTATCTGACTACCATTGACCTCTGCAAGGGATATTGGCAGATCACCCTGGCTGAGAAAGCTATCCCCAAAACCTATGTCACCCCGTTTGGCTTGCACCAATTTAAGGTCATGCCATTCGGGATGAAAAACGCCCCAGCCACTTTTCAGCGCTTGGTGGATAGACTCCTCGATGGCTTCCAGGATTTCGCTTGTGTGTACCTGGACGCCATTGTGATCTATAGCGAATCCTGGGAGGAGCACTTAAGGTACGTAGGGATAGTACTGGATCAGATTCAGGCCGCTGGCCTGACCCTGAAGCCAGACAAATGTCATATAGGCATGCCAGAAGTCCAGTATTAGGGACACTGGGTGGGGTGTGGAAAGCAGCGACCAGAGCCAGCCAAGATTGAAGCAGTCACTAACTGGCCCACACCCTGCATCAAGACCCAAGTCCTGGCCTTCCTAGGAACAGCCCAGTATTATCGACGGTTTGTACCGGACTATAGTGCCATAACCAAACCTTTGACTGACCTTACCAAAAATAATTTACCCCGACAAGTCCTG
Source organism: Pelobates fuscus (assembly GCF_036172605.1). Classification (NCBI taxonomy): domain Eukaryota; kingdom Metazoa; phylum Chordata; class Amphibia; order Anura; family Pelobatidae; genus Pelobates; species Pelobates fuscus. Next base: position 204,091,188 of record NC_086317.1, on the reverse strand, counting down.
TGGTCTCCTGCCTGTGAAACTGCCTTTCAAGAAGATGCCCTAGTACATGTTCCTGTCTTGGCTGCCCCAGTCCCTAACAAATGCTTTATGGTCCACAGAGACGCTTCCATGTTCGGACTGGGGGCAGTTTTGAGCCAAGTTGGAGAGGTTGGAGGAGAGCACACTGTCGCATACATCAGTTGAAAGTTACTACCCCGGGAAGTGAGTTACGCGGCAGTGGATAAGGAGTGCTTGGCTTTCGTATGGGCCCTGAAAAACCTACCCCCTACTTATACGGGCAAGAATTCACGTTAATAACTCACCACAACCTGTTGGTGTGGCTTAACCGGGTGGCAGGAGACAATGGACGACTGCTGAGATGGAGCTTGGCACTACAACCCTATAACTTTACCATACCCGGTAAGCTAAATGGCAACACTGATGGGTTGTCCTAACAGACAGAACTCATAACCAGAAGTCCGGACATCCTCCAGTTGACCCGAAAGAGGTCAAAACCGGGTCTGCCGGAGTGTTCCACAAGGAGGGAGCATTGTGACAGACCCTCTGTCCCTGAATTTTAAAGTTTATACGTTTTGTTTGCCTACCCGTTCAAATTAAATACAGTCTGCCTTATTTTACCATTGGCCATTTGAATATGGAAAGAACTACTGAACGACTGACCACCCAAATGTGGAGTGTGGCGCTTATTAACCTCATTGACCATCTTAGCACCTCTAAAACCACAAACACCCTAACATTCTAAGCAGTTGACTTGGTGGTCGGCGTTCGTTTGCACGAACACGTGGCGGCGGCCATCTTCGAATACGAATGCGGCCAGCGGTGTTTTGTCGGTGAGTGCATGGAACTATAATCAGACACTCGACGACACGAACACTGCTAAGACTTCTATGATCACGGATGTTCGGCACTATATGTACGAAATGGACAACGCTCGGTAATAATACCTCCCTAACCACTAAGACTAGGAGAACAGACGCAAGAACAGTTAATTCCCCTATAAACTGGGGAGGAGCCTCACATGCGGTCGGTCAGAAAAAAGACCTCCATACAAATCCTGAACCTCTGAACCGATCTGGGTAAATTTTGAATATGTTGTTCCCCCAGATCGAGGCTATCAGGGGGGTATACTTTTTGTGGGGATATTATGTGTTTTGGAGGTATTTTCAGATTGTATTAAAATTTTGATATTTTTCGCATGGAGATAATTGAGTTAAAGTCAGCAGTTGACTCAATTATCTCCTAGGCAGAGGGGAGGGATTGCCTATCCTGTTTGGGAGAGTCACATTGTACAACACTGTTATGATTGGCTGATAATTTTGTACCACTGTTCCCACCATGGTACACATGGGTGTATCCCTTGGCTGGGGACTTGCATAAAAGGCCAGTCTGGCTACCATTAAAACATACTTACTTCACCCTCAATCTAGAGTCTTGTCTCTTATTGGGGAAAACTGCTATATAGCTATCACTACTAGCTCTTGTAAGAGCTTCTCTACCTGTATGACTTCCTGTAATGCCGTAACACCCCTCACACTCGGGTGAAGGATGCCCTCTGGCAGTGGAAACCCATCTACTCATCGGGGTAACCGCTACTAGTAGGCTGGTGTGGGAGAGATAAATACCAGTAGCTTAGGGCAGTATCCTCTGTAGTCCAGTCATCCTTAACAGCAGAGGATGTAAACTCAGTGCTATCCCATTTCCTCCTGTGTCTCTTTGTGAGACTGGACATGAAGTAGAAGGGATCATTCCCATCTGCCTACGAACAGGCTCTCACACAGGAAATGCATTGCAGAAGTAACGGGGACAGCACTGAGTGATGCACACTCTATAACAATTACTGCAGCTGTGATATCATCAGTCTGACTCAAACTAAATAACCTTTCAAACTCCAGGACTCAAACCCTAAACCTGAAAATAAACCCTTTACCTTAATCCTATGTTTAACTCATTTTAATAAGTAAACACGTCATGTTCCCCAGTACTAAATTTAACACAACTCTAACCCTATATTCAATAATCCAAAACAGCCCTTGTACTATAACTTCAACCCTTCTCAATCTGTTAATTTTACTAACGCTATATAACCTATGTAATCTAACTCTGATATTAACTCCTCTCTATAGTTAAACCTCCCTTTACACTAGCAATTTCTAACATTATATTTAACCCTGCATTTATTTACACAGCTGCATACACTCACCATACTTACAGATGCCTGACATGTAAATAGGGCCCTGCAGCCACTTATTATAAAAAGAAAGGTCAGCACTGCAATGCTCAGTAGGGCTACTGAAGGGGAGGTCCTGGTGCCCAACCCACCCCACCATCCCCCACCTCTCCAGATGACTGTTTGGAAGGGGTGTTCTAAGAAAAGAAAATTGCTGTACAACCCTCCCTTAGTTAAAAAGCATGTCAGGGTTGCACTGACTAACAGGCAGTGCAGCAGGTGCTTGTATCGAGCTAAGCTTGAGGATCCTGAGAGCACCAGCAGCATGCTTTTCAATGGAGAGAGAATGGAACATAATATAGAAACACGGGGATATGTCATGACTCTCTGTTAGTGTTGGGATCTTCAAGATTTTTGGGGGTGCTCATGCCCCAGATGTTTCTGGAGCCCAGAATCACCGGTGCCCAGGATAACATTTCTGTATATTATTTTAAAATAAATTATAGAGATAACACAGTAAAAACAATGTATACTTCTGAAAGGTCTTCAGGCAAGATCATCTTCCAGTCACATTCTCTAGATTCATCCAGCCTGTTTGTTCCTATGGGTTTTTTTTTTTTGAGAGAGCTGCACAATTCCCATACACTTCATAAACAGTACGTCATGCATTCTTAATATTATTTATGCATTCTTAATTCTTATTATTTATATATGTAATGCAGACAGACATTTAGTTAAATTATATTCATGATTATGGTAAATATTCCTCTCTTCAGTCTGAACTGCTGTGTTGCTTGAGTATTCTTGTATTGAGACAGCAGATACCCTGTTTGACAATTGGAACTCAACCAGAAGCCTAATGTGTATATTGCTTGTAGAAGGGGCACTGACCCCTGTTTACTGAATTGTTTTTAGTGATGTCATTAAAAAAAAGCAGAAAGGGGGATAAAGAACCTAATATATTATACATGGAAGTGATATGGTCTTTTACAACTCTGCACAGTGACATATTTTAAAATATGCCACAACATTCCAAAAAGTGAATTTTTTTTTTTAATACATTTTCTTTAAAGACTGAAGCCCCTATAATGACTCTATTTGAGCATGTGCTTGGAGCTGTACAAGCATCTGTCATGGTCCTCTTGGAAATGTGAGACAAGGGATTGAAGCTAAAGTGTTTTTTAGTAAAAAAAAATCTCAGTTTTAGCATTATGCAAAAAAAACTCAGATTTTTTTTTTGTGTGTGTGTGTGTGTTACACAGTCAGAAGCATCCTTGTGCAATCAGTGCTTTTTCTGAAGTCTGGCTTTCATACAGATGCAGACTGCCATGCTGTTTGAGGGCCATATGACTGTGTATATTTTACAGATGGAATTAGACGTGCAACCTGTTTGACTAATACAGATAAAAAGACAATTTTGCTATTTGGCATCATGTGACTTTAATATGCATGCAAATTACTGACCTGATGCTTTCTGCGGTCCTTCTATAGGTTTCCAGTGTAGTCCTGATTGATGAGAGGTGGTGTGCTTTGGAATAGACTTGGAAACCTATATTGTGAGCTACTGTTTAACTAGATATTTTGATTGGGAGGTCATCCTACCCCTCTACTGAAAATGCCAGCCTTCGCCTTCTACACTTCGAGCGCTGATGAGATAAAATAGTTGTGATTCATTGTTGTAATAACAAAGCAAAGTCTATTGCAAAGTTTGATCTGTATGGAAACCATTTGCTTACTATCTAGAATATAACATAATTTGCATGTGATATAAAATAAAAGGAAAATTGTCAACAGTTTTATTTGCATACTTACAAAAGATGAAAAAAAGACTTGTGTCCATCAAGTTCAGTCAGTCTCACATCTGTTTCAATTGTTGATAAAAAAAAAGCAAAAACCCAGTTTGAAGTGTTTTCCAATTTTGTGACAAACTAGGAAACAAAATTCGTCTCAACCCCAGAATGACAGTCAGATCTCTCCTTGAAGCTGTTACCCACATATTAAATGCTATATTCTTGAAGGTTCTGTGGTTCTGTTTTTATCCAGTCACTGTTTAACATTTAAAATTCTGTACAGACTCCGACAAAATGACCCCTTCAGGAAAAGAATTCCACATCTGATATTTATCCCCCAAAAAATAAATTTTCAAGGCAGCAAATTTACTAAATTATTAGGGAGATGGATATCAGAATATGTAATCCATTTAATTAGTGATATCCCTACTTTACATACACCCTCTTACATAATTGATCATCTGTACAGATGGTGTTGAATTCAAAATTTAGTAGAACGCTCACACTCATATCCTCTTTTCCCTCTTAAACTCAAATATTTATTTACATCTTCACCCATGGAGGGCTCCGCGCAGACTGAGCTCTGCAGGGCAGGGGAAGGCTTATAAAGCCTTGCCCCGCCCTGCAATTAGGCTCAGAGCACTCTGATTGGTGGGTTTAAGCCATCCAATCAGAGTGCTCTGTCAGGTAAATGAAGAGAGTGACAGGTAAGTCTCTACATTTACCTGTCATAGCACTCTGATTGGTTGGTTTGAAATCCACCAATCAGAGTGCTCTGTCATTTTACACAGCGTGGGAAAGTTCTTTGGAATTTTCCCACGCTGTGTAATTTGACTCATAACTCTCTGATTGGTGGATTAAGATCGAATAGTAAGTTTTATTTATTTTTTTACAGGTACTTAGTTAAAGGTCCCCCTCATTAGTTTTTAGGGTGAGGGGGGTAGGTAGGGGGATAAGTTTTATTGGGGGGGAGGGGGAGGTTTGGGGACCCCTAGTCACCTGGGGGGATATTTTTTTTAGGGCCCCCACCCGCCGCTCAAGGGTGGGGGCCAGGGGGGAGGACATTAGGTCCCCCCCTTATTAGTATTTAGGGCCCCCACCCGCCGCTGAGGGGTGGGGGCCAGGGGGGAGGACACTAGGTCCCCCCTTATTACAATTTAGGGCCCCCACCCGCCGCTCAGGGGTGGGGGCAGGGGGGGAGGACATTAGGTCCCCCCCTTATTAGTATTTAGGGCCCCCACCTGCGGCTGAGGGGTGGAGGCCAGGGGGGAGGACACTAGGTCCCCCCTTATTCTTGTTTAGGGCCCCCACCCACCGCTCAGGGGTGGGGGCCAAGGGGGAGGACACTAGGTACCCCCCCTTATTCAAGTTTAGGGCCCCCACCCGCCGCTCAGGGGTGGGGGCCAAGGGGGAGGACACTAGGTCCCCCCCTTATTAGTATTTAGGGCCCCCACCCGCCGCTCAGGGGTGGGGGCCGGGGGGGGCACAATTTTTTTTTTTAAACAGTGAGCAGTCACAGGCTGCTTATTGTTTACTAGACATGCCCCTACTCGTGGTATAGCGAGTAGGGGCAAAATTTACTAATACTAAGTGATTTTTACTTAGTATTAGTAAATTTGGCTGAAAGACCAATTTAGGTCTTTCAGCCTTTTGGTAGATAACTCCTTGATACCGTGGGAATTAGGGAGTTATCTACCAAGCGGCAGCAAGAGAGGTCCCGAGGTGCCGAAGTCCCGAAATTCCGAAGTGTCGAAGTTTCCGAAGTGTCGAAGTTTCCGAAGTGTCGAAGTTTCCGAAGTTCCGAAGTGTCGAAGTTCCGAAGTGTCGAAGTTCCGAAGTGTCGAAGTTCCGAAGTCCCGAAGTTCCGAAGTGCTGAAGTGCCGAAATTCCAAAGTTTCCAAAGTGTCGAAGTTTCCGAAGTTCCGAAGTCTTGAAGTGACGAATTGCCGAAGTCCCGAATTGTGAAAGTCCCGAATTTCGGAATGCTGAACCGAACCAAATTTGTTTCCCATGCACATGCCTAATAGTTATCAAAACATTATGGAAGATAATTATATTACAGGCATCCAGCTTCCTCTCTCTCCAAAAGTCTCATTGTTTCTATTATACCCGAACCCACTCATCAAACCCCAACGTATCCTGATCAAACACCTTCTGACAGCTGCCAACATGTTAATCCCACTCTATTGGAAAAAGCCAACATATCCAATGCTAAGAGATTGGATACTGAATGTAGAGTCAATAAGACTCATGGAGGAAATACACCTATCCCTCTCATACTCCTATCCTCTATACACTGAGAGCTGGACACAGTGGCTTAAATTTATGCAAAGCCATCCTGATACTCCTCCCCTAGACAATTATGTCTAGACACGCTCAAATTTCACCCCTGCAGGCCCAATCCTAACAGACTCTGGTGTCTGTCACCGGATAAATACACATTGTTAGCAACACGCAAAGTTATTTTCCTGAGAAAAAAAAAATGCAAATAATAAAACAATAAAGATCTTGACGAAGACACCCATACACTACTTGAACAATGTTTGGGTGCACGTACGATCATCACCTAAATTTTTACATGGAAATTTCGATATTGGTATTGTCCACATACCGAGCCCACATACTCACATACCGGCAGGACAGTACCCTACTATACTTGATTGAAAAATTGCATTGCTTCTGTGTATTGAGCAGACTGTTTGAATTGTTTGGATGTTTATATTGTACTGATTTCAACCTAAATGATATGTAAAACCAACCTTTATCTGAAATAAAAAATCTAAAAAAATAAATACATTTTTTTAAAAAAAGATATCCAAAGCCTTGAAAATGCCAGTCAGTACTGTTTAATCACTTATTAAGAAGTGGAAAATTCAAGGATCTCTTGATATCAAGCTGAGGTCAGGTAGACCAACAAAGATTTCAGCCACAACTGCCAGAAGAATACACAGGTAACCACAGGAGAAATATATACTGCTCTGGAAAAAGACGGTGTGGTTGTTTCAAGGAGTACAATACAACGATACTTGAACCAAAATGAGCTGCATGTTCGAGTTGCCAGAAAGAATCCTTTACTGCGCCAAAAGCACAAAAAAGCCTGGTTACAATATGCCAACAACATCTTGACACAACAGTCACAAAACGCAAAAACAATGCCTGACAGGGATGTTCTGTATGCAATCTGTGAGTATGGTGACCACACAGCAATATTACAATATCCCTCATGCAGGGAAGCATCGAATCCCATACTGCCCTATGTTATGTAATGTAAGATTCTAGATATAAATAATGCAGATGTACCTGGTACAGAAAACAACCTTATCCAATGGCATACATCCAACATGACAATTCAACTTACTTATTTTTAGTTTATTATTGTTGGTGAATGATGCATATTGTACTTAGCTAATATTTTAATACCATATAGAAACATATATGTTGTGACATCTAATTTAGTGTGCCTGCTCTAAATATGTTACTGGAATGTATCGATCTAATGATTGTAATACGTTTAATTTTAGTTTTAATTATCTTGATTTAACATAATGGATGTTTGTGTGTTTTGTTAGCGTAGTTGTGGTGGCGGGGGTGGGGGCATCATTTCATCCTTGGACCCAGGCAGCACATTGTCTTGGGCTGGCCCTGGTTGTGTAGATTGATCCAATCTAGTGTTGTAGCTTATTGATCTCTTATATTGTATATTAAGCGCTATTCTTTCACAGTTTTTCTGTATTTGTTTTAGATTCTCTCTGTAATGACACATGTGAACAAAAAACATCTTTGCCTATTCTCAATGTTTTTATATCACCTTTTTTTTTCTTCAATGCAATTGCAAAGTATCTCCTTAGGTTTTAGGGTACTTTAGACATAGACCCTATACTCATTGTGCCTAGAAGGCTATCAATTGCACCTTGCTGATGAGGACCAAAAAGGCCAAAACGATTGTCTGTGATGTCTTTATCTCTCATACAATGAGAACCTGCATTTTAGATCTGGAACACTCGTGTAGCAGAGAATGAGTTGAAGTGATCTGGGTGACTATAGTGTCCGTTTAAGTGAAAGCAGGCAGTGAGAAATTTAGAGAAAGAAAACAGCCTAGGGAGACATTTAGGGAAAAGATAGATAGACTTTTCAGATATTTAGGAAACAGAAACTGAGAGACATTTTAGGAGAGACACACAGTGAGCACACATTTAGATAAAGAAAGAGACGAACTGCTCAGTATAAACACACTCATCCAGTATATGCATCCATATACACACGCTGCCTAATACGTCCATACATACTGCCTATTACATAGAATTAATCAACCAATACATAAATGCACACACTTCCCAAAACATACATCCATACACACATACTGCCCAATATATATATTGGAAGGCGTAGCCTGAAGTTGTGGGAGGGGTTACCCGGCTATTTAAACTCAGGCCCCCTACACCACAGGGCTGATGCTGCCTGGTTCATTTCTACTTCTGGTTCAAAGTTCATCAACACAGACTGCCTAAAACTCCAAACAAGCTGGTCTGGGCCTACTGTGGCTCCCACGCTGATCGGACCAAGTTTTTCCCTGCTCCAACAACTCCCATCCTGCTGTTCCAGCCACATGCGGTCAGAGACTCCCACGCCGATTGGTCCAAGTTCTCCCTGCTCCAACAACTCCCATCACGCTGTTCCAGCCACATAGGGTCAAATACTCCCAAGCCGATTGGACCAAGTTCTCCCTGCTCCAACAACTCCCATCACGCTGTTCCAGCCACATGCGGTCAAAGACTCCCAAGCTGATTGGACCAAGTTTTCCCTGCTCCAACAACTCCCATCACGCTGTTCCAGCCACATGCTGTCAGAGACTCCCACGCCGATCGGACCAAGTTGTCCCTGCTCTAACAACTCCCATGACGCTGTTCCAGCCACACGCAGTCAGACTACTCACCTCCTCTCCAGAACTGGCCTTTGTTCCCGCCGGTGCTATGAGACCCCTTACTGGCTTCCCGGGCCTTATCCTGGACAAAACCTCCGTGTCCACCAAGTCTGGGTACTTTCCAGCCGCATAGCTGACCTCTCACCTCACCGCAAGCTTCCGAGTCAAGTTGTTTGTTTCCTGTACCAGTCAAATCCACGAACCGTGAGTCTGCCTGTATGGGCCAAATCCATGAACACACAATTGTTCACACGTTTACGTTCTTACATGCCGTCCATTCTGGACTTTTTCCCATTCAGGACTTAAGTCAGTTCACCTACTCCTGCCTGCTCTGTTCCATTCCTATTCGCTAGTTTCTTTTCGTCAAATTTCTACCGAACTAGTCTCCAGTCTATCTCAGTTACATGCTTCCATCTAGCGGCCACCACAATCATAGTGCCAATTTGTTAGTTTTACACTGTTCCCTGATACATGAAATATCAAGGTTCTTTGTTTGAAAGTATTTAGCCTGCTACTAGTTATCCTTACATGCCCCCTGTAGTTCGGTTATGTTTGCTATATTTCTTGTTATTATTTACGATTGTGCACGGATATGGTCAGTTTCCCATTACTAATTCAGCTCTGGTAAGCGTTTAATATTCACTACGTATATTGCATTACCATCATGTATCGCATATGTCTTATTTTATCACTCATGGACTTGGTACTGTTCTGAGGCAGTCATCAAGATCACATTTGTTACCATGTGTTATGGCCAATCTGTATACTTGCTCCCATGATAGGTATATTACTTATTTGGCGGACGACCACTTATTCGCTAAACCTTTTTTGTAACACGCCACACTCCTATGTTCAGTATATGTATAGTCATGTTCCCTGGGACAAACCCTAGTGTACCAGGCTTTACCATACCATCATATGTTCCCCCTGACTCTACGTCAAAATAATCACGTGTTACGCAAAAGGTTATTTACTCATCGCTGCTATATTCTACTCAAGCAAGTTCAACATCCTAACCGACCCTTGCTATTCAGGCATAGTATCACCAAACCTACAGCAAATCCACTCCTAACTGTTCTATGTTACATCAGCCAACGCTGGCACACAATTCCTCCGCAAGGCCGTACACAGGCCCATGCCCAGGGATCCTTAATTCCCCTTCCCATGCTGGCACAACCATCATTAAATATTCTAAGTCCTACCGGGATAGCTCAAAACTGCCCTCATAGCTTGGTATTCCATATCCCCCTATATGTATTTTAGCTACAGAAGTCACAGGACCAATTAGCGGTCACTCGTGACTCTGCTTATCCCCCATTATTGTCGCAGTATTGGTTAAACACTCCCCATGGTCTCTGATAGTGGCCTAGGATCCTCACCCTACTCACTTATAGGGATATTTGATTTATGTCCTATGAATCTTGTACCCACCATCGTAGGGTCAGGATTCTAACAACTATGTCCTCAGGTTACCTATTCATATACCTATACTCAGGTTACCTATTCATATACCAGCCTCAAGAACAACCACCCCGATTATGTGTATTTCATTCACAGTTCAAGTCAAGCCCAATTCCAGTTCCAACTTGCCTCCCACCATCATTTCCCTTTAGGTTCTCCAATATCTCATTCCTCTGGCAAGGAAACCACATTCTACCCCAAGCAAGGTATGTTTACCCACCTGTCAACTGGCGGCCTGGTTCCCAGCTATGCCAGTAACTAGCCTCATCATTATCAATTCCGTGAGGCCAACACCCATCTTCATCCACATATGGAGTTATACGCCCCTCGGCCCAACACATAGCTAACGCCTCACATCAACCTCTCGAGGTTACGAGTTAGGGCCTCTTATATTGACTCTTTTTACAGTCCCCGAGAGGCCAACATTCTTGCCACACCTTTCAGTGGCCCCTGCCCACTAGTCCAAATCACATGAAGGCAAACCGTTGATATCCACTCTACTTGCCTCCATACATAACGTCAACGATGGACTACAGAGCCTGGAATCTCCACAGGCACTGACGCACATCCCAGCCACAGGACTCCCTAATCCCTCTCATGGTTATGTCATCCTTTCAAATCCCGCCCCTAGCACATCGGTTTACATTATTACTCCCTCATACTTTGTGTCCCTGACCATACGCAAGGACATCTGGAAAGGCTAATTTATTCTCCTTACTGATTGCCTCCCACGATGTCTTAGAGTACAAGTCTTACTACTACGATGATCTGTACGTCGTTCTATACACCAGAATCCCAGACTCAATCAGAAACTCACTATCCCAGAATTCATCCTAGCCTTCAGACTTTTGTGACGTAAGTGGCTCTACTTCTCACCATAGAGAAGGTTTGCATCGACAACCTGGAGTTTTACCTCTAAGCACACCCTTTCCGTCACTCAGTCGACTTCTACATCGAGGTTTCCACACACCAGTTCCACACAGGTCTGGTCACACTCCTGTCCGGTATTCACAAGTGTCAGAACCTTCTGTCACAATCACGTTGCTTAAGAAGGTATTCAACCATATTAATTACCCACCCCTAGCCTCAACTCATTGATTTCCTCTAAGGAATTCTCCCAGCACTATGCCAAAGGGGATGACCAGAGCTTGGGTGGGCAAGACAGACATTTCCTATGCCTCCAAGCTTCTACCTATTCAGCCATCCCAAGGGCATGTTCATGGCATTTTATGGAGGGATTGTCATGAATTTCCCACACGTGTAACTTTTAGAGCAAAGAGTAACCCCAATCTGTTTGTCTTATTTGCTAACACACTATGTTGACTAACACTCAATATTAGCGAATGTCCTGCAGTCACCCGTTATCTTAGATAACTTCCTCACGATAGAACGCCCTCACTCCGCTCTGGTTAGTATTCACAAGACGATGGCACATTTCCTCACTATGGGTTCCACTTTCACAAACTGACCTTCTTAGGCATTCATCTTGACACTAATAAGCTACAGAACATGTCCACCTACAGAGAAGGTACAGTGCATCGGAGTCCTGGGAACCTTTCCTTCTGAAGAACAAGCGGGGAGGGGGGGGGGGAGAATGGATCTACAGTCCTACTGGGCACATTGAGGTTTGCCATGAGAATTATTCTGCACATTTATTTCCCGACCGCTGAGTCTTCTTCCCACCGACAGTTGCATTCTGGCACTAGTTGTAAGCAGACCTACACATATGGCTCAGGTTCATACCACATTGGAATAGGAGGCCAGGTTATTCCCGCCATTTCTCATCATTTCCCAGTTACATGGACTAATGCGTCCGCACACACTGATTTCACAGCCAATTTGGTGACTTTTGGTTCTGAGATGCCTGGCCAGTTGAGACTCTAAAAAAAAAAAAAAAAAACCTTTAAATTCCTCGTCACCATTTCTATGGAATCTACCCCATAGTGGCCGCCTACAAGGCCTGGGGAGGTATGAGTGGATAGGGGAACCTGTCAAGTGCTTCTCTGACAATAAAGCAGCTGGCTATACCCACATTCCATGGCTTAATACTGCACTAACTCGCCTCATGGCATTTGGCAGATTTCTGGATTGAGCTGCCCTCTCTGATTATACATCACGAGCATACAATAGGGATTTCACCTTTACAACAAGTTTACCACCAATTACCATAAAACCGATATTCGTTCACTAGTCGCCATTGCGACACTCCTCTCCTTTTTGCCCACACAATTTATAAAATCTCTCTTAACACTGCAAAACTTACCTGGCTGGCTACACCATGTTCTAAGTGCCCATCCTAGTACCAAACAGTTCACATCCTCTTACCATATGTAATACGTAGGGACAATCCTACGGACAATAAGGTGCCGGTCAAAATGTAAGACCTTTACAGGTTATCACTCACAGGACCAAATCTCAATATGCCCGTATTTAACTGCAGGGCAAGCCACTCACTACAGCTAAATTCATAGTGTACCTCAGAACCCTCTTAACTAGGTGGGGACTCAACCCCAATGCCTTTTCGGGACATTCCTCCAGAATCAGGGCAGCATCAGCTGCTTCCAGACAAATGTCCCTGCTCACACCATAAACATTAGGACGCTGGAAATCCACAGTATAATACTAGATACATACCACAACCAGAGCTAGAGTTGAGTAGGACAAGCCTTTATGAATCTTGCAACGTAAAGATGTGTAATAAGGTATCTTATTCAACTTTTTGCCCTCTTTTATTACAGGCCTACCCGATACGTCGGTTTCGGCACACCACAACCGACTTGCTCATATATCTAACTTATCATGTATACGGCTTTTGTCCCCGACTACAAATTGGAAGGCGTAGCCTGAAGTTGTGGGAGGGGTTACCCCGCTATTTAAACTCAGGCCCCCTACACCACAGGGCTAATGCTGCCTGGTTCATCCCTCCCACCTCTCCCCTTATACATATTACTATTATATCTAACTTATCATGTATACGGCTTTTGTCCCTGACTACAAATATATTTATATATAGTTTTATAGTAGCATAGTTATATTCTACCTAAAACATAAATCAATACATTTGGTGGGATTTTAGTTTACAATAATGGTGGTACTTAAATGATGCTACAGTGAACTTTAAGGAAAAAATTTTTTTGGTTTAATATAGAATGATATTAATATATTATAAATATAACTTAATATATAATGATATCTTTACATGGTCACACACATACTAGCACACATACTTTCACTGATATACACCCAGTGTCACTTACACACCTACCAAAACACACACATTTACTCACTAACACTCTCACTGGCAAACATAGTGCAATTTACACACACTCTCACTAAAACACACAGTGTCACTTGCATACTCTCACTAACAGTGTAACGTGCACACTCTCACTGATACACAGGGTCACTTACACACTCTCACTAACACACTTTGTCACTTGCACACTCTCACTAACACACACACACACACACAATGTCACTTACACACTCACTAACACACACACTGTCACTCAAACACAAACTCACACCACTTTACATAAAGTCACACTTTATTTACACACACAATTTACACAGCAATTTAACACACACACACCAATTTACAACCATTCGTACAATAAACAATCCCCCTCAGCCTCCAGATATGCTATACCTGGGCGCTGTGAAAAAGAGAAGACTAGCCTGCAGGAAGTTGCTCTTCTTTCTCGTGGGAGAGCAGGAGCACAGTACACTGTAAGCATAGGCTGCTTCCTGCTCCCCTCATAATGTTTCAGGTGTTCTCAGGCAGGGGGTAGCCAAGATACCAGGTCATGTCCCAGCTTCCCGTGCTTGCCAGAAGCAGAATGCACTGTTCCGGTGCTGTGGCTACAGTAAACCCTGCTCCCTGAGCAGGTAATCGGCTGCAGAAATGTCTGCACTGGAGGTGGCTAAGGAGCTACTCGCCCAGCACACCAGCCCCAGACAGCAGCAGAGCAGCTCACCATTAAACCTCTTTGCGGGCGCCCCCAACAGGTCGGTGCCCCAGAAGAATGCTTTATTGCCTTATGGAAGAGCTGGCCATGTACCCATCCCAATGGCACCCATTTATCCACTTAACAAAGACAAAAAAAACTGTGTTGATCATGTTTACTTCTCTATGGTTTGAGTGCGCTCTATAGTGTGTCTCTTAACCTATTAAGTGATCCCTCCAGTCTTAAAAATATAAAAAATACAAAACAATCCACACTGCAATATGTGCTACCAGATTGGCAGTGTTCTAGATTATGTCTATCTTCAGTCACATACTTGAATAAATATTTGTGAATTAAAGTCTTGTCCATATGTTACCCTTCTTAACTTGCCTTAAATTCCCATTGATTTGAATTGAGCTAGTCATCCCATTATACAGCTGTCTTCCCAACACACCAATTTACAAGTATTCCACATCTCCCCCCTTTGCACTTCCGTCTCCTACTGTTTATTTTGTTTTTCCTTTTATCTTTTCTCTCACATCATCCACTGCATACGGTACCCAACAGTTTGTATAATATGTAATGGTATAAGCAAGCATGTCTTTTTTTGTTTACTAAGACAGCTTGTGTGCAGTGCAACGCTCTGCAAAGGAGGGTTTACAATGAGATACTGTGTAAACAGAAAAACATTCATGCAGGACACAAGGGTGAGGTGTGTGTGGGAGTGAGACAGATATGTTCTATACAGAGAATAAAGACAATGTAACATTTTTTGAATGTAGAGGGCAGGAGGCAAACAATAGAGATGCCTGCAGAGAAGGAAAGCGATAAATAGGGAAGTTTTCATATTGATATAACAAATTGCTACAGCTGTCATAGTGTTTGTTAATCTAATAATCAACCAGGGAAACTGGATATAGTCAAGGGCATCCATAATTATTAGTAACTACCCCTTCTCCAATTCAGTTTTGGGATGTACGCCCCTTCAGTACACTGTATTTACAGAATTCAGTCTGAGATTATCAATCCAGGTGTTGAAATTGCTAACCTTTCAGTGGGCTGATTAATGTTTGGCTACCTTCTCTTTTGCTGTTGTTGAGGATAATAAAATCACGTGAAACAACTGGTCCAAATTAAAATATTATTATTAAACAGATAAGCAAAATTACAAAACAAAGTGACAGAGGTTTTAGCATTTTTAATGTTATTTAGCCAGGGCCGGACTGGCCCACCGGGATACCGGGAAATTTCCCGGTGGGTCGTCGGCACCTGGGGTCGGGGAGACATGTGGGTGTCCTGCGGCCGCATTGAGAGCTTGGATGTCGGCCGCAGGGGAAGCTCTTCTGGCGGCCGCTGGGGGAGCAGGCTGTTCTGTCTCTGCTCCCCCTCCCTCGCGCGCTAGAAATAGACCGGGGCCGGAATATGACGTCATATTCCGGCACCGGTCTCATTAAGCTGCACGCGAGGGAGGGGGAGCAGAGACAGAAGAGCCTGCTCCCCCAGCGGCCGCCAGAAGAGCTTCCCCTGCGGCCGACATCCAAGCTCTCCATGCGGCCGCCAGCACAGCTATCAGTCTGCCCACCCACAGGTACCAAAAAGTATGTATGTCAGTGGGAGTGTGTGTGTGTCATGCTGTGTGTGTCTGTCTGTCATGCTGTGTGTGTCTGTCTGCCATGGTGTGTGTGTCTCATGCTGTGTGTGTCTGTCTGTGTCATGGTGTGTGTCTGCCATGGTGTGTGTCTGTCATGCTGTGTGTGTCTGTGTCATGGTGTGTGTCTGTCTGTCATGGTGTGTGTGTCATGCTGTGTGTGTCTGTCTGTCATGGTGTGTGTGTCATGATGTGTGTGTCTGTCTGTGTCATGCTGTGTGTGTCTGTCATGGTGTGTGTGTGTCTGTCATGGTGTGTGTGTGTGTGTCTGTGTCATGCTGTGTGTGTCTTTGTCATGGTGTGTGTGTCATGCTGTGTCTGTCTGTCTGTCATGGTGTGTGTGTCATGCTGTGTCTGTCTGTCTGTCATGGTGTGTGTGTCATGCTGTGTGTGTCTGTCTGTGTCATGCTGTATCTGTCTGTCATGGTGTGTGTGTCATGCTGTGTGTGTCTGTCTGTGTCATGCTGTGTGTGTCTGTGTCATGCTGTGTGTGTCTGTCTGTCATGGTGTCTGTGTCATGCTGTGTGTGTCTGTCATGGTGTGTGTGTGTCTGTCATGGTGTGTGTGTCTGTCGTGGTGTGTGTGTGTCGTGGTGTGTGTGTGTCGTGGTGTGTGTGTGTGTGTGTGTGTGTGTGTCAGTCGTGGTGTCTGTGTGTGTTTTTAAAAATAGTGTTTTACTCACCTTTCTTTTTTTTTCCAACGCCGTGCTGGTCTCTGCCTCTATGACTGAGATCATTAAGCTTGATGATCTCAGCCAATCTGCACTGACACAGGAAGCGCCTCTAGTGACCGTCTGAGTGTCTGTCACTAGAGGTGTCACTAGGAAGCAATGTAAACACTGCCTTTTCTCTGAAAAGTCAGTGCTTACATTCAAAAGCCTGCAGGGACAGGCTATAGACACCAGAACCACTACATTAAGCTGTGTGTGTGTGCGCCTGCTAGTGAGTGAGCTTGCTTGCATGTGTGTGTGTGCCTGCTAGTGAGTGAGCTTGTGTTTTTATGTCAATGAGCTTATGTATATTAGTGAAATTGTTTGTCTATGAGGCTGTGTGTCAATGAGCTTGTGTGTGTCAGTGAGATTGTCTGTGTCTGCATGTGAGTATGCTTACTGTATAATTAAATGTTTTACTCTGAAAGGACCAATATTTTATATTAGAAAAAGCAATATATATATATATATATATATATATATATATATATATATATATATATATATATATATATATATATATATTACTCAATCATCTGGGGTGGCAAGACATAGCCCTACATATTACATGCGACAATATTTGGCGCAATGACTTATGGGGCTGGCATAGATTTTTTTTCCAGGGCTGCTTTGTATCCCCAGTCCGGCCCTGTATTTAGCTGGCGCGCACATAATCAGATAAAAAGCTGTTTCTTATACGTTTTGCAGAAATCCCAGTGATGCAGTTTGTCCAATAGAATTCTCTGCAAGTTCTCCAACTCAGGGTTTTCTTATCTCGTCCTTACAGTTCTTGGGTGTTGTAACATCATTTGTGCACGTAAAACAGAATTTAGCTGAACTATACAGAAAGGCTTTTGTTTAATATGACTGTAAGCATCAAACTGATATTAAGCATTGGGCAAGATATAGGCAGGTAATGTTTTCTTTAACAATTCTCACCCTTTTGATAATTTTATTATCACACATATATATTACCTTGTGTTTCTCATTATACTAACTAACACCTGCCTAACTGGAAATGACGGACACGGACTACACAGATAAGCTGCATAGACAGTGGGATTTCATCCATTCCGGGCTGCCTACCTGGTGACCACTTCCTCTAAGCATTCACACATCTTTATTGGTAACACACAAGATCAAGCATGCATTCTCTAACTAAGTGGATAACAACAGCAGCCATAGATGCACCCCACCACCGACCTAGGCTAAATCCTACACACTGGATACCCCTATCTAAAAGCAAATACAATGCTCAAACTGATGTGGTGCAACTTTGAGTTCCCCTCGCAGAGATGTCTTCCACCTGGATCTCAAAATGGCAAGAGGGGAGGCAGGCAGTTGAGCAAAGCTCCCAGACGGTCACCTCTGTGGCTGTTGTAATATATCCTTAGGCAATGAGAGTATCCGCCTTGTTGCTGCAACGAGAAACACAAAGCACTAACAATTTCCAGGCAAACAAGCACATCAAAATCAATCCTATCACCACCACTATGGGTTTTAAAAAATTTGAAAGCGTATTGTTAAACCAAACACCAATAGATCCCATCCAGGAAAAGGGGTTCCATCCTTCCTTAGATATATATCTAGCTTTTTGTTGCAACTATTTTACTTTATTTATGTGTGCCTCTATAGGGTCATGGGAGTCCTCAACCCAGGTACAGCATTCTGAAGTTCCCCCTTCTATAGCTAACAGATAATCGAGAGCCATTCTGTTCTGAAGGGCAACTTTTCTGACTTGGGCTAACTCTTCATTTAGGGCATGGATAGAACTTGTGGTTTCATTAATGAACAAACAAAGAAAAAGAAAAGTCAACCTAAACCACGTAGAACCCAACTGGGCTAGCACTACTGGTACAGGGAGACTTGTCCAGTACCTAATGGAGACTCCAGCAGGCTCCAGGGGCTTAACCCCAGGTTATATATAAAAAGAAAAAATGGAAAACACAGAATGATACAGCCGCACAAAGACGGGTGTATCTAACTGTATTGGTCTGGAGATCAGACCAATACAGTTAGATACACCCGTCTTTGTGCGGCTGTATCATTCTGTGTTTTCCATTTTTTCGGTTTCATTAATGATCCCATCCATGATACCAGCATATTTATTTATCTTATTTGCTAATTCGACTCCCTAACCTGTCCAAGAGGGGAACCACATCGAGGCTTTATCTGCAGATGAAAATAGTTCTCGCTTATACCTAGTTCCCTCTTGGTATATTTCAAACAATGAGATATTTGAGCGGGGTCTAATGGCTGGTACAACTCTTCCTATGGTACAGTTACCCCATGCTCCCATGGGAAGCCATGAGTAGGCCTTATAGCCACAAATGTAATAGATGCCTTGTCTCAAGACCCTGGGAATTATCTTACCATGGTTTCCCAGCCACTTGTTAAACCATACCATATTGTGGTGTACATGACTTTGACAGCTCCACTCATCATCGTCTGTTTGTTCAGAGCAAGCCCACCTGGGGGCACACAAAGCTTTTAATGTTGGGCAAAAACACAAACTGTTACAACCAGCATCTACCATATCGCATGGTGAATCATTAAGTTCCATGTTAAATGTTAAGGTAGCATTTCTACAATCTGTTTCCCCCACATGTACCTTAGGTAAACTGGCAAAGTGACCTTTTATTTTTGCTATGTGATTCACATACATGGGCCCCAGACATATTGTAGGTGGAGAAATTATACCAACAATTTCAAGATAAGTCCCTTGATCTGAGAGAGCATTATGAGTAGAGTGATCTACATCTATCTGAACCTCATAACTATAATCTGTTAAATTCAAATAATTCATTGATATGGGTACACCAATTAAAGGGATTCCTTTATGATTAGCAGGAATATGGGAACATATCCAGCAGTCGGTAGCATTCAACTGTTTGGCAGTTTGTTGATGTAAAAGCCAGATGGAATTTGTCTGCTTCCCGCCGTACACCTGTGCATAAAGACACAAAACACAGAAAAACAAGCAGGGCAGAACATGCATTTTGACAGTTTGTTAATCCTTGTCGTATTCAGTGGCCTCACCCTTTGAACACAGGTTTGTATCGCTGACCTGGAAATCTACTAGCTTACAGTGGGAAGCATGTATCCAGTTTGGTTTCCCTTCCACCTTGACTGAGGTGGGTGTGCTCAGTAATACCTGGTAAGGGCCATCAAATCGGGGCTCTAAATGTCTTCTCACGTATCTCCTTATCACCACCCAGTCTCCAGGGTGCAGGTGGTGAGTTCCGGTTGTTTCTTCTGGATCTGGTAATGAAGAGAGAACTTTTCCATGCAGATTAGTTAGTTGCTTGTGCATCTGCACAACATAATCAGTTAAAGAAGCATGCTGTCCGTGTAATTCTTGTGGAAAGAAAAGGCCTGTCAGTGGTGGTCTGCCAAACAAAATCTCAAATGGCGAAAGACCATGTTTTCCCTTTGGGGTGTGCCTCACCGCAAAAAGGGCTAATGGTAAGGCTTGTACCCAAGTAAGGTTTGTCTGCTCACAGATCTTAGCAATTTTATTTTTCAAAACACCATTTTCCCAGATGATTGTGGATGGTAGGGAGTATGTAGATGCTGGTTAATCTGTAACCTTTTCATTACCTCTGCAAACACTTGCCCAGTAAAATGAGTTCCTCGATCAGACTCTACCGTCTCAGGTAGACCATATCTGCACACAATTTCAGATATTAGTTTTTTAGCAGTCACACTTTCTGTTGCCTTGGCAACGGGTCAAGCTTCCACCCAGGAGGAGAACATATCCACACATACCAAAACATACTCATAGACACCACATTTGGGTAGCTGGATGTAGTCTATTTGCAATCTTTGGAATGGGTAGTCTGACTTTACAAGATGTTTCATCTCTACCTTTGTCATTTTACCTGGATTATATTTGGCACAGATCATGCATTTCTTACACCACTCAGTTGCAAAGTGTGAGAAACCTGGTGCAAACCAAAATTTATTCACACTAGCAATCATTCCCCCTTTGGAAACATGGGAGAGGAGATGAGATAAACTGGCCAGAACAGGATATATAACAGGGGGTGCACACAATCGACCATCCCCATGCTTCCAAACATCATTCCCTATTATGCAACCAGCATTTGTCCATTTGCTCTGAGTTTGGGGACCTGTTTGGTCTTGGAGGGTCTTTAAAACTTCCATTGTCGGGGGCGGGGCCTGACCGCTGGCGGGATCAGACGTGCTCCGTCTGAGCTCCCGCTCCAGGGTCCGAAAACCGGAGCTAGCTGGAGGCCAACCGCGCATACTGACCCACAATAGGAACCACACTGACCCCCAGTCCCTGGGGCACCCGGGGATACCGCCCGAGCACCGACAGCAACCCGACAGGGGCCCGGAGTCTGTTGGAGCTTGAGCCGTGACGAGACGGCTGCTCTCCCGGGTCTCCGGCCGGCGTCTCGCTCTCCCCCCCCCCCCTCTGGACCGGGGGGGTTATCCCGGTCTGCAAGGGTGCCGGCCACCGCACCAGGCCGGCCCTGGACGGCTGTCCAAGTGCGCAACATCTACCGGACGGTGCCCTTCTGGAGGGCCGCAAGATGGCCGCCAAGCGCCAATCAAACATGCAAATGCACAGTCTGGCTGAGTGAACAGACCCCAGCCCGACAAGCACCCCGTGCACCCCGCTAAGCCAGCACCAAACCCGCTCACCGCAGCAGAAGGCAGAGGGGGGCACACCGCTGATGGCAACCAACCATCTGCACCAGCCTACCCCGAAGATCTAAAGCTCCACACCTGTTCATGAGATACTGCCGCAACTTCAGGGCTTACACGCAAATTGCCCGCTCTACGAGACGCTATACAAGCGAAGCTGACACCAAGAAGGTACCGGAGCACTGTCCGCTTAGGGCGCACGGGACATGCTGCAGCGGGACACCGGAACAAGGCCCATGGTGCCGGGGCGCTGACTCCCACAGCATCTCAGGATGGCGAATCCCTGCAGAGGCAGCCCACGTCGCAGTGTGGCGAAAACACAAGCAGAGACGAAACTCCACCAGTGGGGAATCGCCTGCCGAGAGCTTTGCAGCCTCCCCCCAGTTAGTGTTAAAGTGAATGTTATTTTTTACTTTTTCATGCCTTCTGCTGATGTCTGCCCAGTATGCTACACACTACCGGGTGGTAACTTGCCTTTATACCTATCATAGCTAAGCTTGTGACCCAATAACCCACAAAAAATTTCAGTATGTTTCTCTGTATCCGTACCTCATATGTCGTAACCTGTAACTGACACAGAAGTTTAACCCTTGATGAAACCACATTACTTTAAAAATAGTGCTGTGAATCAGACATGTGATGCTCTGTACTGGATGTTATCACCTTTTGCAATGTCTATGTTTATATGTGAAATCTGCAAAGCACTACAAAATAAAGAATTATAAAAAAAAACAACTTCCATTGTCAAATTCTCCACAGTTTTATCTGTCTCTTGTAGAACCATAAGAGCTGCCTTCTTGGCTGCTTCATCTGCCCTGTTGTTACCCATAGTGATAGGATCAATCGTGTGCTGATGTGCCTGGCATTTGATACAAGCTACGGCTCTGGGTAGCTTCACCTTTTGTAGCAGATCCTGTATGAGGTCTGCATGTTTCACCACCTTTCCACTAGAGGTCAGGAAGCCTCTATGTGCCCACAAAAAGCCAAAATCATGGAGAATTCCATAGCCATAACGGGAGTCAGTATATATGTTCACTGTCTTACCTTCTGCTAGCTCACAAGCCTTGGTCAGGGCAAGTAACTCAGCACTCTGTGCTGAGTGCATACCAGGATCAAGGGGCTCAGAGTACAGAATAGAGGTGTTGTCTGCTACAGCAAAACCAGCAGCAAACCCTCCCTCTGGTCTCTGAAGTCTAGACCCATCTACGTAGAGAGTCATTTCAGCACTTGGAATGGGTTCATCCAAGACAGGATTGAGAGGGGTATAGTAAAGCTCCAGCTCCTGCTCACAATCATGTCCTGGGGGTAGCTCCCAGTCCTCCTCATTAAATGGCAAAAGGGTAGCTGGATTTAAAACATTGCATCTGAGAATGGTGATATTAGATGGTACCAGCAAGGAAATTTCATATTTCGTTAGTCTGGCTGCAGAGAGGTGTCTGGTTGTCAGGCTGTGGAGGACTGCTTGTACAGCATGAGGAACCATAAGAAACAACTGGTTCCCTAGGACAATGTCAGTTGTTTTTTCAACTAACATTGCTGCTGCAGCTACTGATTTTACACATGCAGCTCCTGCTGAAATCACAGGATCCAGTTTGGCACTGAAGTACCCCACTGGCTTCTGTTTCCCTCCATACCTCTGGGTGAGCACACGGAAGCCTGTCCCTCCTGTTCATGACAAAACAGGTAGACGGGCTTGGTGTAGTTTGGAAGCGCCAGTGATGGGGCGCTAAGTATAGCAGCCTTTAACTTGTCCACAGCCTGTTTTTCCTCTGCAGACAGCAGTATGTGTCCAGTCTGGGTGGTGAGAGCGTATAAGGGAGCAGCAAGTTGAGACATGTTAGGTATCCACTGTCTGCAGTACCCGACTAATCCCAAAAAGGCTCTGATCTGTTTGGCATTCTGTGGGTATGGTGCCTTCTGTATCACAGAGACCCTATCCGTAGTGATGTGTTTAGAGCCCTGTGATATGCAGTGGCCTAGAAAAATTACTTTTTCCTGGCAGAACTGTAGCTTACTGGGGGAAACCTTGCATCCCTCAGTGCTAAAGTGGGAAAGCAGTGAAACAGTTGCTCTGGTGCACAGCTCACTTGAGGTGGCTGCCAGCAGGATATCGACATACTGCACAACAGTCACCCCAACGGATGCATGCCACCTGTCTAGGACTTGCTTCATGATTTGACCAAATTCAGATGGTGAAGAGACCATTCCTTGTGTCAACCTTGTCCAATCATACTGCTGTCCCTCAAAAGTGAAGGCAAACAGGTACTGAGAGTCAGGATGCACAGGGAATTCAAAGGAATTTCTCCTAGAATAGTGTGAGGATTTGGAACAAGTGGGGAATCCTCTTGAATGATTTTAGTTACTGCCCGCAAATCATGAACCAGGCGAAACTGTCCTGGTCTCCCAGGCTTAGCCACAGGATACAAGGCGATTTTGTGGGAACCAATTTTGATTTGGTCTCTCACACCATTTAATTGTTTCATGCTGAGGGGATACTGAGGAATCCTGGGCAATTTAACTCCAAGTCTGAGCTTAATGACCACTGGGTCTGTTAGTTTTATCAGACCCACTGGACCACCTTTTATAGCCCAGACATCTGGGGGTACATCCTCCAGTTCAGGCGGAATATCCTGCTTTGGAAGGATGCGAACTGCAATTAGGGGGATCAGACTCTCTAAGGTGTTGTGGTCTTCTGATCCCACTAATGTAGTGACTATCGGTCCATCCTCTGTATATTGGATGTTCGCCTTTAGTTTCATCAGTGCATCTCTTCCCAGCAAATTGCAGGGAACAGTGTCACTGAGAACAAAGGAGAGGGAGGTCTCAACCGGACCTATAGTCACAGGAGTCTCTACAGTTTCCCTCAGCGTGATAGATTTACCTGCTAGTCCTATAGCATCAATTAATCCAGAAATTTTCAAATTTGGGGCTTCTGAAATTTTGAGAACACTGCGGGCTGCTCCAGTGTCTACCAGGCACTCCACAGAATGGTATGGCATGTCAGAGAGGGTCAGGCGAACAAAGGCATCACCTCCTCTGCTCTCAGAGATGACTAGTAGCACTGGAAACCCTGCCTGTCAATTGCTCTCCTGTCTCCCCCGCTTAGGGGCTGTGCAGTCCCTTGCAAAGTGACACAGTTTGTTGCAGTTATAGCATTTAACTTTTCTGGGTCCCACCTTGTTTGCTCCTCTGAACTGCTTCCATTGAGGTTTCCCAGGGGCACTGACTAGCATTACCCTCTGGGCTTTCTTGTCCTGCACTTCCTCAATGTTTCTTTGTATTGAGCTCGCTAGGCTCATTAGTGCTGGGACTGACTTGTCTCTCCAATCCGAATTGGCAGAAACCAATTTGTCATGGATGTCTTTTTTCAGTCCAGACACCAATGTGGCAGTGAGCATTTTCCCCATACCTTGATCTTCAAGGTTACCTCCTGCCTCTTCCACAGTCTGCCTAAATCTTTCAAAGTAATCTTCCACTGGTTCCTTAGCCTTTTATTGGATATTTGTCACTCGGACCAAAGACTGTGGAGGGAAAACCTCAGTAATCTTATTCTTGAGCTGGTTGACATACTCCAATGCCCTACATGAATTATTCTCTACCTCTGATGGATTAAGTGGCAGAGTAAGCTTAGTACAAATAGCAGCAGTATCTATTTGACCAGCCACAACTCTTATTATCTGCAGCAGATCTCCCCATGTGGGGTTGTAGCTGACAGTAATATTGTACAGCTCATTTACAAACCCATATGGATTGCTCCGCGGCTTAGGGACTGATGAAAGAAATCCCTTCATTTCTCCAGGTGTCCATGGGACATGCTGGGTAATGTGCCTGTCTGCCTGACCATTTCTCCCTGGAATAAACTGCTGTCTGACAGGGTAAGCTGAGGCTTGAGGTAATAAAACTTCTTCAGCCATTTTGCTCACCTCCTCAGAGTCTATTTTGGGAGTGATTAGGAGTTCTCCTTCCACTCCACAAAATACTTTTCCTCCCCTTGGGGCACACAGATCTTGCCAGGTGGGGGGGGGGGGGGGGGGGGAGGGGCTTTGAGGCACAAATGATGGGGCAGTGGCTCTGACTTGGGGTTCAACATATAGGGGTGGGTACAAAGAGGGTGGGGGGTTCAATCCTCCAGTGGGGCATGTCGTGGTTGGGCCAACAGGATTTTTTTGTGTGGCCCCTAGGTCTCTCTGGGTCTCTGTATTGTCCACGGCATGCTCCACAAGTGAGATTGCAAGCTGCTCTATCTGTTCTGCCTCTTCCCTTTCTGACTCAGACTAACTCTCCTCTCTCTGCTGGTCTGTTCTCACTGATGCTGTCTTAGTCTCTACAGTAAAAATACCTTGGGCCTTCTGCTGTCTCTGATAGGATTCTACAGTCCATCTACACCATGCTGCTTTCTCATTTGGTTCTACTAATTTTAGCTCGAAATTTTTGTAGAGATTTTCCCAGCGGGATAATTCAAAGGTTCCCCCTTTGGGGATCCCAAAATCCATTCCCTTAGTCAGCTTGCTCCACTTTGGCAAATGCCGGCTGACCCAGGGCCGGACTGGGAACTAAAATCAGCCCTGGAAAAAAATTCTATACCAGCCCAATAATGCGTCGCGCCAGAATAGTGTGCTGATATAGAGGGTGAAAAAATAACTTGAAATTGAAAACTCTTACTCCAACGAAGGAACGCATATAGGGCTTCAAAATAAACAAAAGAGCGCCTTTATTTTAAGTAGACGTACATTTGCATATAATCAATGTTTCAGTACAACTACTTTGGCCTATTAAGGACATTTTAGTAATGGTACTGAAATGCTGAATGTCTGCAGTTGCACAACTAAAAAGATGAAGTGATCTGGTTAATTTTGAAGTTCTATGGGTGCGCTCTTCAATTTGAATATGTTATTGTGCATGAGTATGCAACTAGCAACAAGACAGGGCCAATATGTGCTCATTTCATTTATATATATATATATATATATATATATATATATATATATATATATATATATATATATTAATGACATTTATGTGTGTATTATGCATATATAAATGTATATTACTATATGTGTAAATATTATAGGCATAATTATATGTTACTAATACACACATCAATATACATGCATATATATATATATGTGTGTGTGTGTGTGTGTGTGTGTGTATTACTGTCGGGATCAGATACATTTACGACTATTACCTTTACCTCGTTTAATGTATCTTGTCTCCAATTGTCTCCTTTTTTTCCTCTTACAGCGAACTTTTACTTCATCCCAGTCCCTGGGTGTTTCTTTTTACCGTTCTCCAGCCTCTGTATTTCTCTTTCCCCCAGCTCCTTTTGTGTTGTTCTTAGCCCCAGCCACTTTGTCTCTTTCTCCCCTTCCAAATCTCATCTGTGTGTCTCTTTCTAACTCCAGACTCTGTGTGCCTCTTTCTCTTCTCCCAGCCACTCTCTGTCTCTTTTTCCCCAGCCCAGCGTTGCCTCCCACAAATCTTGTGTCACTTTGTTCCCTTTCCCTACTGTATGTCTCTTTGTCCCCCCAAAAAACATTCTGTGTGTCTCTCTTCCCCATCTCCTCCCTGTGTCTCTCTCTTACCCCTCTGTCTCTTTGTACCCCCATCCCCCGTGTCTCTCTATTACCCCATCTGTCTATGTGTCCCCCCTTCTCCTGTGTCTCTCTATTACCCCTCTCTTTGTCCCCCCTTCCCTGGTGTCTCTCTATTACCCCTCTCTTTGTCCCCCCCCATCCCCTGTCTCTATATTACCCAATCTGTCTATGTGTCCCCCCTTGCCCTATGTCTCTCTATTACCCCTCTGCCTCTTTGTCCCCCCCAACTGATGTCTTTCTATTACCCCTCAGTCTCTGTGTCCCCCCCTTCCCCTGTGTTTCTATTACCCCTCTATTTGTCTCCCCCCTTCCCCTCTATTTGTCTCCCCCTTCCCCTCTATTTGTTTCCCCCTTCCCCTCTATTTGTCTCCCCCTTCCCCTCTATTTGTCTCCCCCTTCCCCTCTATTTGTCTCCCCCTTCCCCTCTATTTGTCCCCCCTCCCCCTCTATTTGTCCCCCCTCCCCTCTATTTGTCTCCCCCTCCCCCTCTATTTGTCTTCCCCCTTCCCCTCTATTTGCCCCCCTTTCCCCTCTATTTGCCTCCCCCCTTTCCCCTCTATTTGTCTCCCCCCTTCCCCTCTATTTGACCCTCCTTCCCCTCTATTTGTCTCCCCCTTCCCCTCTATTTGTCTCCCCCTTCCCCTCTATTTGCCCCCCTCCCCCTCTATTTGTCCCCCTCCCCCTCTATTTGTCTCCCCCCTCCCCCTCTATTTGTCTTTCCCCTTCCCCTCTATTTGCCCCCCTTTCCCCTCTATTTGCCTCCCCCTTTCCCCTCTATTTGTCTCCCCCCTTCCCCTATATTTGTCTCCCCCCTTCCCCTCTATTTGACCCTCCTTCCCCTCTATTTGTCTCCCCCTTCCCCTCTATTTGTCTCCCCCTCCTTCCCCTCTATTTGTCCCCCTCCTTCCCCTCTATTTGTCCCCCTCCTTCCCCTCTATTTTTCCCCCTCCTTCCCCTCTATTTGCCCCCCTCCTCCCCCTCTATTTGCCCCCCTCCTTCCCCTCTATTTGTCTCCCTCCCTTCCCCTTCTGTGTGCCTGCTGACCTTGTTACAGGAGGACTGAGGGAGGGGGCGGAGCTAACTACCAAGCTCCCTCGCGGTTCCCATAATTCCCAGCATGGACACATCATAGAGTAGTGATTACTCTATGATGTGGCTGAGCTGGGAATTATGGGAACCGCGAGGGAGCTTGGTAGTTAGCTCCGCCCCCTCCCTCAGTCCTCCTGTGCTGACAGCTATGCTGCTGTCAGTATCAGTGAGTGTGCTGCTGGATCGCTAAGGCGGCCGCCCGGCACACTCACTGATACTGACAGCAGCATAGCTGTCAGCAGAGGAGATGGGGCCGCCAGACCGGCCACCCGGCGGCACCGACATGCGGCCGGCGGCCGCGATTTTATTAAAATATAGGGAGCAGGGCTCCCTCTCCATCTCCAGCCCCCCAGGTGCCGCGGCCCACTGGGAAATTTCCCGGTATCCCGGTGGGCCAGTCCGGCCCTGGTCCTGTTTGTGCTGAGCAGCAATTATGCAAATAGGAACCAGGTAACTGCCTTTGGGGTCAAAGGCCGATCACAGCCTATCAGATCCAGAGGAGGGGTATTTAGGCTCAGTTATCATCCTGCTCAGTGCCCTGTCGTGGTTTCTCTAGTGGTTGTCCGAGAGCGCGTTATTGATTCTGGTTATTCTGGTATTTTGACTTTGGCATTGTTTTTGACTTACCTGTTTTCTGGCATCCCTGACCCCTGGCTTTTCCTTATTGTTGTGTCTCTTTCTGTGTCCCTTGACCTCGGCTATTCCTCGACTATTCTTTGGTACATTAGTCCGGCCATTCTAAGGTCCGGTATATGTTACCTATTAGTCCTCTGTGTTACATAATTCTATGTGCTGGATCATACTATAATCCTGACATTATGACAGGGCCATAGATCCTGTAGAAGTGTGTAAACACATAGCTGCTTGCGAAAGGAAACTAGAGGAGAATGATCACCGCATGGATCAATGTGCCCAGGCCTTCAGTACGCTTCTTACCCGTACAGCGCATCTGCAACCTGCGGCTGCTCCTATTGTCTCACCTGCCTTATGTACCTCCGCCTATAGTATACAAGGCACCAACTATCTCTCTATCTCCTCCTCTGCATTTTGATGGTAATTTCCAAGAATGCCGGGGATTCCTTAACCAAATAGATTATCATTTTGAGGCCTCACCGGGATCTTTTCCCACAGACAGAGCTAAAATTGGTCACCTGATGAATCAATTAAAAGGTAAAGCTTTAGCTTGGGTCAATCCATTATGGGAGAGTAATAGAAGTGTGGCACACAATTACCAGGAGTTTATTACGGAATTCAAACTTACATTTGAACCTTTAGGCAGAGAGGAGGACGCCTGTACTGCCCTGATGCATATCAGACAAGGTAACCGGTCTATCTCGGAATATGCCATAGAATTTCGTACCCTAGCTTGCGAGGTAGACTGGACTAACAGTGGGTTAATCTCTGCATTTAAAAAGGGACTATCTGAAACTATGCTTGATGAGATTGCCGCTAAAGACTTACCCAAAAAGCTTGATTGATAATAGATTGAGATCCAGAGAAGCTACTAGAAACAAGACCAGACACATGAATATGTCTTTAGCACCCCACTTCTCCAAACCTATTGTCCCTGAATTTCCTGTACAGTCCGAACCCGAACCTATGCCTTTGGGGGTCACTAGACTGTCGGAAGCAGAAAGACAATATAGGAGAAAAGAAGGCCTATGTCTATACTGCGGTAGAAAGGACATATGAGAAACAATTGTCCCATACATCCGGAAAACTACCGCACCTAAGCACCTTAAGGGGACAGGTCTTAGGTGTAATGGAAACATCTTCTGGAAAGGGTAAAAATAGGTTTCTCCTTGATATTTCTCTTGCCTTTGAAAAGAAGAACTTTTCATGCAAAGCCCTGATGGATTCAGGTGCCGCTGGAAACTTCATTGATGTTCAATTTGTTAAAGGTAATACTATACCTATCAAGGTGAGACTATCACCCCTAGCTGTTGAAGCTATTGATGGGAGACCACTCTCACAACCATTGATAACGATGAAACCTTACCCATTAATATTTCCATTGGTGCCCTACATAAGGAAGAGATTACAAGTCAGGTTATTGCATTCCCTTCCTGTCCGATCATATTAGGCTTTCCATGGCTTAACAAGCATAACCTTCATATTGACTAGGCTAATGGGGAAATATTAGAATGGGGTAAGGGTTGTTATGAAAGGTGTATATTGAATGTCGCCAAAAGAGTGGGCACTATT
Source organism: Pelobates fuscus (assembly GCF_036172605.1). Taxonomy (NCBI): domain Eukaryota; kingdom Metazoa; phylum Chordata; class Amphibia; order Anura; family Pelobatidae; genus Pelobates; species Pelobates fuscus. The sequence goes on along the minus strand of NC_086317.1, from coordinate 204,060,980 downwards.
GAATTACCCACTAGTACACCTCAAAACCCGGAAATCCCTATACAGTACCAAGACATTAAAGAAGTATTCAGCAAAACTCAGTCTAATACTCTACCTCCTCACAGACCATAGGACTGTTCCATTAATTTACTACCCGGCGCTATGCCACCTAAGGCAGCAGTCTATGCTCTGTCACCTCAGGAGAGTAGAGTAATGGAGGAATATATTAAAGGAAAACTCCAGTGCCAGGAAAACAATCCGTTTTCCTGGGACTGCAGGTTCCCTCTCCCTCCCACCCCCCAATCCCCAGTTGCTGAAGGGGTGAAAACCCCTTCAGTCACTTACCTGAGGCAGCGATGATGGAGGCTGTGTCTAGTAGACAGCCACTAAAGGTGGAGTTAACCCTGCAAGGTAATTATTGCAGTTTATAAAAAACAGCAATAATTACACTTGCAGGGTTAAGAGTAGTGGGAGTTGGCACCCAGACCACTCCAATGGGCAGAAGTGGTCTGGGTGCCTGGAGTGTCCCTTTAAGGATTCATTGAAAAAAGGCCACATACGAAAATCATCCTCGCCTGCTGGGGCAGGATTCTTTTTTGTATCTCAAAAGGACGGTGAATTGTGCTTATGTATCGATTACAGGGCATTGAACAAAATCACCATTATGAACACCTACCCCATTCCTCTTATTGCTGAATTATTTGATAGACTCCAAAGCGCTAAAGTATTTACTAAGCTTGACCTTAGAAGTGCTTACAATTTAGTGAGAATATCACGAGTGGAAGACTGCATTTAATACCAGAAGTGGACACTATGAATATCTAGTGATGCCATTCGGGTTGTGCAATGCTCCAGCGGTTTTCCAAGATTTCATAAATGATGTACTCAGGGATTACATTTACTCGTTTGTCTTGGTCTATCTGGATGATATCCTTATTTATTCTCCTGACATTCAGACTCACCACGATCACGTTAGACAAGTTCTGCAGATCTTGTTAAAAAATCAACTTTATTGTAAATTAGAAAAAAATCATCTTTGACCAATCTGAAGTATAGTTTTTAGGATATAATATCTCTGCCTCTGGGTTTCAGATGGATCCTAAAAGGCTGGAATCGGTTCTACAGTGGCCTTTACCCACTGGGTTGAAAGCCATTCAAAGGTTCATTGGTTTTGCCAATTATTACAGAAAGTTTATAAAGGGATTGTCATGACTACTAGTGTGGTCCAGCACGCAGAAACTATGTAAACATATACATAGGCAAGAAAAGGAAAATAAAAGGACAGAGCATAAACCGGACCTTAGAATGGCCGGACTAATACACTAGAGACAGAGAATGGTCAAACGGAAAGCCGAGGTCAAGGAAGCCAGAAAATACACAATACCGTTAACACAAGCCAAATCAGGGAAACCAGAATTCTGAATAACCAGGGAAAAGCCAAGATCAGGATACCAGGAAATCAGATTCACAAAGATAAAGCACTCTCAGGAAACCAGGAACAGGAAACAACGACAGGGCAAGGTACTGAGGTGAGTTAGGGATTTAAATATCCCTCTCTAAGGTCTGATTGGTCAAAGGGCGACCTCTGACCCCAAAACGTGCGTGCGCGTTGACGTTGTGCCGTCACGCGCACGTCAGTATAAACTTCGGGGGCGGAGCTATGTTTAGGCACGACCATGTTAGGCACGACCATTTTGGATTCGGGCGCGACGGCCGGAGGATGTGGGGAAGCGGTTGTCGGCTCGCCGATGAGCAGGTAAGCTTGTGCTATCGGCGAGGCTGTGCCGGTCGGGCACGGCCATGCCACGCGGCAGGCCGGCAACCGCGACAGGGATTTTCTACAGTAATAGCCCCAATATCACCAATATGACACGCAAGAGGGTTAGCAGTACGATATGGTCTAAGCAGGCCATAGAAGCCTTTGAAACTCTCAAACAGCGGTTTGCCTCCACTGACATATTGATACATCCTGACACCAGTAAACCATTCATACTGGAGGTTGATTCATCAGAGACAGGGGTAGGGGCAGTTCTCTCCCAGAGGGAGAGCCAAGATACTCCATTGCATCCTTGTGGTTACTTCTCTAGAAAGTTGTCTCATGCCGAGCACAATTATGATATTGGCAATAGGGAATTGTTGGCCATTATTCTAGCTCTTAAGGAGTGGCAACATCTTTTAGAGGGTTCCAAGGACCCCCTTTTGATCATTACTGATCACAAAATCCTGGCTTACATAGGAGATGCTAAACGATTGTCTTATAGACAAGCTAGGTGGTCTCTGTTTCTTTCTCGCTTTAATTTTCTTATGACTTATAGACCTGATTCTAAGAATGTCAAGGCCGACGCCTTATCCAGACAGTTTGATACTGAGTCTATACAAGAGCAAGAAAAGTCCCGTATCATTGCTTCCACTATCCTTTCATTGTCCTCTCCGCTGCTTGGCTCCATCATGGAGGCTCAGTCTCAGGCACCCTGTGGTAAACCTCAGGACAGATTGTTCGTTCCATTAAGGGGAAAGGGTTAATATCATGAAGGTATTTCACGACAACGTATCTGCCGGCCACCCGGGTATTAATAAGCCCACTTCTGCTATCATGAGATCATTTTGGTGGGATTCCCTCAGGATGTTAAGGAGTATGTGCAGGCCTGTTCTGTTTGTGCGGTTTCTAAAGTTCCTCATAAACTCCCTTGTGGCTTGTTGCAACCTCTTCACATTCCTGAGGTTCTGTGGTCCCACTTGCCCATGGACTTCATTGTTGAACTTCCTAATTCTAAAGGTTATACCACGATTCTCATGGTTGTGGACCGTTTTTCTAAAATGGCTCATTTTATCCCACTCAAGAAATTGCCATCATCTCAAGACCTGGTACTAATCTTTATATGAGAAATTGTCTGTCTGCATGGCATTCCTCACAATATAGTATCAGATAGAGGTTCTCAGTTTGCGTCCCGGTTTTGGAGGGCTTTCAATAAACAATTAGGGATTGAATTGTCTTTTTCATCCTCTTACCACCCCAAGACCAATGGTACAGCTGAGAGGGCTAACCAGTCCTTGGAATTATATTTGCGTTGTTTCATTAATAGCACTCAAGACAATTGGTCCGAATTACTACCATGGGCCGAGTTTGCTAGGAACAATGCTGACCATGACTCCTCTGGACATAGTCCATTTTTTGTTAATAATGGCCGACATCCTACTGTCCTCCCGGCAGTTTTTACTGACACGGCTATTCCTGCTTTGGATGACCGTCTTGCTTCTATTCGTGATACCTGGGTCAAAGTTCACTCCGCACTGGGGACTGCTGCTGACCGTTTCAAACATTATGCTGATAAACGGCGAGGTGCCAACCCTGTTTACCAAGTGGGTGAGAGGGTTTGGTTATCATCATGCAACATCAGGCTTAAAGTCCCTAGCATGAAATTTGCTCCCAGGTTCATTGGGCCTTTTCGTGTCCTTAGAATACTCTCTGGCTTCATACTCTCTGGCCCTTCCGGCCTCATTGAAAATTCCTAACACCTTTCATGTCAGAATGGAATGCGAGCATTACATTTGCTGAATCTGCATCAAAGAACAATAATGCCTTTTTTTTTTCCTTTTTCTTTTTTTTAAGGAACAGTTAGGCCTTTCTATATGAAAGTCAGTGAGCTAAAATTATTTGTCTAGACAATAATAAGTAAACTGTAGCGCAGCTGAGAAAAAATTATTGGATAATAAGAGCATAGGTGGAGCTTATAGAGTAAGGAAAGCCCCCAGAAATGGAGGAGGTAAACTACATAGAAAGGATCACACATGCTGATCTTACATATTGAATGTAATAGCTCTAGGGTCACTAGGTACTGGTCACAGTAGAAGAGAGTAGAATGAAAAACAGTAATTTCTATATAGATAACAGGTTGGCAGTAATGAATAAGCAGAATGCCAGCCAGAAAGGAAGATGGATCTATCCAATGCCACATATATGCCTCGTGATATGGCTTGTTTCAATATCAGCCTTAATGCCGTCTCTCCAGCCACACAGTACATGGGGAAATGAGGAAGGTCGGGGTTGAGCCCTCCCCTAACCTCTACTGAATGGTTTGGACAAATGGACGTATCCACTGAGCCAAAGGGCTGGCTAGAGGTTGGCACGTTGGTAAGGTAAGGCCAAGTTGGAGGCTTGTTGGTGGTTAGGACAAGGGGGGAGGGCAGGCGCCCAGGCTTATTCATGATTGGTGCAGGGATGGTTTGGCAAGGACAAGTCTGCGGTTAAATTGTATATCATGTTGATATGTTCATTAATTTGTTAATTATTGGTTAATGATAATTGTTAAATTATAAATAAAGCTGTGGCCTGTTTATACCACAAATATGTATCAGGTTTTATTTGAGGAGGGTGGATGGATAGGATTGTTTAACATCTAAAATCACATGGATTTCAAGATCAGAGATAACATGGGTTTACTTCAGGGAGAAAATGCCAAACTAATTTAATTTTGAATGGGTAACTAAAATAATAGATCAGGGTGGTGCAGTAGACATGGCTTACCTAGATTTCAGTAAGGCTTTTGACACTGTTACACATAGAAGGCTCATCAATAAACTGCAATATTTAAGTTTGGATTCTAATATTGTTGAATGGGTTAGGCAGTGGCTAAATGACAGGCAGCAGAGGGTTATAGTCAACGGAGTATATTCGAAGCAAGGTCTAGTTACCAGTGGGGTACCTCAGGGATCTGTACTTGGACCCGTTCTCTTAATATTTATATTAGTGATATTGCAAAAGGTCAGGTATTGGTAAGGTATGTCTTTTTGCTTATGATAAAAAAATTTGCAACAGGGTAATGAGGGATAAGTCAAGTGGCAAATGATTTAGAATTTTTTTTAAAATGGTTAGAGCTGTGGCAACTGACATTTAATGTGGATAAGTGCAAGATAATGCACCTTGGACGTAAAAACCCAAGGGCAGAGTATAGGATATCTGATACCTTACTAACTTCAACATCTGAGGAAAGGGATTTACTAGTAATTATATCATATGACTTAAAGGTAGGAAGACAATGTAATAGAGCAGCTGGAAATGCTAGCAGAATGCTTGGTTGTATAGGGAGAGGTATTAGCAGTAGAAAGAGAGAAGTGCTCATGCCATTGTACAGAAAACTGGAGTATTGTACGCAGTACTGGAGACCGTATCTTAAGAAGGATAGTGATACTTTAGAGAGAGTTCAGAGAAGGGCTACTAAACTGGTTCATGGATTACAGGATAAAACTTACCAGGAAAGGTTAAAGGATCTTAACATGTATAGCTTGGAGGAAAGACGAGAAAGGGGGGATATGATAGAAACATTTAAATACATAAAGGGAATCAACACAGTAAAGGAGGAGACTATATTTAAAAGAAAAAATACCACAACAAAAGGACATAGTCTTAAATTAGAGGGGCAAAGGTTTAAAAATAATATCAGGAAGTATTACTTTACTGAGAGGGTAGTGGATGCATGGAATAGCCTTCCAGCTGAAGTGGTAGAGGTTTACACAGTAAAGGAGTTTAAGCATGCATGGGATGCATAAGGCTACCCTAGCTATAAGATAAGGCCAGGGACTACTGAAAAGTATTTAGAAAATTGTGCAGACTAGATGGGCCGAATGGTTCTTATCTGCCATCACATTCTATGTTTCTATGGCAAAGAGGGTTGGTCGCACTACACGGTACCCACTACCTGCACACAAGCTAAGCTGCATGTTCAGGCTTCGAAATTCCTTGGTACAGCAAAGCGTAAAGGACACTTACAAGTGCCCACTCGATAGAGCATCGATCCACCATCAACTCCAGGCAGAATTTTCTTTGATTTTAGTATTAAATGTGTAGGTTAACTCCTTAAGACCACAGGGCGTTCTATGCCGTCCTTAAAGGGACACTGTAGTCACTATAACCATTTCATCTCTTTGAATTGGTTATAGTGCCTGGAGTGCCCTGGCACTGTCCCTCCATTCAGTGTTGCACTATATTTGTGCAGTATGCCAAAAAATAAGAGTCCCTGGCCACCCACAGTCCAGCCCCTTCTGTATGTGTAGCTAAGGCAGAGATTACACACTTCCTGGTTGTCATACCCATTCATACCATCAGTTGGAGCTCTGACAGGCTAAATGCAATCAGCTGACACTCTCAGCCAATCACAGCTGCCCACTGCTGCTCAGGCTAATACTTCCTTATTAGCCAAAGCAGCACAGAGGGGATGGACTGCCAGGGACTCTTGTTTAGCATTAAAACATTAATAAATGTTTAATGCTTTAAGAAATGATGGTACCAGGGTACTCCAGACACTATAACCAGTTTAATAAGATGAAGCAGATACAGTGCCTACGGTGTCCCTTTAAGGAAGCAGCTCTAAACGCCGCAGGGCGGCATAGAACATCCATGCCATCCTATGTAGGAGGGAGTCCCCCTCCTTCCTCTTTGTGATCAAGTGGCTACTAAAAAAGACTGAACATACCCCATTTGCAATACCTTGGATTGTCTACTTTTGCAAATGGTATGCCATCATGGGGGTAATTCTTATTCCTGGGCTACCATACGGTCTCAAAGGCAACGTAACCAATCTGGCGAATTTCAATGTGAAAAAACTGAAAAATGTAATATACATGACTCTGTAACTTCCCAAAACACCATAAAACCTGTACATAGGAGGTACTGTTTTACACGTGAGACTTTGCTGAATACAAATATGTGTATTTTATTGCAATAAAAGCAAACAGTATTATGACATTCACAGATAGAATGTCATGTAGAACTATTTTTATTTTAAATTCTTATTTTTCCCCATTTTTTTTATAGTTTATTAAGATTAATTTATGTTTCATACCTAAATATTTGATGTTAAATGAAAGCCCTGTTTCCCCTGAATAAAATTATATATAATACGTGTGGGTGCACATAATATGAAAGAGGCGATTTACGCCTGAACAGACATATAGCGCCAAATTCCAATTTTTGTTTACGTTTTGTTTTGATCACAACGTGTACATTTGGCTCAGTCCTTAAGGGGTTAAACTCAAGTGTGCAGGAGCGGTTTACAAACAAGCCTGGCCAACTCTGCAGTAAGTGCCCAGACCCCTTCTAGAGTTCTTTTATTATTGTTGTTTATTGGATTACTCTGACCAATACTTGCTCTTTGACTTATTGCCAATATCTAGATTCACCTTGTTTGCTCCCTGTCCTGACCTATCCAATATTCTAATATATATATGCATTTATATTACTTTGCATACACTACTTTGTAGAATCTCTGAATCGAAATGCAAATATTTATAATTGTAAAATTAACACCATACAACTGCAGTCTATATCATCAAACAAACATAAATAGTGAATAAATAAATTGAGTCCAGGTTGTCCATCTATTTTTAATACATTATGTATGTGTATATAGATGCAATAAATAATATATGCTAATGAATAAATAAATAAATAAAAATGCATAAGTAAGAAAAGCTTTAGGACTGGATCCTCGAGAGAAGTTGAACTCCAGATATTGAATAGCAATTTCCCCACGGAAATCTACAGGAAAATTGTTATTCAACAAGTAGAGGCTAACATATCTCTGCTAATAAAAATTCACCCTGGCATTTTTTTTATCTTTTTTCCATTATAGATGAATCAGAGAGGTTGAAAGTAGATATTAAACTTGGACATGGACAAAATCTTCTGTGATTTTTTTCATTTGGATGAAAAAATAATTTTGTTGGATTTTCATTAGTTTTTTGCCGAATTTTCAGCCATCTTTTTTTCTGTATTTCAGTGCATGTGTAACAGTATATATGGCAGAGAGATGATATTGTCATCTGTGTTCTCACGTCTCATGCATATATTCTGATTGCATTGACATTTTTATTCTAGTGCATGTCTACTTCCCAGGACCATTATTGGTGTTGTCAGTCAGTCAGTTGTCAATGCCCCTTTTTATTTAATTCTTTATTTTTGTAGTGCATATGGTGTTAACAGGCATGTATGCGGTACCCCGACGGCATTCCGCATGCTGGTTTCCAAACAATAGATAAAATGGGGAATGATTAGATAATGCACATTTTTAAAAGTAAGTGCAAGATAAGCATGGTTACGTTAACAAACTTGATACGAATAAGACTAATTTAGCTACGTCACATATACTGCAGTTGTCTAACGGTACATGTTGTGCAGAAACAGGCTAGTTTTAACTAACGAGATATACATTCAATGTTATATTTTGTATAACCAGCTGGTTTGGGTATGTCTATCTAGTTAAGCTTCTAGCAGCCTGGACCCGAGCTGGCATGCTAGGTTTACCCCACGAGGAACACGGTTAGTGTTGTGTTTTGCGTGACCAGCTAGACAAGAATACAGTTATGATAAGTTGAGCGAGTGGACTAGGAGTGGGACCCCCCCAAGATCCCCTGTGTGAGCTAACATAAGAACATGAAACAAAAAAGAGAGAGTAAAACATAATAAAGAGAGGGTGGGTGTCAGCAGTCATTATGCCGACACCCACTATGCAGATTCCAATTGAGACATACATAGGACCGGTGGCATTAGGTACCCTGCCTGACAGTGTGTCCCAATCACTATAGGGTCAGCCGATGCCTTGCTGGGGCTGAATTCTTTCTCCCAGTACTGTTTGTCGTAGTTCTTGCCGTCTCATCGGTATGTGGCCACTTTGAACCGCTGTCTTAATTCTCCGTGGACCGGATATGTTGAGGTGAGAAGTTCTCGAGTGGGTATGCGTTCCATTCGGCTGGTGGTGTGCAAACCCATATATGTGTCTCTGCGGTCGGTGTGTTCGCAGTTTATTGCGTAGCGGGTATGGGTGATCCGCCACTGCTGTTAATGAAGGACCTGTGGTGTGCCGCTTTCTCATTTTTGCTCTGTTGGTTGCGCCGGTCCAGGGTCTATGCTGGAGCTCCATTTGTAGGCGAGGCGGTTTAAGGCACCTTGCTGCGGGTGACACTTTAGCTTTACTTGCTTTGTGTAGGCTGCGTCTGTTCGTATTGTTGTGCCAGGCCCCATCCGTCAAAGTGGGTCTTTTTATGTGTCTGTTCGGCCTCAGGTAGGAGTGCCTTGGGTTTGCTGCACCCGGCTCTGGGTCTTCCCGTGGTGTGCACTGTGGTGTATTTCCTTGTGGGGGTTCTTGCTCTGTGGGCCAAGTGAGGGCCTCTATCTTTTCCCAGAAGAAGTTAAATATGAGGTCGAGTCGGAGCTCTGTGAACTCCCATGCTGTGGCCAGGGATGCAGTGTGAGTGCTATCCGCCATTTTGTAGTCTACCATGCTTCCCTCTGGGCACGGTAAGCTAATTGCTTTTATTGTGGGGATCGTGTGGGGGTGGCCCAGGATAACCCCCACCGGACCAGAGGGGGGGAAACGTGGATCGTGGGGCGAGGTGTCATCTGTGCCTAGCGGCAGGAGAACGGCTGTCTCTCCCGCTCCCGCCATGCTGGTAGGCCCCTCCCGGGTGATTGGTATGCACTGGAGCAGTTTTCACTTGGTGGGCATCGATGTGTGCACCACAGTTCCCCCTTTAACCAGGAGGCCTATTGGCACTGATTCATCGCCTGTTAGAGTTTTTTTCTTCGCTTTTAGCGCCCCGATGTGCCGGAGCCATCGAGGTGAGCGTCCTCTCGGCTCAGCGGTCAGGCCACGCCCCCCCTCTCCGTCAATGCCCCACCCTACATCCCAATTTTTAACCTAACCCATGGCCTCAATATAACAGTTTTCAAATGACTTCATATTTTTGGATAAACTTTTAAAATATTATATTAAAAATATTAAATTTTAAAAATATATCAAAATATTAAAAAAAATATTTTTCATAATACTAAAATGATTTTAATCTAAAAATATTAAATATTTGAAAAGCATATCCAACAATATTTAAAGGACCACTTCAGCTTAATGAAGTGGTCTGGGTGCCAGGTCCACTTAGGATTAACCCTTTCTGCTGTAAACATAGCAGTTTCAGAGAAACTGCTATGTTTACTTTAGGGTTAATCCAGCCTCTAGTGGCTGTCTCATTGACAGCCGCTGGAGGCGTTCCGCGCTTCTCACTGTGAGAATCACAGTGAGAAGACGCCAACGTCCATAGGAAAGCATTGAGTATGCTTTCCTATGAGACTGGCTGAATGCGTGCGTGGCTCTTGCCGCGCATGCGCATTCAGCCGAGGACGGGGAAAGGAGGAGGAGAGTCTCCAGCACCGAGGGAGCCCGGCGCTGGAGAAAGGTAAGTGTTTAACCCCATCAAGCCCAGCGGGAGTGAGACCCTGAGGGTGGGGGCACCCTCAGGGCACTATAGTGCCAGGAAAACAAGTATGTTTTCCTAGCACTATAGTTGTCCTTTAATCTTGGGCTGTGTTGGGATGCACGAAATAGGAATCTGAACAACTGCCATGCTGTATAGAGACTAGAAAGAAAACTGTAATATATTCAAATAATTCAAAGGAACATTCCAAGCACTATAACCACTACAGCATGTGTTTATGGTGCCAAAAGTGATCTGGAGTGTCCCCAATTTTAAGTAATCAATCCATTTAGTAACAGTTTGAATTCTTACCTGGGGTCACTTGGCACCACTCATTCATTATATCTCAGTGAGAGCCGTAAAGTCTCTGTCTGAATTAAGTCCAGGGGTGCAGGGCTTAGCTCATTGGCTGAGAGTGATGAGTAATCTACCACCTGCAGGTAGATAGGAGCAGGCCTCATGTAATAATTCAAACTGGTCTAAAATGGTTTGACTACGTATAATGGGGGTGAGGGAGGAACAACACTTTCACTATAATTACTGCAGTGTGTTCTGGTGGTTATGGTGTATTGAGTGCTCCATTAGTCTGTGGGTATATTAAAAAATAACGTACCCCAGTACTGAGTAACCAACTTGGATGAGGTCAGAAAGGATCCATAGGAGATTCATCAACCAGTAGGAACTTTGAGGTACAAGTTTCTCCTCCTCTGCTGACTTTTAACAAGTACTATACAAAGGAAGATAAACCTGGTGCAATCTGATAAAAGCAGCTTCAATTGACAAAATGGCATTAAAGACACTATTATGGGAACCTTTTTTAAGGAATACCAAAAGCCCCATTTAAAGACTCTCTTTTTAACGATTTGTAAGGTAGTTGTCTCAAGATCTGCCAGTTAGAAAATTTAGATTTTACTGAGCAAGCATTTAATATACAATTGGCACTGGTTACACATGATAGCACAAAAACATAGTAAATATAATATACACAATGCACAAAAGAGGGAGGCATGTAGTACAAAATCGATTATCCCTCGAAGTCCAACACTTCTAAACAAACACAAGGTTCATTCAAATTTATAAGCTAAACATCACCAATCGTTGCTATAATTATGCATAACATTTTAACAGAGCTCCAGTAGATAGGTTCACCATGTTAGCATCCACAGGTTAGGGTGTTAAAAATATGTTTAAAGGCATCCCAACTCTCCTACTTTTGGTGGGACAGTCCTTTTGGCAGAACCCTAATACTCTGGGTGAGTATCTCCACCAAAGAGCGTTCCTGGTCCCACAACATTTAATAAATTTTAGCATATCCACTCAATCATCAGTCAAGACTTGATGAAGAGTGAAAACAAGGATTCTTTATTAGGGATTAACACACACATGTATACAGTATATAGACACCCAGCATGGGGTAAACAACAAGAACAATAGCCCAGGCGTCTCTGTGTCTGGGATGTGATCTGATTAAACACCACTAAGTTAATTAACTCACAGACACTTGGCGTAAAACCCCTCAAAAACACCAGGAACATTAGGAACCAACACACATCTGGTATTTCCAGACAGCTTGTCCCCAATGGTCCAATCTGGCAAAACAGTGCCCTGATCAGATGTTTCGTAGCTGAACCTCCACCTGATATCAAGTTTTGATTGGCTGCGGTCCGAGAAGCAGTTCCATGCGGCCAGCCTGAGGTTGCACTGAATTCCCAGAACACTTATCTGGCAGTTTAAGATGATCGTTTAGTTCATTTTCATTGCCCTTATGCTATGGGTGTCTGGGAGAGGGGTCAAGGTGTCATGACCCCTCTTATAGAAGATTTTATTAGTATTCCTTCACAGGTCTGATTTTGGGTTCCTCTATCATTGTCCCTATATAGATCCCTGGTGTCCCTTATTGGGCACAAGGATCACACAGAGAGTGCTTCAGCAGTGCACTCTGCATGGTCCAGTAGTGTGGGGGCTTGTCAGGAGGCTTTCTCTCAGTCTGCATGCTTGATGCCAGGGTGACATGCCTTTTCATTGTGCAGGCCCATCAGATGCTCCCTCCCATTCACCCATCCCAATTCAATACTCCCCAAAGTTGGGAGGTATGTGTTTATGTCCCTTAAAAGGAAACTATGATGCCAGGAAAACAAAGTTGTTGTTGTCAGCCAGCAGGGACCTAATATGCATGTCCAACAATTGCCGTACTCGCATAGGAAAGCATTGCACAATGCTTTCCTTTGGGGTTTTGTGCAACGCTGGATGTCCGCATGCATAGCGTGAGGACGTCCAGCGTCAATTAGGCAACCTCAAAGTCCCTCTAGTTAAACAGCCACCAGAGGCGGAGTTAACCCTGTAAGGTACTTATTGCAGTTTATTAAGTTAGTGAATTTAGTTGCAGGGTTAAGGGACCAGGGGCACTGCACCAAGACCACCTCAATGAGCTGCCTATAATGTCCCTTTAAGATGATCTACCTTTGTATTCTGCTGTTTAGTATGTTGTGGCTCTATAAATAACAATACTAACAGACAGTTACCTATTGGCCTGGGGTGCCTGCTTGCAAGTAGATATGTTATACTTAAAATGAAGCTGTCATAATGAAATGTAAATATAACAAAGCAATCACTTAATTTCTCTTTCATTTCTAGAGCCCCTGCACATTACGTACCACTATGGGTGAAAGCCTGCATAGGTATTTTAGTCCCCAAATCCAGTGGACATCAATAGGAGACATCACTTATAAAACCAGGGGATGATAGCATTAGTCATTAAAGGCCACTGAAAGATGATCAAATGAAACAGATTTGTTTGATGATTCAGGGAATTGGCTGTCACTGCTCAATCTCATGTCAGTTAATTAAAAACTGCTGCCGGGAAATTAAATTCTGTTTTATACTACTGAAACAGGGGCAGTCTGAGCTGATAATGGAGGATAGGGTTTGGGGGGAAATTCCCTTAGGCTAACCTTAAAGGGCCAACAGAAACAACTCCATCAAACCTCCCTTGAGTGCGCACCAAATTTGAGCTTTAGACTATGCAGACTATTTAATGGAATTAGAGAGCATCCTTTGTAAACTCAGCCAAGCCCATAGTGGCTCAGTTTGTTGTTAATATGCTGTTAGATAGAGGGAAAAGGCTGTCTGATGGTAAATTTAGGAAAAAAAAAAAGTATCCATTGATGAATTTCCTGAACACTTAAAAATTAAACAGAAGGTGCTGGCACCAGTTAGGCTCAGGGATAGTGTCCCCTTCATGCAAAAATAGAGGAAACTTTTCTCATGGACAAGTTAACTTCAATTGGCCATGAAACTTCCTCCTCCTTGCATAAGGTTTGGGACCCATGGCTCAGCTATAAAGGTACCGGACAGAGGCTAATTACAGGTGTTAAGTGGGCTAACCTATAATGGCCATTGGAGTGAAACTAAAAACCTCCATAAAATGCGGAGTATAAAATGTTAGTGAGTTTTACCTATATGTAGTTCACTGTCATTGGATGTAATCAGACCACAAAAAAGCTGAAATATAGTCAAAAAAGGTAAAATTGTCAGCTGTCTAATTACATAAATGTAAAAGTCTTACAATGCCTTCAGGAGTAAACATCCTTAGTTGGATATAATCAACACGATGGTGGCTTTTGATATTCTAAATCTAAATTCTAAATGTGTGCAAAAATATCCTCCCTGTAAGTTCCTAGGTCTCCTAGAACAGGGGTGCCCAAAAGGTAGATCCAGAGATGTTGTAGAACCAGGGCTGGCGCTACCTGTAAGGCGACCGCCGGCGGCCGGGTACAGGAAACAGAGGATCCTGTCCTCCGGCGGCTGGGTACAGGAAACAGAGGATCCTGTCCTGCGTTCCGCGACGCCCGGCCACGCTACATTGGCAGGAGGAACAAAAGAGGAGGGTAAGGACCACTGGAGGGGGGAAGGATAAGGGCCACTGGGGGAGGAGGGGGATAAGGACCACTGGGGGTGCAGGGGGTGGGGAGATAAGGACCACTGGGGGAGGTAAGGGATAAGGACCACTGGGGGATGGGATGGGGGGGAATAATGACCGCTGGGGATGGGGGGGATAAGGACCACTGGGGGAAGGGATGGAGGGGAATAAGGACCACTGGAGGATGGGGGGGGGGGGGAAGGGCCACTGGGGGTGGGGGGGAGTAAGGACCACAGAGGGAGGGGGGAGTAAGGACCACTGTGGGAGGAGGGGGTGGAATAAGGACCACTGGGGGTGCGGAGGGGAGATAAGGACCACTGGGGGAGGGGAGGGGATGGGGGGGAGATAAGGACCACTGGGGGAGGTGAGGGATAAGGACCACTGGGGGAGGGGATGGGGGGGAATAATGACCGCTGGGGATGGGGGGGGATAATGACCACTGGGGGGAGGGGATGGGGGGAATAAGGACTACTGGGAAGGGGGGATAAGGACCACTGGGGGTGGGGGGGAGGATAAGGACCACTGGGGGTGGGGGGTGGGGGGTGGGGGGGGAGGATAAAGACCACTGGGGGAGTAAGGACCACAGAGGAAGGGGGGAGTAAGGACCACTGGGGGAGGAGGGGTGGAATAAGGACCACTGGGGGGGATAAGGGCCACTGGGGGGGAAATAAGGATCACTGGGGGGAAAATAAGGATCACTGGGGAGGAATAAGGATCACTGGGGGGGATAAGAACCACTGGAGGGGGGATAAGGACCACTGGGGGAGGGGGAAGTAAAGACAACAGAGGGAGGAGTAAGGACCACTGGGGGAGGGGGGTAAGGACCACTGGAGGAGGAGGGTGGGGAAGTCCACTAAGGGGTTTGGAAGAGGGAGCAACACAAACAAACACTCATTCTCTTACACACAGAAACAAAATGCATCTCTTACACACTCAATGCACCCCTTACAGACACACACTGCATTCAATTACATACACAGAAACACACCTTGCATCCCTTACACACACACACACACACACAAACATACAATGCATCCACTATACACACACTACATCCCTTACACAAATTGGTATCCCTATACACTACATTCTATAAGAACACACACACATTACATCCTCTCCAATAATACATCCCCTACACACATACACTCCACTCCCTGTGAGAGAACTGGGTGGGCCATGTACGTGGATTTGTGGGTGGGCATTGTAGGCATACTCACGGTCAAGCTCTGGGGGCCCAGACCTTGAGCTTATTAGTGGCACTAATCTCTAATTTACCTCACATTAAATGTATACTATAGTCACCAGAAGCACTACAGCTTAATGTGGTGGTTCTGGTGTCTGTAGCCTGTGCCTGTAGGCTTTTTAATGTAAACACACTGTCTTTTCAGATAAAAGACCCTTTGTGCAGACTGGCGTTGGCCCATATGGCAGAGCATATGGGCGGGGCATTGTGATGTCACATGGTGGGCAGGACATATGGGGGCGGCAAATTGTTTTTTGTCTAGGGCGGCAAAAATCCTTGCACCGGCCCTGTGTAGAACTACGACTCCCATGATGCGTTGCATGCCTTTAGAATGACAAAACATCAAGAAAGCTGTAGTTTTAAAACATCTGGGAATCTACCTTTTGGGCACCCCTGTCCTAGAAGTAAAAGTCGTAAAGGAGCTATGTTCTTTACTTATATCATTATCATGCTTCAATATCAACTAGAAGCTGGGAATAGTCTGTTTAATTTGGTTCCAGCATTCCCATTAACGCCTGTCTTGGATGCAAGCCCTCTGAAATGCTCTTTTCAGGATTCTGTTCGGAAAAAATCCTGAGCCTTAAAGCGTTGCCATAATTAATTTTCTTACACTGAAAACAGAGATTTAATTGAACAATTTCTTTTTGCACAAATGTATTGGCGGAAAGGGATACCTGGCTTTCATGGGTGATAGTTATTCCAGTGTAATAAACTGTGGATTTCCAGTGTATGTGCATAGTTTTTCTATATTGTCCAGCATTTATCATTGACATGCACTGGATATTATACAATTTTTAAATGTTTTATTTCTGGTACTAAATGCCATCTGTATATAAATGTATAGTGTAATTCTAACATATTATGCAATATGAGCAATAATATTAATTACTAATATTGGTCCAAAAAAATCATAAATTGACTTTGCATCATGATGATTTAATATCATAGAATAATATTTTAAGATAATAATAGTTGATAGTAATAATAGTGAAGCAATTCCGTTTACCGTAATTGAATTCTTTTTTTTCGTCGACTGACAGAAATGTGTTGTCCAAAAAAAAGTTTTTTAAAGAAACTGAAATATTTCACTATTTTGCAATAATGGACTAATATAATAACTCATATCATATTATCATAAATAATATTGTGGCAATTAGACTGAATTATACTAAACTGTAAAAGAAAAAAAGTTATGTACTTTTATGGTATATTTGAAAAATAATGAACATGTTTATGTAAGGAATACATTTGCATTTGTTTGTGCATTCCCACACTATTTAAAATCCATTTTGTTCAGCTATAGCTACAAAGAGTGTGTTACATATTGCTCCATTATTGCGTACCCGCGACAGGCTATTATATGGGTTGTGCTAATGATTTTTTGTGTATGTAGTCCTTCTAACATACCATTGTACAAGGTGCTTAATTTGATTTATGCTCCTCTTTTTGTCAAGGGTAATTTTTGTCATTTCCTCATTATAGTTAATTTTTTTCTCATTTATTCTTTGAGTAATAAATACAACACTTGTCTTTAAAAATTTATTGAATATGCTATTTATCATAATCTTACATATATTAATTATTGGCATCGATCAATCCCAAAGACCTGATCTATGACCTCTTATTTAGTCTTTTTTTTTTCTGTCCTCACAATTGTCTAGGGACACTGTATAAGGCTGACCTTGATACAATCAACCACCTGTGTTTTTTAATGTATACTTAAAGGACTACTCTAGTGCCAGGAAAACATACTCGTTTTCCTGGCACTAGAGTGCCCTGAGGGTGCCCCCACCCTCAGAGACCCACTCCCGCCGGGCTCTGGGGGGAGGAAGGGGTTAAACTTACCTCTTTCTCCAGCGCCGGGCGCGGAGCTTTCCTCCTCCTCCTCTTCTTTCTCGCGACGTCATCGGCTGAATGCGTATGCGCGGCAGGAGCCGCGCTCGCATTCAGCCGGTCGCATAGGAAAGCATTCATAATGCTTTCCTACGGACGCTTGCGTGCTCTCACTGTGATTTTCACAGTGAGAAGCACGCAAGCGCCTCTAGCGGCTGTCAATGAGACAGCCACTAGAGGCTCTGGAGGCTGGCTTAACCCTCAGTATAAACATAGCAGTTTCTCTGAAACTGCTATGTTTATAAAAAAAAAAGGGTAAAAGCTAGCTGGACCTGGCACCCAGACCACTTCATTAAGCTGAAGTGGTCTGGGTGCCTAGAGTGGTCCTTTAATCTTTCTGTACATTTGTCCAGCGTGCTAAAGGTCACACAGGCACGAAATACACCACATATGTTGAATAGCAATCAGTTAACAAAATAAAATTAATGTTATATGACAAACTATTAACACAATGCAAACTGTCAGAGTTATTCAATAAAGTGAGAATTGTATGGAATTAGAACTGAATTCAAACAGGGTTATTCACTAATGTGAAACTTCAAAGTTAATTTCACATTTAAAGCCAATCTGGAAACCTCTCAGCATTTAGTTCAGCTACATTGGCTTTAAATTTGAAATTATTTTTTTTTTTAATTTCAGGCTAATGTCACTTTATTTATAACCATGTGTTTGTTAAATGTCCAGCTATTTCTTACTATATCATGTCAAGCCCACCGCTACTCCACATTACCCCAATATGGGTCGGTTCCAGGGGAGGGCTGGCAGCCTTAGGACTGAGGGGCAAATCCAGTCAAGTGGCCCATTGCACCACTGAATCAGTTCAAAATCCATGCCCACCTTTTCCTGGTTTTATAACGGATATTAATGTTATGAAGCAAGGCAAATATGATACAATGTGGTTTGGGGGGGGGGGGGGTTGATGGTGAGAGGGAGAGGGAGGGGGGTTGATGGTATAAGGGAGGGAAGGTGATGGTAAGATGGGGTGATGGTAAGAGGGAGGGGGCTGATGGTGTGAAGGAGGGGTGGTAATGGTGTGAATGACGAGTGGTAATGGTTTGATTGAGGGGGGTGGTAATGGTGTGAGTGAGGAGGGTTGAGGGTGTGAGGGAGGGGGGACTATTATTATTATTATAATGTTATTATTTATATAGCGCCAACAAATTCCACAGCACTTTACATTGGGAGGACAAACAAACATGTAGTTGTAACCAGACAAGTTGGACACACAGGAACAGAGGGGTTGAGGGCCCTGGAAAGACCAGAATTTCAGTTTTGGGGAAGTTGAGTTTAAGGAAGTGAGCAGCCATCCAGTTAGAAATAGAAGAGAGGCAGTCAGAGACACTAGTCAAGAGGGATGGGGAGAGATCAGGAGAGGACAGATAGATTTGCATGTAATCCGCATAGAAATGATACCTTCTGTCATTCCCTGGTGGTCCGGTGGTGATGCGCAATGCGCAGAGCTGCAGACCATTTCTCGCGAGACCCGGTCAAAAACGCTACACAGAAAGCCACCTGCGGTCATTTTTTAAATAATTTGGGACGGCTTGGGGGGCAATTGCCTCCCTGCACACCGTCACAGCCCGCCCCTGGTCGATTCTACACTAATTCCAGTGTGAGAGGCAAATTAAATAGTGCCAGTGCTAAATGAGCTAAAGCTTATTTAAATAATATGTTTAAAATGTAAAAGCATTGTGAATATAAATAATGCAAAATGAATGTGATAAAAAACACATATCAAAAAAATGCAGTGTCAAAATAAAACAATTAAAGTGATAGTGCTTTGATGTTTACAATCACAATTCGTATCATACATCTGCTCTATGCCAATTAAAAAATAATAATTAAAGTAGCATAACTATCCAAAACATCCTCAAATTTATACTTTCTTGTGGTTTGTGGAGGTGGCCACGAGAATGTATAAATTTGAGGCAATAATTTGATACAATCCCCAGCACCGGCCAGAAGGAGCTGTGTGTGCCAGACTGCAACATCTCCCTTCAGACAATCAGGGATCAGGTTCACACCTCCCTGTCCCAAGGTAATCATCAGGTATAGGGGACTAAACTGTTGGGACGGTGTGACGTAGAGAGAAGACCAAAAGCTAAATACGGCAGGGGCCCCCTTGTCTTTGCTGACAATCACCTGCCATACACGTCAGGAGAACCAATGACCAGTGTCGTGTGGGCATCTGCATGCGGCTCCTGACACTTTATTCTCTTGTACACAGATAGTAGGTTCATGTTGTTTGAAGCCTTATTGATACTTAAGTTACCTTGGGCACTGATATTCTAGGTAGTAATCTGGCTGCTTCTATAAAGGTCTGGAATCCATGTGTTTGAACAAACAACTCCATTGTGGTTACTCTTCTCCTCTCCATCACCACCTATAGGGCAGTTGAGTTCAGCCCATAGTTAGACTAGTCGTAGAGTAGTAACTGGCTAAGAGTAAGATGGGTTTAGGGATGTAGTGTTACCATGTAAAGCCTAGCATTTTGCTCAATAAAACAAAAGGGGAAAGTGAACAAATGGAAGTAAATGACCTATGTTTTGGAAGGATACCTTAATTTGTGATTAGTAATTCAGAAATCATGGTTGCATCTCACTAGCATTATCAATTGTTTTTGGCACCCTGATGTAAGTGAGTACTGTGAAAACATGAATGTTACATAAATTCCAAATACAATTCCCATGCCACAACACATCTGACTTACTGTGGACTTACTAGTGCCATTATTGAAGCCCATCCCCTACCATAAAGAGTCCTCTGACTAAGGCCCCAATTGAATTTGTTTGAATCAGCATCATACATTATTCCATTCTGTTTAAAAAAAAAAACAACCAAAAAAAACTTTTCAAATGATTTATATATAGAGGTCAATATTAAAGTCTATTTGTTTGTAGAAAAATATATATTTTTTAAATCTAAGATCTATCTAAAAGATGATGATAAGTCATTTTGCTAATCCAAATTAATTACATTGTTGCCTATTTTACCAATTTTAGTCCAGCTGGGTAAAACATTGAGAGCTTCTAAGCAATGGGTAAATGGCTTTTTTTCAGCACTACAAGGACTTTGGTTACCAGGTAGCATTAGGAATGCTTATGTTTTCCCTAGAATCTTGCACAACTGCATTTATTGCTTTTTTAACAACCTATTTCTATGGTATATGCACCCAGTTACAATGCTATTCATATTTATAATGACTGTATTCCATCATGTGCTTTCCGATTTCTAGGATTTGATTCCAAGACTGTTAGCCCTATGCAATCCATTTGTGATCGGTGCTAGTGTCATTTTCTCCTTTTATCATCCTTTTTCAGTGTAGAATATAAAATAGTGTTAAGAAAGGGGTTCACAGTTAGTAGTGCTTTTTGTGACTTGAATTTAATGACTCTGAAGAACTTAGAACACCAATACTGGAACGGATATTCCAAATGGCAGTATTTTAAATAGCAAAATTATACACTAATGTTCATGATGTGATGACAAGTGATAAGTTAATGATTGTGAGATGAGAAATGTGGAATGTGGTTCTACTATTTCTTTCTAGCCTTACTTAAATATAAAAATGCATGTGTTATGCAAGACGTAACAACATGTTAATATATTTAAAGCATTATACTTAGAATTGATATTCTTAGCTAGATAATGTGAGCCTTTTTGTCCTGTGCTCGGAGACACAGATATAGATCTGTGGAACTTGCCAAACAACTGCCCTGTAACTGTCTCATATTGAAGAAAGATATTGAATTAATCTCTGAGACGCCAGTCTCTTAGCAACAAAACAGATATAAGCAATGGGCTGCATTCTACTTTTGTATTAGTATTTTTATGAAACTGAGAATTGTGGTCAATTTAATACTGAAATTAAAAAATCAGGCTAAAATTGACATGACTATAACTAAGTTAGAGAGTTGTTTTAAATTAACTATGTTTGCCTACATTATGCAATTCAATTACCATTCTTTATAATTAAATTACAGATGTAAATGTAGTTTTACCTTCAGTGTGCTTTTACCATATTAGGGTTTATTGAATAGACCTTGGCCAGGGCAAAATAATATGGTTACGACTAATTGAATGCACTAGGTTTGTTGCACTGTCATTGGGAAAATAATAATCATAATGAAGACTAGTGGTCCTAAATGAACATTTCTGTCTGGTCATTGCATATATAGTTAGTTACAGATGAGAATATAGACAACAAACAAACAAAAAATTAAGGTATAACGAGCAGCTTTGCAGCCCGATATAGGATTTCGATTTGAAAATATTGGATTTAGAACACCAACACTGTAATAGTGATGCATATTGAAGGTTGGTGAATTGCATGTTTGAATATTAAAGCGGCACTGTCATGCCAAACTTACCTTTCTTTAATCAATTCCTCTTCTCTCCCTATCTCAGCATCTGTTCTTAATTTCTTCCTGTCTGCTCTAGTTTTCTTTAAAACATAAGACAAAGTAGGGACTATTCGTCTTATGGAGGTTTCCTACGCCTGACCATCTCTGACCAGCGGAGTAGCAAAGTGTGCTTTATTCCCGGTGTTAAAAGCTATTTTCCCACAATTCTCACTTTTCCTCTGTGTTCCCACGAAGCCTCCCTTCACTTTTCCCGAACGTCCTGTCATTTAGACAGAACGCCGGCAAAACTACCGTATTGCGTCCTAACAGAATGAGAACAGTTTCTCCATTTGTGTTAGGACACAATTCGGGACTTTGTTCGAATCGGAATTTCATTCGAACTAATGAAACTCCGATCATATTCGTGCCGCGGTATTAGGGAGCTATCTACCAAAAGGCTGAAAGACCTAAACTTGTCTTTCAGCCAAATTTACTAATACTAAGCAAAGATTATTTAGTATTAGTAAATGTTGCACCTACCTGTTATATCGCTAATAGGGGCATGTCTAGTAAACAGTGAGCAGCCAGCAGCCAGTGGCTGCTCACTGTTAAAAAAGCAAAAAAAATGGTATTCCCCCTCCCGATCCCCCACCCATGCCATGCGAGTGGGGGCTATTAAACTGAAGGGGGGGACCTAGTGTCCCCAACCCCCCTGGCCCACCCCAGCCCCCACCCGCCGCTCTGGGGGGTCTATTGTCCTCCACCCCGGCCCCAACCCCTGAATGCCGAGTGGGGGTTCCTACATGAGAATGGGGGGGAACTTATTGTCCTCACCCCCGGGCCCCACGCCTGAGCAATGGAAGGGTGCCCTAAATAACAATTAGGGGGGGACCTATTGTCCTCCCCCTCGGGCTCCCACCCCTGAGCGGCGGAAGGGGGCCCTAAATTAAAATAAGGGGGGGACCTATTGTCCTCCTCCACGGCTCCCACCCCTGAGCGGCACGTGGGGGCCCTAAATTACAATGAGGGGCAAGACCTATTGTCCTCCTCCCGGCCCCCACCCCTGAGCAGCGTGTGGGGGCCCTAAATGAGAATGAGGGGGGACACACCTATTGTCCTCCCCCCCGGCTCCCACCCCTGAGTGGCGGAAGGGGGCCCTAAATTAAAATGAGGGGGGGACCTATTGTCCTCCTTCCCGGCCCCCACCCCTGAGCAGTGGGTGTAGGCCCTAAATAACAATGAGGGGGGCCTATTGTCCTCCCCCGGTCCCCACCCATGAGCGCCGAGTGGGGGCCGGGAATGAGAATGAGGGGGGGGGACATATTATCCTCCCCCCGGCCCACCACCCCTGAGCTCCGCGGGGGGCCCTAAATGAAAATAGGGGGGGTCCTATTGTCCTCCCCCGGCCCCCACCCCTGAGCGGCAGATTTGGGCGCTAAATTAAAATGTTACTCTCCCTCCACCCCAAGGTGACTAGGGATCCTCAAGCCACCCAAAACTAAAAATCCTCAACCCAAGCACAAAACAAAAATCAGACGAAAAAGCCTAATTGCAGGGCGTGAGAAGGCTTTATAAGCCTTTCTCCGCCCTGCGGAGCTCAGTCTGTGCCGTGCCCTCCATGGGTGAAGATGGATTATTTTTTAAGCGTCAGGTTTTTTCTTTTTCGGCAGATTTTTTTTTTTGCGCTCTGATTTTTATTGTATTTTTCACAAGTTCGACGGGTATTATTTCGACAGGGATTTTTAATTGCCCTTTTTTGGGGTTGAAAAATGAAGATTTTACATAAAAGAAGACATCAAATGGTTGGTTTTATTTTTTTTACAGGTACTTAGTTCTTTTATTCCCCCTGACTATTTTTACGGTGAGGGGGGTAGGTAGGGGTTTAGAAGGGGGTTCAGAACAGACCCTGAGAGAGGGAGAGAAGAGAAGTCGATTAAAGAAAGGTAAGTTCTGCATGACAGTGCCGCTTTAATATGGAAAGAGTAGAAACATTCTGCAGAATTAAACAGGGGATTTTTCAAGCTGTTGCAAACTGGGTTCATTTGGGAACTAAATTTATACTCTAATCATAAGAAAGGTGTTTGCAAAAAGAGGGAAAACATGGGAGAGAAAATGCTAAATTGATAATCCAGGTGACTCCTGTGGGTAGGGGCATAACTAGAAACCTCAGGGTCCTGGTGCAAGAATCTTTTAAGGGCCCCCCCATCTGCTATAAAACAGAGGTGGCCATTAGGTAAATCCTCAGCTGCTATACAAATCCTGTGATGCATTGCCAGCTGTGGATCTGCTATTTACCTATTCTTGCAAGTTTCTATTTTTATGCAGAATATGAGAATGTAGGAGTGTTTTTGGGTGGAGTATATTTGAATGTAGGGGATCTGTTTATGTGTAGTGTTTGCATTTAAATGTGTGTAGTGTTGGTGTTTGAATGCAATATTTTTTTATGCAGTGTTTGTGTATGAATGCAGGGGTCTGTTTGTCTGTAATGTTGGCATGTGAATGCAGGGGTGTGTTTGTGTATAATGTTGCCATTATAATGCAGAAATGTGCAAATGTGTACTTACCAGGCCCGGACTGGCTATCGGGCATACCGGGCAAAAGCACACTGAGCCGCGATGGCCTTGGGCTGAGGCCGGCAGGAGAGATCAAAGATGAACATGCACCATATGATTTTGTGGCCTTTTTGTCCTCTGGTATACCACTTATGGAGACACCAGAGGCAAGTTAAAAGCAAATACAGTGCAAGCATGTTATTACATTTGCTTGTGCTGTGCAGAACAAATACAGGGCCTTTTTCCCATGCTAGAGCTCTTCAGCGGGGCTCTGCGCATTGAACCAACATGCTCAGTTTGAGAGGGGGCATGCTTGTCATTAGTGATGACAAAACACACCCTCTCTGGCCATGCCCACTTCTCAGGGAGCCACTGTGCACCAATCAGAGTGCTCTGTGTCAGCAGGGGGAAAGTTCTTTGGAATTTTCCCACGCTGTGTAATTTGACTCATAACTCTCTGATTGGTTACTTAATCCACCAATCAGAGAGTTATGAGTCAAATTAAACAGCGTGGAAAAATTCCAAAGAACTTTCCCACGCTCCTTACCTGTCAGTCTCTTCCCCCCACACAATTTTGTCAGTAGTACAGCGGAGACGGTCCATCTCGCGTCGGCTAAAGCAATACACCACCTCAAGCTTTTCAGCACCTGGCACACTACGAACACCTTGGTAGAATCTTCCCACCCACGTAGCTTGAACAGGAGGAGATCGCAGAGGGGGACTTACCCGCGGACTCCCCGTGACACAAGAGCTGCAAAAGTCCTGAAAGGCGGGCAGCTGAGTCACCAAAACCACCCTGATCAAGCTCCCACTTATCCCATTCACACCACACATTACTGTAATCGGTCCACGTGGCCATGGAGACTGTTCCACGGACCAATTCCATCAATCTGCCAGACCGCCATTAGATTGTGAACGCCAGGTATATGCTCTGCCCTACAAGATATATTTAGACATAAACATTGGAGCACCAAACGCCAAAGCAAACAAACCACTGGAGGGTAGGGGCCGTCAGCTGATTGATAGCTCGTACCACCCCTAGGGACCCCCAAACCTCCAACGCCACCAGAATGGGGAAGAGCTCCAGGAAAGCAAGATTCATAGTGAGGCCAGAGACATGTGAACTGTCCGGCCAAGAGGCAGCACACCACCTAGAGCCAAGAATCGCCCCAAACCCAAACGAGCCCACAGCATCCATGAAGAGGAGTAGGTCCGTGTTAGAGACCTCAGGGCCTGCCATTATAGGCAGCCAAGAAGGATTCCCACATTGCCAGATTATCCCGCAGAGTCAGCCAAATTAAGTGCCGGGGTTCAGAGACCCGGACATCGCCGCAGCCAGACGCCTGTTCAAAACCAGCCCCATCAGTATGATCAGAGAGGCGAAATTCAGCTTACCCAGCAGAGACTACAGACTGCGCAGTTGGATCTTATGCAGCCTTAGGGCCAGAGACACTTCCCACGGTAAGCCTTGAACCTTATCCAAGGCCAAATGGCATTCCCCTGCCACCGAATCAATCTCGATGCCTAAGAAGCTGAGACACGTGACTGGACGCACCATTTTGTCATTGGTCAATGGGACGCCAAAGCGCTGAAAAACATCCCCCAAAACCCGTAGCAACAGCTAACAAACGGGCGAATCGGTAGGACTCACACAAAGGAAGTCATCTAGGTAATGCAGCAGAGAGTTGATCCTGGCCTCCCTCCTGACCACCCACTCCAGGAAAGTGCTGAAGCACTCGAAGTAGAAACAGGATATGTTTCAGGATATGTAGAAACAGCCCATCGGGAGGCAAATATCCACGTAGTACATGTCTTCAAAAACACAACCCAGGAGCTAATGACAATCTGGATGCACTGGCAGCAAACTGAAAGCCGCCTCCACGTCGGTCTTAGCCAGCAAGGCCCCAGGGCCTGTGGCCTGACCATGATGACCGCCACGTTAAAGGTTGTGTAGGACACTCGGCAGAGTTCAGAAAAGATGTCATCATTCACGAAACCCCCGCGAATGATGAATCAACAGGTATTTTCCTTGCTCCTTTTTGGGCAACACACCCAAGGGGCAGACCAGCAAGTCAGTTAAAAGGGGGTCGCTAAAGGAACCCACCATGCAACCCAGAGACACCTCCTTTCCAAGTTTCTCCCGAACCACATACGGGAAATCCCAGACGGACTGAAGGTTCTGAACCAGCAGCAAAGGGGGATGAAACGAGAAAGGAATCCAGAAACCGTGTTCAAAGCCATTTGGGACAAAGGGAACCTGCATTAGGGTCCCAGGGAGGGGGGGGGGGGATCTTGGGATGTGACCTTGTATGTCTGTGTGGAAAACCCCTTGCACGGGGTTATGCATAAAAGCCGTGTGTGGCCAATAAAGCGTTGTTCTACCTCCAGGACTGTTTGTCGTCCAGTTACTGAGGGGAATGGGTCTCTTTATATTCTAAATGTGTCCTGACCGGCTGAAGGAAGGGAATTAGCTGACATAACCAGTCGGGTTACCCTGTGTCTGCTACAGACAAATTCTCCCTTCCAGATTTTTTCCCTAACTTCCTGCAAACCCAGAGGCCCAGACAGCAGATGTAAGCGGATCCCCACGCAACGTCAGAAACGCCCAAACAGTCACCCGTCGCTGAGGGAACCTCAACAGCGCCTACTATCACGCCGACAGCAGCAGTTGTGGTGGTAGCTGACACTGCAGAAGGAACACTAGTGACACTAGGCACTGGCGGGGGGATCCCATGATCCCTTGTACAGCCCGCACCCCTTGAGGCTGCTGCGCGGTGGACCAGACAGACCGAAGCTGACTATTTAAGGGGGAATTCCTGCACGCTTGCAGTGTTCCCACTGACTTTAAAAAAAAACTAATACCCGCCAGAAACCCTCCCCAGTGAGGGAACCCCTGACTGTGATAAAGAAATAGTACCATACTCACCAGCCGATGCGTGGTGGTCAAACTGTGGCAAAGGAAACAATAAAGATCCTGGCAGGAGTGAGGTAAGTCCAATTTCATCGCTATTCAGCCTTGCACGAGTTCCAGGCGCCATCTGCTGGGCAGTCCCAGGAACAGTAGCCAGATCCACCGCCACAGGTCCTCTGTCACACTGACCACATGGTGCCCGGGAAGGCCTCCCAGACACCCGAAAACCATTGGAAGGCCGTGTGTCGGAAGGAGCAGACACGCGGGCTTGGCAGCGCCTCAGGCCTGGGCTTCGATAACGGGCCTGAGGTGCCGCATCAGGACTTAGGCAAGCAGGCAGGCGGGAGCATCGACCCGTTCTCGTGCGACCTCCATGGGCTGCGGCTGCATGGGAGGCCCCAGCAGAGGCCTGGCTGCGTGGGAGGGGGAACCATCCCGGAGGCCAAACCAGGTTGGTGGTGAGCAAATTGCTCACGAAGGTGCCTGCCACCATCCAGGGCAGCTGCAGCTCTGAGGGCAGAGAGGATTGACTCCACATCCATCCTCAAGCAGTTTCCAAATGCCCAGGACAAACAGGAGCAACAGAGTAAGGGTAAGTTCTTTGCTGGTCCGTGTCCCAAGAGGCACTGAGGTAAGATGATCCATACACCACACCACTCTCATACACACTTACAACCAATCGCAAGCATCCATCACCACACTCATACATGTGTCCTGGTCCGCTTAGCAGTGCTATCTCTCCGGGGCCTGTTCTTTCAACAAATGTTGCTCATATAGAGAATTTGATTGACGCAGCTTGGTAATTACACACTAGCCTCCCAATGCTTCCTTAAGGAAAAGCAATGGATTGGATGAGATCATCAAGATTGATGATCTCAGCCAAAGAGGCGGGGCATTCCTGGCAAGACATGCATGCCACAGGATATAAGGTAAGTACACTGCACACCCAAAATAAAGAATTAAAAAAAAAAAGAAGAGATACAATGATTAATTCCCCATGGATCACCTTTCGCCGTGGATCATTGTCTTGTGAAGGAAGATAGCAAGGAAAAATTTAATTCTATCTGTCAAGGCACCCATTGCCCAATTTAAAGAGATTACAGAGATTATCTATGTTTGTTGATTATACAAATTGTACTAAGGAACAAACCAGATGTCCCTTATCTAACAATTGGTGTGTGTTGCTCTTTCACCCACAGGTAAAGTGATATATTTAGCCTACTGTTGTTAAGCTTTCATTTGTTTGCCATAGTTTTGTTTCACTAAATCTCCAGTAAGATGTGTTACATCACACATTAAATGGAAACACCATGTATGGACATAGCGGGGAATTTTGATGCAATAAGATAACATTAGCCTACCCCAAATATCCCCCCAATAATGACAGACACTGGATTTGGATGAAACAGGCCACAACATTTATTAAACATAAGACTGTAGGACTCATCCAACCTTTATTAACTTTATCATTTTATTATAACCAGAGATGATACACAAATAATCCATAACTTAACATATAAATTAACACCTAGGCCCTACAGACTTTACATAAGCGTCCTTGCCAATGAATGAGACCACGTGCCTATGCACCAACTTACACACTGGGTTCTCGCCTCCCCCCTCGTCCAAACCAAATTCCCTTTTCCTTTCAATGCTTACTACCAGCCGGCTTATAGCTCGGTGGGCACGTCCAAGTCGGTAACTGAAAAGTTTACCCTACAGAGCAGGGGAGGTTGAGACCTACCTTGTTCATCTCCTGACATTCCATGTGATAATCCCAAACACCTATTGGCAAGGACACGCCCCCCGCTAGCTGTGACATAGACAATAACAGAAAAGAGGGTGGGTGGGAGGGAAGTTGTTTGCTGGCCCGTCTCCCAATCACAAGCATCTATCCCAACACTCATACATGTGTCCTTGTCCACATAGCTGTGCTATCTCCCCAGGGCCTTGTATGGACGTAGCGGGGAATTTTCATGCAAATAAGATAACATAGCCTACCCCAAATATCCCCCCCAATAACGACAAACACCGAATTTGGATGAAACAGGCCACAGCATTTATTAAAGATAAGACTGTAGGACTCACCCAACCTTTATTAACTTTATCATTTAATTATAACCAGAGATAATACATAAATAATACATAACTTAACATATAAATTAATACCCAAAAGAGGACCTGTGGATATTGAGCGCAGCTTGCAGTACTCCCTAAAGGAAGCAACAGGGCAAATACCCGACTTGGGACAGCACCCATGTAAACCCACTTACCCTTACCAAGGACATCCGTCTTTGAGCGTCGGATCTTAAAAGCAATATGAGCTGCGGCGCACTGAACATCGGAAAATAACACCCCGCCGGGCTTACCAAATCCCCAATCTGCATCGCACCCAAAAATGCCAGGGAATAGGCCAACGCAAATAGACTGGCTTCAAAAACAGAGTAACAGACTCGAGGGAGCACCCCACACAATCTGGTCAGAAGCACAGCGGAGACTGGTCTCCTCGAGTCCGCCGAAGCAACCAGATGTCTCAAGCCTTTCAGCGCCTGGCACACCACAAATGTCTAAGTAGAATCTTCCCACCCTTGAAGCTTAAATAGGAAGCTAAGACCCGAAAAACGTGTGGAGATGCAGAAGGAGACTTACCCTCCGATTCCCAGTGTTCCAAGAGCCCCAAACCTCCACTGCCACCACAATGGGGAAGAGCTCCAGGAATGCTAGATTCGTAGTGAGGCCAAAGACATGCCAACTGTATGTGACTAAGTGGCTACTAAAAAAGACTGGACATACCCTATTTGCAATACCTTGGGTTGTCTACTTTTGCAAATGGTATGCCATCATGGGGGTTATTTCTTATTTCTGGGCTACCATACGGTCTCAAAGGCAACGTAACCAATCTGGTGAATTTCAATTTGAAAAAACTGAAATGCTAGCCTTATATTTGACTCTGTAACTTTTGAAAACACAATAAAAGCTGTGCATGAGGGGTACTGTTATACTCAGGAGACTTCGCTGAACACAAATATTAGTGTTTCAAAACAGTAAAACGTATCACAACAATATCGTCCGTGTAAGTGCCATTTGTGTGTGAAAAATGCAAAAAATGCCACTTTCACTGACAATATCATTGTTGTAATACATTTAACTTTTTTGAAACACTAATATTTGTTTTCAGCGAAGTCATTTGAGTAAAACAGTACCCCCCATGTACAGGTTTTATGGTGTCTTCGAAAGTCACATGGTTAAATATAGTCCTATCAAATTAAATTCCCTGGGTTGCCTGGGTTGTCAGGCAGGTCCCGCAAATCATAATTAATAAAATGACCTAATTATGTTAAATTATTACATAAATATATATGTAGAATTGTTATATATATATATATATATATATATATATATATATTTAAAAAATGCAAATATGCCCTGCACTCACGCTTGAAGTATTCCAATGCCGGGCGCATTACCAGAGCTCCAATAGACAAAAGTTCCAATAAGGAAGGCTGCTCTCCGGTCCTTAAAACTTCAATTTATTTAAAAAGTTTAAAAATAACGGTCGTATATAATAACTAGGCTGCCCTACAGATAGAACAGGTGGTATTTATCTCTAGAAATGAAATATTTTTGAAAATCAAGGCTGCAAGGACAGGTTATTTTACCACAACTGCTTTAATATTAAGTAAACATGCTTTTTGAAGTGCTTTTTTGCAGATCCAGTTAAACTGTCTAATCCTTTGTGCTTTATAAATGGCTACATCAATACTAAAATGTTTTTTTTGCAGTTTTGGTTTACTTTATTATGTCAGAATTGTGACCATGTTTCTCAATTAAAATTTGTTTTATCCATGCTTATTATATATCTCCTTACTGCATATAATTTCAGGTTGTCAAACTGAAGGGATTAGGGCTACTAACATGTGACTAAATAACAGTGGCATACACACAACCCATTGGGCCCCGGTGCGAAACTGATCAATGGGCCCCCCCTCTAGACAGACATACGCATACATACAAAGACACATACATACAGACACATCCAGACAAACATACATACATACAGACAGGCTGTCTTTCTGCTCCTTCTACTTTACCTCTGTGCTGCTTTACCTTCCTTCTCCTTGCTGACCCTTCATTCTCCTTGCATCCCCTTCCTGCTCATTTCTGTTCCTTTGTGCTCCTTCTCCTACTTTACCTTTTGTGCTCCTTGCTGTCCTTTCCAGCTCCTTGCTGCCCCTTCCGCTCCTTGATGTCCCTTCCCCTAAACTGTCTCCCCCATCCCTAACTTACCTGATCTATAGGCTGCCTCCCCCCCCAGCCCTCAGTTACCTGATCTGTAGGTGGATCCCCCCATCTCACTTTTCTGATCTATAGGCTGCCCCCCATCCCTCCCAATTCAGATTTATTGCTAGCTATAGTACCTTACCCACTTGCTTGTTTCTGGATTCTAACTTCCTGAGTTTTAAACAACGTCTTTTTTTTTTTTTTTATAGATTTTTGTTGGTGATTTTTTTCGTGATTTTTGTGGTCTGTCTTAACCAAAAGATTGGGCCATGACCTTTGACATATTCAACATCCCACTATCATTGACACGTCATTCACTCTCCTTCCTTCTTGTCGAATATCAGCTTTCCTCTCCTCCTTTATGCTGTATAAAGTTCATACTCTGTGTCCTGTCCAGATTATCCCTGCATAGTCTTGTTTAGTTTTTTCTTTTTCTTCCTTATCTAGTTTCCATTTCCACCCCAATCGCATTTAATTTAACCTAACACCTTCTAGCTTAGTTCCCCCTATCCTCCTTTATCTATCTATCTATCTATCTATCTATCTAGACTTGCTTATTTTAACCTCTTTTCAATTTTATTAGCCTCTGTCAGTTTTCCAATCCGTTTATAATTTCTATTCTCATCCGAATGATTCTTTTTGCACGTTGATCTACTTGAAGTTTATTTTCTTACTTCTCATCCAGTTAGATTTTAGTTTGTCTTCTCTGTTCTCAAATTTCTTTTCTATTCCTTCTTGTGTTTCAGTTCATCTCTCCCAAATTCCGGTTCCATTTAATTTCCCATATTTTCTTAACACAATTTCTTCAGTATCTTCTAGGTTATAATACACATGCATGTTTTGGCTTCCCAAAATTACACTGGCCTTAACACTTCCCCTATATAAACCTACTCCATCCTCTCTTCCATTCATTATTTGGTTATATTTGTTTTGACTGGCTTTTTCCTGATTATCCCTATCTGTAGCCCTTGAAATTGACTAATAGTCTTGTTTTGTTTCCTTTCTTGAGCACCGTGTTAAGCCTTACCACTCTAAGAACTAGTAATACGCTATTACTCTATTTTACCTATCTTCTTGCTTGGTTGGAAGGCTGATTCCAAGCTTTGCATGTATCATATCCTGACAATTTCATACCTTGTTATAACACTTATAGTACTATATAAATGCGCTAAAAGTGAAGTGGAGAAATAAAAAATGTAAAAACAGTTCTGATCCATGTCTATGCATATAGTTGTCTAAAAAGACTTAATAGTACAAAGTATTCAATATGAACAACATTTTATGGCAGCTTCACACCTCTGTGTTGGACCCTTACACCAAACACATAAAATAAATCATAAAATAAATATACCAATACAGGTGGAGTGCTCACTGTATACCTTATTTAGTCACAGATGATTGTGTCCAAAGTCTCAGAGTCACATAAAAAATAAAATAGAAATAAAGAGCATATAATAGTGACATATTGTCTGTTCACAGAGATTAAACACTATTTAAACTACAATATAAAAAAATAAAAATAAATATATATATATATATATATATAGTAGATTGGTATAGCCGTATTAGTCCAGTAGACAATATGCCAAAATACCAGGAGTATTGCAGTATGCAATGATATATATACACACACACACACACAGTGCCTTGCAAAAGTATTCACGCCTCTTGACATTTTTCATGTTTTGTTGTCTCACAACCTGGAGTATTGAGTATTTGCATAATTTAATTTACAGAACATGCCCACAACTTTGAAGATGATTTTTTTTTTTTTATTGTGAAGCAAACAACAAATAGGACAACATAACAGAAAAGTCAATGTGCATAACTATTCACCCTCCGTAAAGTCAATACTTTGTAGAGCCACCTTTTGTGGCAATCACAGCTCCAAGTCGCTTTGGATAAGTCTTTATGAGCTTGCCACATCTTACCACTAGGATTTTTGCCCATTCCTCCTTGCAAAACTGCTCCAGCTCCTTCACATTGGATGGTTTGCGCTTGTGAAAAGCAATCTTTACGTCTGATCACAGATTTTCTATTGGATTGAGGTCTGGGCTTTGACTAGGCCATTCCAACACATGTACATGTTTCCCCTGAAACCACTCAAGTGTTGCTTTAGCAGTGTGTTTGGGGTCATTGTCCTGCTGGAAGGTGAACCTCCG
This sequence comes from Pelobates fuscus, assembly GCF_036172605.1. NCBI lineage: Eukaryota > Metazoa > Chordata > Amphibia > Anura > Pelobatidae > Pelobates > Pelobates fuscus. Next base: position 204,027,452 of record NC_086317.1, on the reverse strand, counting down.
TCCTAGCCTGAAATCACGCACAGAGTGGTACAGGTTTTGCTCAAGAATATCCCTGTATTTAGCACCATCCATCTTTCCCTCAACTCTGACCAGTTTCCCAGTCCCGGCTGCTGAAAAATATCCCCATGGCATGATGCTGCAATCACCATGTTTCACTGTGGGGATGGTGTTCTTTGGGTGATGTAATGTGTTGGGTTAGCATAGCGTTTTCTTTGATGGACGAAAAGTTCAATTTTAGTCTCATCAGAGCAGAGCACCTTCCTCCATACATTTTGGGAGTCTCTTACATGACTTTTCGCAAACTCAAAACGTGACATTTTGTTTTTTGCTCAAAGTAATGGCTTTCTTCTGGCCACTCTGCCATAAAGCCCAACTCTATGGAGCGTACGGCTTATTGTCATCCTATGTACAGATACTCCAGTCTCTGCTGTGGAACTCTGCAGCTCCTCCAGGGTTACCTTAGGTCTCTGTGCTGCCTCTGTGATTAATGCCTTGCCTGATCAGTGAGTTTTGGTGGGCGGCCGTCTCTTGGCAGGTTTGCTGTTGTGCCAGGTTCTTTCCATTTGGTTACGATAGATTTGATGGTGCTCCTGGGGATCATCAAAGGTTTGGATATTTTTTTATAACCTAACCCTGACTTGTACTTCTCAACAACATTGTCCCTTACTTGTTTGGAGAGTTCCTTGGTCTTCATGGCAGTGTTTGGTTAGTGGTACCTCTTGCTTAGGTGTTGCAGCCTCTGGGGCCTTTCAAAAAAGGTGTGTATATGTAATGACAGATCATGTGACACTTAGATTGCACACAGGTGGACATCATTTCACTAATTATGTGACTTCTGACGGTAATTGGTTGCACCAGAGCTTTTTATGGGTTTCATAACAAAGGGGGTGAATACATAAGCACATGCCAATTTTCTGTTTTCTATTTCTAAAAAAATAGTTTTAGGTATATATTTTTCTCATTTCACTTCACCAACTTAGACTATTGTGTTCTGATCCATCACATAAAATTCTGATTAACAGAACTTTGAACTTAAGGCTGTAATGTAACAAAATAAGTAAAAAGTCAAGAGGGGTTAATACTTTTGCAAGGCACTGTGTGTGTGTGTGTGTGTGTGTGTGAATGTGTATAATATATATACATATATATATATATATATATATATATATATATATATAGTGTATGTATGCTAAAGACATATCAAAATGTATTAGTACATCTTTTAAAATAACATAAAACAATTAATCTGCTCATAAAGCCCAGTATTACTGCCGGTATGGCCCCTTACTGGATTATGGAAGGAGCTACTCACAAGTGCCTGTTTCCAATGGATCCTTAGTGATAGTCTCTGCCCAGTGTTGGAATCAGTAATGCGCAATCAGGAGAGCCACGTCTTTCACCTATGCAGAGTCTCTAACTTGCATACAGTTGCTTCCAAGACAGGAACTTCCAGGAATTTTTTTGCGGATCTTACAAGTGTACCCGCCCACGTTGTGTCGTCACAACGTTGTTATAACATTGTTGTAACATCACCCTCTGCCTGTTGTGATATGTTCAGCTTGAAGACATTTTCCCATGCATGTAATAAAGACACCATGTTGACTTCATTAGCAGTTCATTGACATCTAAATATTCTTTACTCCCTCTGCACGCATAGGAAACACTTGTTGAGTGTTGAGATCTGCCTTTGGGAGGGTTCTCATGCTTGCTCTTTAACTCCCTGTAACTCAATCTTCTGCTTAGTCTTCTATTCTGCCAGCATACAGGCCTAACGCCAAATTGATTTACACTTTTCACGTATATACACAGGGGTGCACTGCACAATATATCCAGGGCTGCGCAAGGTAGTGCCAGCATCAATAGCAGGAACTATGCTGGTGCATGGTGATGAAACTTCCTGATGTCAGCACAGAGTAATAGGGGAAAACAGCTCTACAGCGCACCCCTATGGGAGGGGATCATGTCGTATTTGGTTTTGGGACTTGCAGATATCAGGGGAGAACAAACACATGGCAAAAATATGTAAAATAGAAGCATAGTCTGTGCAAGTAGGATACACTAAGGCCCCTTTTATTTTCAGTCTTATAAAGCACGAGGTATGCATAGACGGCACATTGGCTTGCCAATAACACTGCAGCTGACGTAATCAAAACTGTCCATTAACGTGCAAATGTAGGTATATCTAATTCAAGCTAATGGAAATACAATTTGTGATTGTTAATTAGTGTTGATCCCATTATTCAAAAGATTTGCACCTCTAACCGTTCAGTGGCACAAGATAATCAATGTATTTAACACAAAAGGTTACAAAGGGAATATGATCATATTGAGTATATACGGAATATATAATATAGCGCCCCCCTCTCCACCCCCCCTCCTCCCCCCAAAAAATAATAATAATAATAATAATAATAGTGATATATGGCTTCTGAATGGTCAAGATTGTGTATCTTTTGGAAAATACTTAACTTAATGGAGTGCCATTTTAGGAACTATATTGCTGTTATTCGTGAAATGGAAAATTATACATATTTAGTGTATTAGCTGTCTATATGACTCATATTTTTTGGTTTTAAGTATATAAGTTTATTTGATTGTCTGTGTTCAATATTTTTCAGAATACAAGGCTGGAAGGATCAGGCTGCATTAAATCAATGATGGAAAAGAAGGCAGCATTTATTTATTTATTTATAAAATATTTTGCCAGGAGGGATACATTGAGATTTCTCTCATTTTTAAGTTTGTCCTGCGTCCACAAAACAGTGCTTTGTTACAATAGGATACAATATTACAAAAATATAATATACAAACTATATATATATATCTTGATAAAGACCTGCGGGTCGAAACGTTGATTCTGTTTAACACCGATAAAAATCAATTATTAAGTCCTCTGGAATGCTCTTCTCATCTTCTCTCTCTCTCTCTCTCTCTCTCTCTCTCTCTCTCTCTCTCTCTCTCTATATATATATATATATATATATATATATATATATAAAAATGTATCCATTCCTACCGTAATTTTCTTTTCCTGGTCATATACCATGTCAGCACAACGATGGGTAGCTCCTCCCTATCCCTAATTAGACAGGAACTAATTAAAATAAATATATAAGTACCTCCTCCTATCCCCTCCTCCCTCAGTCTTGTTACTAGCAATCTCACCATTGTGCTGCCATGGCATATGACCAGGAAAAGAAAATTACGGTAAGTATGGATACATTTTCCCTTTTCCTGGCCATATCCATTGCAGCACAATGATGGGTGTAACGGATCGCCTGGCACCCCGACTGGGTACCTCCGTTAATGGATGCTCCTAGCGCTTCCTGAGGACTCCAAGCACTCTGGCAGACACCACAATCACCGAACCGATGCAGCATATGAATCTTCTCAAGCATAGGAATGCTGTAGACCGTTGAATAGGAACCATACGAATAGGCTTACACTCCTAGCAGTCAACTGGAACAGCATGCAATAAATCCTTCCCCCAATAATGAGACGACACTTCACTTTGAGGATAAAACAGGAACTGAGGCTGGCAATCCCAGCCTGGTTTTATTACAGTCAGGTACAAACAGAACACACCCAGGGGGAGGTATAAAACAATCAATAACATAATAGTACAGTCCACAGTTTCCCTCCCCTCTGCTTGGGAGATAATTGAGTTTCCTACTATATCTACTCAATTATCTCCAAGCTAAAACTTACACATTTTTATACATTTTTATAACTTTATGATTTTACATAGTACATGAATAAAACTTACATTTTTATAATCAATCCATTCAGGGGAACAACATATTCAAAATTGGCATGAATCAGACCAGGGGTCCAAAAGTTAGTAAAAGTATCTTTTGTTCCCCTGACTGTCAGCATATCAATCTGGCTCAAACAGGTTTTACAGAGGCCTCTATCCTGGAGACAAAGGGGAAAGTAATCCAATTATCCAGGGCTAGAGGCAGACTCAATTGAGCACATGGTTGCAAAAAGACATAAAACACTTTAAAATACATAAAGTCCCCTTTTACACATAACACACAGACATTTCACATATCCCCAGATAGCTGGGATCTGAACGCACAAAACTACCGAATAGCGCTCCGATCCTATTCACACAGTTCAATTGCCATGGAGCTAAAGTCTTTCCCATAGTCTTTCATTATATGAATAGGCTCCATGGCATAGCTATCTGGGGGTATCACCGCTCACACAGGGCAAGTACCAAATGGCCCCTCTGTGTTTAAAGGGCCAGAATGAGTGACATGCACTCTGTTAAGGCCGAATAAGTTTTTTAAAAGGGCCCAATCTCCCAGGGCCATAGTCCAAAGGCAGCAGGCGGGCAACCAGGCTCCTCCAATGCAATGTGGCGAGATTGGTCTCGTCACAATGGGTAATACCCAAGCAATAACCAAGGGAGGGAAGAATAAATAAAGAAACCACAGACTCCAAAATATCATATGCAAAGTGTATTGGTACCACAAACCAAGTGACAAACACCAAAACTTCAGGAATCAAGGGTTTCATACAGAAAGGACACTTTTAGCAAATTGGTCCGAATGACCGGCTCTGACATCCACTTGGTAACAGAGGACCAAGTGGCAGCTCTACAAATCAGTTCAGGAGAGACCTTGACAGAGGAGGCCCAAGAGGAGTAAAGGGATCTCGTGGAATGAGCTTTGAGTCCATGTGGGACTGGAGCTTTTGAGGCCTGATAAGCTTGGATGATGGCTGAAACAATCCATCTGCTAATGGTAGATTTAGGAGCCTAACTGCCCTTTCTACATCCGTTATAAAGGACAAAGAGGCTTGGAGATGAACGCCAAGGGGCGGTTCTGTCAATGTAGATTCTGAGGCATCTCAGAACAATTTACTCGTTAATATGAAAGGTGGAGATGACCTTAGGCCGAAATTCTGTTATAGTACGAAGGACGACACTGTCCTTATGGTAGACTGTGAAAGGTTCCTTGACTGACAGAGCATGAAGTTCTGAGACCCTTCTGCCTGAGGCCAAAGCCACCAGTAAGGTAGTTGGAGAGGAAATGGAAAGTCACTGAATCCAAAGGTTCAAAGGGGTCAGACTTTAGAGCTTGGAGAACCAGAGATAAGTCCCAAGGTGGAGCAAACGGCTTAATCGGAGGTCTGATTTTTAGTACAGCTTTAAGAAACCTGGCCACATCCGAATCAAAGGCCCATTTGTGGTTAGTTAAGCCGACAAGGCAGATACGTGAACCTTCAAGGTGTTGTAGCTCAGACCCTTCTTGAGGCTGGACTGAAGAAAGTCTAAGATATTCCCTGTGGAAGAACACTGGATCGAGACATCCCTCGAGGAAGCCCAGGAAGAGAAAACGTCCCAAATTCTATAGTATGCGTTAAAAGTGGAACACTTCCTAGCCCAGAGCAGGGTGTCTACCACCGCATGAGAGAAGCCCTTATTCAACAGCCTTTCCCTTTCAACCTCCATGCCATCAGGTTGAGAGAGGACGGGTCTGGGTGGAGAACAGGACCTTGACACAGAAGGTCTGGGACTCTCCGAAGACTCCAAGGCGGCTCTGCACAAAGCTCTGCAGGAGAGGAAACCAGGGTCTGTGAGTATGAGGGAGACGTCCCTCCCCATGGCTAGATTGAAGGGACTTCATCTTGAACCTGTGTATATGCAAATATTGATTCAGTCTGTGTAAATTTAAGATGGGTCTCCACCCGCCCGAGGACTTTTTGGTCAGAAACAGGTGTGAATCGAAGCCGTGAGTCCTTTCTGACTCTGGGACTGGTACAATGACGTCTTCTTTTTGTAGAGAAGAAGTGAAGACCTGGAGAGGAAGCCTTTTTACTTTGTCTCCCGGCCACTTTGTGATTTGGAAGGAACTGGAAGGAGGGTGTTTGCAAAATTCTAGAAGATATCCCCTTTTGATGATATCCAGAACCCAGTTATCGCTTAAGGATTCCTCCCATGCCACACAGAATTGGAGAAAGCGAGCTCCAACACTGCCTGACAGGGAGATGAGCCCGTCACAGATTCCTGGGGTTCTTGGAGGGTGCAGAACCTTGGGACTTGCCGCCTCTAGCACCATGTTGACCGCTCCTCCAGGATTGATTTCTCCCATATTCCTTACCCGGTCTGTAGGATCTGCTATCACGAAAAGAACCTTTGGGCCTGTTGTCTTGAGGCAGAAAGGCCTTTTTACCTTCGGCTGCTCGTTTAATACAATCATCCAGATTCTTGCCGAATAGCATGTTGCCATGAAAAGGAAGGGAGCACAAGCTGCCTTTGGAGGAGGCATCAGCAGACCATGATCTGAGCCATAGAGCTCCCCGGCCAAAACTGAAAGAGCCATATTTCTGGCTAAAGACCTCACCAGATCCACCGCAGCCTCAGATGAGAAGTCAACAGCCAATTTCAGATCCTTCAGGCTGTCCAGTATGGAGGGGCGGCTCCTGCCGTTCTTAATATCCTCCTCCAAATTCTCCATCCAAACCTTAAGTGCCTGGACACTGACATAAAGGCCACTGCTGGGTGCAGGCCAGTACCTGAAGCCACATATGCTACATATGCTTTGGAAAGACTGAAGTCCATCTTTCTGTCCATAGGGTCTTTGAAGGAACCTGCATCATCAACAGGCAAAATGGTACATTTGGTGAATCTAACCACGGCCGCATCCACCTTGGGAGCGGAATCCAGATCTCTCAGGGATTCCATAGTCAGACACTCCACATCAGAGACGTCTGGAGTACACTCCGAAGGTTCCGAACACCTTGGTCGCTTGCGGGACTTCCCAGCTTCCTGAATGCCCAGAGCGACCGCTTGTGAAATATACTGCATTATGCCAGGTTCAGATTGGATGGAGGACTGCCTTTGAGATGGGCCTGCAGCCACAGATAGGCAAGAACAACAGAGACGTTTCACCTCCAGGGCTCTGTTATCACAGGATTCACATTGAGTCCTTTTGGGCGACTTCCCTTTGGACGACACTGAAGCTCTAGTCCCCTTAGAACAGAACAGAACAGTGTATCAGTGATCCACACTCTTTTAATTACCAGATAAAACAAACCAGAAAAAACATGGCTTATGTATAAGACTTAGGTTGTGACCTTTTGTGAGGGCGGGAAGAATCAGAGGAATTTGAGACTTCCATATTCATCTGCAGAACCACATTCAAGAAAGAATCTCAAATTGAAATTCAGAACAAATTGAAGGATACCACTTTAAAAAATCAAAAGACATTTACATTAATGAAAAGCAGACAAAACGAAAATCCAGCAGAAGATAGGAGGAAGCAATGCAGCATTCACCAGAACGATTCCCACGAGTGTGTGAACCAGGGGGCTGTTAAATAGGCATCTGACGTCACACACAGAGCACCTGTGTGAATCAGACGATCGAACAGGCGAATGAACAGATGAACGAGCTATTCGTGTGAATAAACGAACGTTCGCCAGAATTCATGTGAACGGCTAAAATTCAGTCGAACAGCTAAAATGTCAGGCGAACGGCTAAAAGCACGAATGGACACAAAACCAAAAGCAAACCATACAAACGTATGCGCGTTCGAAAAAAACGAACGCCAAGTTGAAAACGAAAGAAACCACAGGGACTTACCCCTTCAGAAGGACGGCGGAAAATGCAGAGGGAAGTCGGAAACATGGAGAAGTCCAGACCAGCAAGGTACACGTCCAGGTCCATATTCACCTGCCCACTGCTACACCTAGGGTCACTGCAGCATTAGGGAACCAGGCATAACAGCTTGCTACTCATTGGGTTACAGCAAGTACCAAACCCCCGGTCACTAAATGGGTACTCTCCAGAGGGTCACCTTTGCACAGGTCCGTGTAACTGGAGACTTCCCAAGGGAGAGAGGCTGAACTCCCAAGGGGCCAGGGGAACAAATCCCTAGGTAAGCCATACAAGAAAAATAATAGTTCCAATGAAAAAACACCTGTTCCCTTTAGGGATAGGACAGGAACAAAAAGACTGAGGGAGGAGGGGGTAGGAGGAGGTACTTATACATTTATTTTAATTAGTTCCTGTCTAATTAGGGATAGAGAGGAGCTACCCATCGTTGTGCTGACATGGATATGGCCAAGAAAAATATATACATACACACATATATAAATTTATCACCATAACAAGTGTTAAATATATTCAACCATGACAAGTTTATTCTGTATTGAGGTGTGTTGCCATATATCTCTTAAAAGATTTTAGATTGAATTAAGATTTAATTGTGTCCCTGAGGTTATTCCATTATTGCGGTGCTCTGTAGGAAAAGGAGGACTGAGTCACTTTATTTTTGTATTGCGGTATGCTAACTATCATGCTAGTACTGGATCGGAGGTTATAGGAGGTGGGGACAGCTGGGGAGAGCATTCTACTCAGGTAGGGTGGGAGCTTCTCAGAAACGCTCTTATGCACAATGCTGGAAAGATGAAGAGTGCATCGGGATTCCAGTGACAGCCAGTTTAGCTCTTTTAATATGTCACAGTGGTGGGTAAAGTAATTACATTCTAGTACAAAGCGGCAGAACAAATTATATAACGTATTGAGTTTATTAAGGTGGGTTTGCAGTGCGGATGCATACATACCCATAATCAATAACGGGCATTAGCGTTTGTTGTTTGTTTCTGCGGTAGCTTGGGTTTACTAGCGTAGATTACAGTGTCGTCTGCATACATGTGTATAGTTGAGGATTTGCAGTCGTTAGGCAGATCATTTATAAATAATGTGATTAGCAGGGGGCTGAGTATGGAGTCTTGGGGAACACCACACGTGACTGGAGGGAGGGAAGCGCGATCAGATATGGCCACATATTGCAATCGGTCTGAAACATATGATCGAAACCAGGTTAGCGGACGATCACCAATGCCTGCGTTTTTATGTTTTTGCAAAAGAATGCCATGTCTACTGTGTAAAAGGCCTTGGCAAAATCAAGGAAAATAGCTCCAGTTAAGTCTCCTTGTTCCATGCCAATGGATGTTATTGCAAACTTTTAAGAGGGCTGTCAAAGTTGAGTGATTTGGATGAAAGCCTAATTGATCAGGGATCAGATAATTTTATCGTTGATAATATTCACATAGTTGCATATGGGCGCCTTTTTCCAAGATTTTTGACGATACAGGGAGCAATGATATTGGGCGATTGTTAGATACCAAAGTATTGTCACCACTTTTATGGATAGGTACAACTTTTGCAGTCTTCCAAAGTTTGGGTATGTATCCTGACACCAGGGATTCATTGATAAGGGTAGTGACAGGTTTAGCAACATTGCTGGGATTTGATCTGGTCCACACTGATTTTTCATTTCTCCTTATGAGGATTTTGAAAATTTGTCAGGGTCTGATCTTTATTTGTGGTCTGAAAATGAGTGTCATTTGTTATCTTAGAACATCCAACAAAATAATTATTAAAGGCATTTGCTACATATAGGTGGTGTTTCAGTGTTTGGTTGTCCATTTTGACAGTGGAGGTTTGGGAGTGGATTGCGGGGTTTCTATGCTATTTATGATTTTCCAAAGTTTCTTCAGTTTAATAGGTTGATGTTCAAATTTTCATTGAAATATTGGGCCTTTGCCATTTTTGTTTGTTTTGTGCATTCATTTTGTCATTATCTGTAAGTACAGTGATCGTTCATGGAGCCAGTACGATTAAACTTTGACCACATTGAATCTCTAAACTGGTACATTTGAATGAGGTCAGCTGTAACCCAGGGCAGGTGTGTCCCTTTTAGTCGCACTTTACGCAGGGGGGCATGCAAATTCCAAACACACAAGAGCTCGGACTGAAAAAATGCAATTGCATTTGAGTCTAGATCTGGTATTAGACCTAATCTGTGCCATGGTATGTTCTTCAGATCATTTAAAAATTATTCAAGATTAAATTTTTTTAAAGATCTGGTGATTATTTTCCATAACATCCCTACTGCAAGCCTCTACAATTGAATCCTACAGCTTTAAGGCCCATTTTCCATACCATCCATACTGCAAGCCTCTACAATTGAACGATACAGCTTTAAGGTACAAATTTGAAATTAAGAAGATGCACCACCGGATTTCTTTCACCTTTGCCACTAGATTACTTCTTTATAATAATGTTTTCATTGTTATCTATAGTGTACTACTGTAGTATCTTGTACTTGCATTAATTAATAATCTGGCTGTTAGGATTTGATTGGCAAAATTCTAAACTGTAAATCACAACAGTTTCTTGTTCCCTCCCACTCCTTCCCCCATACTTGCCACTCCTAGCTGTAAATACATTGATATAACTGTTTATTTAGTGGCGTACACACAACCCATGGGGACCCGGTGCGAAAACTGATCCGTGGGCCCCCCCCCTCTGCGCGGGCTGGGGCCACAACACATGGCGGCGGGCACCGGGTCGCAGGGCTGCAACCCATGCGACCGCGGTATGTACGCCAGTGCATGCAGATACACATACACTTACAGTACACCCAGACACCCAGATCACATCAGCTCAATGAAGTTGTCTGGGTGCCAGGTCCCTCTAGTTTTAACCCTGCAGCTGAAAACATAGCTGTTTCAGAGAAACTGCTATGTTTCACTGAGGGTTAACCCAGCCTCTTGTGGCTGTCTCATTGAAAATCACAGTGAGAAGACGCTGAACGTCCATAGGAAAGCATTGAGTAATGCTTTCCTATGGGCGGTTTGAATGCGCGCGCGGCTCTTGCCACGCATGCACATTCGGAGCTGAGAGGCGGATCGGGGCGGAGAGATCCCCAGTGCCAAGGGAATCTGGCGCTGGAGAAAGGTAAGTGCTTAAGACACACACACACACACTCTCATAAACAGATGCATACACTAGCTAACACACACACACACACATTTTTTTAAAATTGTATTTAATTCCCCAGCTTCCGACCTTTGGGAGCGCTGAGGGGATTCCCTGGAGTCCAGTGGTGTCACCCGGCGGGCAGGCTGGCGGGCGCACGAGGGAGCACTCTCCCCTGAGTGCTTCCTGTTCAGCTCCCTCGCGCGCCACGGTGCGCGAGGGAGCACACAGGGGAGAGTGCTCCCTCGCGCGCTCGCCAGCCTGCCTGCCTGCCGGGTGACACCAGGGCCAACCTCGGGGAGCCCTGAGGTGGCCGGCTCCTGGGCCCCCCAGGATAAGAGGCTGGCCACAAATTATATAATTTGTGGTGGGCCAGGCCCGGTCGCAGCCGCGACCCCTGCAACCCCGGTATGTACGCCACTGTGTTTATCTCTACTCCCTCCCTAGGCCCATTTTCCATACCATCCATACTGCAAGCCTCTACAATCAGGGCCGGACTGGGGATACAAAGCAGACCTGGAAAAAAAAAATCTATGCCAGCCCCATAAGTCATTGCGCCATATATTGCCGTATGTAATATGTAAGGCAATGTCTTGCCACCCCAGATGGTTGAGTATATATATATATATATATATATATATATATATATATAAAAGGAAATGATGAGACAGAGCACTCCAAAGGTCTTGGTGAAAAAAGGTTATTTATCCGTGTACAAGAGAATCGACGTTTCGACCCGCAGGTCTTTATCAAGATGACATAAAACTTGAAACAGTGTCTTTATATAACAAAGGTAATTAAGAGGTGATTACTTACCCTAACGTGACCGTGCTGCCCCAGAGTCATGTGTAACCGCTGTGTGATGATTACGGTGTAGCGTGCAACGTGCGTAGCTAGATGATGACGTCAAAAGTGCGCGACCCATAGAGGTCGTGAGTGAGCGTCAAGTTACCATGGAAACCTCCAGTAAGTGCGCGTGCGTGGAAATAAGTGAAACTTAAAAGATTTAAAACCAATTGGAAGACAATCTGAAGTCTAGATGAAGTGATGTGCAAGATATGCCCCTAGATAAACCTAATAAACTGTGCATACCGACAGTCTGAGAAACCGAAATGTAGAAAGGAAGATGGTTCAATAAATGAATATGTGTGATATATCGTAATGAGGAGATGTGTGAGAGTGACAAGACTGTAATGGAGGAAATGAGACTAGGCATATAGTCTCACAGCGAAAGAGGGAAAGTGGGGGATGAAAAAAAGGGGTGTGAGGTGAAAGTGAGTGATAACCCCAAAAGGATATATGTAGTGATAAAACAGCACAATGTGACAAAGGACCCGTGTGGTCAAAACTAAAAAAAAGGGAAGTGAACTATAGGCTAGTGTGTGTATAGAAAACTAGACTGGTATATTTACATATCAGACTTTCTCGAATCCAACTCTCTGCTTGACCCCCTTCAGTCTGGATTCCGCGCTGGTCACTCTGTCGAAACTGCTGTGACCAAAGTATCCAACGACTTAATTGCTGCTAAATCTCACGGCCAATACTCTATCCTAATCCTCCTTGATCTTTCTGCCGCATTTGACACTGTTGATCATCAACAGCTTCTTCACATTCTTCGTAACTTTGGTCTACGGGATACTGCTCTCTCCTGGTGCTCCTCCTACCTCTCCCAGCGCTCTTTCAGTGTTTCTTTCTCTGGTTCTGCCTCTTCTCACCAACCCCTCTCTGTCAGCGTCCCCCAAGGATCTGTCCTCGGCCCCCTATTGTTCTCCATCTATACTGCCTCCCTTGGTAAACTCATCAGCTCCTTTGGTTTCCAATATCATTTATATGCAGATGACACGCAAATCTACCTGTCCTCCCCTGATCTCTCTCCGCCCACCTTGACTCGTGTTTCTGACTGCCTCTCTGCTATTTCCAACTGGATGGCTGCTCACTTCCTTAAACTCAACCTGTCCAAAACAGAACTTCTAGTTTTTCCTCCCTCAAGTGCTGCTACTCCTGTTGTCTCCATCCAAGTCAACGGCGCTACTATCACCTCTACTTCGCAGGCTCGCTGCCTAGGGGTTCTTTTCGATTCTGACCTCTCTTTTACTCCCCATGTCCAATCGATGGTCAAATCCTGTCGCTTCCAACTCAAGAACATAGCGCGCATCCTCCCATATCTAACGCCGGACGCGGCTAAGATATTGGTTCATGCTGTTGTTCTCTCTCGCCTCGACTACTGCAATCCCCTTCTGACCGGTCTTACATGTTCCCAGCTTGCACCGCTGCAATCTGTAATGAACGCGGCTGCGAGGCTTATTTTCCTGTCCGGTCGCACCTCCCACGCCTCCACGCTCTGTCAGTCCCTGCATTGGCTTCCAGTTAGATATAGGGCCCAATTCAAAATTCTGTCACTTGCTTACAAATCCCTACATAATGCTGCTCCAACATACCTATCCTCCCTCATACACAAGTATGTCCCGTCGAGACCCCTGCGCTCATCCCAAGACCTACGCCTATCCTCTGCCCGGATCCCCACCTCTGACGCTCGCCTTCAAGACTTCTCTAGGGCTGCAGCTATTCTGTGGAACTCCCTTCCCTCCTCAATCAGACTTTCACCCAGCCTCCACTCCTTCAAAAAATCTTTGAAAACTCACTTCTTCGTTAAAGCGAATCAATTAAACTGTCAGCAGGCTTCTCATCCCCCACCCCATGACTCCTTTCCTGCAACTGTCAAAAATGACCTACCAAGCACTCAATAAACCCTTCTCTAACAAACTATTTAATTCCCCTACTTTAACCCGTTTGTGTCACTATACCCCACTCCCTCTAGCATGTAAGCTCATTGAGCAGGGCCCTCAACCCCCTCTGTTCCTGTACGTCCAGTGGTCTGATCTCAATTATGTGTCTGTTAGTCCACCCATTGTACAGCGCTACGGAATTTGTTGGCGCTATATAAATAATAAAATAATAATAATAATAATATATACAAGGAAATGTTGATAAATGGGGCATAGCAAAAGTACATCAATGCAGAATATTGAAAACAGGCAGAGGAAATCTAGGCAATTGACTAAAAGATGCCTGTATATATCAAGTATTTACACATTTGCATAATAAGAGATGCCAGACTACTGATTCTAGGAGACAGGGTGAGAAACTATATTTAACGACTGTCCAGAAATGAATGAAACGATATGTATTCGTTGAGGCCTTTAGGATGTACTGTGTCTAATGTCTTTATCCAGTATATCACGTTGAAGCAGACTTTTGGAGCGGTCACCCCCTCTGGGAAGAGGGGGAATGTGGTCGATGGCTATGAATTTGAGGGTCGGAAGTCGATGATTTGCTTCTAAAAAATGTTTGGCCACTGGTTTCTCCGTCTTGCCGTCTCTGAAGGCGGTCATAATACCTGAACGGTGACCCCGCATTCTGTCTCGCAATGTGAGGTCCGTTTTCCCCACATAATAGAGTCCACAGGGGCATGATATAAGATACACCACATGATCCGTAAGGCAAGTGATGTGGTGTCTGATGAGGTATCGTTTTCCTGAGTGTGGGTGAGCAAAAGATGGGCCTGTGAGCATGTGTCCACAGGTGACACAGTTGGTACATTTGAAGCAACCCGTTTTCATATGTCCTTTTTTTGTCTCATATTGGTTGATATAATCACTTTTTACCAAAATGTCCCTTAGGTTGCGGTTGCGTCTAAAAGCGATACGAGGAGGATGAGAGAATGCGGGGTGCAATGTAGGGTCTGCGGCCAAAAGGTCCCATCTTTTCCGAATGACCTTAGCAATCTGGTCACTTGCTGTATGATACAGAAATGGTAGTGTGATGATTGCAGGATCTTGGGAGGTCGTAGTGATTTTAGACTGAGATTGATGATGAATCTCAGTGGCTCTATGTAGTGATCGATTAAGTATGTGTTGCGAATAACCTCTCTGCAGAAAGGATTGTTGCATTAAACCAATTTGGTCTTTAATGTTATCTGGGTCTGAATTGTTCCTCAGTACTCTAAGAAACTGTGAGATCGGGAGAGATCTCTTAAGCGCACCTGGATGAAAGCTGGTAGCATGCAACACAGTATTGCGATCAGATGTTTTTTTGAATAGAGTATAGCCTATAGAATTCTGTATCCGATATATCTCTACATCGAGAAATTGGATCCTGTTGGTATCACAACAGTGACTCAGGCGTACAGGAGAATTAATGTCGTTCAAGTCTTGGATCATAGTGTCAAAAGATAACGAAGAGCCCGACCACAGCATGAGGATATCATCCACATATCTAAAATAAGATATGATGTTGGTCTGATGTTTTGATAGAATGTGTTGTTGCTCATAAGCATACATGTAACTATTGGCATAGTTAGGAGCTATGGCCGATCCCATTGCAGTCCCCGTTTGTTGAACATAAAAGTTCTTCTCAAATCGAAAATAATTGTTGGTCAAAGTGAATTCCAAGCATTCCAAGAGGTATTCGATGGGTGGTCCGTAATATTGATCTGAGTGGATCAAAATCTGTCTCATGGCCTCAATCCCCTCTTGGTGAGGTATTATAGTGTAGAGGTTTTTTACATCTACAGTGGCAAGAGTGATGGGCCCATCCGGAAGAGAAATTTGTCTGAGGTGGGTGAGAAGGTCCTGTGTATTCTTGAGGCATGTTGGTATGAGTAAGGAGGGTGTTTTACAGTGATAATCAATAAATTTTGCCAAAGGTTCCAATATGCCACGTCTGGCGGAAACAATGGGTCGGCCAGGGGGATTGTAGGGGTCTTTATGGACCTTGGGTAAGGTGTACAACACCGGGATTTTAGGGTGTGGATCTATAGGAAATTTGGCAGTCTGTTCATCAATCCACCCAGCTTCCACTCCTCTGGTAACTAGTAGTTGTAATTACCTTTGTTATATAAAGACACTGTTTCAAGTTTTATGTCATCTTGATAAAGACCTGCGGGTCGAAACGTCGATTCTCTTGTACACGGATAAATAACCTTTTTTCACCAAGACCTTTGGAGTGCTCTGTCTCATCATTTCCTTGCATATCTACGCTCTGCAGCACCGAGGCATTTTTCGAGGAATTAAACTTTTAAGGTAGAGTGCCAGATCTCGAATTTGTTTACATTTTACAGTGTATGGCGATACACTATCTGTGCACCTCCATTTGAACTGATTTTCAGTTCTTAGTACAATTTTCAGGTGATTTATATCCTTAATTGGTATTACAGCAGACCCTGCCCCCTCTTTTTCTTTAAATATCATGGAAGACTTTTTATTAAGGGCTGGTGCCCTTTCTGAAATTGCAGAAACCTTGCAATTGAATGAACAAGATGCAGACCAAATACTGTGGCCTAACACCACTACGGAGCTGATGCACACAGACTCGATTAGAGATCTATACAACGACTTAACCAAACTAAAAAGACGTGAGACAGATTTAGATTTGCATGGCATTTTTATTTCTGACTATTATCGTGCAAACGCATCCCTCGGGGCTTCAGAGTCCGCAATTCACCCACGATTGGACGTCAAAATCCGGAATTCTGCAAAAAATGGGTAGGGATTGCAAACAAATGCTCCTTAGATTGGATGCTTATCGTAGTGGAGGAAGTAAGAAATGAATTAATCTTCACCAAAGACTCAATTAACAAATTTGAGACGTCACATACATCCACTCTCACGGCAGCTACTTCCACTCAATACATGGTCAAACTACAAGACGAGATTACCAGATACAGAAACGATCTCATCAGATTTAAAAAACAGAAAGTTGAACAGGTCAATTTCGACTACACCCATCACCAGGTTTATCACTGGCTCTGTGGGGAGAGACGCAGACCTAATTTCTCCAGGTATAAACAGAAAGTCCGTAAACCACAATTTCTTTCGATAGACACGAGCTCGGCCGAATCTACATCGGAAACTGAAGGGGCAGGAGCACCCCGTGATCCACATGGATCACAGCCTGGACAATCCACTCGACCACCTTTTTTTCCCCAGGACCAACATACAAACGATCCACCTGGATTCAACATAAGAAGGAGAAAAGAATCAAGAGACCTAAAATTACGAGACGAGGACAGAGGGGCAAGGTATTTAGGCACTCGCTCCAACAGGAAGATCTGACCCCCATCTTTAATCTTTCGTCCAAGACACTGAACTCCGATCATATCAGAGTCCTCTCTAAAGGACTCACATTTGTCCCCACTCCGAAACCTGATATATTCAAAACGGATGTCGATCTATATAAGATGGAAAGAACCCTTAACTTACAAACATTCAAACACGACAGTCATTCCCAATCTAAACATCATCTTCGATTAAAAAGTATATGGGAACCCAAGACTTTACATCCATCTATTAAGTCTTTTTCCAACATGGTCAGAAATGACATACGTCACATATTTTTGGAGCCGAGATCTACCTCGCCAAACCTTACACATATGGAACACAAGGCGCTCGAAGACCTTGTAGGCGACACTAACATTACGATCAGACCGGCCGACAAAGGTGGATCCATAGTTATACAGAACTACACATCCTATCGTTCAGAGATCCTCAGACAATTGTCTGACAAAACCACTTATAAACAAATAACGTTTGACCCAACCAATACCATCATGGGGAAATTACAACTACTAGTTACCAGAGGAGTGGAAGCAGGGTGGATTGATGAACAGACTGCCAAATTTCTTATAGATCCACACCCTAAAATCCCGGTGTTGTACACCTTACTAAAGGCCCATAAAGACCCCTACAATCCCCCTGGCCGACCCATTGTTTCCGCCAGACGTGGCATATTGGAACCTTTGGCAAAATTTATTGATTATCACTGTAAAACACCCTCCTTACTCATACCAACATGCCTCAAGAATACACAGGACCTTCTCACCCACCTCAGACAAATTTCTCTTCCGGATGGGCCCATCACTCTTGCCACTGTAGATGTAAAAAACCTCTACACTATAATACCTCACCAAGAGGGGATTGAGGCCATGAGACAGATTTTGATCCACTCAGATCAATATTACGGACCACCCATCGAATACCTCTTGGAATGCTTGGAATTCACTTTGACCAACAATTATTTTCGATTTGAGAAGAACTTTTATGTTCAACAAACGGGGACTGCAATGGGATCGGCCATAGCTCCTAACTATGCCAATAGTTACATGTATGCTTATGAGCAACAACACATTCTATCAAAACATCAGACCAACATCATATCTTATTTTAGATATGTGGATGATATCCTCATGCTGTGGTCGGGCTCTTCGTTATCTTTTGACACTATGATCCAAGACTTGAACGACATTAATTCTCCTGTACGCCTGAGTCACTGTTGTGATACCAACAGGATCCAATTTCTCGATGTAGAGATATATCGGATACAGAATTCTATAGGCTATACTCTATACAAAAAAACATCTGATCGCAATACTGTGTTGCATGCTACCAGCTTTCATCCAGGTGCGCTTAAGAGATCTCTCCCGATCTCACAGTTTCTTAGAGTACTGAGGAACAATTCAGACCCAGATAACATTAAAGACCAAATTGGTTTAATGCAACAATCCTTTCTGCAGAGAGGTTATTCGCAACACATACTTAATCGATCACTACATAGAGCCACTGTGATTTATCATCAATCTCAGTCTAAAATCACTACGACCTCCCAAGATCCTGCAATCATCACACTACCATTTCTGTATCATACAGCAAGTGACCAGATTGCTAAGGTCATTCGGAAAAGATGGGACCTTTTGGCCGCAGACCCTACATTGCACCCCGCATTCTCTCATCCTCCTCGTATCGCTTTTAGACGCAACCGCAACCTAAGGGACATTTTGGTAAAAAGTGATTATATCAACCAATATGAGACAAAAAAAGGACATATGAAAATGGGTTACTTCAAATGTACCAACTGTGTCACCTGTGGACACATGCTCACAGGCCCATCTTTTGCTCACCCACACTCAGGAAAACGATACCTCATCAGACACCACATCACTTGCCTTACGGATCATGTGGTGTATCTTATATCATGCCCCTGTGGACTCTATTATGTGGGGAAAACGGACCTCACATTGCGAGACAGAATGCGGGGTCACCGTTCAGGTATTATGACCGCCTTCAGAGACGGCAAGACGGAGAAACCAGTGGCCAAACATTTTTTAGAAGCAAATCATCGACTTCCGACCCTCAAATTCATAGCCATCGACCACATTCCCCCTCTTCCCAGAGGGGGTGACCGCTCCAAAAGTCTGCTTCAACGTGAGGTATACTGGATAAAGACATTAGACACAGTACATCCTAAAGGCCTCAACGAATACATATCGTTTCATTCATTTCTGGACAGTCGTTAAATATAGTTTCTCACCCTGTCTCCTAGAATCAGTAGTCTGGCATCTCTTATTATGCAAATGTGTAAATACTTGATATATACAGGCATCTTTTAGTCAATTGCCTAGATTTCCTCTGCCTGTTTTCAATATTCTGCATTGATGTACTTTTGCTATGCCCCATTTATCAACATTTCCTTGTATATATGTAAATATACCAGTCTAGTTTTCTATACACACACTAGCCTATAGTTCACTTCCCTTTTTTTTAGTTTTGACCACACGGGTCCTTTGTCACATTGTGCTGTTTTATCACTACATATATCCTTTTGGGGTTATCACTCACTTTCACCTCACACCCCTTTTTTTCATCCCCCACTTTCCCTCTTTCGCTGTGAGACTATATGCCTAGTCTCATTTCCTCCATTACAGTTTGTCACTCTCACACATCTCCTCATCACGATATATCACACATATTCATTTATTGAACCATCTTCCTTTCTACATTTCGGTTTCTCAGACTGTCGGTATGCACAGTTTATTAGGTTTATCTAGGGGCATATCTTGCACATCACTTCATCTAGACTTCAGATTGTCTTCCAATTGGTTTTAAATCTTTTAAGTTTCACTTATTTCCACGCACGCGCACTTACTGGAGGTTTCCATGGTAACTTGACGCTCACTCACGACCTCTATGGGTCACGCACTTTTGACGTCATCATCTAGCTACGCACGTTGCACGCTACACCGTAATCATCACACATCGGTTACACATGACTCTGGGGCAGCACGGTCACGTTAGGGTAAGTAATCACCTCTTAATTACCTTTGTTATATAAAGACACTGTTTCAAGTTTTATGTCATCTTGATAAAGACCTGCGGGTCGAAACGTCGATTCTCTTGTACACGGATAAATAACCTTTTTTCACCAAGACCTTTGGAGTGCTCTGTCTCATCATTTCCTTGCATATCTACGCTCTGCAGCACCGAGGCATTTTTCGAGGAATTAAACTTTTAAGGTAGAGTGCCAGATCTCGAATTTGTATATATATATATATATATACACACACACACATTAAGCATTCTCACATGCAGTGTTTACATTGCTTCCTAGTGACACCTCTAGTGACAGTCACTCAGACAGTCACTAGAGGTGCTTCCTGTGTCAATGCTGCACAGCGTGATTGCACAGTGTGCAGCACCTACTATCAGGGCCTTTGCAGCCAATCCTATGGCAGAGCATTGGATTGGCTCAGATCATCATGCTTGATGATGTCAGCCATAGAGGCAGGGCCAGTCGAGGGGAGACCAGCACGGCGTGGGGAGAAAAAAAAAGGTGAGTAAAAACACTTTTTAAATACACACAGATACACCATGACACAGACACACAATGACACAGACACACACACCATGACACAGACACACACACACACCATGACACAGACACACAATGACACATACACACACGCCATGACACAGACACACAATGACACAGACACACAATGACACAGACACACAATGACACAGACACACGCCATGACACAGACACACAATGACACAGACACACAATGACACAGACACACAATGACACAGACACACACACCATGACACAGACACACAATGACACAGACACACACACACCCACAGACACACAATGACACAGCCACACACACCATGACACAGACACACACACCATGACACAGACACACACACACCATGACACAGACACACACACCATGACACAGACACACACACACACGCCATGACAGACACACAATGACACATACACACACGCCATGACACAGACACAGAATGACACAGACACACGCCATGACACAGAAACACAATGACACAGACACACAATGACACAGACACACAATGACACAAACACACACACACCATGACAGACACACAATGACACATACACACACGCCATGACACAGACACACAAACCATGACACAGACACACACACCATTACACAGACACACACACCATGACACAGACACACAATGACACAGACACACACACCATGACACAGACACACACACCATGACACAGACACACAATGACACATACACACACACCATGACACAGACACACAATGACACACACACCATGACACAGACACACACACACACCATGACACATACACTCACACTGACAGAATTACAAATTTTACCTGTGGGTGACCGGCTGGGTGGGCTAGTGGCCGCTGGAGGTCACTCCAGAGGTCTGCTGGCCGCTGGCTGGGGGAGCTCTTCTTGCGGCCGCAGGGATAACTTGAATGGCGGCCGCAGGGGAAGCTCTTCTTGCGGCCGCAGGGGGAGCAGGCTGTTCTGTCTCTGCTCCCCCTCCCTCGCGCGCAGCTTAATGAGACCAGGGCCGGAATATGACGTCATATTCCGGCGCCGGTCTCTTTCTAGCGCGCGAGGGAGGGGGAGCAGAGACAGAACAGCCTGCTCCCCCTGCGGCCGCAAGAAGAGCTTCCCCTGCGGCCGCCATTCAAGTTATCCCTGCGGCCGCAAGAAGAGCTTCCCCTGCGGCCGCCATTCAAGTTATCCCTGCGGCCGCAAGAAGAGCTTCCCCTGCGGCCGCAGGTCACCCCGGCCCCAGGTGCTGACGGCCCACCGGGAAATTTCCCGGTATCCCGGTGGGCCAGTCCGGCCCTGTCTACAATTTTACTCGGCTCAGCCAACCCACCCAGTTTCCCCCTAAATTTATAGCAGGTTCCCCCTAAATTTATAGCATGCTCCTCCAGCTGTTTACAATTCTCACTCACTTACCTCTTCATTCCCTCTATATTCCACCAAGAGCTGCAACTCTCTGTTTCCTTATTTAGCCATCACTTCCAAATTTCCCCTGCTATCTCTTGTCTCATATCCCCACGGTATCCTTTAGATTGTAAGCTCACGGGCTATCTACCTATGCACTTTGTATAAAAGAGCTTAAATGGTAAGATTTCAGCTTATGGGCAGGGCCCTCTCTACCTTATGTATTTGTGTGTGTGTATATTGTATGTTCTCCACTAATTGTACAGCGCTGCGGAATCTGTTGGCGCTTTATAAATACCAGTGATAAATAAAATAAACATAAATACCAGAAATAATAATAATAATTATAATCTTGGGATTTAGTGGCCTTTATTTTGCGTATGCAGTACACTAGACAGTGGTCACTGAAACTGTTAGGGAGAACACCTGCCTCCTGGATTCTGTCAGGACAACTGTAGAGAATCCAATCTAGCAAGGTATGGTTCTGGCTTTAAATATTAATGCGAGTTGGGAAATAAATTAATTGTGTTAGCTGCAAAGTCTATTTATCTATAATATTTTTAGGATTCAGCCAATTAATATTAAAATCTCCAAAAACCAACAGTTCACTTTTTTGGTTTTGAGCTACAGTTTCACTTAGCTGGGCTATGTCAGAAAGAGAGTGCACCGGAGAGCTAGGCAGGCGGTAGATTCCAGCAACAATGATAGTTTTACTGAAAGGGATCTCAGTTGTGCCGGAAAGGAAATCCAAGGCACAAGGGGAGTTATAGTTTTTTTAAAGGAGTAAATTTTATGGACTTGTCTACATAAATAACAATGCCTCCTCTTCTCTTTGCTCTGTCGTTTCTAAAACATGAATAACCCTGTATTGCAATGGTGGAGTTTGGTATTTTAGTCGTTAACCATTATTCTGAGAGCACAATGATTTTTGGTTTGTAATGAGAACACCAGGCTTGCAGTGCATCCAGTATAGGGAGTAAGCTACGTATGTTGCAGTGCACAAAAGAGATGCCTTTTTGAGTGGTGAGATTAAGGCTAGAATTAGCTGGGGGACCAGGGTTAGACTCCACATAATTTGCAAGGGCAAGTGACATAAAAAATAGGAATTTGGACATCATTTTTGTTTGGCCATATAGCAGGGCCGGACTGGGAAGAAAATTCGGGCCAGGCATTTTTTCATTACAGTGGCCCACTAAAAAAGGGGCCGGGCCAGATAGGGCGTGTTTTGTCATCACCAATGACAAGCACGCCCCATCACAAAGTGAGCATGTTGGTTCAATGCTCTTCCAGGGTAGACCATGCGCAGAGCTCTGCTGAAGAGCTCTGGCATGAGAAAAAGACCCTGTATTTGTTCTGCACAGCGCAAGCAAGTTTAATAACATGCTTGCACTGTGTTTGCTTGAAATTTGTCTCTGATGTCTCCATAGTTGGGATACCAGGAGACAAAAATGCTAGGAAAGCATATTGTGCAGTGTGTGTGTGTGTGTGTGTAAGGGGTGTAGTGTGTGTGAGTGATGGGTGCTGTTTGCGTGAGGGTGCTATGTGGGTAAGGGTGCTGTGTGTGTGATGGGTGCAGTATGTGTGTGCTGTGTGTGAGTGGGTGATGTGTTTGCGTGAGTGTGCTATGTGTGTGAGTGGGTGCTGTGTTTGCGTGAGGGTGCAGTGTGTGTGTGCGTGTGTGGAAGCTGTGAGTGTCAGGGGTGCAGTGTGTGTGTGTGTGAGGGTGCTGTGAGTGTCAGGGGTGCAGTGTGTGTGTGTGTGAGGGTGCTGTGAGTGTCAGGGGTGTAGTGTGTGTGTGTGAGGGTGCTGTGTGTGTCAGGGGTGCAGTGTGTGCTGTGTGTGTCAGGGGTGCAGTGTGTGCTGTGTGTCAGGGGTGCAGTGTGTGTGAGGGTGCACTGTGTGTGCTGTGAGTGTCAGGGGAACAGTGTGTGTGTGTGTGCTGGGAGTGTCAGGGGTGCAGTGTGTGTGAGTGAGTGAGGGTGCTGTGAGTGTCATGGGTGCAGTGTGGGTGCTGTCAGTGTCAGGGGTGCAGTGTGTGTGTGTGTGTGTGTGTGTGCTGTCAGTGTCAGGGGTGCAGTGTGTGTGTGTGCTGTGAGTGTCAGGGGTGCAGTGTGTGTGTGTGTTGTGAGTGTCAGGGGTGCAGTGTGTGTGATTGAGTGAGGGTGCTGTGAGTGTCAGAGGTGCAGTGTGTGTGTGTGTTGTCAGTGTCAGGGGTGCAGTGTGTGTGTGTGCTGTCAGTGTCAGGGGTGCAGTGTGTGTGTGTGCTGTCAGTGTCAGGGGTGCAGTATGTGTGTGTGAGTGAGGGTGCTGTCAGTGTCAGGGGTGCAGTGTGTGTGTGTGAGTGATGATGCTGTGAGTGCCAAATGTGCAGGGTGTCTGTGAGCAAGTGAGGCTGATGTGACTTGGGTGATTATTTCCCCCCTCCCTGCTTACCCTTAGCCTGGGAGGGGGGAATACTGCTGCTGTCATCCATCCCTGGTGGTCCTCGTGGTGAGTGAACTCTAGCCTGTGGGGCTAGAGTTCACTCCCGCTAGACCCGGAGCGTTGCCATGGCAACGCTCCGAATCTCACGAGAGGAACCCAGCGGAGCTGTAAGTAGGAGCTCCGCCGGGTCCTCTCCTGGCTCCTTCACTCTCTCCCCCGGCGGCCGCAGTATACTGTATGTGGGCCAGCGAGGGAGATCTTTGATCTCCCCACCGGCTCGCCGTGAACTACTGCAGGACCGGCGCTCGGATAGTGTCGGCCCTGCAAAGACCGGCAGGAGAGATCCTTTGATCTCCCTGCCCGCTTCGGCCCATGGCTACCGCGGCCCACCGGGCATTGCCCGGTGTGCCCGATGGCCAGTCCGGGCCTGCCATATAGTGAATGGGATACATTATAATTTTTTGAGGTGGGGGTAAGAGGGCTATTTTTGATCACTCTCCACCAGCACTCAGCAGATAAGTTGCAGCAACAGAGCAGGCCATGGTGTATGATAATTTGTTTTCCAGTTTGAGGTGGTTATGGTGGTAGTGATGTGAACAAAACTGGAGTGAGAAAGTATTAGGAATAACAGTATTATCATATTTGGATTCGTATTAGTGGTATGAGGCTGGGGTCAAGTCCTGGGGAAAAAAGTGTGGGAACTCCCCCCCCACCCCCAAAAAATAACAAAACACTTGTATGCATATATAAACGCGTGCCCACACAGAGGCGCCATCAGAAATTTTGGGGCCCGTAACACAGCGCAAGGTCTGTGCCCCTGGGGGCCCGCCCCCAAGTCCGCGCACAGGGCCCGCCTCCAAATCCCGCCCACAGGAATACACACACAGACACAAACGGACACAGACTCACACAGAAAGATACACACATACTAACAGATACAAATACTGAAACAGACATACACACATACAGGCATACTGATACACACATACCGAGACACACACACATGATTAAGGAGATACAGATACACACACACTCACATACAGGCATACTGACACACACACACATATACATGCATTCATACATACATACACACTGAAATATACATACTGACAGACACATACATCACACACACACACATATATACACGCAGACATACATACATCACACACACACATATACACGCAGACATACATACTGACAGACATACATACATAGATACACACACATACTGATATATACATACATACTGACAGACACATACTGGCATACATGCATACATACATACATGCATACATACAACCACATACTGGCATACATACAGACATTCAGGCATAAATACAGACAGGCATACATACAGACAGGCATACAGACAGGCATACATACAGACAGGCATACATACAGACAGGCATACATACAGACAGGCATACAGACAAACAGGCATACAGACATACATGCATACATACAGGCAGACAGACAGACATGCAGGCAGTAAGGCAGGCATACATGCAATTAATTTTTCAGCCACCCTCGTCTTCCTTACCTTTGCATTGCAGGAGGGTGGCTGGGGATGATGGGTGACGGCTGCCTCTCCTCTCGGCCTTCAAAAGGCTGCGTCCTCCTTCCCGCGCGGAGTAAGCTGGGAAGAAGTGACCAGCCGTCAGTTCCTCCCAGCAGCAATTGCGTGCGGCTGCATTTTTTTAAAAAAAGGGGCCCGGGGGCTAATACAGCGCTGACCGGGCCCCTGAAGATAATAGGGCCCATTGGGTGGCCCTAAATGCTTGGGCCACCTGATGTGCCCTGGTGCAGATGCAGTTCCACGGCTCCACGTGGGGCCCGGGTGGCCAGCCCCCCAGGGCCGCCGGGCCCGTGACAACCGTCATGGCTGTCACCCCCTGGTGGCGGCCCTGCACACACATTCAGACACACATATACACTCACTCTTTAGACTCCACCTTTTCCTGCTACTTTTAAAGAAATACTATAGTGCCAGGAAAACAAAGCTGTTTTCCTGGCACTATAATTCCCTATAGTGCATCCCCTCCATCTTGTCCTCCCCTCCCCCACTGGACACTGAAGGGGTTAAAATTCTATGGGTATTTAGCAGATGCTGGAGAACGTCCAGCATCAATTAGGCGACTTTTGGTCACCTAACCACCCGAAAGTCCCTCTAATGGCTGTCTGGTAGACAGCCACTAAAGGTGGAGTTACCCCTCAAGGTAATTATTGCAGTTTCTGGGAAACTGTAATAATTACACTTGCAGGTTTAAGGGGACTGGGACACTGCACCCAGACCACTTCAATGAGCTGAAGTTGTCTGGGTGCCTATAGTGTCCCTTTAAGCACACACTCTGACAGACACACACACATTCACTGACACACACTATATGACAAACACACAGACATCACTGATTTGACACACACATTCACTGACACACACTCATTCATGCTGTAAACACTTTCTTTTCAGAGAAAATGCAGTGTTTACATTACAGCCTAGTGATAACTTCACTGGCCACTCCTCAGATGGCTGTTAGAGATCCTTCCTGGGTCATGGCTGCCTAAAATGCATCCAAACATTCAGTATCTCCTCCCTCTGCATGCAGACACTGAACTTTCCTCATAGAGATTAATTGATTCAATTCATCTCTATGAGGAGATGCTGATTTTACTAAATATAAAAACATGCAAAACAAAAATAACAGGGTTATGCCTGTCTGCGTGATACTGTAATATTTAACCACTTTGCTGTTGCAACCATATTATTTTAATAAAACATAAAAGAGTGACTGTCTGGTAACTTAACAGTTTTCAGTAGTGTATTTCCTTCTTTCTGGTGAGCGCGAACAGCCATCTTTGACCTTCTGCAATACAGTAGTTGAGAAAACATAACAATTCTTTCTGTTTTACTGTATTCTCTCTCTCAACTCACTCACTATGTCTCTGCAATCTCTATACATTCTCCTCTTTCCTCCCTTTCTTTTAATCTCTTCCTAGTTCTGTTCACTCCTCTCTCTCCTTCCTTGTGTCTCTCTGCTTTCTTTTTTTCTCCCTCAGTCATCTCCTCCATTCATTTCAGGGCCTGCCCCCCTTCGCTCCCCCATCTCCCCCTGAGCTCTTAACATCTCAGATAAAAGACAGTGCGCCGCAGAGAATGAGTGACGCTCTCCTTCCCGTGTGGGAGCGTGGGAAGATAAAAGTGACATGTTTAGGGTTATTAAAATATATATTTTTAGCTAGTTTTCTAAAGCGACTGATGGGTGTTTAACCCTGAGAGAAATATTGAGCTACAGTAATATTTTACAGAAATCCAGCTCCATAGCAGAGATAGGTACTCCATAAACATTTGTTGTTTTTTTTCTCATGGAAGATATTATAATCCAGATTTGTCAGGACTTCTCGGACATACAGGGTCAGAACGGAGACTCATAATTAACCCTCTAACGGTTATTTTTTCTATAGTGCTAATTACACTGAGAGTATTGGATATCATTAGCATAAAATACCTCTACTGTTTCATTCATCCTGTCAAGAGAACCTTGCATTTTAGGCAAAACAAATAATTACATTATTTTTAAATATAATAAAATCCTAGTTAGATATTTTGATCTAAAATGTGTGATGCCTTTGTCAAATTTTCTTCAATTTAACTCTTCAATTTAAAGTTTACTAAACAGCTTAATTTCTCACAAAAAGAATTTGACCATTCTTCTTGGGTCCCAGAGATATGTGGTAGATTCACTTGTTGACATGCACATACAGGTCATGTATCATTATAGTGATGCTTTAATACCACTGCATTAAAGCACTGTTATTAATGATTGTCATCATTGAAGCACCAGATTCCCTGCTGTACCCGGTACTGTAATGATCCTGGTTATTGCAATGTTCCCCATGCAGTAAGTTTAGGGAAACTCGGAATTATGGGAGTGTTTAAGATCAGATAGAACATAAGATTGGGGGCCTAGTGATACAGATTAACTCCCTTCAAGATGCTATGGATTGCAACTGCCATGATTCTCATTTTAATCCAAAATCCTGTAGCACAAAAGACCCTTTAACCCAGGCTTCCCCAAACTCCCATGATTCTATGAATAAAATAGGCTGAGAATCATGAGAGTTGTAGTTCAGCAACAACTGGAGGGCAGCAGTTTGGGGAAGCCTGCTCTAATCCCTCATAACGTATCCTTTTCTTATCCTCTCTCAAACACATTCCATATTGCCGTCATGATAAATAACAATAAATAACAGCACTATGACGTTGCTGTCATTAGAAGAAATTAGCAACATATCTTAATGGTTGGCATTTAAAACAAACTCATGTGTATATTCTTTTTGAGTTTAATTTGCAACATTTTGCACACTTTCATACAAACAAATAAAGGTTTAAGTCATCATTGTAGCGCTCTGCAGAATTCTGTGTTAAATCCAGGGAAAATTTACATTGAAACAACCTATAGGACTCTCTCCTTCATGACTGTGCTGCCACACTCTTTAGGACTCTCTTGGGAAAGGTTACAATAATACATTTTGCTGGAGTTTCTCTCTAATAGGCAAGTGATTGCACACAGGATTCTCCAATAAAGCAGCCGTTAAACCAGCATTATCTACAAATCACTCTTTCTGATGAAAAGTATGGATATACTGTTGCACATTGTTAAGGGAATTCTCACTGAACCATTTCTGAAAGGAACATATTGCGGACTTCGCCAGAGACAAAAATGGGGAATTGAGTGGCACAACCAGAACATGCACATCTTATTAGTGGTGAAATATAGATTAAAGGAACAGGGAACACAAAGATATAGTTTTAAATCTTACACAGCTTCTTAAATTCAGCAAAGAAATATGGGAATTTGGTTACACCATATGGCCACACCTTGTTAAGTTACCAAATATTGGTGGGTCCTAGGCTAATTTTAATATGGGAGATAAACTTCATAACTGGCTGCAATTGCTTAAACTGCTTCTAGATACTCTCCTCAAATATATTCTTTTTATGTGTATGTGCGCTCTTCCCTTAATCATTATTTTACATATGTTTTGATCTTTACAGCTGCTTTATTACTAAGAAATAGAATTTGAGAATGGCTTAAACAGAAGAAAATACGCCTTCTGAAGTGGCCCAGTCAGAGTCCTGACCTCAACCCGATTGAGATGCTGTGGCATGACCTCAAGAAAGCGATTCACACCAGACATCCCAAGAATATTGCTGAACTGAAACAGTTCTGTAAAGAGGAATGGTCAAGAATTACTCCTGACCGTTGTGCATATCTGATCTGCAACTACAGGAAACGTTTGGTTGAAGTTATTGCTGCCAAAGGAGGTTCAACCAGTTATTAATTCCAAGGGTTCACATACTTTTTCCACCTGCACTGTGAATGTTTACATGGTGTGTTCAATAAAAACATGGCAACTGTAACAGATCCCTCCCAACCTCTGGTGGATGTGAAACAAACAAGGGAATTACAATTTACACATCCATTCGTTTCATTCCTCTGTTCGTCTGGTTCCGTGCGAATTTCGCGTGTAATACAGAGGTGGCCGCCATTTCGGGACTTTGCACGTGTTCGCGGCCATCTTGTGTGCGAACAGCGGTGTTTGCCTGTAACCGCATGGAACTGAAAACGGATACGCAAACAGGCGAACACCGCTGAGTCCTCCAGACCTCCATAAGTTCGTACGGAAACTACCGAACGTCCCCTCGTTCGGTAGTTATATGCAATCATCTATGGGGATTCCAGCGAACTCCGCGATTCGCATGGATGGCAAGAATATCATACCTTTTTACCGTGCGAACGGAGACCGACCGCAAGGCCAAAACTCATGGAACTAATTTCGGCTAGTTGGTCTGTGCGGTCGGTCAAAACTTTGGAACGTTGTATCTCCCGAACTATACATCCGAATGGGGTGATTTTTGGATATATTGTCCCCCTGAAGGAGAGCTATCCAGCGCTACCGGATTTAAAGCTGTACCCCCTGTTTTTGGGGTACATCCAGAACTGGTGGAAAAATGTGGACATTTTAATTGGGTTATGTAGTTATCTGAGGGGAGGAGACGTGGGGGTGTTACCATCTGTATTATTGGTTGTTTTCATCCTCCCCCTGGGAGTGTTCTGTGTGTATCTATTTCTAATAAAAAGCAGGCTGGGTGTTCCAGTCCTCAGTTCTTCTTGACCCTTCAAAACGTAGCCTCGTCTCGTTCTTGGAAGGGGATTATTTGGGAATATTATTCTGCTCCTGTTTACAGCTGAACCTGCTCCTCACTCTGGATATCGTGGATGGGATTACATCAGCCTACTTCTCCACAGCAGCTTGCAGGGAAAAAGGACGTCTTCAACGGCAGAAACCCTCTCTCTATCTGGGTAGCCGTTACATTGGTGGCAGCGGTGGGATGGTTCTTTTTGCCCAAGGAGCAAGTGCTGAATGGAGTCTCAGTATGCAAAGCTGAAAAGACCCACACTGAAAGATCTATTGGAAAATCGTGGTAGGAGTGCCAGTAACAGACCAAGGAGAGAGCTGATAGCTGACCTACTGGAGCTGGACGAAATGGATAGATCCATGGAGGTAACTGAACCTATTGCACCGGTCAGCGAGAACGATGTACTCACTGCTATTGTACAGCGAAGATTAGCATTATATCCAGAAAAGACCACGGAGCTATTAGACAGACTGTTCAAGAACGCAAAAGAGGAGATCGAGACTAAGAGGAGGCAAGACACGGAACATGTATTGGCGCAACAAGCTAGTACACATATAGTTCCTACTCCTCCTCCCGTTGCTGCAGGGAGGAAAATACAATTTACTGCATTTAAAGCGTTTGCAGAAAATGAGGAAGAAATTGATGGGTATTTGGCAGATTTTGAGCGGCAGTGCTCACTGCACCAGATACCCCCAGACCAATGGGTTACTATTCTGGCTGGAAAACTTTCAGGAAAAGCAAATGAGGCTTTTCGGGCACTCACGGCCGAAGATATCACACAATATCAGCGGGTGAAAGCTGCACTACTCACCCGATACGCAGTCACCCCAGAGGCGTATCACCGTCGCTTCCGGGAGTCCAAAAAGAAGGCAGCGGACTCCCACATGGAATGGGCAAACAAGCTACAAAGGGTGGCATCACATTGGATGCAAGGGTGCAATGCTAACACCGGAGAAGAAGTGCTACAATTGTTCTTGATGGAACATTTCTTCCAAGATTTGGCGGCAGATACACAGGATTGGGTGAGAGATCGCCGCCCAGCCAACTTAAATGAGGCAGCACGACTAGCGGACGAATATGTGGAAACAAGAAAAGTGAGCCAAGGTACTACACGACCAGCACCTAGAACAGAGGCCCGCACCCCAACCTACGCTGCACGCACAGAATTCCGGGCCCCGGTACCCCCAGGACCTCCACGTCCTCAAGGGTCTAACAACCAGCCCCGGGAATCCTACAAAGTGACGTGTCATCGCTGCGGCAACCTGGGACATATTGCCCGTGTTTGCCCGTTGGGATCAGCCAATAATAACTGGAGGCGCACATCTAACACCGAAAGCCCATCTTCACGCCCCGCTGCTGCTCACTGCCTGGAAATTGAAGGGAGCCCTGAGGAATGTCTGGGAATATTATATGAGGCCAACCCCATACAAGCGGCTTCCCCAGATAATCGCCAGCACCACCGTCAGGAGGTGCGTGTAAATGGACAGATAGCACAAGGCCTAAGGGACACTGGCGCTACCATCACTTTAATACAGAAGCATCTGGTGAAACCAGAACTTGTGTCTAACCGTACTGTTGCTGTTCGGGTCGCAGGGGGGGCTGTCTTTCGCTTACCCACCGCCCGGGTACACTTGGATTGGGGAGTCGGGTCAGGAAAGACCACGGTGGGCATTATGGACAACCTACCCGCTGAGGTCGTGTTGGGCAATGATATTGGCCCTCTAACCTCGGCCTTTTTACCCACTACTGCTGCGGCTTGCCCCGTGACCACCCGCTCACAGACCCGTATCGAGGACGATCCACCAACAGGTCGGGAGACCCAGGTAAGCCACCGACAGACACCTAGCAATGACACTACAGATAGACCGCTAGCTTGGGACACCCCAGAGGAGTTTGGGAGGGAAACTAGACAGGACCCCACCCTCCGAAAGTACCGAGAACTAGCTGACAATAGAGGGGATGAGCGGGAACGTTTTATATGGGAGGGGGACCGATTATACAGATTAACCGAAGGCAGGAAGAGAGGCTGTGCTCCTTCGCAGAAGCGCCAATTAGTGGTACCTAGAAAGTACCGATTGGAGCTTCTCCGAATTGGCCACGACATTCCGTTAGCAGGACATCTAGGGGGTAACCGCACAACCTACAGAATCACTCAGACCTTCTTTTGGCCAGGAATCTCGAAGGACGTGCGCCGTTACTGTAGCACGTGTGATGTATGCCAGAGGGTGGGGAAGAGAGGGGATCATCCGAAAGCTCGACTGTCCCCTATGCCTGTGATCGAGGAACCATTTAGCAGGGTGGCAGTCGATCTAGTAGGACCCCTACCTAACCCCAGTCCCTCTGGTAAGAAATACATTCTTACCGTGGTGGACTATGCCACCCGCTACCCAGAAGCCGTCGCTCTGACGAATATCCAGGCTGACACTGTCGCCAGTGCGCTAGTCGGGATATTCACCAGAGTAGGATTTCCCCAGGAAATCTTGTCGGACAGAGGGACCCAGTTTACCGCAGACTTAACCCAGCAGTTGTGGAAGGTCTGTGGTATTAAGCCCCTACTTAGTTCACCGTACCACCCCCAGACTAACGGTCTCTGTGAACGCTTTAATGGTACCCTAAAGCAATTGCTACGGACCTTTACGGCGGAATACAGAGACTGGGAGCGATTTTTGCCACACCTCCTGTTTGCTTACCGGGAGGTACCGCAGGAGTCCACTGGGTTCTCTCCCTTTGAACTGCTCTATGGACGGAGGGTGCGAGGCCCCCTCGACCTCATCCGAGAGCACTGGGAGGGAGAGACGGAACACGAAGGTGTCCCCATCGTACCATATGTGCTAGAAATGCGGGACCGTATGGAACAGTTAGCCCGGATGGCCCGGGATCATCTCCATGCGGCCCAGGGTCGGCAGAAACATTGGTACGATCGGAACGCTAGGCTGAGAACATTCCAGGTAGGACAGAAAGTTCTAGTACTTAAACCCGTTCGAGGAAATAAATTGCAGACCTCCTGGCAAGGCCCCTACAAAGTAGTAGCCCAGGTCTGTGACACCACCTATATCATTGCCAGTAGCAAGGACGAAAAGATACAGAAGTCCTTTCATATAAACCTATTAAAGGAATACCAAGAACGGCCCGAAGACATAGCCGCCATATGCATCCCCGCCACTGAGGACCCTGACAGTCTCCCCATCCCTGATCTATTAGCCAACCCCGAGTCCAAAACTCTGCTTAATACAGTACAGCTAGGGGAGCGATTAACTCCCACAGAACGGGAACAACTCCAGCAACTACTAGTTGAAAAGAGATTAACCTTTTCCCAGGAGCCAGGTTACACACCTGTAGCGACCCATTACGTAGAAACCCCAGGACAAGCCCCGCTCCGACAAACTCCCTATAGAATTCCCGAAGCTGTAAAAGAAGAGATGAGGAAGGAGATTCAGGAGATGTTAAAACTAGGGGTTATAGAGCCATCCGACAGTCCCTGGGCATCTCCCGTCGTCCTAGTCCCCAAAAAGGATGGGACGACCCGGTTCTGTGTCGATTACCGACGCCTCAACGACCGAACTGTGACAGACGCATACCCCATGCCCCGAGTAGACGAGCTATTGGATCGCATTGCCAGGGGACGCTATCTGACCACCATTGACTTGTGCAAGGGGTACTGGCAGATTCCCCTGGCCAAGGACGCTATCCCTAAGTCGGCGTTTGTCACCCCGTTTGGCCTGTACCAGTTTAAGGTCATGCCCTTCGGGATGAAAAACGCCCCAGCTACTTTTCAGCGCTTAGTGGACCGCCTCCTTGATGGCTTCCAGGACTTCGCTTGCGCATACCTGGATGACATTGCGATCTATAGCGAGACTTGGGGGGAACACCTACAACACATAGAGACTGTGTTGGATCAGATTAGGGCCGCCGGCCTAACTCTGAAGCCGGAGAAGTGTAACTTTGGCATGGCTGAAGTTCAGTATTTGGGACACAGGGTGGGGTGTGGGAAACAACGACCAGAACCCGCTAAAGTAGAGGCCGTAGCCAATTGGCCCACACCCCACACTAAGACACAAGTGTTAGCATTTTTAGGGACAGCAGGGTACTACAGGAGATTTGTCCCTGACTACAGCGCCATCGCCAAACCCTTGACAGATTTAACAAAGAAGAACTTACCTAGGGTAGTCCTGTGGTCTCCCGCCTGTGAAACAGCATTCCAAACCTTGAAACAAGCCTTAATCAATGCACCTGTTTTGTCTGCCCCCGTCCCTAACAAAAGATTTGTCGTCCACACAGATGCGTCCATGTACGGACTGGGGGCAGTGCTAAGCCAGGTCGGCGAAGACGGGGGCGAACACCCTGTCGCGTATCTCAGCAGAAAACTGTTACCTAGAGAAGTGAGTTACGCGGCAGTGGAAAAAGAGTGCTTAGCCCTGGTCTGGGCCCTAAAGAAATTGACCCCATATCTGTATGGTCAAGAATTCACCTTAATTACTGATCATAACCCCCTTGTATGGCTGAACAGAGTAGCTGGAGATAATGGACGCTTACTGAGATGGAGTCTCGCACTACAGCCATACAATTTCTCCATCCAATACCGCCCTGGCAAGTTTAATGGGAACGCGGACGGTCTGTCCAGACAAACAGAACTATTGCCTTAACAAAGGACCGGACAGCCCCAAGTTGACCCGAAAAGGATCAATCCGGGTCTGCCGGAGTGTTCCACAAAAGGGGAGCAGTGTAACAGATCCCTCCCAACCTCTGGTGGATGTGAAACAAACAAGGGAATTACAATTTACACATCCATTCGTTTCATTCCTCTGTTCGTCTGGTTCCGTGCGAATTTCGCGTGTAATACAGAGGTGGCCACCATTTCGGGACTTTGCACGTGTTCGCGGCCATCTTGTGTGCGAACAGCGGTGTTTGCCTGTAACCGCATGGAACTGAAAACGGATACGCAAACAGGCGAACACCGCTGAGTCCTCCAGACCTCCATAAGTTCGTACGGAAACTACCGAACGTCCCCTCGTTCGGTAGTTATATGCAATCATCTATGGGGATTCCAGCGAACTCCGCGATTCGCATGGATGGCAAGAATATCATACCTTTTTACCGTGCGAACGGAGACCGACCGCAAGGCCAAAACTCATGGAACTAATTTCGGCTAGTTGGTCTGTGCGGTCGGTCAAAACTTTGGAACGTTGTATCTCCCGAACTATACATCCGAATGGGGTGATTTTTGGATATATTGTCCCCCTGAAGGAGAGCTATCCAGCGCTACCGGATTTAAAGCTGTACCCCCTGTTTTTGGGGTACATCCAGAACTGGTGGAAAAATGTGGACATTTTAATTGGGTTATGTAGTTATCTGAGGGGAGGAGACGTGGGGGTGTTACCATCTGTATTATTGGTTGTTTTCATCCTCCCCCTGGGAGTGTTCTGTGTGTATCTATTTCTAATAAAAAGCAGGCTGGGTGTTCCAGTCCTCAGTTCTTCTTGACCCTTCAAAACGTAGCCTCGTCTCGTTCTTGGAAGGGGATTATTTGGGAATATTATTCTGCTCCTGTTTACAGCTGAACCTGCTCCTCACTCTGGATATCGTGGATGGGATTACATCAGCCTACTTCTCCACAGCAGCTTGCAGGGAAAAAGGACGTCTTCAACGGCAGAAACCCTCTCTCTATCTGGGTAGCCGTTACAGCAACATTTCATTCTTTGTGTGTTATTAGTTTAAGCAGACTGTGATTGTCTATTGTTGTGACTTAGATGATGATCAGATCACATTTTATGACCAATTTGTGCAGAAATCCATATCATTCCATAGGGTTCACATACTTTTTCTTGCAACTGTATATTAATTTGTGTGTAGTGTTGGTGTTTGAAAGCTGAGATGTATGCACATATACATAAGCGCTGCCACATACACACGCTGATACACATACACACATGCACTTACATAAGGCATAAGGTGTTCTTACATAAGGCATAAGGTGTTCTCGCCGCAGGAAGTTTTGCTAAGAGGTCTTTGTCAAGCTTGACAAAGACCTCTTAGCAAGTTGAAACATTGCTGCTCTTTTCTGTTCTATTAACACTGCCTGCGGTTTGAACACCTTGAGTGCCTGGAGAATTTATATTTTGCCTTATCGTTACGGGATTGCTGGTCCTGCTCCGAAGCACCGGGTGGCTGCTGGGATTGAATGCAGCTTCTCTTTAATATTGAAACACATGCACATACAGATACACACTGACACACATCCAGCTACAGAAAACAGATACACACACTGACACACATGCATATACACACACACACACACACAGGTACAGACACACATGCAGATACACAGTCACACAGACGCACAGATACACACACTGAAACACAAAAATACACAGACACAGCTGCTCAGTGTTTGGCAAGAAGTGACCGGCTCTCACTCCCAGCGCTGATATTATTAAAGGGGCAAGTGGAGCAAATAGCAAACAGGCATTACTTCTGAACAACCCTCGTATATGTGCAGAAAAACATAGTGGATCTGGAAACACTACCAATGTCACTTAGTTTAGCAATCTCTGCATCAATAAAGTGAGATTGTGAAGGCAATGGCATACTTGGCAAGGCAAAAGTAAAGCAATTAGCCATCAAAAAAGCTAAATAATATAAACTACCGTATATCTAGATGGAAACAAAAATAATGTTTTCAACCATTTGTCCCAATTTAGCTATAGGGTTTGGCCTTGTTCCAGTGATTATTATCTGTTGTGAATGGGCAGCAGGAGCGTAAATTCACTAAATAAAAGTGACAGGTTAGGTTAGGGAATCCTTTGATACAATAAGTAGTGACGAATGTAAACTTTATTCTTATACTTCTACAGTCAAATAAGGAGAAAAGGAAATACAATCTCACACCCACTTAAATCTTGCAGCTATGTTACACAAAGTGATATGGACTCATATATAGTACACCCCTCACATTTTTGTAAATATTTTATTATATCTTTTCATGAGAAATGACACTCTGCTACAATGTAAAGTAGTAAGTGTGC
Source organism: Pelobates fuscus (assembly GCF_036172605.1). Lineage (NCBI taxonomy): Eukaryota > Metazoa > Chordata > Amphibia > Anura > Pelobatidae > Pelobates > Pelobates fuscus. The sequence goes on along the minus strand of NC_086317.1, from coordinate 203,989,928 downwards.
AGCCTGTATAACAGTGTAAATGTGCTGTCCCCTCACAATAACCCAACACGCAGCCATTAATGTCTAAACCACTGGCCACAAAAGTGAGTACACCCCTAAGTGGAAATGTCCAAATTGGGCTCAAACTGTCAATATTTTGTGTGGCCACCATTATTTTCCAGTGCTGCCTTAACCCTCACGGGCATGGAGTTCACCAGATACTGTCTACAATCGATCAATCTAGTCTAGAGATGTGTTTGCTTAATACGATTCTCAGTTTTACATTAGAAATAGAAATAAAATAACAAAAGTCAAAAAAGATTTAAAAGACAGATTTCAAGCTCCAAGGTCAGTGAGATATGCAAAATACTGGTGTAGGAGCAACACATTTGACTTGCTTAAAGTTGTGAGTGGAGCCATTTAAATTGCCTCAGAAATGACAGGAAAAAACAAACAGATATAAAATAAAAATCCCTTGAAAGTAATTGTTCTTACATTACATAACTCTGTGAATCATGACTCATGCAGCTGAATTGTAGATTATGCTAGCGTAGTGTACCTGTAGTCTTAATTTTAGAAATGACAGGAGGTGAACATTTTGCATTAAACTTTCTTTACTGAACACTAGCAACACAGGTCAATCATAAACTAACAACCAATCAGAAAAGATATACAATGCACTTGTTTTTTTTTGTGAACTAACGATAACACATATACAGAACAATATGGAATAAATAAGATCAATTGAACATGTTCTGTGAGATCCCTAGGCGGGCAGAAAGTGTAACCATAGATAACTTGCAAACCATCTTATGTTGTAGGTGAGTGAGGATAACACTGAAAGAAACAGATATGTGAAAGGCATCTGAAATGGCATATCAGCATAATAAACTTTCTATAATAACATCAAGGCAAACACATTTATGAAAATCCCAAACAGGGGGGCGGAGCTTGGATTCAGAGCGGACGAGACGTGCATCGCCTGAGCTCTACAAACCAGGTCAAATAATCGACAATAATCCCGGGCCGCTTGCTCACCCGGACAGTTACCGACAATCACCCAGTCAAGGGGACGTTGGTGCATCCGGGGATACTAAACTTTGGGGCTTACGTTACCAGAACGACCTATGCAAGCGTGGGCTGAGGAGAGATGGACGCTCTTTGACTCCTTCACCCGGCGGAGTGAAACCTGTACAAAGCTGCCCCCCCCCCCCCTTTGGACCAGTGTGGGTCATCCCAGTCTACCCCTGCCATACTCCTCATAACTCTGCTGGCTATAAACAGCTGCCTTGACACGAACTCAAGCTGAAGCCATCACGCTTAAAATGGCTGCCATGCTTGATTTACCAATGCCTAGCAAGACACAATCAATGAGGACTCTACAAGACCCATTTGAGCGACTACACCATAACATGGGTATGCTCTTCGCAAGCTTTTGGGCGAAACTGGAGGCCTGTGGTATGGAGACACCGTACCAGATCCAGGAGGAAGGGCACAGTAGAGATCAGCGGGAGGTGAACGAGTCCCCTCCGGAAGCTACCCCTTGTTCAGCACCTGGAACTGCTTAATTAGGCCCACCTGGGCAGAAGACCACCAGGGATAATACCCCTGCATCTGCCATGGAGCCTGAAGAACCACCGCCACTGGCAGTGATGAACCACCAGTAACTTCTGCTGTCCCTTGCATGGAAAAGACTTGGCTTTGTGTCGGAGAACCAGAGTCTGTAGCCCGGTGATGCCGGTCTTCCACATAGCCCGGGGCTGGAGGACTCCCATGCTCGACTCCTGCCTTGAAAAGCCCCCAGACAGCTTCCACGCATGCCCAAGCCAGGGAATAGGTTGATGCTGGACTCTGTGGTCAGGGCCACCTTTACCTCGACATTGCAATGTCTGCTAACATACCTCAATGTGTTAATGCTTTTGTTTTCTTCTTTTATGTTCTTAATCTTCACCAACGACTCTACCTATGATTTAGCGTGAAATCTTGTTCTTCCATGGGCAATGCAGATATAAATCTAGAAGTGTGGCCTCGGGGGTTATTCCCATCTACTACCTTTGCGCGGTTTAGCAAGTTTTACTAATTACTCATGTACCTATAGCAGGCAACCACTGGCATTGCTGTTACCTTAACCATGGCTAATTACTAACCTCTTAGACTCCAAGTAATAATGACGGTATCGGCACTTTACGCTTTTTAATTATCCCTGTTACCATTGTACAGTAGCAAGCTGATTCCTATGTGCCTGGCATGTTACTCAGTATAAATAGTCCAGTGTTTACCTCTGACGTTTCCTTAGCTAAACTACACGCGTTAATACTTGTAAACAACTGCTCAAATGTTTATCTCAGCCAGAACGTACCGTTAAGCATGCAGAAAATACTACTACAAAAAATTTGCTGTATAATCGTTTGCTCTTTACTGTTTAATGGTGTATACCAATTATCGTGCCACTGCCGTTAGGGGAGAGCAAGATTGTTTGTTACTCTGAAGCACGACAAAAATAAAAATTTACAAAAACAAACCAGACTGTCCTAAACTAACATAGACAGAAGTAACTACATAACCACCCACATGGCAAATAAATACTGAAGAATATAAAAAATTTTGAGAAAACATATAAACAGTAGAGCAAATGAAATGCAAGGGTGGGACGAAGATGGCAGGGAAAATATTTCCCCCCTGTCATTACTAAAATTAAGATTATGGGTACACTACACTTCCACAGATGAGAATATTTAGGTGCCAGGGAACAAGACAACTTAATCTCTTGTAGAAGTCGACAAACCAGCAGATCCTAACCCACAGGGGGTTCTATGGATAGGGACAAAGATATGAGATAATTCCAGCAGGTCCGGGAACCAACTTGGAGGAGAAATGAGAAGGAGAGTTATCCTCTGCAAATGAACCTGGTGAAGGACTCCTGCCAATATCAAGAATGGTCGAAATGCATATACCCCTTGAACAAGCCAATCTTGGAGAAAAACATCCACTGCTTCGCATTCCAGGTCCGGAAGCCAACTGAAGAATCTTGAGAGCTGACGAGTGATACGAGTAGACGAAGAGGGATGCAGTCTAGATCCAGAATTCAATGAATGTCATTCTGATGGGCGAGAACTTGGAGAGGGGTAGATTAAGAATGTAATTGACTAAGTCTATCTTGAAGTCGAGAAACTGGATGAGTAGAAAAGGTGATTCTCTCTCATCACCATGAAATCTAAAAACTCGAGAAAGTGAACAATGAATCTTGAGTACAGCAGGGAGACTGAGTCCGATGAAATATCTCAGTGGGCTAATGCATCATCAGAATCTGTTCTAACCCTTGGGTCGCAGGTTCAAATCCCGGCAGGGTTGACTCAGCCCTTCATCCTTCCGAGGTAGATAAAATGAGTACCATTAAAAATGTTGTGGCGCTGTGGCTTAGTTGGTTAAAGCGCCTGTCTAGTAAACAGGAGATCCTTAGTTCGAATCTCTGCAGTGCCTATTTTTATTTAGAAAACTGGGCAGACTAGATGGGCCGAATGGTTCTTATCTGCCTTCACATTCTATGTTTCTATGTTTCTATGAGTCATAAAAAAAATCAACAAGATGTCAAGGCATATCAGGCACCACATGCCCTTGGACCTCAGATGAGCCAGTAATGGCTTCAAAAGTTTTGTGAAGCACCAAAGAGCTGAGCTGAGTCCAAAGCCCAGACAGTTAAATTGGCAGGGAAGACCACACAAAACTAATAGAATGAATTGCTGACTGGTGTGTTCGACAGGCACTGGAAGACACACTTTCTTTAGATCGAGATGAGTGAACCAATTGTTCTTGAGAAGATCCCGCAACAGATGGATGCCTCTTATCCTGAAATTGTCACGGTTCTCACCGTGACATCCAGACGAGGTAGCCCCAGAAGTGCCCAACAAGGTATTTGAACCTGGATGCTAAGCCTGTGTTCCTGCCTCTGAGCCAGTTCTTGGTTTGGCCTGAAACTTAACCCTGCCATGTCTCCAGCATTGGGGGCTGGACTTAACCTGTGACTGCTCCTGTCAATCATGGTCCACCAATACATTATCTCTATAAGACACTGCCTCTCCCTGAGGGCAGTGTCAGTTCATTAACTCTGGTTCCTGTTTTTGTATTTGTGATCCAGTGTTCTCCAGTTGGCTACTGACCTTGGCTTTCTTATCGTTTATCCTGACTTCTGGCACCCTCTGACTTTTGGCTTACCCTCAACGATTTTCTTGCTTGTGTCCTTACCTGTACTGCGACTTGGAGCTAAATACTGCACAGCCCCCATACACAGACTCACAGGCCAGGTGAATTCTTACCTGACCACCTTGGCCTGTGTTTAATTGGAAGGGTGAGCATATATCTCTGCCTACCGGACTCCCACCTCAGGTAAGCTGTTACAGAAATGCCACAAACGCGTTAAGTTGATGCAAATTGATAATGGTTCAAAAGTCCCCTGTATTTTCCTGGACGAGAAAGATGTTACTGAAAAAAACCCACCTTCTTCCGAAGCGTACTGAACAGCACCTTGGAAAATAGTTTTTGGATCTCCTCGTCGATGAGGGTCTCGTATTTCAAGGAAACCAGCAATGGATGAGGAGCGTGCATTACACTAGGAGGAGAATGGAACTCTTTAACATAACCTTGTACCTTTCCAGAGAATCCAAATCTTGATCCAATCCTCTAAAAAGGGTACAAACTTTCTAAAATTGTTGGAAGGACATGTTAGAGGGAAACTCACATGAGGAGAAGCGTACTTGTCCTCTGCCTCATGCACCACTTCTCCTGTACTTGCCCCTGTGGAACGAGAGGGCCAATGAAGAGACACCCAGGATGAAAGGCTCACTGAAAAGTAGTCCCTTCACTAAGGGTCCAAGTTCCTTAGAACCTGAATCCGCCAGTTTGATTTCTATTTGCAGGAGTGTGGCCTTGTGTCTTTCTGCATTTGCATTACCAGTAGAGCATTGAGCCCCTTATGGCATTTGTGTTTAATGAAATGCTGTGACAACGCCAGGTCTGAGAAGAACAAGATCTGAACAGTGATCCAAGCAGGTACAGGAGTTTGTCATGGGTTGCCTTCAAACCTTGTAGGGTCAAATCTCATCTTGGACATGAAAATCTCGTTGTGTTGGCCATTTTATCAGGGAGTAAAGCACAAGGGCATTCTGCTCTGAGGTGGGTCCCTACCTTACAATTCAGAGGCTTCCCCAACCTGGCAAGATGGTCTGGCAGACTCCACTATGGGGTATCTGATGGACCTTGAATCAAGTAATGGGATACCCAGTGTATTTCGATCATCCCATCCTCATCCTGTGTGAAAGAAGACTGTGTTTTACCTTCAAGGAGGGGTTCTCCTACTACAGATTTCTTTATGTATTGGGACTCCATTTGTGAGTTGTCTTACCATTGCTCCGCCTGCCATTTGTCCAACGCAAATAATGGAGGAGCATTTATCATCAGAGGAAGGGAAGGGTGGAGGAGGAACACCTTGTGTTTGGAGCGCTTTCTCTTTTGACCTAGCCAATGCTCTACAATTGCGTGGAGGGGTGATTCCTGGTGGAATCCTCCAAGCTAATGGAGTTGACCATGTCAGGTGTCAATGTTGTGACTGCCCTCATGACCAGAAGCCTCAGGCGGTTATTGGGTTGGCACCTTTGACAGGGCTTTTTCCATTGAGGCTGCTACAGTAGCATTAATCATGGACTAGAAGTACTGTGACTGTTGAGGGGACCTGCCCATGTAGACAGTAAAGAAAGTTCTGTTCAGAGAGAGATAAGAATCTGTTGGATTAAGACTTAAGGAGGGTACACAGGGATGCGATTACAACTGGGACTCACCCAGGGGGAGGCTGGTTAATAAAGGTGGCATTGCGAAATGGTACCAGTGATAATAAAATCACTCAACTAATGACCAATAGGAACAGTCAAGAGTAGAAAAAGGGGTTTCCCTTCAACACCATATAGGAGATGCGTATAGTCTCTATGTCTTAGGGGGTTAACATACAACAAAACGGGGCTCACCCCAAAAAAGAATTGTCACCAACAGAGTGGTCAGGTGATAATATATGGGAGTTCACCCAATTGATATAGCAGGAGGCTCACACCTAAATGCAGCTGTACTCTCAGTCATCCAATGTAAAGCACACAGTGCTAATTATATGGGATAGATATATCCAGTATACGGCAAACAGAAGTACCTGTTAATATGGAGTAATCCTGTTGGAAATGAGGGTGTCCGGTAAGCACACAGGCCTGGATCATGTAAAATTCCAATCTGGAACAGCAAGATGGCCACCGCGAATCTCGCGATCGTGCGAAATAAAATGGCCACAGTACTCAAAAGGCCAATTGCAGTGCCGTTGGCTATGCTATGAGTCCAATAAGAGACAGTCTAGAAGAGACAGCAGGCTTAAGCCTGAGTGAGCAAGAAATAGCAAAGTGGGGTAAACGATAAAAATACAAAATGTAGAGCTAGTAGAGAGTGAACAGGTGGAAGGGCATACAACTGAATAAGGAGGTAAACAGTAATAGTATATGCTCTAAATATAATGTAATAGCCATAAGAGCAAATACTCTGACCTGTGCAGCAAGGCTGGAGTAGCAAAGAAAGAGGAAGTGCTTGGGCTGTCAGGGCCATAATATTGTTCATTTATGATTGATCTGTGCTACTGGAGATTTTAAAGCAATACAATAGTCACCAGAACAACTACAGCTTATGGTATTTGTTCTGGTGAATATAATCTGTCCCTTCAGACTTTTTGGGGTCCTAGGGATACCTCCACTGGCCACACCTCAGATGGTCACTAGAGGTGCTTCCTCTAGGGACAGTGCTGCACAGTGTGACTGACATTCACGGACATTCATTCAATGCATCTCTATGAGGAGCTGCTGATCGGCCAGGGTTGTGTTTGGCTGTTGTCCCTGATCTGCCTTCTGGGAGCAAGGGGGGGGGAGCCTCCTTGACAGTCTCTGCCAATCTAATGCTTTCCTATGCAAAAGCATTGTGATTGGCTTTGATCAAGACTTCTGATGATGTCAGCCAAACTGGCAGATCAGGGGCAGAGCCAGCAGGAGCAGACTGGAGTAAACTATTTTACTATATTTAGGGAGGATGGGGCAGGGGGCAAGATTGTGTTTTTAACACTTTTGGCTTAAAGGACCACTCTAGGCACCCAGACCACTTAATGAAGTGGTCTGGGTGCCTGGTCCAGCTTTGTTTAACCTTTTTTATATAAACATATCAGTTTCAGAGAAACTTTCTATGTTTATATAAGGGTTAAGCCAGCCTCTAAATCCTCTAGTGGCTGTCTCACTGACAGCCGCTAGAGGCGCTTGTGTGATTCTCACTGTGAAAAATCACAGTGAGAGCACGCAAGCGTCCATAGGAAAGCATTGTAAATGCTTTCCTATGCGACCGGCTGAATGCGCGCGCAGCTCTTGCCGCGCATGCGCATTCAGCCGAAAGGGAGGAGAGGAGGAGGATCGGAGGAGGAGAGCTCCCCGCCCGGCGCTGGAATAAAGGTAAGTTTTAACCGTTTCCTCTCCCCAGAGCCAGGCGGGAGGGGGTCCCTGAGGGTGGGGGCACCCTCAGGGCACTATAGTGCCAGGAAAACGAGTATGTTTTCCTGGCACTATAGTGGTCCTTTAAGTCCTATAGATCTACCAGGGCGACCACACCTTATTAAATCTACCCACAGAATTGTGGACAATAACCGTAAGCCTGTCCATCAATCAATTGTTTTAAATTTTAACTTGTATCTCTTGTCCTTTTCTCTTTATTTCACCGTACAATTATATGAATAAAGTTAACATCTGACACTATTTATTATTGTATCAAGGGATTATCTCCACCATAACTTTAATTTGTGGATTGTACTTTTCAACTATATAAAATATATTTTTATGCCCTAATATGAGATGGTTTCACTTAGTGGCTTCTTTTGTTCTCTCCTCCTTGGGAATTATTTTTTGGTAAATGAGCAGCAAATACCCTGCTCTTTAGCAATTTCTTTATTACAGAAAGATTTGCACTTCCAGCGCTGGCATTGGAGGGGTTACAGACATGCTGAAAAAAATCTTGTAATTACCTAAGAACATATGGAGGTTTTAGTTAATTAAGGACATGTCCCACCTCTCAACTCCCTTTGCAAGGATCAAGGACATAAAAGCTCAGATGTCAATACACAAAGGAATCACAGGTGACCTGCATTGAATAAAACTGAGATGCTCTGTCATCATTAGGGATCAGAAATACAATAAGCAGGGGTTAATAGTTGCATGAACTTTGCTACTTTGGAAAAATATGAGGCTTACTACAAGAGTGCTGTATTTTGATATCATATTGCCTCTTCATTCATTTATCCTTTATTATTTAGATTGTGAGTTTGTTTGGGCAGGGTTATCATCTGCTATTGTTCCCATATGTGAAACGTGTTTTGTTAGAATTGAAAGTTTGACTTCTTTCCTATTATACAGCACTACAGAATATTTTGGCGCTATATAAATAATTGTAATTGCCAATTTTTATTCCCCAACTTTTTTTTAATTTTATGTTACAACACTTGAATTTCTGGTTCAAAGATCCTAATCCTGTAGATTCTTCACCCCATTCACACTACTTTCATTATCATTTCACCACTACATTCCCGTATTTACTCGAATCTAATGCGCACCTAAATTTTTGAAACCTGGAAGCTGAAAAATGTTTTTGCTGGCGAATGTAATGTGCTACTATACAACATTGTGCTACAATGAAAATGTTTATTGCCATATATCATAGTTACATTGGTGGTATTAAAATGTTAGTGTTTTATGTTAAGTCTATTCTTTCTTAAGCTCTCTTTCGAAATTTGCCTGTGTGATTTAGCCAGAATGAAATTAATTTGCCTGTGTAAATTCGTCTGTTTGAATTATTTGAATTCATCTGTTTGAATTAGTCTGTTTGAATTCACCAGTTTGAATTCACCAGTTTGAATTCACCAGTTTGAATGTGCCGAAATACAATTTGCCAGAAAATTCCTAGATTTTACTAGTAGCATGACGTAAAGTCATGATTTTATTAATGACACAGAGGCGAGTATTATGCTTCTCTTTCTTTAATTTTCCCTCAGCAGCGAAGAGAGAAATGAGTGAAAAGAGAAAAAACATATCATTAACATATATACATATTCAACATATTCCACAGTGCTACATAAGGGAACCTCCCCCTTCCATTATATAAGGTGTAGCACTCTCTTCCTCTTCCTCTTTTCGTAGCGATCCGAAGACCAGTAAACCGAACCAGAACTTGAACTTGAACTGTAATCTTGGGAAGTTGAACATATCTTCCTAGGGAATGCGGAGTCAACCTTGAAGCTCCTGTTAGTTCCATTGGTTTGTGGAATCATGCTAAAAAAGAGAGGAGAAATATGGTAAAATCTCAACTGACAACTGGGTGTAACATATTCCAGTATTTCTAGTAACCTTTACTTCTGAAAAGGAAATAAATGTCATATTAAATAGACATAATATTAGATATGCAACGGTTATGATCAAATTAAGCTAATGTCAACTATGCCTGAAAGAAAAAGGCGTCACAGTGTCCCCAGGAAAAGAACGTCAAATAGTTAAGCATAACTTAATAAACTTGGGCCAGGAAGACCCGTCCTAAAGGTATGAGTGTAAGTCGTGAGTCAGTCTAGAATAACAGGTTGTAAAAGAAAAACATACCACCACTTCCAACCCAGGGAGGGAGGGAGGGAATAATACTCGCCTCCGTGTCATTAATAAAATCATGACTTTACGTCATGCTACTAGTAAAATCTAGGAATTTTATTAAAGACACGGAGGCTCCTATTATGCTTTTTTAAAGCTGAGCTATAACTTTATCTGAAAAATGTTGTATCGGTCTAAAGTAAAAGTTCCTGAAGGTGGATTCCGTAGACCAATCTGCAGCCTTCAGAATGTCTTCCAAGCGGCATCCGGCTGCCGATGCTTTTGAGGCCATGGCGCCTCTAACAGAGTGTGATGAGAAAACAGAGACATCGATCCCGGCCGTAGCTAACAGCCATTTGATCCATCGTGCCAGCGTCGGCGTGGATACAGGTAGATGAGGTTTCTTCAGGGAGATGAACAGAGGGCCGTCATTGGACGGCCGCAGTGTGGAGGTGCGAGACTCGTACTCTTTTAGGCATGCTATTGGGCATAAGTTAGGCAAGCACGGCATTCGTGGATAGCAAACCTGTTTGGTGGCCGACTTCGTTCTTCGTGAGATATCGAACGACACCCCCTCCAGGATGAATGTACGGGCTCGCCAGTCCAAGGCTCTCACATCTGATACCCGTTTACAGGATAGTAGGCAGAGCAGCATAAGTAGTTTTGCCGATAATTGTTTAAGTGAAAGTTCCACGTTTGTGGGCCAGCCATCTAGGAGTCTGAACACACAGTTGACGTCCCAGAAGGATCCGTATCTGGACGTGGGGGGACGTGAGAAACGGACTCCCTTGAGCAGGCGACAAATTAGAGGATTTTGCCCTAGTGGGAGGCTGTCCACCTGGTCGTGCCCTGCTGAGATGGCCGAGCGGAATACATTGACTGTGCGGAAGGCCTTGCCTGACTCGAACAGGTGTGTAAGGAAATCTAGTACCGACTTCACAGGGGCTGATACCAGATCCAATGATCGTCCCAAGCACCAATTGGCCCACTGTCTCCATGCCGCAGCCTAAGCTTGTCGTGTACCAGGTGCCCATGCGTTTGCCAGGAGTTGCATAGTCGTGCTCGAAACCTCTGTGATCTCCCAGGGTCCCCGGAAAGGAGCCAGGCCATGAGACGGAGAAGGCCCTGTTCCACTAGGGAGTGGTTCTCCCCGTCTGGGTTGGTCAGTAGAGATGGATGGTCCGGCAGTAGCCTTGGGTGGTCTATCGCCATCTCCAGCAGGTGTGGGAACCAAGGTTGAGATCTCCAGAACGGGGTTATCAGGACCAACGAGCTCTTGAAGCGTCGGAGGTGCGCCAGACAACGAGCTATTAGATTGAACGGTGGGAAGGCGTAGGCCCTGCCCTCGGACCAATCTTGGAGGAAAGCGTCTGTCGCTATGGCCTCTGGGTCTGGTCGCCAGCTGCAGAACCTCGGTAGTTGTGTGTTGAGTCTGGATGCGAACAGGTCCATGCTCAAAGGTCCCCATAGGGATGAGATTCTGCGGAATACGCTCGGTAGCAGTCTCCAATCTCCCGAGTCCCTCAAGTAGGGGGAGTTCCAGTCCGCGGTGTAGTTGTCCAGGCCCGGGATGTGTTCCGCGGTAACGGACACGCTGTTCTGTAATCAGTAATTCCAGAAGTCTCTGGCCAAAACCGCTAGGATGCGGGACCTGGTTCCCCCTAGATGGTTTATGTATCGCACCGCTGAGACATTGTCCAGCTTGAGAAGAATCGAGCATGAGATGCCTTTGGGTGATAGACTGCGAATGGCGAACGAGGCCGCCAGCAGTTCCAGAGAGTTTATGTGTAAGAAGGACTCTTCCGTGGACCATCTGCCTCCTGTGGATATATTGCCGCAGCGTGCGCCCCAACCATGTAAGCTGGCGTCCGATTCGATCACCAGATCTGGAGTGGACCCGAAGATCGCCCGGCCGTTCCAAGCCTCCATGTGGGTTAGCCACCAGTTCAGTTCCTCCCTCGACTCCGTGTCCAGGGAAATGTGGGATTCGTACGAGTGGCCACTTCGTAGGCAGGCCGCTTTCAGTCGTTGTAAGGCTCTGTAGTGTAGCGGGCCTGGGAAAAATCGCCTGGATAGAGGCTGCCAACAGGCCGATGACCCGTGCCAGTTGGCGCAGGGATATGTCCGGCCGTTGCATAAGTTTCCTTATTTCCCTCTTGATGTTGGACATCTTCTCCGCCGGGAGGCAGAGAACTTGTAGTACTGAGTCGATTCGGAATCTGAGGAATTCCATTTGTTGAGAGGGGATCAGAACCGATTTCTTCCAGTTTACAAGGAAGCCCAGGTTCTGTATGAGGTGTAGGGCCCACCCTAAGTGCTCTAGTAAGAGGGATCGAGTCCCGGAGAGTATGAGGATGTCGTCCAGGTATATGATAAGGCGGACCCCGTCAAATCTGAGGAAGGCCACCACCGGTTTCAGTACTTTTGTGAAGCACCATGGGGCGGAGGACAGACCGAAGGGTAGGCATGTGAAATGCCACTTCTTGCCTTCCCAGCAGAACTGGAGTAGGTTCCTGTGAATTGAGGCTACGGGGATCGTTAGGTAAGCATCTTGCAAGTCTAATTTGACCATCCAGTCTCCGGGTAGGAGCAGGTCTCTGAGGCAATGAATGCCTTCCATCTTGAAATGCCGGTATTGTATGAAGACATTCAGGGGCCGTAGGTTGATAACCGGGCGGACCCCGCCTCCCTTTTTGGGCACTAGAAAAAGGTTGCTTACGAAACCTGGTGTGTCTAGAGGGACTTCCTCTATGGCCCTCTTTGTCTGTAATTCTCTGATCTCTGTAGAGATGAGGTCTAAGTGCGCAGTCGGCATGTGAATCGCCCTTGGGGGAGAGGTCTGAATGGGGGGAGCAGTCAATTCTAGGTGGTAGCCCTCTATCGTCTGTAACACCCAACTGTCTGACGTGATCAGTGTCCATGCCCGAGTGGAAGAAAGGGGCCCGTATATGGGAAGAAAGGGGAAACATGGTACTCACCATAAGGGCGTTTTCCCGTGGGTGCTCCTCGACTGCCGCGGGTATGCCAAGCCCGTCCTCGTGAGGGGAAGAACGGGGTGAAGGACCGTTCCTGGGTCGGTCTCTGTTGGCTGAAGGAGCCTCTGCCCGGTCTTGAGAAACCCCGGGGGTTGCGGCCGGGTAGACGGCTCCTACCACTACCGGCCCCGCCCAAAACCTTTGGGCTAAAAACCCGCTTGATGGAGGATTGGGCCTTGTCCAAAGCCGTGAAAGTCTTAACGTAAGACCCCAGGTCCTTTACGAAGGACTCCCCAAATAGAAGGCCTTTTGCGGAGGCACCGGGCTCATTGGAGGCCATGCTCGCGAGCTTGGGCTCAATCTTAAGCAGGATGGCTTTCCTGCGTTCCGTTGACATAGCCGTATTGGCGTTGCCTATCATACATATTAGACGTTGGAGCCATCCGAACGCCACATCAAAATCTATTGGAGCCCCACTAGACTGAGCCGTTTCTAGCAGCTCATACAGTTTGGTGACTGGGCCCAGGGTGTCAAGGAATTTGTCCTGACAGTTGCGCATGGAGTAGTCCAGGCCCTTTTTGGGTTTCCAACCCGTCTTGCCCAGGAACTGTATAATCTGGGGGTCTACCTCAGGGGTCTTGGCTACCGCATCGGGTATGATCGGGCGGGGGCATTCCGCCCTCAGTTTGTTCCGACCCTCCTGTGAGAGGGATTTACGGACCCTAAGGGCCAGGTACCGGGCTATATGGTCCGAAGGCTCCCATTCCGCGGAGCGAGGGTGCCTGAGGTTGTCTGGGTCAAATGCCAGGGCATCTTTATCGTCAGAGGTTAGCTCTGCATCATGGGCCCCTGAAAGGGCTTTGGTCTGAGTTGGCTTGGAAGGGAATTGTGACCCCGTGAGGTCATCGTCCCCTGAAACCTCGTCCCCGTAGGGATCCGAGAACTGATTGTCTGACTCCTCGTCCCCATCCTCGTCCGAATCGGACAATAAATCATGGGCACGTGCCCGTTTCCATTCTCTGGCCGCCGTAGCCCGGCCAGTAGCTCTACTGCGCGGTTGTTGCGCGCCATCATCGACAGCCTGAGGCGTGTCATTCAAACCAGGCTTTACCTGGGTATGGGGGTGGTCAGCAGTGTGTCTACGTTTGCCAGGCGCCTTGCGCCCTGGGGTAGATGGGAGAGGGTCCTGGCCCAGACTGGGCAGGGAGGGCCTGCCTAAGGGCCTGAGAGATGGACAGGGAGATGCTAGAGGACATAGCTCCCATGGCCGAGGAAATGGCCTTGTTAATGGAGGTGGACATAGTGGTGTCCAGGAGGCTTTGGAACTCCTCAGAGCCTATAAGGTTGGAGTCAGCCTGGGAGTCAGAAGCTGTGGTACCCCTAGGGGGAACAGGGTGGGGAATTAAATCACCACAGGCAGACTGCATAATTACAGATAATGTAAAGCAATATCTAAGGCTATAGGACAGAGACAGGTGCTGGATTGCTTAACCCACGCACAAAGGACAGAGCAGGAGAGAAAATACCCGGTATAGGAGCAGGAGCAGGGAGCATGCAGCCTCCTCGGAGCAAAAAACGCAGAGTAATGGGGCTTAAAATGGCCGCCGGCACTACCGGCGTCAGGAAACCAACAAAATGGCCGCCGCGCGTGTTCCGCGCATGCGCAGAACGCGCTCGCGGCGGAACCGGCGAAGATAAGAAACCGCTGTGGAAAAACGCCGGCGGGATTCTAAGGGTGCCGAAAACGGTAAGGGGGGTGGGGGGAATTGCCAGGGGCACAGAAGAGCCCAGGGACCCGGGTGAAAACGGGTCGGGTCAAAACAGCCCAGGGGGAAAGAGGGGCAAGAGCCCACCCCCAAAGGATAGAATAAATATAGTGGTGAAAATATGATAGGAATAAATGAAACAGAAAAAACAAGCCCTGCAGAAAAACTGCAGGCAATGCAGGTACAAATGACAATAGAATGATATAGTCAATAAAGGTACTTAGCTGGTCTGAGGGAGCAGCGAAGAAAGAGGAAGAGGAAGAGAGTGCTACACCTTATATACTGGAAGGGGGAGGTTCCCATATGTAGCACTGTGGAATATGTTGAATATGTATATATGTTAATGATATGTTTTTTCTCTTTTCACTCATTTCTCTCTTCACTGCTGAGGGAAAATTAAAGAAAGAGAAGCATAATAGGAGCCTCCGTGTCTTTAATAAAATGTAAAATTATAAACGAAACAAAAGGGCAAATGCTGAATTAACGTTTCGTTCGTTTAATAGACGTGCTCCTACTCGCGGCAAGCTGCAAGTAGGGGCATGCTGGAGGATTGAACCTCCGTTTTATCAATATGAGGGTCATAGTGACCCAATACTGATTTATATTTAGTTTTAAATGGCTGCTCGCTGTTAACTGGCTGCTCGCTGTTTAGGTGACAGGCCCCTACTTGCGGCATGCTGCAAGTAGGGGCATGCGGGAGGATTTAACCTCCAATTTAATGCAAGGGGTAGGAATGTTTTTTTATTACAAGGAGGGAGCTGGTAGCGCTGCCGGCTCCCTCCTTGCTTTTTTTTTTTTTGGCATATGCTCGAAAACGAATAGTTTGCAGACTAAATTTGGGCTTGACTAATGAAATTTTTATTTAGTACGAAATCATTTGTACGAAACGAAAATTTAACTGTTGCACATTAATTAAATGTCTAATTAAATGTGACAGAAAGACAGACAGAGTTGAAGTAGCGATGTTAACTAGTAATCAGTTATAGTTTGTAGAAAAACCTTGCTGTAATCTCTGATTGTGCAGTAGGATATTTGAGACCAGGAATAATTAAGATAGCTTGCAGGTAAGTAGGAGGGATAACAAAACAAGGTGTGAGTGAAAAGTGTATCAAAGGATGCAATGTTGTAATTACAAACTGCAAGTCCGAGTTAATAAACATAAAAAACCTTACAACATTTACCAAGTTTAATTAATGTTTTTGTCAAGTTCGTCATTATTGTGAGGATTTCTGCTGGTTACTAGCAGTTTGTTTGGCAGAATCATCACAGATTAGAATAAAACTCTATCCAGTTATTGATCTCTTGCTATATTTATATTTTTCTCTAAGGATTTGTCTTATTGACATAGTGTCTTAGTTGTATAGCAGTGGATTATTACAGGGCTCTGGGTTACTAATGAACACAAGTAAAAGGAATATAGTTTACGTTCTGTATATTTGATCAGAAGAGAGACATTGTACTGAAATTAACATTTAACAAACTAAAAAAATATATATTTTTAATGATTAGACTTTTGGACTGCCAAAGTCTAATGTCAGTGCCTGGAGCTTAAAATCTGTCGGTGGTTGCTAGGCAAAGTTGAGTTGAAGTGGTAAAACAAGCATAGTGTGAATATAGTAATAAAGTGCCTTAAAATACAGGAATAGTTACAGAGAGCTATATGGAATAGAAAACATATATTGTAGTTCACAAACATATTCATCAGGTATGATGCGATTAAAAAGGCATGTTTAAGTATTCCCATTAAAAAGGATGAATGCTCTAACACCAAATTTGTACAAAAGTACAAATAATTAAACATTGCAAAAACGAAAAAAACAAAGATACAACTGAAATAAATGATACTTTCCCTTTGCACCCTTGGTTGTTATCAAATCCAGAAACATTAAAATATTTAATATTTATACTAATCTTTTTCCCTGTATTGTATTTGTCCCGGTATGCCTCCATTTATATGATCATACATTACATAAGCCTGCCACAACGTCAATGTACCCCATCTTTGGCAGATCCTACACTAACAGCCTAATGTCTGCTCTTATGAGATTAACCCACTTACTTGGGGAAAAAAATTCCATCTGGGGCTCTCTGCAGTACAAGGCACCTGTGACAGGGAGGGGTGCAAAACCAAGGAGTTGGCTAGACTCCCAAATATATATATATATATTTATGAAACAAGGGAGGGTTGGCTGCTCTCACACACAGAGGTCTGCTGCGGCTGACATATACAACGCCCGTTTTGACCTGCTCTGTCTGTGCCCATTTGATTGGCCTGCTCCGACTGTGCCCATTTGAAAGGCCGACGCTTGTCTGTGCCCAAGCCCCTTTGGCCACAGGCCTGGGGTATACTACTGGGGAGTATCCCATACCCACTACAGACTCTAAGATGGGTGTGCGTCCAAGTCAGCACTGCTGCCATACCGACCTAGGGAAGCCTGTAGGCATGTTTGATGCGGCCATGACCGCCTCTGCTGAAAGACCGCTGTCGCGAGCCTCCCACTGGTGCCTAAACATAGGGGCACAACGGGGACTCCGCGCTCAAGTAGAGTCAGGCTCTGACTCGCCAGAAAGAGACCAGATACGTACACCTAGTGTTATGGGAAGGGTGAAGGCCCTGAACCTTGTGTCTGAAGGGCAAGACCCTGAAAAATGCCCGGAGCGAACAGCCACGGTTTCACTTGCCCGACAGAGGCGTATCTCCTGGGTGAGTTTCGCGATGAAACATATACAGTGCCCAGTGCTCAGACACCCGGGTGAGAAGACAGGATTTCATTGCCATTTTACTCCTAATCTCTTACTGCTAGTCCTATGCCCTTATATAGGTGGTTTATCTAGGTCTCGCTAGTTCTTGGCTATTTCTACAGTTTTTTCCCTATATTTTGCCTTTCCTGTCCATTATTCCTGTCCCTCTGAGGTACGTATTTTTACTCTATCTGAACTTTATTTTAGTTCTGTCGCTTTTCTTTCTTCCATATCTTCCATTTCCTTTCGCCAGGGACGTCGAGAAGCCTGACTTGACCTTTTCCGACCTCCCGGGCTCTCGTGGATCGCGGAGAAAATCTCCAGCTTTCCTCAGGCAACCGACGGTCATCCCAGTTCCCGCGCGCGCGGGATCCGGTCGGTCAGTTGGTAGATTCCATCAGTTTTTCCAGAGTTTCCTTTCTCTACCATCTTTTCTGTTATTAAAAGATGGGCACGGCCCGTGGTTGGAGACTCTCCAGCTACCATCGGTTTGGTTTGTTCCCAGTTTGAATCCTCCTCTGTCTCTCTGTCTCTGCATATTAACCCCTATCTGTCTGTCTCTGCATATTAACCCCTATCTGTCTCTGCATATTAACCCCTATTTGTCTGCCTCTGCATATTAACCCCTATCTGTCTGTCTCTGCATATTAACCCCTATCTGTCTGTCTCTGCATATTAACCCCTATCTGTCTGTCTCTGCATATTAACCCCTGTCTGTCTCTGCATATTAACCCCTATCTGTCTCTCTGTATATTAACCCCCATCTGTCTCTCTGTATATTAACCCCCATCTGTCTCTCTGTATATTAACCCCCATCTGTCTCTCTGTATATTAACCCCCATCTGTCTCTCTGTATATTAACCCCTATCTGTCTCTCTGTATATTAACCCCTATCTGTCTCTGTATATTAACCCCTATCTGTCTCTGTGTCTCTGTATATTAACCCCTATCTGTCTCTGTGTCTCAGTATATTAACCCCTATCTGTCTCTGTGTCTCAGTATATTAACCCCTATCTGTCTCTGTGTCTCAGTATATTAACCCCTATCTGTCTCTGTGTCTCAGTATATTAACCCCTATCTGTCTCTGTGTCTCAGTATATTAACCCCTATCTGTCTCAGTATATTAACCCCTATCTGTCTCAGTATATTAACCCCTATCTGTCTCTCTGTATATTAACCCTTAATAGGTCTCTCTGTCTCTATATATTAACCCCTATCTGTCTCTCTGTCTCTGTATATTAACCCCTATCTGTCTCTCTGTCTCAGTATATTAACCCCTATCTGTCTCTCTGTCTCAGTATATTAACCCCTATCTGTCTCTCTGTATATTAACCCCTATTAGGTCTCTCTGTCTCTGTATATTAACCTCTATGTCTCTGTATATTAACCCCTATCTGTCTCTTTGTCTCAGTATATTAACACCTATCGGTCTCTCTGTCTCAGTATATTAACCCCTATCTGCCTCAGTATATTAACCTCTATCTGTGTGTCTGTCTCAGTATATTAACCCCTCGCTGTCTCAGTATATTAACCCCTCTCTGTCTCTCTCTGTCTCAGTATATTAACCCCTATCTGTCTCTCTGTCTCAGTATATTAACCCCTATCTGTCTCTCTGTCTCAGTATATTAACCCCTATCGATCTCTCTGTCTCAGTATATTAACCCCTATCTGTCTCTCTGTCTCAGTATATTAACCCCTATCTGCCTCTCTGTCTCAGTATATTAACCGCAGGGTATTATGGGAAGTTTGTACCTAATTACAGTGCCCTGGCCAAACCCCTCACCGATCTTACCCGCAAGAACCTTCCTAAGTTAGTAGTATGGGCCCCAGAGTGTGAACAGGCATTCCAACGCCTGAAAAATGCTCTTGTCAACACGCCTGTTCTGGCTGCTCCTGATCCAACTAAACGCTTTCTCGTTCATACAGACGCTTCGATGTTTGGATTGGGAGCAGTACTGAGCCAGGTCGGAGCAGATGGCGGCGAACATCCGGTAGCTTACCTAAGCAGAAAACTCTTACCCTGAGAAGTAAGCTACGCCGCCATCGAAAAGGAATGCCTTGCCGTGGTGTGGGCCCTCAAGAAGCTGCAGCCCTATTTATATGGACAAACATTTTCGTTACTCACAGATCACAACCCGTTGGTCTGGCTGAACCGGGTGTCAGGGGACAACGCTAGGCTGCTGTGCTGGAGTTTGGCGCTGCAGACATTTGATTTCACCATCCAATATCGCCCGGGGAAGCTAAATGGAAATGCCGACGGGTTATCTCGACAAACTGAACAAGTGATCTGTGGGTACTCCTCCAGACATCCCCAAGCCGATCCGTTGGGATCAGACTGTGTATGCTGGCTTGGTTCTGGGGGAGCATTGTGGCGGCAGCAGCCATTTGTAAAACTGTATTTTTCTTAAACATGTACGTATCACTTTAAGAACCAAGGGTACGCAAGTGTAATGTACTGCATGTCTATCGAGTTCGTATGCTGGCGGTATAAAAACCCGTCGGCATTCAGGTAATCGTTCCACGAACAGTGATTTCCATCTCTGTTCGTGAAACGAACAAACTGCCGGATGGAGACCACCCTCAGAGGGTCATGTGGCTCTCGTTAAAGATTGCAACATTGTTGCAAACGGTAAATTAAAAAGATTCCGGGTGGCCGTCGTTCGGCTACCGACCACGCGGCGGTCGGCCATCTTGGATCCTTTGTTAGCCCAGCGGTATTTGGTCGTCGAGCGCCTGGAACTAAAATCGGCTACTCGGCGGCACGAATGCCGCTGGACTTCCAAGCCGTTCGGGAGCCCCGGTCCTTCTGTGTCAGGTTCTATGGGATCCTTCGGTAGTTTGGGGAGAACTTAGAAAATAAATGTATTGTATGCGGCATTCGGTTATTTAAGCTGGGATCGGGGCGACACTTCCAGGGAATGTGCGCCCCGACCCCAGCTATCTGCCGAACAATATTGCAAATATGTATTTTAATGTAAAAACTTGTTTCTGCTGCACGAGGGGATAATGCACTTAACAGTATATGCTGGTGGGAGGGTCCCTCTCGTGCAGCAGTGTATTATGGGAGAAATGTCTCTCTGGTTTAGTCCCCCACGTAGTCCCCTGTTTCCTCACCCCTGAATTGTCTGTAGGGAAACCCCTTGCAGGGGAATTCCCATAAATACTGTGAGTGTGTGAATAAAACCTCAGTTGACCTCCAAGCTATGTGTCGTCTAGTTCTTGGAGGGAAGGGATTGTAACTACGCTGCCTTTATTGTACCTGTCTTGGATTACCTTTCCTGTCTACCAGCGGAGATACCTTGGATAATACCTCTACTCCGCTACAACCCCTATCTGTCTCTCTGTCTCAGTATATTAACCCCTATCTGTCTCTCTGTCTCAGTATATTAACCCCTATCTGTCTCTCTGTCTCAGTATATTAACCCCTATCTGTCTCAGTATATTAACCTCTATCTGTCTCTCTGTCTCAGTATATTAACCCCTGTCTCTCTGTCTCGGTATATTAACCTCTGTCTCTCTGTCTCAGTATATTAACCCCTATCTGTCTCTCTGTCTCAGTATATTAACCCCTATCTGTCTCTCTGTCTCAGTATATTAACCCCTATCTGTCTCTCTGTCTCAGTATATTAACCCCTGTCTCTCTGTCTCAGTATAGTAACCCCTATCTGTCTCTCTGTCTCAGTATATTAACCCCTATCTGTCTCTCTGTCTCAGTATATTAACCCCTATCTGTCTCTCTGTCTCAGTATATTAACCCCTATCTATGTATCTCCTTGCCCTCCTACTTGTGTCCCCGCATCCCTCACTTACCTGATCTGTTGGCTGATTACAGGCTGGAGCTGAACTTGATGCCTGATAGTGTTCAGAGCTGCTCCCCCGCGGAATCAGAGAGTATAGAGAGGGGGAGGTGATGTCACGTCCTATTCCTGCCTCACTCCATACAGCGCCACCTAGTAGCCGGAGCCGGTATTGCAGTGGAATTTCAATCAGCAGCGTCTGGGAAACCATGGCAACCGTGCTAGGCATCGGCTTCTCGTCACCATAGCAACCAGGGAGGAGGTGAAATGCTGATGTCAACATACGTCAATCAGAGTGCAGAGGCGGAGCTTAGTGGGGTCTGGGAGCTTTGCTGCTTTATATCGGGTATTAACTGATTGCCTTCCAGCAGCACATGAATGCTGCATACTGCAGGGAAGCACTTTTCATGCACTGCCCATCAGCAGGTGAAAGTGATCTGTGTTGGGGAAAACTCCCCATAAAGGGGGAGCTGAACTAGCTGTATTAATCCCCTCCTGCCCTGAAATATTTAGTTATTTATAGACTAAAGCAGGAAATGTGTGGAAGGCCAAACTAGCCGAGCAGGAATACTAGCCGAGAGCGCAAAGTACTAGCCCAGCAGGAATACTAGCTGAGAGCGCAAAGTACTAGCCGAGCAGGAATACTAGCCGAGAGCGCAAAGTACTAGCCCAGCAGGAATACTAGCCGAGCAGGAATACTTCAGAGGCCCCTTTGGAGGTGACCACAAGAAGGTATTTATTTGAGGAGGTTTTTGGAAAGTAATGTCACTTTTATTATAATTTTCATAGAGAAGATATATTATATGCATTGCGAGTATATACATCAGAGCACTATCACTTTAATTATTTAGTTTAGACACTGAATTGAATTGTGTTTAGCACATTATTATTGCATTATATATTCACAATGCTCTTACAACAGATTATTAAAATACACTTTAGCTTATTTAGCACTAGCGCTATTTAATCTGTCTCCACGTTGGAATCAGTATAGGACCCACCGATATTGGGGTACTGTGACGTAGTGGAGGGCTTAACACAGTATGGCAATACGATGGAACTGAATCTCCATATTTGTTCGCTAAGATGATTTTAAGAAGCCTTATAAAATGCTAAACATTATTTTTATGTGTGCGCTGTCCTAAATCTGTAATATAAAAATAATAATAAGAGCTGGAAAAGTAGCTGGTCGAGATTACTAGCAAAGCTGGAGTACTAGCCGAGAGCTGGAATACTAGCCGAGAGCCACATTACTAACTAAGCTGGAATACTACCCGAGAGCTGGAATACTAGCTGAGCAGGGGTACTAGCCTAGCATGAGTACTAGTCAAGAGCCGAATTATTAACCGAGTCGAAATACTAGCCAACAACCAAAGTACTAGCCAAGAACCAGAGTACTACTCGAGATGGAGTGCGAGCCAAAAGAATAAGTACTGGCCAAGAGCCAAAGTACTACTTGATCTGGAGTACTAGCCAAGCAGGAGTACGAACCAAAAATGGAAGTACTACTTGAGCTGGAGTACTAGCCAAGAGCCAAAGTACTAGCCAAACAAAAATACTAGCCAAGCAAAAGTACTAGCCAAGAGCCAGAGTACTAGCCAAGAGCCGAGGTAGTAGCCAAGCTAAGGTACTAGCCAAGCAAAAGTGCAAGCCATGAGCCGGAGTACTAACTAAGAGTCAGAGTACTAGTCAACAACCAAAGTACTAGCCATAATTAAAAGTACTAGGCAAGGAAGAGTACTACCCAAGAGCTGAAGTGCTAGCCAAGCAAAGTACTATCCTAGCAAAAGTACTAGCCAAGAGCCAGAGTACTAGCCAAGAACCGAGGTAGTAGCCAAACTAAGGTACTAGCCAAGAGCCAAAGTACTACCCAAGCAACAGTGCAAGCCATGAGCCAGGAGTACAAGCCAAGAGTAAAAGTACTAGCCAAGCAAAATTACTAGGCGAGCAAAAGTAATTGCCATGAGCCTGAGTACTAGCATAGAGCTAAAGTACTAGCCATGAGCAGAAGTTCTCGCCATGTGCCGAGGTACTAGCCAAGCTAAGGTACTAGTCAAGAACCAAAGTACTAGACAAGAACCAAAGTACTAGCCAAGAGCAAAAGTACAAGCCAAATGCAAAAGTACTAGCCAAGCTGGAGTACTAGCCAAGAGCCAAAGTACTAACCAAAGAAAGTACTACTCAAATTGGAGTACTAGCCATGAGCCAAGATTACTAGCCAAGGGCCAGAGTACTAGCATAGAGCTAAAGTACTACCCATCAGCCAAAGTACTAGCCATGAGCCGAGGTACTAGCCAAGCTAAGGTACTAGTCAAGAACCAAAGTACTAGCCAAGAGCAAAAGTACAAGCCAAACGCAAAAGTACTAGCCAAGCTGGAGTACTAGCCAAGAGCCAAAGTACTAGCCAAAGAAAGTACTACTCAAATTAGAGTACTAGCCAAGAGCCAGAGGACTAACCAAGAGCCAAAGTACTAGCCAAGAGCAAAAGTACAAGCCAAGCGCAAAAGTACTAGCCAAGCTGGAGTACTAGCCAAGAGCCAAAGTACTAACCAAAGAAAGTACTGCTCATATTGGAGTACTAGCCAAGAGCCAGTGTACTAACCAAGAGCCAAAGTACTAGCCAAGCAAAAGTACTATCCATGACTCGAAGCACAAGCCATGAGCCAGAGTACTAGTCAAGAACCAGAGTGCTAGCCAAGAGCTAAAGTACTAGCCAAGAGCAAAGGTTCCATCCAAGCAAAAGTACTAGCCGAGCAAAAGTATTAGCCATGAGCCAAAGTAATAGCCAAGGGCCAGAGTACTAGCCAAGAGCAAATGTACTAGCCATGAGCCAAATTACTAGCTGAGCTACAGTACTAGCCAAGAGCCAGAGATCTAGCCAAAATTAAAAGTACTGAGCAAGTAAGAGTACTAGCAAAGAGCCAAAGTACAAGCCATGAGCCAGAGTACTAGTCAAGAACCAGAGTACTAGCCAAGAGCTAAAGTACTAGCCAAGAGCAAAAGTATTAGCCATGAGCCAAAGTAATAGCCAAGGGCCAGAGTACTAGCCAAGAGCAAATGTACTAGCCATGAGCCAAATTACTAGCTGAGCTAAAGTACTAGCCAAGAGCCACAGATCTAGCCAAAATTAAAAGTACTGGGCAAATAAGAGTACTAGCTAAGAGCCAAAGTACGAGCGAAGAGCCAAAGTACGAGCCAAGAGCAAAAGTAGTGGCCAAGCAAAGTTCTAACCAAGCTAAGGTACTAGACAAGAGCCAAATTTCTAGCCTATAGTAAAAGTAATAACCAAGCAAAAGTACAAGCCATGAGCCATAGTACTAGCCAAAATGAAAAGTACTAGTCAAGCAAGAGTACTAGCCAAGAGCAGAAGTGCTAGCCTAGCAAAGTACTATCCGAGAAAAAGTACCAGCCATGGGCCAAGGTACTAGCCAAAAGCAAAAGTACAAGCCAAGAGCCGAAGTACTAGCCGAGCTGAAGTACTACCAAGAGCCAAAGTGCTAGCCAAGAGCAAAAGTACTAACCACATAAAGTACTACTCAAATTGGAGTACTAGCCAAGCTAAGGTAATATTCAAGAACCAAAGTACAAGCCAAGAGCCGTAGTACTAGCCGAGCTTCAGTACTAGGCAAGAGCCAAAGTACAAGGCAAGAGCCAACGTACTAGCCAAGAGGAAAAGTACTACCCATGAGTCTGAAGTACAAGCCAAGGGCCAGAGTACTAGCCAAGGGCCAGAGTACTAGCCAAGGGCCAGAGTACTAGCCAAGGGCCAGAGTACTAGCAAAGAGCCAAAGTACTACCCATGAGCTGAAGTACTAGCCGTGAGCTGAGGTACTAGCCAAGCTAAGGTACTAGTCAAGAGCCAAAGTGCTAGCCAAGAGCAAAAGTACTAACCAAAGAAAGTACTACTCAAATTGGAGTACTAGCCAAGCTAAGGTACTAGTCAAAAACCAAAGTACTAGCCAAGAGCAAAAGTACAAGCCAAGAGCCGTAGTACTAGCTGAGCTGGAGTACTAGCCAAGAGCAAAAGTACTACCCATGAGCCTGAAGTACAAGCCAAGAGCCAGAATACTAGCCAAGTGCCAGAGTACTAGCCAAGAGCCAAAGTACTAGCCACAGAAAGTACTACTTAAATTGGAGTGCTAGCCAAGAGCCAGAGTACTAACCAAGAGCCAAAGTACTAGCCAAGAGCAAAAGTACAAGCCAAGCGCAAAATTACTAGCCAAGCACCAAAGTACTAACCAAAGAAAGTACTACTCAAATTGGAGTACTAGCCAAGAGCCAGTGTACTAACCAAGAGCCAAAGTACTAGCCGAGCAAAAGTACTATCCATGACCCGAAGCAGAAGCCAAGAGCCAAAGTACAAGCCATGAGCCAGAGCCAGAGTATTAGCCATGAGCCAAAGTAATAGCCAAGGGCCAGAGTACTAGCCAAGAGCAAATGTACAGCCATGAGCCAAATTACTAGCTGAGCTAAAGTACTAACCAAGAGCCACAGACCTAGCCAAAATTAAAAGTACTGGGCAAGTAAGAGTACTAGCCAAGAGCCAAAGTATGAGCAAAGAGCCAAAGTACTAGCCGAGCTGGAGTACTAGCCAAGAGCCAAAGTGCTAGCCAAGAGCAAAAGTACTAACCAAAGAAAGTACTACTCAAATTGGAGTACTAGCCAAGCTAAGGTAATATTCAAGAACCAAAGTACTAGCCAAGAGCAAAAGTACAAGCCAAGAGCTGTAGTACTAGCCGAACTTCAGTACTAGGCAAGAGCCAATGTACAAGCCAAGAGCCAACGTACTAGCCAAGAGCAAAAGTACTACCCATGAGTCTGAAGTACAAGCCAAGAGCCAGAGTACTAGCCAAGGGTCAGAGTACTAGCAAAGAGCCAAAGTACTAGCCAAAAGAAAAAGTACAAGCCATGAGCCAAAGTAGTAGCCAAGGGCCAGAGTACTAGCCAAGAGCAAAAGTACTACCCATGAGCCTGAAGTACATGCCAAGAGCCTGAGTGCTAGGCAAGGGCCTGAGTACTAGCCAAAAGCCAACGTACTAGCCAAGGGCCAGAGTACTAGCCAAGAGCAAAAGTAATACCCATGAGCCGAAGTAGTAGCCAAGCTAAGGTACTAGCCAAGAGCAAAAGTACTAGCAAAGAGCAAAAGTACTAGCCAAGAGCAAAAGTACAAGCCAAGAGCATAAGTACTAGCCGAGCTGGAGTACTAGCCAAGAGCAAATTTACTACCCATGAGCCTGAAGTAAATGCCAAGAGCCTGAGTGCTAGCCAAGAGCCAGAGTACTAGCCAAAAGCAAAAGTACTAGCCAAGGGCCAAAGTACTAGCCAAGGGCCAAAGTACTAGCCAGGGACCAGAGTACTAGCCAAGGGCCAGAGTACTAGACAAGCTAAGGTAGTAGTCAAGAAGCAAAGTACTAGCCAAGAACAAAAGTACTAGCCAAGAGCAAAAGTACAAGCCAAGAGGCGAAGTACTAGCCGATCTGGAGTACTAACCAAGAGCCAAAGTACTAGCCAAGAGCAAATGTACTACCCATGAGCCTGACGTACATGCCAAGAGCCTGAGTGCTAGCCAAGGGCCAGGGTACTAGCTAAGAGCCACAGTACTAGCTAAAAGCCAAAGTACAAGCCATGAGCCAAAGTACTAGCCAAGGGCCAGTGTACTAGCCAAGAGCAAAAGTTCTACCCATAAGCCTGAAGTGCATGCCAAGAGCCTGAGTGCTAGCCAAGGGCCAGAGTACTAGCCAATAGCCAAAGTACTAGCCAAAAGCAAAATTACAAGCCAGAGTACTAGCCAAGAGCAAAAGTACTACCCATGAGCCGAAGTACTAGCCATGAGCCAAGGTACTAGCCAAGCTAAGGTACTAGCCAAGAGCAAAAGTACTAGCCGAGCTGGAGTACTAGCCAAGAGCCAACGTACTAGCCAAGAGCAAAAGTACAATCCAAGAGCCGAAGTTCTAGCCCAGCTAGAGTACTACCATGAGCCTGAAGTACAAGCCAAGAGCCAGAGTACTAGCCAAGGGCCAGAGTACTAGTCAAGAGCCAAAGTACTAGCCAAGGGCCAGAGTACTAGTCAAGAGCCAAAGTACTAGCCAAGAGCAGAAGTACTAGCCAAGAGCAAAAGTAATAGCCAACAGCAAAAGTACAAGCCAAGAGCCGAAGTACTAGCCGAGCTGGAGTATTAGCCAAGAGCCGAAGTACTAGCCAAGAGCAAAAGTACTACCCATGAGCCTGAAGTGCATGCCAATAGCCTGAGTGCTAGCTAAGGGCCAGAGTACTAGCCAAGAGCCAAAGTACTAGCCAAAAGCAAAATTACAAGCCAGAGTACTAGCCAAGAACAAAAGTACTACCCATGAGCCGAAGTACTAGCCGTGAGCCGAGGTACTATCCAAGCTAAGGTACTAGTCAAGAACTAAAGTACTAGCCAAGAACAAAAGTACAAGCCAAGAGCAAAAGTACTAGACGAGCTGGAGTACTAGCCAAGAGCCAAAGTACTCGCCAAGAGCAAAAGTACAATCCAAGAGCCGAAGTTCTAGCCCAGCTGGAGTAGTACCATGAGCCAAGAGCCAGAGTACTAGCCAAGAGCCAAAGTACTAGCCAAAAGTACAAGTCATGAGCCAAATTACTAGCCAAGGGCCAGAGTACTAGCCAAGAGCAAAAGTACAAGCCAAGAGCCGAAGTATTAGCCGAGCTGGAGTACTACCAAGAGCCAAAGTACTAGCCAAGAACAAATGTACAAGCTCAGAGCCGAAGTACTAGTCAAGTTGGAGTACTAGCAAAGAGCCAACATACTAGCCAAGAGCAAAAGTACAAAAGTACAAGCCAAGATGAAGTACTAGCCAAAAGCAAAAGTACAAGCCATGAGCCGAAGTACTAGCGAAGGACCAGAGTACTAGCCAAGAGCAAAAGTACTACCCATGAGCCGAAGTACTAGCTGTGAGCCGAGTTACTAGCCATGCTAAGGTACTAGTCAAGAGCCAAAGTACTAGCCAAGAGCAAAAGTACTAACCAAAGAAAGTACTACTCAAATTTAAGTATTAGCCAACCTAAGGTACTAGTCAAGAACCAAAATACTAGCCAAGAGCAAAAGTACAAGCCAAGAATGAAAGTACAAGCCCAGAGCCGAAGTACTAGTCAAGCTGGAGTACTAGCAAATAGCCAACGTACTAGCCAAGAGCAAAAGTACAAGCCAAGAGCCGAAGTACTAGCCGAGCTGGAGTACAAGCCAAGAGCCAAAGTGCTAGCCAAGAGCAAAAGTACTAACCAAAGAAAGTACTACTCAAATTGGAGTACTTGCCAAGCTAAATTACTAGTCAAGAACCAAAGAACTAGCAAAAAGCAAAAGTACAAGCCAAGAGCCAAAGTACTAGCCGAGCTGGAGTACTACCAAGAGCCAAAGTACTAGCCAAGAACAAATGTACAAGCCCAGAGCCGAAGTACTAGTCAAGTTGGAGTACTAGCAAAGAGCCAACGTACTAGCCAAGAGCAAATGTACAAAAGTACAAGCCAGAGGACTAGACAAAAGCCAAAGTACTACTCAAGGGCCAGAGTACTAGCAAAGAGCAAAAGTAATACCCATGAGCCGAAGTACTAGCCGTGAGCCGATGTACTAGCCAAACATAGTTACTAGCCAAGAGCAAAAGTACTAGCCAAGAGCAAAAGTACAATCCAAGAGCATAATTACTAGCCGAGTTGGAGTACTAGCCGAGCTGGAGTACTAGCCAAGAGCCAGAGTACTAGCCAAGAGCAAATGTACTACCCATGAGCCTGAAGTAAATGCCAAGAGCCTGAGTGCTAGCCAAGAGCCAGAGTACTAGCCAAAAGTACTAGCCAAGTACTAGTACATGAGCCAAAGTACTAGCCAAGGGCCAGAGTACTAGCCAAGGGCCAGAGTACTAGCCAAACTAAGATACTAGCCAAGAGCAAAAGTACAAGCCAAGAGCAAAAGTACTAGCCGAGCTGGAGTACTAGCCAAGAGCCAACGTACTACCCAAGAGCAAAAGTACAAGCCAAGAGCCGAAGTTCTAGCCGAGATGGAGAACTAGCCAAGAGCCAAAGTACTAGCCAAGAGCAAAAGTACTAACCAAAGAATGTACTA
Organism: Pelobates fuscus; assembly: GCF_036172605.1. Lineage (NCBI taxonomy): Eukaryota > Metazoa > Chordata > Amphibia > Anura > Pelobatidae > Pelobates > Pelobates fuscus. The sequence goes on along the minus strand of NC_086317.1, from coordinate 203,960,891 downwards.
CTCATATTGGTGTAGAAGCCAAGCTAAGGTACCAATCAAGAACCAAAGTACTAGCAAGGAGCAAAAGTACAAGCCAGGAGCCGAAGTACTAGCCGAGCTGGAGTACTAGCCAACAGCCAAAGTACTAGCCAAGAGCAAATGTACTACCCATGAGCCTGAAGTACATGCCAAGAGCCTGAGTGCTAGCCAAGGGCCAGAGTACTAGCTAAAAGCCAAAGTACTAGCCAAGGGCCAGAGTACTAGCCAAGAGCAAAAGTAATACCCATGAGCCGAAGTATTAGCCATGAGCCGATGTACTAGCCAAGCTAAGGTACTAGCCAAGAGCAAAAGTACTAGCCAAGAGCAAAAGTGCAAGCCAAGAGCATAAGTACTAGCCGAGCTGGAGTACTAGCCGAGCTTGAGTACTAGCCAAGAGCCAACCTACTAGGCAAGAACAAAAGTACAAGCAAAGAGCCGAAGTACTAGCCGAGCTGGAGTACTAGCCAAGAGCCAAAGTACTAGCCAAGAGCAAATGTACTACCCATGAGCCTGAAGTAAATGCCAAGAGCCTGAGTGCTAGCCAAGAGCCAGAGTACTAGCCAAAAGCAAAAGGACAAGCCATGAGCCAAAGCACTAGCCAAGGGCCAAAGTACTAGCTAAGGGCCAGAGTACTAGCCAAGCTAAGGTACTAGCCAAGAGCAAAAGTACTAGCAAAGAGCCTACGTACTAGCCAAGATCAAAAGTACAAGCCAAGAGCCGAAGTTCTAGCCGAGTATAAGAACTAGCCAAGAGCCAAAGTACTAGCCAAGAGCAAAAGTGCTAACCAAAGAAAGTACTACTCATATTGGAGTAGAAGCCAAGCTAAGGTACTAGTCAAGAACCAAAGTACAAGCCAGGACCCGAAGTACTAGCCGAGCTGGAGTATTAGCCAACAGCCAAAGTACTAGCCAAGAGCAAATGTACTACCCATAAGCCTGAAGTACACGCCAAGAGCCTGAGTGCTAGCCAAGGGCCAGAGTACTAGCCAAAAGCCAAAGTACTTGCCAAGAGCCAGAGTACTAGCCAAGAGCAAACGTAATACCCATGAGCTGAAGTACTAGCCGTGAGCTAAGGTACTAGCCAAGAGCAAAAGTACTAGCCAAGGGCCAGAGTACTAGCCAAGAGCAAAAGTAATACCCATGAGCCGAAGTACTAGCCAAGGGCCAGAGTACTAGCCAAGATAAAAAGTAATACCCATGAGCCGAAGTACTAGCCGTGAGCCGATGTACTAGCCAAGCTACTAGCCAAGAGCAAAAGTACTAGCCAAGAGCAAAAGTACAAGCCAAGAGCCGAAGTACTAGCCGAGCTGAAGTACTACCATGAGCCGAAGTACTATCCGAGTTCGAGTACTAGCCAAGAGCCACAGTACTAGCCAAGAGCAAAAGTACTAACCAAAGAAAGTACTACTCAAATTGGAGTACTAGCCAAGCTAAGGTATTAGACAAGAACCAAAGTACTAGCCAAGAGCAAAAGTACAAGCCAAGAGCCGAAGTACCAGCAGAGCTGGAGTAGTAGCCAAGAGCCAAAGTACTAGGCAAGAACAAAAGTACAAGCCAAGAGCCAAAGTACTAGTCGAGCTGGAGTACTAGCAAAGAGCCAGAGTACTAGCCAAGAGCAAAAGTACTAACCAAAGAAAGTATTACTCAAATTGGAGTACTAGCCAAGCTAAGGTACTAGTCAAGAACCAAAATACTAGCCAAGAGCAAAAGTACAAGCCAAGAGCCGTAGTACTAGCCAACTGGAGTACTAGTCAAGCGCAAAAAAACTAGCCAAGAGCAAAAGTACTAGCCTAGAGCAAACGTATTACCCATGAGCCTGAAGTACAAGCCAAGAGCCAGAGTAGTAGCCAAGGGCCAGAGTACTAGCCAAGAGTCAAAGTACAAGCCAAAAGCAAAAGTACAAGCCATGAGCCAAAGTACTAGCCAAGAGCAAAAGTACTACCCATAAGCCGAAGTACTAGCCGTGAGCCGAGTTACTAGTCAAGGTAAGGTACTAGTCAAGAACCAAAGTACTAGCCAAGAGCCAAAGTACTAGCCAAGAAGAAAAGTAGAAGTCAAGAGCCATAGTACTAGTCGAGCTGGAGTACTAGCCAAGAGCCAACGTACTGGCCAAGAGCAAAAGTACAAGCCAAGAGCCGAAGTACTAGCCAAGCTGGAGTACTAGCCAAGAGCCAAAGTGCTAACCAAAGAAAGTACTTCTCAAATTGGAGTACTCGCCAAGCTAAGGTACTAGCCAAGAGCAAAAGTACTAGCTTAGAGCAAAAGTACTACCCATGAGCCTGAAGTACAAGCCAAGAGACAGAGTACTAGCCGAGAGCAAAAGTACTACCCATGAGCCGAAGTACTAGCCATGAGCCGAGGTACTAGTGAAGCTAAGGTACTAGTCAAGAACCAAAGTACTAGCCAAGAGCAAAAGTACTAGCCAAGAGCCAAAGTACTAGCCAAGAAGAAAAGTACAAGACAAGAGCCATAGTACTAGTCAAGCTGGAGTACTAGCCAAAAGCCAACGTACTGGGCAAGAGCAAAAGTACAAGCCAAGAGCTGAATTACTAGCCAAGCTGGAGTACTAGCCAAGAGCCAAAGTAATTACCAAAGAAAGTACTACTCAAATTGGAGTACTAGCCAAGCTAAGGTACTAGTCAAGAACCAAAGTACTAGCCAAGAGCAAAAGTACTAACCAAAGAAAGTACAACTCAAATTGGAGTACTAGCCAAGCTAAGACACTAGTCAAGAATCAAAGTACTAGCCAAGCTGGAATACTAGCCAGGAGCCAAAGTACTAGCCAAGAGCAAATGTACTACCCATGAGCCTGAAGTAAATGCCAAGAGCCTGAGTGCTAGCCAAGAGCCAGAGTACTAGCCAAAAGCAAAAGGACAAGCAATGAGCCAAAGTACTAGCCAAGGGCCAAAGCACTAGCCAAGGGCCAGAGTACTAGGCAAGGGCCAGAGTATTAGCCAAGCTAAGGTACTAGCCAAGAGCAAAAGTACAAGCTAAGAGCAAAAGTACTAGCCAAGAGCCTACGTACTAGCCAAGATCAAAAGTACAACAAAAGACCCGAAGTTCTAGCCAAGCTGGAAAATTAGCCAAGAGCCAAAGTACTAGCCAAGATCAAAAGTACTAACCAAAGAAAGTACTACTCATATTGGAGTAGTAGCCAAGCTAAGGTACTAGTCAAGAACCAAAGTACTAGCAAGGAGAAAAAGTACAAGCCAGGAGCCGAAGTACTAGCCGAGCTGGAGTACTAGCCAACAGCCAAAGTACTAGCCAAGAGCAAATGTACTACCCATAAGCCTGAAGTACACACCAAGAGCCTGAGTGCTAGCCAAGGGCCAGAGTACTAGCCAAAAGCCAAAGTACAAGCCAAGAGCCATAGTACTAGTCGAGCTGGAGTACTAGCCAAAAGCCAACGTTCTGGGCAAGAGCAAAAGTACTAGCCAAGAGCCGAATTACTAGCCAAGCTGGAGTACTAGCCAAGAGCCAAAGTAATTACCAAAGAAAGTACTACTCAAATTGGAGTACTAGCCAAGCTAAGGTACTAGTCAAGAACCAAAGTACTAGCCAAAAGCAAGAGTACTAGCCGTGCTGAAGTACTAGCCAAGAGCCAACGTACTAGCCAAGAGCAAAAGTACAAGCCAAGAGCCGAAGTACTATCCAAGTTCGAGTACTAGCCAAGAGCCACAGTACTAGCCAAGAGCAAAAGTACTAACCAAAGAAAGTACTACTCAAATTGGAGTACTAGCCAAGCTAAGGTATTAGACAAGAACCAAAGTACTAGCCAAAAGCAAAAGTACTAGCCGTGCTGAAGTACTAGCCAAGAGCCAACGTACTAGCCAAGAGCAAAAGTACAAGCCAAGAGCCGAAGTACTATCCAAGTTCGAGTACTAGCCAAGAGCCACAGTACTAGCCAAGAGCAAAAGTGCTAACCAAAGAAAGTACTACTCATATTGGAGTAGAAGCCAAGCTAAGGTACTAGTCAAGAACCAAAGTACAAGCCAGGAGCCGAAGTACTAGCCGAGCTGGAGTATTAGCCAACAGCCAAAGTACTAGCCAAGAGCAAATGTACTACCCATAACGCTGAAGTACACGCCAAGGGCCTGTGTGCTAGCCAATGGTCAGAGTACTAGCCAAAAGCCAAAGTACTAGCCAAGAGCAAACGTAATACCCATGAGCTGAAGTACTAGCCGTGAGCTAAGGTACTAGCCAAGAGCAAAAGTACTAGCCAAGGGCCAGAGTACTAGCCAAGAGCAAAAGTAATACCCATGAGCCGAAGTACTAGCCAAGGGCCAGAGTACTAGCCAAGATAAAAAGTAATACCCATGAGCCGAAGTACTAGCCGTGAGCCGATGTACTAGCCAAGCTACTAGCCAAGAGCAAAAGTACTAGCCAAGAGCAAAAGTACAAGCCAAGAGCCGAAGTACTAGCCGAGCTGAAGTACTACCATGAGCCGAAGTACTATCCGAGTTCGAGTACTAGCCAAGAGCCACAGTACTAGCCAAGAGCAAAAGTACTAACCAAAGAAAGTACTACTCAAATTGGAGTACTAGCCAAGCTAAGGTATTAGACAAGAACCAAAGTACTAGCCAAGAGCCAAAGTACTAGTCGAGCTGGAGTACTAGCAAAGAGCCAGAGTACTAGCCAAGAGCAAAAGTACTAACCAAAGAAAGTATTACTCAAATTGGAGTACTAGCCAAGCTAAGGTACTAGTCAAGAACCAAAATACTAGCCAAGAGCAAAAGTACAAGCCAAGAGCCGTAGTACTAGCCAACTGGAGTACTAGTCAAGCGCAAAAAAACTAGCCAAGAGCAAAAGTACTAGCCCAGAGCAAACGTATTACCCATGAGCCTGAAGTACAAGCCAAGAGCCAGAGTAGTAGCCAAGGGCCAGAGTACTAGCCAAGAGTCAAAGTACAAGCCAAAAGCAAAAGTACAAGCCATGAGCCAAAGTACTAGCCAAGAGCAAAAGTACTACCCATGAGCCGAAGTACTAGCCGTGAGCCGAGTTACTAGTCAAGGTAAGGTACTAGTCAAGAACCAAAGTACTAGCCAAGAGCCAAAGTACTAGCCAAGAAGAAAAGTAGAAGTCAAGAGCCATAGTACTAGTCGAGCTGGAGTACTAGCCAAGAGCCAACGTACTGGCCAAGAGCAAAAGTACAAGCCAAGAGCCGAAGTACTAGCCAAGCTGGAGTACTAGCCAAGAGCCAAAGTGCTAACCAAAGAAAGTACTACTCAAATTGGAGTACTCGCCAAGCTAAGGTACTAGCCAAGAGCAAAAGTACTAGCTTAGAGCAAAAGTACTACCCATGAGCCTGAAGTACAAGCCAAGAGCCAGAGTACTAGCCGAGAGCAAAAGTACTACCCATGAGCCCAAGTACTAGCCATGAGCCGTGGTACTAGTGAAGCTAAGGTACTAGTCAAGAACCAAAGTACTAGCCAAGAGCAAAAGTACTAGCCAAGAGCCAAAGTACTAGCCAAGAAGAAAAGTACAAGACAAGAGCCATAGTACTAGTCAAGCTGGAGTACTAGCCAAAAGCCAACGTACTGGGCAAGAGCAAAAGTACAAGCCAAGAGCCGAATTACTAGCCAAGCTGGAGTACTAGCCAAGAGCCAAAGTAATTACCAAAGAAAGTACTACTCAAATTGGAGTACTAGCCAAGCTAAGGTACTAGTCAAGAACCAAAGTACTAGCCAAGAGCAAAAGTACTAACCAAAGAAAGTACAACTCAAATTGGAGTACTAGCCAAGCTAAGACACTAGTCAAGAATCAAAGTACTAGCCAAGCTGGAATACTAGCCAGGAGCCAAAGTACTAGCCAAGAGCAAATGTACTACCCATGAGCCTGAAGTAAATGCCAAGAGCCTGAGTGCTAGCCAAGAGCCAGAGTACTAGCCAAAAGCAAAAGGACAAGCAATGAGCCAAAGTACTAGCCAAGGGCCAAAGCACTAGCCAAGGGCCAGAGTACTAGGCAAGGGCCAGAGTATTAGCCAAGCTAAGGTACTAGCCAAGAGCAAAAGTACAAGCCAAGAGCAAAAGTACTAGCCAAGAGCCTACGTACTAGCCAAGATCAAAAGTACAACAAAAGACCCGAAGTTCTAGCCAAGCTGGAAAATTAGCCAAGAGCCAAAGTACTAGCCAAGATCAAAAGTACTAACCAAAGAAAGTACTACTCATATTGGAGTAGTAGCCAAGCTAAGGTACTAGTCAAGAACCAAAGTACTAGCAAGGAGAAAAAGTACAAGACAGGAGCCGAAGTACTAGCCGAGCTGGAGTACTAGCCAACAGCCAAAGTACTAGCCAAGAGCAAATGTACTACCCATAAGCCTGAAGTACACACCAAGAGCCTGAGTGCTAGCCAAGGGCCAGAGTACTAGCCAAAAGCCAAAGTACAAGCCAAGAGCCATAGTACTAGTCAAGCTGGAGTACTAGCCAAAAGTAAACGTACTGGGCAAGAGCAAAAGTACTAGCCAAGAGCCGAATTACTAGCCAAGCTGGAGTACTAGCCAAGAGCCAAAGTAATTACCAAAGAAAGTACTACTCAAATTGGAGTACTAGCCAAGCTAAGGTACTAGTCAAGAACCAAAGTACTAGCCAAAAGCAAGAGTACTAGCCGTGCTGAAGTACTAGCCAAGAGCCAACGTACTAGCCAAGAGCAAAAGTACAAGCCAAGAGCCTAAGTACTATCCAAGTTCGAGTACTAGCCAAGAGCCACAGTACTAGCCAAGAGCAAAAGTATTAACCAAAGAAAGTACTACTCAAATTGGAGTACTAGCCAAGCTAAGGTATTAGACAAGAACCAAAGTACTAGCCAAAAGCAAAAGTACTAGCCATGCTGAAGTACTAGCCAAGAGCCAACGTACTAGCCAAGAGCAAAAGTACAAGCCAAGAGCCGAAGTACTATCCAAGTTCGAGTACTAGCCAAGAGCCACAGTACTAGCCAAGAGCAAAAGTACTAACCAAAGAAAGTACTACTCAAATTGGAGTACTAGCCAAGCTAAGGTTTTAGACAAGAACCAAAGTACTAGCCAAGAGCAAAAGTACAAGCCAAGAGCCGAAGTACCAGCCGAGCTGGAGTAGTAGTCAAGAGCCAAAGTACTAGGCAAGAACAAAAGTACAAGCCAAGAGCCAAAGTACTACCCACGAGCCGAAGTACAAGCCATGAGCCAAAGTACTAGCAAAGGACCAGAGTACTAGCCAAGAGCAAGAGTACTACCCATGAGCTGAAGTACAAGCCATGAGCCGAGGTACTAGCCACGCTAAGGTACTAGCCAAGAGCAAAAGTACTAACCAAAGAAAGTACTACTCAAATTGGAATACTAGCCAATCTAAATTACTAGTCAAGAACCAAAGTACTAGCAAAAAGCAAAAGTACAAGCCAAGACCCGAAGTTCTAGCCAAGCTGGAAAATTAGCCAGGAGCCAAAGTACTAGCCAAGATCAAAAGTACTAACCAAAGAAAGTACTACTCATATTGGAGTAGTAGCCAAGCTAAGGTACTAGTCAAGAACCAAAGTACTAGCAAGGAGAAAAAGTACAAGCCAGGAGCGAAAGTACTAGCCGAGCTGGAGTACTAGCCAAAAGCCAAAGTACTTGCCAAGGGCCAGAGTACTAGCCAAGAGCAAACGTAATACCCATGCGCTGAAGTACTAGCCGTGAGCTAAGGTACTAGCCAAGAGCAAAAGTACTAGCCAAGGGCCAGAGTACTAGCCAAGAGCAAAAGTAATACCCATGAGCCGAAGTACTAGCCAAGGGCCAGAGTACTAGCCAAGAGCAAACGTAATACCCATGAGCCGAAGAATTAGCCGTGAGCCGATGTACTAGCCAAGCTAAGGTACTAGCCAAGAGCAAAAGTACTAGCCAAGAGCCAAAGTACAAGCCAAGAGCAAAAGTACTAACCAAAGAAACTACTACTCAAATTGGAGTACTAGCCAAGCTAAGGTACTAGTCAAGAACCAAAATACTAGCCAAGAGCAAAAGTACAAGCCAATAACAAAAGTAAAAGCCAAGAGCCGAAGTACTAGTCGAGCTGGAGTACTAGCCAAGAGCCAACATACAAGCCAAGAACAAAAGTACAAGTCAAGAGCCGTAGTACTAGCAAACTGGAGTACTAGCCAAGAGCAAAAGTACTAGCCAAGAGCAAAAGTACTAGCCTAGAGCAAAAGTATTTCCCATGAGCCTGAAGTACAAGCCAAGAGCTAGAGTACTAGCCAAGGGCCAGAGTACTAGCCAAGGGCCAGAGTACTAGCCAAGAGCCAAAGTACAAGCCAAAAGCAAAAGTACAAGCCAAAGTACTAGCCAAGAGCAAAAGTACTACCCATGAGCCGAAGTACTAGCCGTGAGCTGAGGTACTAGTCAAGGTAAGGTACTAGTCAAGAACCAAAGTACTAGCCAAGATGAAAAGAACAAGTCAAGAGCCGTAGTACTAGCCAAGCTGGAGTACTAGCCAAGAGCCAAAGTAATAACCAAAGAAAGTACTACTCAAATTGGAGTACTAGTCAATCTAAGGTACTAGCCAAGAGCAAAACTACTAGCCTAGAGCAAAAGTACTACCCATGAGCCTGAAGTATAAGCCAAGAGCCCGAGTACTAGCCAAGAGCAAAAGTACTACCCATGAGCCGAAGTACTAGCCGTGAGCCGAGGTACTAGTCATGCTAAGGTACTAGTCAAGAACCAAAGTACTAGCCAAGAGCCAAAGTACTAGCCAATAAGAAAAGTACAAGCCAAGAGCTGTAGTACTAGTCGAGCTGGAGTACTAGCCAAAAGCCAACGTACTGGCCAAGAGCAAAAGTACAAGCCAAGAGCCGAAATACTAGCCAAGCTGGAGTACTAGCCAAGAGCCAAAGTACTAAACAAAGAAAGTACTACTCAAATTGGAGTACTAGCCAAGCTAAGGTACTAGTCAAGAACCAAAGTACTAGCCAAGAGCAAAAGTACTAGTCGAGCTGGAGTACTAGCCAAAAGCCAACATACTGGCCAAGAGCAAAAGTACAAGCCAAGAGCTGAAGTACTAGCCAAGCTGGAGTACTAGCCAAGAGCCAAAGTACTAACCAAAGAAAGTACTACTCAAATTGGAGTACTAGCCAAGCTAAGGTAATAGTCAAGAACCAAAGTACTAGTCAAGAGCAAAAGTACTAGCGGAGCTGGAGTACTAGCCAAGTGCGAACGTACTAACCAAGAGCAAAAGTACAAGCCAAGAGCCGAAGTACTATCCTAGTTTGAGTACCAGCCAAGAGCCACAGTACTGGCCAAGAGCAAAAGTACTAACCAAAGAAAGAACTACTCAAATTGGAGTACTAGCCAAGCTAAGGTATTAGTCAAGAACCAAAGTACTAGCCAAGACCAAAAGTACTACCCACGAGCCGAAGTACAAGCCATGAGCCAAAGTACTAGCAAAGGACCAGAGTACTAGCCAAGAGCAAGAGTACTACCCATGAGCCGAAGTACTAGCCATGAGCCGTGGTACTAGCCCCGCTAAGGTACTAGTCAAGAGTAAGAGTACTAGCAAAGAGCCAGAGTACTAGCCAAGAACAAAAGTACTACCCACGAGCCGAAGTACAAGCCATGAGCCAAAGTACTAGCAAAGGACCAGAGTACTAGCCAAGAGCAAGAGTACTACCCATGAGCCGAAGTACTAGCCGTAAGCCGTGGTACTAGCCACGCTAAGGTACTAGTCAAGAGCCAAAGTACTAGCCAAGAGCAAAAGTGCTAACCAAAGAAAGTCCTACTCAAATTGGAGTACTAGCCAAGCTAAGGTACTAGTTAAGAACCAAAATACTAGCCAAGAGCAAAAGTACAAGCCAAGAGCCAAAGTACTTGCCGAGCTGGAGTACTACCAAGAGCCAAAAAACTAGCCAAGAATAAAAGTACAAGCCCAGAGCCGAAGTACTAGTTGAGCTGGAGTACTAGCAAAGAGCCAACGTACTAGCCAAGAGCAAAAGTACAAGCCAAGAGCCGAAGTTCTAGCCAAGCTGGAGTACTTGCCAAGAGCCAAAGTGCTAGCCAAGAGCAAAAGTACTAACCAAAGAAAGTACTACTCAAATTGGAATACTAGCCAATCTAAATTACTATTCAAGAACCAAAGTACTAGCAAAAAGCAAAAGTACAAGCCAAGAGCCAAAGTACTAGCCGAGCTGGAGTACTAGCCAAGAGCCAAAGTACTAGCCAAGAGCAAAAGTACTAACCAAAGAAAGTACAACTCAAATTGGAGTACTAGCCAAGTTAAGGTATTAGTCAAGAACCTAAGTACTAGCCAAGAGCAAAAGTACAAGCCAAGAGCCGAAGTACCAGCCGAGCTGGAGTAGTAGCCAAGAGCCAAAGTACTAGGCAAGAACAAAAGTACAAGCCAAGAGCCAAAGTACTAGTCGAGCTGGAGTACTAGCAAAGAGCCAGAGTACTAGCCAAGAGCAAAAGTACTAACCATGAGCCGAAGTACAAGCCATGAGTCAAAGTACTAGCAAAGGACCAGAGTACTAGCCAAGAGCAAGAGTACTACCCATGAGCTGAAGTACTAGCCGTGAGCCAAGGTACTATCCAAGCTAAGGTACTAGTCAAGAACTAAAGTACTAGCCAAGAGCAAAAGTACAAGCCAAGAGCAAAAGTACTAGACGAGCTGGAGTACTAGCCAAGAGCCAACGTACTAGCCAAGAGCAAAAGTGTAATCCAAGAGCCGAAGTTCTAGCCCAGCTGGAGTGCTACCATGAGCCTGAAGTATTAGCCAAGAGCCAGAGTACTAGCCAAGGGCCAGAGTACTAGCCAAGAGCCAAAGTACTGGCCAAAAGTACAAGCCATGAGCCAAATTACTAGCCAAGCGCCTGAGTGCTAGCCAAGAGCCAGAGTACTAGTCAAAAGCAAAAGGACAAGCCATGATCCAAAGTACTAGCCAAGGGCAAAAGCACTAGCCAAGGGCCAGAGTACTAGGCAAGGGCCAGAGTATTAGCCAAGCTAAGGTACTATCCAAGAGCAAAAGTACTAGCCAAGAGCCTACGTACTAGCCAAGATCAAAAGTACAAGCCAAGACCCGAAGTTCTAGCCAAGCTGGAGAACTAGCCAAGAGCCAAAGTACTAGCCAAGACCAAAAGTACTAACCAAAGAAAGTACTACTCATATTGGAGTCGTAGCCAAGCTAAGGTACTAGTCAAGAACCAAAGTACTATCAAGGAGAAAAAGTACAAGCCTGGAGCCGAAGTACTAGCCGAGCTAAGGTACTAGCCAAGAGCAAAAGTACTAGCCAAGAGCCAACGTACTGGCCAAGAGCAAAAGTACAAGCCAAGAACCGAAATACTAGCCAAGCTGGAGTACTAGCCAAGAGCCAAAGTACTAACCAAAGAAAGTACTACTCAAATTGGAGTACTAGCCAAGCTAAGGTACTAGTCAAGAACCAAAGTACTAGCCAAGAGCAAAAGTACTAGTCGAGCTGGAGTACTAGCCAAAAGCCAACATACTGGCCAAGAGCAAAAGTACAAGCCAAGAGCTGAAGTACTAGCCAAGCTGGAGTACTAGCCAAGAGCCAAAGTACTAACCAAAGAAAGTACTACTCAAATTGGAGTACTAGCCAAGCTAAGGTACTAGTCAAGAACCAAAGTACTAGTCAAGAGCAAAAGTACTAGCGGAGCTGGAGTACTAGCCAAGAGCCAACGTACTAGCCAAGAGCAAAAGTACATGCCAAAGAAAGAACTACTCAAATTGGAGTACTAGCCAAGCTAAGGTATTAGTCAAGAACCAAAATACTAGCCAAGAGCAAAAGTACAAGCCAAGAGCCGAAGTACTAGCCGAGCTGGAGTACTACCAAGAGCCAAAATACTAACCAAAGAAAGTACTACTCAAATTGGAGTACTAGCCAAGCTAAGGTACTAGTCAAGAACCAAAGTACTAGCCAAGAGCAAATGTACTAGCGGAGCTGCAGTACGAGCCAAGAGCCAACGTACTAGCCAAGAGCAAAAGTACAAGCCAAGAGCCGAAGTGCTATCCGAGCTGGAGTACTAGCCAAGAGCCACAGTACTAGCCAAGAGCAAAAGTACTAACCAAAGAAAGTACTACTCAAATTGGAGTACTAGCCAAGCTAAGGTATTAGTCAAGAACCAAAGTACTAGGCAAGAACAAAAGTACAAGCCAAGAGCCAAAGTACTAGTCGAGCTGGAGTACTAGCCAAGAGCAAAAGTACTACCCATGAGCCGAAGTACAAGCCATAAACCAAAGTACTAGCAAAGGACCAGAGTACTAGCCAAGAGCAAGAGTACTACCCATGACCCGAAGTACTAGCTGTGAGCTGAGGTACTAGCCACGCTAAGTTACTAGTCAAGAGCCAAAGTACTAGCCAAGAGCAAAAGTACTAACCAAAGAAAGTACTACTCAAATTGGAGTACTAGCCAAGAACCAAAATACTAGCCAAGAGCTAAAGTACAAGCCAAGAGCCAAAGTACTAGACGAGGTGGAGTACTACCAAGAGCCAAAGTACTAGCCAAGAATAAAAGTACAAGCCCAGAGCCGAAGTACTAGTCAAGCTGGAGTACTAGCAAAGAGCCAACGTACTAGCCAAGAGCAGATGTACTACCCATGAGCCTAAAGTAAATGCCAAGAGCCTGAGTGCTAGCCAAGAGCCAGAGTACTAGCCAAAAGCAAAAGGACTAGCCAAGGGCCAGAGTAATAGCCAAGGGCCAGGGTACTAGCCAAGCTAAGGTACAAAAGTATTATCCCAGAGCCAATGGAGTATTATCCAAGAGCCAACGTACTAGCAAAGAGCAAAAGTACAAGCCAAGAGCAAAAGTACTAGTCGAGCTGGAGTACTAGCAAAGAGCCAACGTTCTAGCCAAGAGCAAAAGTACAAGCCAAGAGCTGAAGTACTAGCCAAGCTGGAGTACTAGCCAAGCTGGAGTACTAGCCAAGAACTAAAGTGCTAGCCAAGAACTAAAGTGCAAAAGTACTAACCAAAGAAAGTACTACTCAAATTAGAGTACTAGCAAAGCTAAGGTACTAGTCAAGAACCAAAGTACTATCCAAGAGCAAAAGTACAAGCCAAGAGCCAAAGTACTAGCTGAGCTGGAGTACTAGCCAAGAGCCAAAGTACTGGCCAAGAGCAAAAGTACTACCCATGAGCCGAAGTACTAGCCATGAGCCGAGGTACTATTCAAGCTAAGGTACTAGTCAAGAACCAAAGTACTAGCCAAGAGCAAAAGTACAAGCCAAGAGCCAAAGTACTAGCTGAGCTGGAGTACTAGCCAAGAGCCAAAGTACTAGCCAAGAGCAAAAGTACTACCCATGACCCGAAGTACTAGCCGTGAGCCGAGGTACTAGTCAAGCTAAGGTACTACTCAAATTAGAGTACTAGCGAAGCTAAGGTACTAGTCAAGAACCAAAGTACTTGCCAAGAGCAAAAGTACAAGCCAAGAGCCAAAGTACTAGCTGAGCTGGAGTACGAGCAAAAGTACTACCCATGAGCCGAAGTACTAGCCGTGAGCCGAGGTACTAGTCAAGGTAAGGTACTAGTCAAGAACCAAAGTACTAGCCAAGAGCCAAAGTACTAGCCAAGAAGAAAAGTACAAGCCAAGAGCCGTAGTACTAGTCGAGCTGGAGTACTAGCCAAGAGCCAACGTACTGGCCAAGAGCAAAAGTACAAGCCAAGAGCCGAAGAACTAGCCAAGCTGGAGTACTAGCCAAGAGCCAAAGTACTAACCAAAGAAAGTACTACTCAAATTGGAGTACTAGCCAAGCTAAGGTACTAGTCAAGAACTAAAGTACTAGCCAAGAGCAAAAGAACTAGCGGAGCTGAAGTACTAGCCAAGAGCCAACGTACTAGCCAAGAGCAAAAGTACAAGCCTAGAGCCGAAGTACTATGCGAGCTGGAGTACTAGCCAAGAGCAAAAGTTCTAACCACAGAAAGTACTACTCAAATTGGAGTACTAGCCAAGCTAAGGTATTAGTCAAGAACCAAAGTACTAGCTGAGCTGGAGTACGAGCAAAAGTACTACCCATGAGCCGAAGTACTAGCCGTGAGCCGAGGTACTATTCAAGCTAAGGTACTAGTTAAGAACCAAAGTACTAGCCAAGAGCAAAAGTACTAGCCAAGAGCAAAAGTACTAGCCAATAACAAAAGTACAAACCAAGAGCCGTAGTACTAGTCGAGCTGGAGTACTAGCCAAGAGCCAACGTACTGGCCAAGAGCAAAAGTACAAGCCAAGAGCCGAAGAACTAGCCAAGCTGGAGTACTAGCCAAGAGCCAAAGTACTAACCAAAGAAAGTACTACTCAAATTGGAGTACTAGCCAAGCTAAGGTACTAGTCAAGAACCAAAGTACTAGCCAAGAGCAAAAGTACTAGCGGAGCTGAAGTACTAGCCAAGAGCCAACGTACTAGCCAAGAGCAAAAGTACAAGCCTAGAGCCGAAGTACTATGCGAGCTGGAGTACTAGCCATGAGCCACAGTACTAGCCAAGAGCAAAAGTACTAACCAAAGAAAGTACTACTCAAATTGGAGTACTAGCCAAGCTAAGGTATTAGTCAAGAACCAAAGTACCAGCCAAGAGCAAATGTACAAGCCAAGAGCCGAAGTACCAGCCGAGCTGGAGTACTTGCCAAGAGCCAAAGTACTAGGCAAGAACAAAGGTACAAGCCAATAGCCAAAGTACTAGTCGAGCTAGAGTACTAGCAAAGAGCCAGAGTACTAGCCAAGAGCAAAAGTACTACCCATGAGCCGAAGTACTAGCCGTGAGCCGAGGTACTAGTCAATCAAAAGTACTAGCCAAGCAGGAGTATTAGACAAAAGCTGAAGTACTACTCGAGCTTGACTAGTAGCTTAGAGCCAAAGTACTAGCCAAGACCAAAAGTGCAACTCAAGCTGAAGAACTAGCCAAGAGTCAAAATACTAGCCAAGAGCAAAAGTACAAGCCAAGAGCTCAAGCATAGAACAAACGTGCACTGCCTTACCCAGGTAACAAAACTGGGGAAGTCCCACAACCCGGTCTGCAGGTACACCGTATGCATGGTTTGCATGGAAAGACCAGAGTCCCCGGTCGATTTTTGGGGTCCCTGGTCGTTAACAATCGTGGGATAGAGGGCAGGTCTACCTCTACTCTTCTGAGAACATATCTGGGGAACATGATTCGGATATGGGGGGCCCTCCTACTGTGCACTTATTCCTCACGGGAACCCTCTTGGTTTTGGTTTCCGCTAAACCACCAATTCAACTACTGTCAAGAGACATACTTGGCGACACACAGGGTTCCCCCGTAGAGCCCAAGTCCAACACAGATGTCACAAAGCCGGGACACAACCTACCGCTGGAGTACTGCTCAGGATCTGTAGCAGGCTTGGATATGACTGCCGCCGCTCTCAAACTAGATAGCCCCTGCTTCTGGAATCACCTGTCATTAGTGAATGGACTTTACGTCTTACCGACTTATTGGAGAACACTATGAGTTTGCGGGACTCCAGGCTAAGAAGGGAGGTATTCCTCTATAGGGATACCTTGACTTCGGTTCTTGAATTCACATTCCTGGGTCCCTTGGCTTGGGACCTACTCTTGGAGATATGTGCCCGGACAGTCAGGCATACAGGGACCTAAAGGCCTCACTATATTATACCCTATCTGGAATGTGGCGTGCAGATCATGAGTTCCTCCACGAATTTTGACAGGTCGGGCATGGAACTGGATCGTACAGTTGATTAATAGGATTATTCACTCTCTCCCTAATCAGTCGCCAGTCTCACGGATGGATGTCCTGCTCCAGACCCACTCACCAGGGCCGACTCATTTTTTTTTCGTCAGCCAGCCTACACTTTGAACCGCTTTCGAAGCCTTTGTGGTCCACCGCGCAAATACAGCATGTGAGGACTCTTCTTCATCCATTCAGGGCCCTATTACCCTTGGATCCGGACCACTTATCACTACTTGACGAGGATATATTTGGATGGAAATCTCAACCTCTAGTTTCGTTTCCCTCTTTGGGGTATATCCAGGATTCACAGTCCCCAGAGTAGTCGATCACCGTTTCGCTACACAAGCTCAGTGTTGGGACTTTGATTGGACGTCCCTTAAGAATACCTTGTTCTACCACAGTTGCGGGTTACGCAGTCCCTTTGGGGTACTGTAAATATTCTTGCCTGCATAATAGATTCATTCTCAGACGAGTTCACTCACCGGGCAGGTTATGAGGGAACGATAAGGCCCTATTCGGTTCGGTTACGGAATTGGTGGTAGACTCGAACGCATTACCTGAGGTTTGAATTTTGCCTACAAGGCCACATCACCTGGTGATTCTGGCACGATTGAAGAAGCCACCTTCCACACCAAAGGTCGAGACCTGGTGGCAGTTTTTTGCGCGATCCTAAATCCACGGATGACCTTCGGTATTTTACACCTACAGGAAAATGACTAATAGGTCGACTTTGCAGTTCATGGACGTCTGCTAGGAAACAGGTCGCAACCCCACGTACAGTGGATCTAACAGCAGATTAAGTGTTTCCCGTATTTTGGGGTACATCGACAGCTGGCATCTTCATTGATCCGCCTACTGTTAATTCTCGTAGTTGGAAGGTCCATTACCTGGGGATTACTCTGTCACCTCCCGGAGTAGGTACCAGCGAAACAAACAGCGTTGGATTTGTTGGCTGAGCGTTAAAACAGCAAATACGAAGCTTCCTGTCATGTTATAAAATTGTAGATTATGCTAGCTTTAGTGTACCTATAATCTTAATTTTATTAATGACAGGAGGCAAATATTTCCCGCCCATTCTTATCTCTCTCTTGTTTAATTTTATAGTTTGGGTTCATCAGGTACATATGCAACTCTGCGTGTTGTCTCTGCTACCTGCCACTTGTTCTAAGTCTATTTTTCATAAGTAGGGTTGGGATATCTACATACTAGGGTATTTTGGGTTGCTACATTGGGTACCTACATGTTTGTTCAGAGTACATTTCATTGGCTAACCAACCTGTTCGATTCTGTTTTTTCTCTTGTTTCAGTTTACAGTCCATCAACGCTATCTGGTTTGGCAATCTAATCTATAAAGGATTTTCCCAACTTGAAGCCTCATTCGGTGCATAGCCCTTGTGGGGTGAAGTTGAGCTTATTTTTTTTCCATTGCAGTTTTTCATTTCTCCGACTTTTTATTTTAATTTTTTTTTGCAATCTGTTTTTTTATTTTTATTTATTTTTTAATTTTTGCAGTGCATATAAATGTTACAAGCAGGCTTGAGGTGCCCCGAAAGCAGTCCTCAGGCAGATCCCTCGCTGAACATGCGGGGTATACGATAAGCAAGCACAATTTTCTGGTATTTTCAAACTTAGGTTAGATCAGTATAGCTTTGCCTTTAAGTGAAGGTATATAACACAAACAGGCTATGTCAATGCACATTCTAGTCTAGCAATAGCACAGGTATTTTAACATTACTAATGTGTCTCCTTTAAGAGTATGGTTATCGCTCAGTTTAGGTAGTCACACTTAACCCACGGTAGTGCAATAGATAAGACAAATGGGAACACATAAATATTTAAGAAAAACAGGCTGGTATTAGAAGCTAAAAGTAGAGCACAGAATCACACTTTACGCTGCCAAATGTCATATATTATACGAAAGTGTGTCCATCTAGTGTGGGTCTGTGGGAACTGGCCAGGCATATCGGGCTGTGCTAACCCGTGTTTTGCGTTACGGTCTGGAGCTTCGAGAGAGAGTCACCAAAAGCCTCAGGATGTATTGCCTCTCGAAAGTGTGTCCACATGTCTGTGTGATATGTCCATGGGTGCGAGTAGCGGAGCACCAGAGACCCGGGATGGTACGTGAGCAGCTGCCCCTTTCAGCCCACTCCTTCTGCTGGGATGCACTTAGAGTCCGCCGGTGGGCCTTGGAGTGCCGCAGCTGTACGGTGTGGGTGTCCCTCCAGCCCTGGGCCGGTAAGAAGACCTGCATCTCGATGCCACTAACTCGGTTCCTCTTAGAGTCCAAGTTACCTCCACTTGCAGACGCTGGGGGGCCTGATGGTCTGCCGCCGTTTGCGGCGCCGGCACCTCCATGGATGTGGATGATGCTTCCGGGTCCGAATCCGTGTGACCTTCAGCCCGGGAGGGCCGTGAAGAGTGAGGGTGGTCGTTGATACAAGCGCTGCGCCCGAGGGTGACACCTTCCTTCCCCGCTGCAGGCGGCCACGCTCACCCCCGTCAGTCGGAAATTGCGGTTTAATCTCGGCACTCTCTTCGCGCTCCCAGAGTTTCTCCCAAAAGCGTAGAAAAATTGCCCCAAGCGCTGCAGGTCTGTTGTCTCCTCGTGTGTAGGGCCTTGGCTGTGGAGCAGGCTGTGTGTGCTAGTTGAGTCGGCAGTCGCCATCTTGAGTCGCATGCGTTGCGTGTGCAGCTGAGGACTCGATCCAAGCAGGTTCTCCAGACGCTTTATGGTAGACCGGGATAACCCCCACCGGTCCAAAGGAGGGGTGGGGGGGGGGGGGTAGGATGCAAGGAGGCTGAGGTACCTCTGCACGATCCCGTGAGCGGGGAGAGCGTCCATCTCACCCCGGCTCTGAGAACGGTGGGCCTCAGGAGGGTATTTTGGATCCCCAGGTGGTGATTAAGGCAAATCGGGTAGCGATGGGTTCGCCCTGGTGTCCCTTTCTTGCTGGTAGCCCTCCAGAAGGCAGACGGGTCAGGTTTTGGGGGTTATTTTGCCCTTATGTCACAAGTTTTCCAGGAGCTCAGTCCATGCACGTCTGCTCTGTCTGGCTGCTAGTGCACCCCTCTTGCAATCTGTTTTTAATGGATTTTTATTTTAACTTTTTTGGGTACTGATGATAAGAAGATTTAGGAAAAACTTCTAAAAGACTTAAGATGGTGATTCTTGAAATTATAATTTATTTTTTTTCAAGGTGTTAGTTAAATACCCCAATCTCATTAGTATGGGAATTAGTTTATTTAAGGATGCCAAGTCAGGGAGTCATCCACTAAACAGCTGAAAGATCAAAGTTTATAAAAAAAAAACCTTTCTTAATTTTTCTCTTTCACATGTTTAGTAGATGACTTTCTAATTTTCTATCCTTATGTGGGCTTGCCATATTTACAGATACCAAATTAGGGACCTATCTATTAAACAGCTCAAAGATCAAAATTAAGAAAACTTTTTCTTTATTTTGCTCTTTTAGTTGTTTAGTAGATATCTTCTAACTACTAATAGGAAAATATATTTACTATATTTAGGGAAGCAAGAGAGGACTAGGAGGGCTAGATGGTGGCTTTAACACTATAGGGTCAGAAATATGTTTGTGTTCCCGACCCTATAGTGCACCTTTAACTTATCAAATTAGTTTCATTTGTCTGCAAAATATCAAACTTGTGGAGTCTCAAGGTACTAGTGTGTGTGGCCTCCACGTGCCTGTATGACCTCCCTACAACGCCTGTGCATGCTCCTGATGAGGTGGCGGATGGTCT
Source organism: Pelobates fuscus (assembly GCF_036172605.1). Classification (NCBI taxonomy): domain Eukaryota; kingdom Metazoa; phylum Chordata; class Amphibia; order Anura; family Pelobatidae; genus Pelobates; species Pelobates fuscus. The sequence continues at coordinate 203,941,478 of NC_086317.1, read as the reverse complement.
CCTGAGGGATCTCCTCCCAGACCTGGACTAAAGCATCTGCCAACTCCTGGACAGTCTGTGGTGCAACGTGACGTTAGAGGATGTCCCATATGTGCTCAATTGGATTCAGGTCTGGGGAACGGGCGGGCCAGTCCATAGCATCAATGCCTTCGTCTTGCAGGAACTGCTGACACACTCCAGCCACATGAGGTCTTGCATTAGGAGGAACCCAGGGCCAACCGCACCAGCATATGGTCTCACAAGGGGTCTGAGGATCTCATCTCAGTACCTAATGGCAGTCAGGCTACCTCTGGCAAGCACATGGATGGCTGTGCGGCCCCCCAAAGAAATGCCACCGCACACCATTACTGACCCACTGCCAAACCAGTGATGCTGGAGGATGTTGCAGGCAGCAGAACATTCTCCACGGCGTCTCCAGACTCTGTCACGTCTGTCACATGTGCTCAGTGTGATCCTGCTTTCATCTGTGAAGAACACAGGGCGCCAGTGGCGAATTTGACAATCTTGGTGTTCTCTGGCAAATGCCAAACGTCCTGCACGGTGTTGGGCTGTAAGCACAACCCCCACCTGTGGACGTCTGGCCCTCATACCACCCTCATGGAGTCTGTTTCTGACACATGCACATTTGTGGCCTGCTGGAGGTCATTTTGCAGGGCTCTGGCAGTGCTCCTCCTGTTCCTCCTTGCACAAAGGCGGAGGTAGCGGTCCTGCTGCCTGGTTGTTGCCCTCCTACGGCCTTTTAGTTATGGATGCTGTGTTAACACCGAGGGGCGGAAGGCAGGTTGGTGATGTAGCGAAAACACACACACTTAGCAAAGGAAGGTTTGATTTTTAGGAGGAAAACGATTTCTATCTTTAGGACACATTTCTATTGAAAACTCATTTAAACAGTAAGAATATTAATGAGTTGTTAATAGGATCATTAGGGTCCCTAGGGCCACCTCTCCATTAAATGCTTCTCAATGCTCACATCTTGGAAGATCTGTTTAAGATTCATGCTGTTTTAATGAGGATAATACTCTAATTCTCTGTCAAGGAAGTAAAATGTATCTGGGAAGCTAGTGTTCTAAGAGTGTGTATAGAGATGCATGTAGCTGTGTGACTGTCTCTACCTCCACCTTCCTGTGTGATATCACATTTTCTCCTTTTGTAAGTGAATAAAGAGATGATGATAATGGGTTAAAGGTGAGAAAGAGAACGAGAAACGAGAGGGGGAGAGGGAGAGCAAAATCGATTGAATTCCTGATAAATAACAAGGCAAACAAGAAAAAATGCAGAGACCGCCATCTTGTGGAGAAAAGTGGCAGCCTGCCACCATTACGTTCCCTGTTTAATCATAAAATGTCTATTAAATTATAATGGAGACAAAAAAAAAATAGAGTAAAATACAAAACAGGAGCCCTAGCATGATAGTGCCAATACCGAAATTATTTTTTTAATGCAGTGATTCCGGATAAAAAAATAATGAAGGTATCACAGAATAGACATATGTGGATCAATTGCTGCCTCTGTCATTTTAATATCTGCAAATTATTCAAAGAAATTCTAAAGGGAATTTGTTTTAAACTCATTTAGTTATAAATCCTTTTTTTTTTTTTTTTTAATGATCTAGAGACTAATTCTATCCATATGGCCATATCTACCTTCTGCATTGTCACATGGAAGTCTCTTTACCTAGACTGAAAAACTCATGCTAAAATGTAAAGATGGACATGAAAACAAACTACCTCCTATACCTCCTTATAGGGTTCCTTGAGGCTACACCATTATGACACATACAAGCAATCTGCTTCAACCAGCACATCCCAAAGCACTGTGCCTTCACAGTTCACCAACTGAGCTCTGATTCATATGCCAGCTTCAAAAGAGACTTTAAGAATCAAAATTCCTGCAGCTCATTGTAATGGTTATGGTTTATCTCTTTTTTTCCTGCTCCTTGCTGCCCCTTGCAGACCCTTCCTGCTCCTTGCTGACACTTCCTGCTCATTTCTGTTCCTTCTCCTTAACTTTGTGCTCCTTCTGTCCCTTCCTGCTCCTTGCTGCGCTTTCCAGCTCTTTGCTGACCCTTTCTGCACCTTCTACTTTACCTTTGTGCTGCTTTACCTTCAAGCTCCTTGATGATCCTTCCTGCTCCTTGCTGACCCTTCGTGCTCCTTGCTGACCCTTCCTGCTTTTTGCTGCCCCTTCCTGCTTATTTCTGTTCCTTTGTGCTCCTTCTCCTACTTTACCTTTTGTGCTCCTCACTGTCCCTGCCAACTCCTTGCTGCCCCTTTCTGCTCCTTGATGTCTATTCCTGCTCATTTCTGTTCCTTCTCCTTTCTGCTCCTTCTCTTACTTTACCTTCCTGCTCCTTGCTGACCCTTCCTGTAGGCTGTCTCCCCCATCCCCCACTTCCCTGATCTATAGGCTGTCTCCCCCCACCCACTATCCCTCACTTCCCTGATCTATAGGCTGTCCCCCCATGCCTCACTTCCCTGATCTATAGGCTGCCCCCCATGCCTCACTTCCCTTATCTATAGGCTGCCCCCCATGCCTCACTTCCCTTATCTATAGGCTGCCCCCCATGCCTCACTTCCCTAATATGTAGGCTGCCCCCCCAATGCCTCACTTCCCTAAACTATAGGCTATCTCACCCCCGATGCCTCACTTACCTGATCTGTAGGTTGCCCCCCCATCCCTCATTTACCTGATCTGTCTCTGCAGTCTAGGAGTTGCTGGCTGCACTCTGTGCTGCTCCCCTGTGGATTCAGTGAGGAGAGAGAAGCAGGGATAAGCTGTAGCTTCCTATCCCTGTCTCTCTCCATACACAGCGTCACCTACTGGCCGGCGCCGGTATTGCACTGCATTTTCAATCTCACACGAAAAATAGCAGAACAAGCTGAAAAATCCAGGGGGGGCAAGTGCCCCCCCTTAACCCCCCTGCGGACGCCCCTGACTAGGAGGTGGGCAGATGGATCTGGGGGGTATTTAAGGGAAGTATAATAGGGTTGGCCTATAGCCATATAAATATTGGCCATTTTAGATAAATACCCTTTCTAACTTAATCCAGACTTGCCTGTTGTTGCATCACGTGGGTGTGGAGCTCTCTCTTTTGTTTTGCAGGTCCCATGGATGCAGAATTTGAAAGGTTGAGACCTTCATTGTTGGCGTCCAGGTGGTCGTAGTGGACCACGGCGTGGCATGGACACAGGACCGTTGGAGGACAATGATGGAAGCAACAGGACCGGCGCAGACCCAGGCACGATGGACTGCCAAGGAGAAGACCGACTGCCATGCCGCAGAGCTCCTTCCAGAGTGAACCCTGCATCCAGGATAGAGAGTGGAGCCACCCGGGTAAATCCTTGCCGACCTCGTGGACGAAACGAAAGTGAGGCTTGCGGCCTGGATCAAGCGAGACACCACAATTTCCGGCAGTCGCAAAATAGGACTGCAATGCGGCTACCGGACGGGGGGGGGTGCTCCAGGAAGGTTGAAGAGGATATTGAAGCGGTCAGTGGGCAGAAAGGGAAGCGGACAGCAGAAATCACAGTGAGAAGGGGTGATGAGTTGGGGACAGGTAATGAGAGCGAGTATTTAGCATCTTCATCAGCATCAGTTTTAGCAGACACAGCAGCCAAAGGGGTGTTGCTGGTAAGAGATATTCCTGTGGCGGTGCGCCAGAATGTGCATGTTTCTTTTGCGGGTCATTTGGGCTGCCACCTGAAGCCCAAAATAAAAGATTTGGAAAGGGGAGTTTGTGGAATTTTTTTCCCTCCTCCCCCTAGAGGAATATTTAGATTTGAAGGAGGAGGATAAGAGGGACGCCAGGAAGGAGAAGGAAGAGAAGATGCGTAAGTATAGAAAGATTCTGAAAATATTCGGAAACTGGTTGAGGGCTTTCAGCATCTTGGCTAGCGTGTTGGGAGAGAAATCACCAGAGAAATGCTCTGGATGAAATGAATGATGGCGCAGAAAGCTGCTCCCTTTCAATCAGGAGCTGGCGCCGGTTCCTCTTCCACCTCGTCGGTTATCCATAGGAAGGGATTCTGTTGGCTCTTCAACGAGGGACAGTAAGTGGGGGGCAACATGCCATTTTAAACCCGAATGTTCAGGTTGTGGTGGTGGGCACGCCTTTACTTGTTACTTCAAACGAGGAAAGAACGCATAAGCAGGAGTCACTGGAGGTGCCACGGCACCATCCATTGCCACTGGGGTTCTCGCTGGTGAGGGTTGCTGCGATGCTCCCATGGCTAAATAAATATGTTAACCGCAAGGATGCGGTGCTTCTTAGGGACGGGTTCACTATGGGGTTTGTGATTCCATTCCAAAAGCGTTTAGTGTTTAGTCAAATACATAATCTGCGTTCGGTGGAGGACTTCCCAGAAGTTGCGTGCAACAAATTTAGGAAGGAGGTGCAATTGGGACAGATGGCGGGGCCTTATGGGGAACCGCCAATCCAGGATTTACGTATTTCACCCTTGGGCGTGGTGCCCAAGAAGGAAGCAGGGAAGTTCTGCATTATTCACCACCTTTCTTATCCTAAAGGGTCGTTATTGAATGACGATATCAATGGGGCGCTCTGCTCTGTTTCCTATGCGTCGTTTGACCAAGTGGTTGAGCTGGTTAAGAAGGCGGGTCCGGGGGCACTGATAGCTAAAGCGAATGTTGAATAGGCATTCTGCCTGTTGCCCATTCATCCTGCATGTCACCATTTACTAGGTTGTTTCTTGGAAGGCAAAAACTACATTGATCTTTGTCTGCCCATGGGTTGTTCCATCTCATGTGCCTACTTTGAACAATTTAATACCTTCCTAGAATGGGTGGTTAAGAGGGAGACGGGCACAAAATTCTTGGTCCATTATTTGGATTACTTTTTATGTGTCGGACCATCAAATTCCGACACCTGCAGAATCGGTTTAAGAATGCTGGGCAATGGGTGGCAAACGTCTGCAGGGTACCATTGGCGATCGAAAAAACAGTGGGGCCTTCGACGTGCCTGAGTTTCTTGGGGCTCAAGATCAACACTGTGGCAGGCGAATGCCGTCTACCCCAAGAAAAGTTGGTTGCTCTCCGGGAATTAATTGCGAAAGTTCGGGATTATAAGAAAGTGACCTTACGCACACTTCATTTGCTGATTGGGCACTTGAATTTCACATGTCGGGTGATCCCGGTAGGGAGGGTGTTCAATAGGTTCTTGGCTAAAGCCACCGGTGGTATACGGGTGAGTGATCACTTTATCAGGGTGTCGAGGCCCATGAAGGCGGCGTTTGGGAATGTTTCTTACGCGATCTTTTTCTGGATAAGGCAGTCTCGTCAACGGAATAGGAGCTGTTCACGGATGCGTCTGGCAGTGTTGGCATTGGCGCCTACTTTGCCGGACGATGGTGTGCGGAATGGTGTCCTTCACCTTGGGCGTTTAGCACGCTCATTAGGAACTTTACATTTTTGGAGCGGTTTCCATTAGTGGTGGCCCTGTCGCTATGGGGGCCCATATTGCGGAACAATAAAGTTGTCTTCTTCACTGATAACATGTCAGTAGTGGACGCGGTAAATAACTTGACGGCCTCATCAGTACCAGTGGTACGGCTGCTTTGTTGTTTTATCCTACAGTGTATGCAGTTTAATATTGTTTTTTGTGCAGGTCACGTGCCTGGCTTCTTGAACGTTATCGCTGATTCGCTTTCTCGTTTCCAGAGGGCAAAATTCTGCGTGGAAGCTCCAGAAGCACAGGCAGAAGGTTTATCTTGGCCGAGCGAACTGTGGCATCTCGGGACTTCATGCTTGGAGGACTAATCAGAGACTCATTGGCACCAAGTACATGGATGGCGAACAGTAAAGTATGGAATTCATTGGATGCGGCGTGCGCCTGTATTGATGAAAATCAATTATGTTATGGTTTCTGTGTCGATTGTTTACGATTGGTGCTTCCACGGTGGTGGTGGATCGTAATCTAGCTGCACTGGCATTCGTCTTCAAATTAAATGACTGACAGGATTGGACAAAGCACTTTCTGATCTGTCAAGCCCTTAAAGGTCACAAAAAAGGTAAAAAAGCTCCCGACACAAGGAGAACGGTCTCCCTTAAGTTACTCCTCCGGCTGCTTGAGGCACCGCAGGGACTTTTTATTTCTCAATACAAAGTTTTGTTGTTTTCCACGGCACTTGTTTGGGGATTTTTGCGATAGTGAACTGGTGAGTAACAGCCGGTATCAGACGGGGGGCATTCTGATTTCGGATGTGGAGGTATGGGGAGATAAGGTCTCCGCCGATTGAAAACGGATGTGTTCACTAAGGAATGCTTGGTTAAATTGTCTTATTTGCCCAGCTCAAGAGCATGTCCAGTGGATTGTGCTTCCCGTTATATGGCAGTTCGCTCGCGGGTTGGTACCTCATTTTATATCCACAAGGATTGGTCATCTCTGTCCAAATATCAGTTTTCGCATGTCTTTCACTTAAGCTTGGGTCATCTGGGCCTGATTTCGTCACAGTTTGGGATACATTCTTTTCGGATTGGGGCTGCAACAGAAGCGGTACGGCTGGGTTTGTCTGATGAGCTAGTTAATAAGATTGGACGGTGGGAATCGTGAGGTTCCCACCGTTCGACCTGATTGGTAAGTGTAAGGCGGTAAGGGGGAAAAAAAGGGGTGAAAAAAGTGCTTATGTATTGGTGCTATCTGTTTATTTTCTATTTGATGTCGAGTTTCTTGGATAATAGGACATTCGTTTGTCTACTGGGCGGGACAGAGAGTTCGACCAAAAAGCATACACCTGGGGTTTTCGCGGGATGTACTCGATATACATTGGTTTGGTTACCGTGGTTTTCCTTGGGGTGACATCTGCACCGAATTGTTTAAGAGAATAGGGCAGGGTATTTCTCCAGATGTTATTTTAATACATGCCGGGGGTAACGACGTAGGTCAGGTACCCCAAAGGGAATTGATCCGGATGATGAGGAGGGATGTGGATAGGATGAGAACTATGGTCCCAGATGTACTTATTGTGTGGTCAGAAATGGTGCCGCGTATGCACTGGCATTTTGCAATAGCGGTCTACGTTAAGAGATTAGGGGGTGTTGTGATTTGGCACAAGGAATTGGAAGACCTGCTTCATGGCTATTACAGATATGATGGAGTGCATCTTTCGGACGTGGGTGCGGACTTCTTGAACTTGGGTTTTCAGGAAGGACTAAGGCAGGCTCTTTGTAGGCATGTGGTGCGCCCCAGGTAGCTTGAGGGGTCAATCTCTGAGCTGTGGCGGGGGATGGAGAGGATGATTGGCTTATGTTGACTTAGTAAGGTGGGAAAGTTCAGGAACAACAGTTACGTTTTCATTTGTTTTGGTAGGTTCGAGCTCATCGGTAGCTCCAAGCCTGGGTATGTAGCGGTATCTCGGTATACCTCTACAAGGGGTTGGACAAGGCCTTTGGTGGCTGTGAATAAGATGCCCTTGGTGGCTGGGTTAACTTGTGTGTTTTATGATAAATGTTGTGTTAAGATTGCTGTAATTTATGTGGGGGTCAGTGTCTAGGTGTTAAAGTATTGGGCTTCGATGTCTCTAAGTGTGCTTGACTCTGACCCCCTTATTTTTTACAATTATGTGTGAACATTTGTATACTAATAAAAGCTGTGATGTTTTTCTAAGAAATATATTGTCCGGATTTTATTGGTGGGATGGTGGTTTTATTAGGAATATGCTTAGGGGACGACTATGCGCATGTCATGAAGCCCAGGGAACAGTGAAGTAAGTGGAGTGGGCCTTGACCTAGCTAGGAGGCAGGCAGATGGATCTGGGGGAGTATTTTAGGGAATTTTAGGTAAACCCGCATTTTAGGTAAATCCCCTTTATAAATTTAATCCACACTAACCTAATGTTGCCCACTCTCCCTCCCTAGTTATAGGTGTTGTCCGGTAGGTCTATCCCTTCTTTTTTCACGGCAGCGAGGGATGGAGAGGGTTATTGGTTTACGTTGGCTTAGTAAGGTGGGGAAGTTCAGGAACAATAGTTACGTTTGTATTTGGTAGGTTCGAGCTCGTCGGTAGCTCTGAGCCTGGGTGTGTAGCGGTATCTCGGTATAGCTCTACAAGTGGTGGACGATGCCCTTGGTGGCTGTGAATAAGATGCCGTTGGTGGCTGGGTTAACTTGTGTCTTATATGATAAATGTTGTGTTAAGATTGCTGTCATTTATGTGGGGGTCAGTGTCTAGGTGTTAACATTATAAAGTATTGGGCTTCAATATATCTAAGTGTGCTTGACTCTGACCCCCTTCTTTTTTACAATTATGTGTGAACATTTTTATACTAATAAAAGCTGTGATATTTTCCCAAGTAAAATTGCGTCCGGATTTTATTGGGGGGATGGTTTTATGGTGGTATTATTAGGAATATGCTTAGGGGTCAGGAAGTACCTCTAGTACTTCTAGAATATGCGCATGTCAGGAAGTACCTCTAGTAGCCATCTGAGGAGTGGCCAGTGGAGTCATTCTTAGGCTGCAATGTAAACACTGCATTTTATCTGAATAGAAGGGAATGATTATACTCACCAGAACAAATACAATTAGCTGTTGTTGTTCTGGTGATTATAGTTTCCCTTTACATTTCTCTCTCTCTTTCTTTGATTTTGCTCCATAAGTCCACCTGTCCTTACCCATGACCTGCAATGTTTGCCTTTTTTTGTCCAATAATTTAGCTATATGTGACATTTAGAAATATAGAAACATTACCTTCAAGGCTTCGCAACAGGAGTTTGTGCAAGATGTTTTGAAGAAGTCAGCCTTGATTGAAAACTGTACAGTTTGCAATTACCTTCAGTTATATTTAAGCTGAATACAGTCTGTGCTTCAATTACTATAACCCTCTGATATTCCCATACAATGCAGTGCTTGAGTCACTTCTAGCGCCAAATGTTTAAGCACGTATCACTATGGTGTAAGCTCACTGATATCTCACTACAGAAGCTAATTAATAGCAAAAAGTACTTCTGTTTTATCACGTTTTAAATACATATATATTACTTTATGTATCTATATTGCACATATCGCATGCAGAACCTATAGAAATCGTAGAATGGGAAGGATGCATTAAGCTCTCTGTACCTTATTACTCTGGAGCAGTTAAATTGGCAGGACCCTTCTCATAATTATAACCATTGGGGTCCATCAACAAATTATGCAGTGTTTGTTGCACCACTGTCTGTCATTGAAACTTTCTGTACTACTGTTTTTCGTGTAAACCCTTCAAAGTAGGAAACGAGTCTTGAGCAGTTTGCGGTCATGTAACTAATGCCAGAATAATTTCTCTGCCAGGATTCTACAGAAATTGGCAGTGCATTAATTCCCTGCTAAAGAATAAGGGCTACGCAAAATGTGGTTTTAGAGAGTCGCATGCCAGCGTAAGCAATTCCCAGTGAGAGTGCTTCAGGTAGTCATGTCTCAGTGACGGTAAAAAAATGAGAAGTAATTTAACCCTGGACTGTCCAAGCAAAAATCTCTATCAATGTAAAAGAAAGACAGCAATCCAATACATTTACCCAAACTCTCTTTTATTACCTTATAGTCACATCGATATCAGAAATAATTTTGACTATTGTATTTTATTACAATCATTTATTTTGCAGGACCATGAAAAAGCAGATGATGTCACATAATTGTGAGTTAGGATAAAGCTTTAACTATAAATGTAAATGCATGCATTATTATACGAGAGCCAAGAGTAAGTAGGTAATGTTTTCCTGGAGAGATTGAAGTGAATAAGAAAGGGCATGATAAAGAATCATAAGTAGAACACTGAGATAAGAAACGTGAATCAAGGGGTAACACTAAAAGCCTGTTCCTTGAGATACAGTATGTCACAGTATAGCATTTAGTAGCTAATGCTGGAAGTCATGGATCAGCAGAACTGCAAAACAAAGAGAAATAGAGGTCAGAGTCAGTGTAAATAGAACAAAGGTTTGAGATTGATCACAAAAGCGAGAGTGGGGATAATTAAAAAGCAGCTGTCAAATTAAAGTATGAAAGGACTGTAGGCAAAGCTGAAAGCTCTCAAGGACAATGTAATTCCCATTTACCAGGATTTTATAGTAAATATCCAGGCTCATAGCTAGACGTCATGGTCTTCTAACACTCATAAGTACATTATATATAGTAACTAAAATGCACACTCCAACTTATGAGATTTGCCATGTTGCAAGCCACTGGCACAGCCACACACACGGCTTGAAAGGTTTAATTGCAGGTCATGATACTGATCCTGATCCCATTTGGCATCCCATTTGAGATGCCAAGGTCAGTATTCCTAAGTTGTCAACTTAACCTGGTTCTTTCACAACAGTCTTTAGACTAAACAGTAAGTGCTCTTTATAGGCCAAGGAAGCTGTTCAATATAATGTGTCTGGTGTGATGGCAACCCTCTCCTCATCAGAAGCAAGATGGTTTTAATCTAAATGTCTCACAATAATACTTTGAACTGTAGGGACTTTAGGTACATTAGTTACTGCTGCTTATGGTTTATATATGCTGAAGCCACTATTGTCTCCTATCATGAACAATGAAGATAGTTGATAGATTATATTATTATAGAGTCTAGATTATTCTCAAGTCCTCCTGTATTTCTTTGTCAATTTTTGCTTTGTATTTTAGATGTATCCTACCAATTGTGGAATGTATAAAAAGATATAAATACCCTTAATCTCTAACTATGATATCTGCCAATACAATAATTGATAGTGTTACTCCATAGTATCAGTTGTATACATAAAAAGATACAAAGAAATAATTAATAAACCTTGTAGTGACACATATTCATAAGATGCAATCCAAAGTGTGGTTTGTTTTCATAATTTGTATTTAATTTTATCACAATTTTTAACATGGAAAGTGAATACTATCTTCATCAATGTAAAAAGAAAATACCTAAAGGGAAGGCAGCTGCACAGACCATTATTGGACTTTATTATTTAGTCTATTGCATTCAGTATATGGTACTTGCCATTCATTTTTAATTTGATTTTAATTTTTTCAATTGTTACTTAAAGCATTTTTATTGTTTGGCTATCCTGCAGTGATATCCTTATCTGAATTATTGTATTGGCAGATATCATAGTTAGAGATTAGGGTATTTATATCTTTTTATGTATTATAGTGAATAGATTGTTAGGTTTCCTATTATATATACCCTCCTCTTAATCTCACACACTTATTTAGTGCTCCACTTCTCAAGTATTTTAATTGTGGAATGTGTTTGCACTTTATAAATTAAATACAAGACTATTATCTAATGGTTCATACGGTTAGTAGTTTCACCAACTGAAAATTACTAGCTTTTCAATGCTTAGAAGATAGTGTGAAGACAAAATAGAGTTGGAAAAAGGGGGATAAAATTTCTTATCGAATAAAAGAACAATTATTTGAATGTACTGAGATCCTGAAATAAACCACAGATTGAAAGCAAGACAAACAGAAGGTGCTAGCCAAAGGAGAAAGGAAATAAAATAAATTGCAGACAGCAGAATTACAGGAGAGCAAACAATGGGTTATTTTACCTTCCAACGATTACCACACTCATTACACAAAACAAATGTTGTCATTGGCTCATCAGCACTGCGGGTCTGCACCTGTGGAGATTACAGGAAAGATAATTACTAAAAATAACAAGGCTTGTGCATGGCGAAACCACCCATAAAAATTAAATCTGCAGAATTTTGTGTATGCAGTGAGTTGGGACTTCAGAATTTTGTCCACCAACAAAGATTCAGTGAAATGAATCAGACAAACCAAAAGGGTGAGAAAATGGGCCAACCAATGTACTGCAAACTATGTACATAATATAAATAGTATGTATATAATTTGTAGTACAATAATAGGATAATTTTCCCCACCAACTGGTTTCGAAATCAAGTGAACAAAAATAGAAACAGTAATAAATCTACATTTTTATATATAACATTCAAGATCCAGCCCACTCACGTATTCACTAAACAGCAACTTCAAAGCTCACAGATTGTAATAGTTTTTCGAAAACACCCAATCTATGCAAAACCGGTGGGGTTCAGCTACAGTACATTATCAGAAACCTCATAAGCCTGACACAAAACTAATGCACATAATTTTTGCCAGGTCCTATCCTATTGCCTGCTCTTATGAAATTAACCCACTTACTTTGGAAAAACATACTTCTGGCGCTCTTTGCAGTGCAAGGTTAAATAGGTCCCTGGAATTAGTCATCTGTGACAGGGAAGGGTGCTAAACCAGAGAGTTGGCCTGAACTCCTAAATATATTTACATATGAAACCAATTCTACAGGGGTGTATATATATATACTGAGCAGCCACAGCATTAAGACCATCTTCCTAATATCGTGTAGGTTCCCCTCATGCTGCCATAACAGTTCTGATGCATTGAGGCTTGGACTCCTCAAGACTGAATGTGTCCGGGACATTTGCAGCAGATTCTTTAAGACATGCAGGTTGTTGCAAGGTGCAGCCCCAATGGATTGAATTTGTTATTCCAGCACATCCCACAGATGCTCAATCGGATTGAGATCTGGGGAATTTGAAGGCCAAGGCAACACCATGAACTCTTTGTCAAGTTCCTCAAACCATTCTTGAGCATTTTTTGCGGTGTGGCAGTGTGCATTATCTTGCTGAGAGAGGCCACTGCCATTAGGCAACACCATTGCCATGAAGGGGTGTACTTGGTATGCAATAAACCCTAGGTAGGTGGTACGTGACAAAATAACATACACGTGAATGCCAAGACCAAAGGTTTACCACCAGACCATTGACAAGAGCATAACAAACAAACACCTGGCTATCTACCTGACCTAAAAGAAAACAACGTCGTGATTTGATGTTGGGTCATCAGTTGTCCTTTCTTGCACCACATTTGGTAGGTACTAACCACTTCATAGCAGGAACACTCCATAAGAATTGCTGTTTTGGAGATGATCTGACCCAGTTATCTAGCCATCACTATATGGCCATGACTAAAGTTACTCAGATATTTTTGCTTACCCATTTTTCTGCTTCCAGCACATAAAACTGATTGTTCTGCTTCCAACACATGAATTGATTGTCCACTTGCTGCCTTATATATCCCACCACTTGACAGGTACCATTGTAAAGATTTAATCAATGTTATTCACTTCACCTGCAGCACTTTTAATGTTGTGGCTGATCAGAGTATATAGCCCCTAATCACCAATCATTTCCTTTTTTTTTTGGGCTCTCCAAATCACAAATCAAATGAACATGCTCGTCCATTGTGTGAGTCGTTTGTTTTCGTAATTTAGTCTGCATGGTGGCTGGGAAATCGTGAATTTTGATGATCACCCTATCATTTCAAATTCAGATTAATTGCAGTTCATAATGACATGAATCTCTAAGTCTATATATAAAATATCTGTAAACATCTGTAACCTGCTGTTATGAATGCTGGTATATCAGATACCCATTCATAGTCGGTTCCTCCTGAACTGCTAAGAGCTGAGTGGTTAGAACTTGCAGTTCAGGTATAAAGACGAATATTCTCCAGCTAGAATGTAGCATACAAGAAGTCTTCCCCAGCAGTCAGTCATATACCCAAACATCAGCCTGAACTAGATGAAGGGTACAACAGGAATGATTTTATTCAAGCCAGCTGGCCGACGTTTTATGCAAGTCTTCAGGAATGGGATTTATAATTACATATTCCAGGGGCATTCCCCACTGGACCTGAGAGGACACAGGGACAAAGTACATACTAAAGTTACATTGGCTCTCAGGTCCAGGACACCCCCACATAGAATACAACAAATCCTTCCCCTTTACTTAGGAGATACTTGAGTCAAGTATTGTACTAAACTCAAATATCTCCAAACACAAAAAAACACATTTTCACATAACCCCGAAAGGGCCTTGAACCCCATGGGAACCCCACAAAAGTCACATTCTCTGATAGCCCCGATCTGGGGGACCAACATATCCCAAAATCACCCAGAACGGTTCAGGGGTTTGAGAGTTCCATGGAAGTCATAATTTGACCGACCGCACACGAGGCTCCTGCCCAGAAAGAGTTCCATGAAATCAGGCTGTGCAGTCGGTCTCTTTTGGGAAGTCTAAAAACCGAACAAATCCACGAACGGTTCCCCTGACTCATAGGTAGCGTTTGTCTTCCTAGTTCGTGGGAACAAACCTACCGAACAGCGCCCTCCTGGCTGGTCAGGGAACAGAAGCAGGCTTTCGCAACGTTTGACCAGCGTTCAGGAAGTAGTGTCCGATTTTAGTTCCAGACATTCGACGACCAAGTCCCACTGCCTATGTTCATGCGACAAGATGGCCGCCATTTTCTCCAACACATGGCATTCAGTTATGCGAACAGCGGCCACACAGAGAGAGCCCTTAATTCACAGTTTTCTTTGATGTTAATGAGCCATAGGTTGGTCGGTGTTCGGTAGTTTTAACTAACGAACTGGGAAAATCCAAAATACCGAACCAAACAGGGTAGATTCTTCACACCTGCCTAATGTAGAAGGTGGTTAATAACAATGGTGCATCTAGGGTACATGGCACTTGGGGTGTAATTGTCTGTTGGAATCACATCCAAATTAATATTCAATTCATGAGACAAGTGAAGGAGCCACTCTGGTGGTTTGGTTATATTTAGTAATAAAGAAACATGTTTAGTAATAAAGAAAGAGGCAGCAGAGATGTTAAGTACTTTGCAAGCCAAGGTCAGTAGTTTAACTTGTTTTAAAGTTGTAAAGTCAATAAAGGGTGGAGTGGTAGATGAAAAATGATGAATGAGGAAGATGAATCAGTCAGGAGCATTTTTGTTTATATGGAATTGAGATATCAATTTGTAAATAATGACAATTAGAAGAAGGATGCAATACATGAGACAGAATCAATCAGCTTGCTTTGTTTTGACCTATAGGTGGTTGGGTTCAAGCAATGCTTTACTTAAAGGGAGGCAGCTGTACCAGTGTTATTATATGTAAGTGATGAAAGAGTGAATTGAATAATTTATTGTGACAAACGCTCTTTTCTACGGACGTTTGCCACGAACTCCTGGAGAAGTGTGGAAGCTGGCCTCCTGCACAGCGACTATGATCCAGGTCAGAGACCCCATTCGGAAGTTACCCGGCCCAGCCACCACTAGCAGCTTTCCCTTGGTGCCCCTGGTTCAGCACTTTCCCTTTATTCGATGTTTGGGTATGTATGACATATGGGGTTATTATATGTTTTTATGATGTTTTGAGGTACTTTTATGATTGTATGTTTTGTGTTTGGCTTCTGTTCCTGGGAGATAATCAGCTTACCGGTCTTTAACTCAATTATATCCCACACCTAGAGATTCTAGGGAGGGGTTTGTATTGTATTGTTTTGAGAGCCCCTGCTGGGGTCTGTGCATAAAAGGCAGAGTTTGGCTCATTAAAATCAATTCTACTCCCAGAACTATGTGTTATCTAGTTACTGGGAGTGGAATGGGCTATTCACTACTCAGCATCTGGTTCCAGCTCGTGGAAGATTCAGCGAGAAAAGTCCTTGTGGACTACAGCTCCCAGGACTGTGTGTTGTCCAGTCTCTGGGAGGAAATAGAGCTAGTCCTCTATCCTGTTTCAGGACAGAGAGGCTCCAGGAGGTCCCCAATCAAGCCATGGCGACTCGGGCAGAAGCACTGAGGTTTTTCCTGGTTCCAGCTAGGACTCTATCCTTGGCGGTGGTATCCAGGGAGCTCTGCTACATACATGACTAAAACTTGGATAGTCATCAAAATAGTAATGCCATCAATGATACAAATGAAATTTGGAGCCTGGTGGAAAGGAATGCATGAAAAATAGTAATGCAATAAGTAAGATTTTCATGTTAGAGAGTGTAATGAAGGACAATGGATCCCTAAAGGCGGAACAACTGGATAGGTATGATGTTAGTAATCAAGATCTATCATAAATACACGTCACAGCACAGCTGGTTTTCTGTAGTTTTAAAAAGCAGCATAGAAGCAGGTCACTGGTTATCTTCGTTAAGGTTCTGTACAATATCAGAATTGAACACCAAAATGAAGGTTTTCAGGAATATCTTTAGATGAAAGTAATTTTACCAAGATGTTATAGAGCTTTTCAAAAAGTAATTGTAATTAAAATGAAGAATTGGCCAATAGCTTTATGGGATAATTTAATTATGTTGGGTTATGTTGGGTTATGTTGGGTTGAGACTGAGTTAACCAAATTGGGTCAAGGTGAAGGTTGGTGTGTATGATAAGGATTGAGGGCAGATACCACTTTGTCAGCGAAAAAGGCAAAGCAGTGGAGTCTGGTTTGTCATAGAAAAGCTGACAGAACTGTCTTTGTTTTATGAAATTTGGTTCTGGAATCAGTGACCTTCATATATATGACATGATCTTGGCCCCTAAAGGAGGAGTAGAGCAAAGGTGTGAGTGGATGAAGAAGAGTTTATTCTTATTGGAATTCAAGTTTCATATTCATTTACTAGCAATACTCGCTATAGTGTGACTTGCTGACACACGTTTTCAATTCTACTACATGACAGGAAGCTTCATAACATGCTTAAGTGTCTCTTTACTGTACTCCACAGCAGCAAGCAAAACAACAGCATATTAACCAATCAGAAAGGAGGATATAAGGCCCTAACAGCAAAGACACAACTTCTTTATGTGCTGCTCCTGGACATCAGCACAGGTCAAAGTAATACTGTGTTTGCACTATTTTTGACCCATCCTCTCTACTGCGTTTTTTTTTTTTTTTTTTTTTCATTCTTTATTTTGTAAAATTTTGTTGTAGGGGGAGGGGTACAAAAGAGAAGTGGGGGGTCAACGTTTGTCATCCAACTTTCATCACATATACATGAGCTAGTGATTCATCTCGTGATAGGCATTAAACATCGGCCTAAAGGTGTACATAGCAGGTCGCATGGCAGCATTGGCCAATTCAATAAAGTATACATTTTGCTGTAATCTACGGGTGCGTACAGTGTGCATTATAGGTCGTGCAGAATGCATTTCTTGCTGTGTGTAGCATTCCCGTACTCTACTGCGTTTTATGTCATCTTATCATACTCTTACTGTTACTCTTACTGTTCACTACCTTATTTTGGCATCTTCATTTTTTTCCCTTCTTTTTGTCACAGTTCTAGGTCCCTTTCTTTCCCTTTCTTCACACCGTGATTGTCTCTGCAGCTACTGTAATGATTATTGGGAATTCACCATCACAGATCAGGACTTTCAAGTCAAGACTTTCAAGTACCGGTTGCAGATTCTGTGGAGAATGCACTCTTCAAAGTTCTAACTCAGTTTCCTGCAAAAGCCCCAAAAGAGGAGGAAGAATCAGTGGGTTCCATTACTCTCCCAAGGGAGCAAACAAAGTCAGCCAAGCTGTTTTAGAAGGGCTCTGTTCTGGCTCCTCGCATTTTGAAAGTCAAGGCTCTGGCTAAGTGTTCCAGAGGTTTAGGCAACCAGAACAAACTCGCCTTTCCAGTCATATCCTCCACCTCTGTAACCCAACTATTTTGCCTCTGAGGAATGATTGAACAAGGACCATCACAGAGAGACCCAATATATCAAGGAGTCAGTTGTGGTTGAACACCAACTTCCCGATGAATATCAAACTCCCTTTCCTTCCACGGATGATGAGGTGTTCTTGGATTCCAGTGATAATCTGCTCTTCTACCACAGGAACATATAACACCCTTGATGCTTTGAGTGGTCTTTTCCTAAACATTCAGCAAAATGTAAAAAAATAATTCAACTTAAGTTTTTGGGTACAGAAAGGAAGAGGGGAGGGGCATCTTTTCACAGAAACGGCATATACATCACCATAACTGATACTGACATAAGAGTGAAGCATCATAGGTTGTCACCGCCCTTTCTGCAGAGATACAACACATGTTTATGTTCATGTCTGATGGACTAACATATATTACATAATGTCCACCACATTCAGAAGTTGCTAACAGTACCAATATATCTACATGTATTACAATATGGTATGGCATGTACATGGATCTGAGGAGTTGGGCTTGTGGTGATGTGTATAATCGCTGTCTTCTGGTCTTACCGATGCGGAAGGTTGTAACCGTCCGCGCTTTGGATGCTGGCTTTGTGGCAATAGGCCACTGGGGAAGGGGCGGGGGGATTACAATAATTAGTAGATCAGCTTGTGAATTGATGTAGGTAATTATATATATATTTATTTATTTATTTTTTTCCCCGTGACCAAAAACAGGACAAAGAAACTCAATATAGCAGAGTAATAAACAAGAAGCCAGAAGGGGTATTCTCCCCTGTCTTAATTATCTGTAGGTTTCTGTGAGCAGTAGTAGTCCTCCCATATATTTCTGGCCTCTGTGGTGGTCCTGTTAGGTTTCATATGTGTGTGACATGGTTTAGTAGTCCCAGTTCGTGGTAACCTGGGTATGTAGTATCTTCCTGTCTGGTGCTTGTGGTGCTTTCAATGCACACGCTATGAGAGTATTTGCTTCAATTAGGAATTAAACGTGACATTTGAGTGTACACGGGACATATGTTCTAAACCTGTGAACAGTAAACATAGTTCTCGTGCAAGGTGTTGTGGGATCTGGAGGAGGTCAGAGAGATCTTGTTCGACCATATCACAGAATGGTTTTATAGACGGGCATGACCACCATATGTGGAGCATTGTGCCAACTCCTCCAGCAAGTGTTAAGGGTGTTTGGGTATATGCGAGACAATCTGTCTGGTACATAGTACCATCTATAGTGCAGTTTCCTAACTAGTTCCAGGTGTGCTGTGCAGGTTGTGTTGCGCCTGTGTGCCACACAAGCCCCCTCCCATTGTTTGTTTGTGAGTTTGTACCCCAGTTCTTTGTGACATGCGTCCATACATTCCCTTCTCCCACACGGGGAAGAAAGTATGAGTAGGTTGTAGATGGTGGATAGGGTTTTCCTTGGTGGGGAGAACAGGCACAACTTTTCAAACTTTGAGATGTGACCCGCAGTAGGCGCCAATTTGCAGTTACTATGTATGTAGCATTTCAGTTGGATATAAGAAAAAAAATTCTGGGTGGCAGATTGAATGTGGTCTACGTATGGTCTTATCCTATTCTTACCCCACAATTTATAGAGCTGTGTGCAGCCATGCGTAACCCACAGTGTACTGTAAAAAGTCGGTATGTGGCTGTCAAGGCCAGATATTGGAGTAGCTAGTGAGATTGGCCAACCATGTACATGGTTAGATCCCATATTTTAAATATAAGTTTTGTCGTAGGAAGAAGTGTCTGAGAGACTGGTCGATGTGTCCTTGGGAGCCAGTAGAGCATTTTTAGATCATGGGTTGACTCTGTATCTACCACTGGGGTCAGTTCACAGTCGCTTGCACTGTTACAACTGCCAATGCTATTGCTGTCTTTGTAGTATAGCTTGACATTTGGTACCCCAAACCCGCCCTCCATCATAGCCCTATTTAGTGTGGAAGTATTTATTCTAGTTTTGGGATTATTCCATATGAATCGTCACTAATCCTCTGTAGTCTGGCTAGGAATATTTTGGGTAGGTGAATTGGCAGAGATTGTAATAGGTATTGATATTTGGGGACTGTAGCGGATTGGTACCGGGCTGTCCCACGACATGTATGAGAATAAGTGTATTTGGTCATATGGCTGGTTTAATGTGTATGTACATGTATAGAAAGCATGGTATCCGGGTATAATGACAGTTAAATGTATGTAAAGAATTGTATTCCTCTAGTTGTTCGATAGAATCATTCAAATAAAACAAGGGAATGAAACTACCGAACAACCAGACCACCCAGGAATGAGTGTGCCTCCAATTACCGTTTGCAACAATGTTGCAAACAGGTAATTGGCAATCAGTGCAGTGTGGTCTTTGTCCTCTGGGTGGCCGCCATTCGGGAAACAAAAACGTGGCGGCGGCCATCTTAAACTACCGAACAGCGGTGTTTTGCCGTCGAGTGTCTGGAACTAAAATCGGACACTTGACTAGGCAAACACCGCTGAGACCTCCATACTTCCAGAAATTTGTATGGAAACTACCGAATGACCCGCCGTTCGGTAGAAAGAGCCCCATAAACAAGGGAATTCATTCAAACCCTCTCCAGGCTCTATAACACAGGCAATTCGCCTGTTTTCATTCCCTTGTTTGTGACCGACCGCAGGGCCAAAATGCATGGAACTGTTTTCGGATACTTTACCCATGCGGTCGGTCAAATCTTTGGAACCCCATATCTCACGAACCATTCATCCGAATGGGCTAATTTTTAAGTATGTTGGTCCCCCAGAATAGAGCTATCTGGGGATGTTGGATTTGTGGATGTACCCCAAGTATTTAGGGTACATCCAAAACTCGGGGAAAACTGTGTACACAATAAGGGGATTATGATGCTAGAGGAGGGGAGGAGATCTGTGGGAGGTTACTACTTAGAGATTGGATAATGTCTTAAGTGTTAGAACCTCCTCCCTTGCATGGGAGAGGGCTTTATAAGGAACTGTGGAATAAAGCTTGTCAGTCTACTCCTGAAACTGTGTGTCGTCCAGTTATTGGGATTGCGATGGGGATACTGCTGTATTACTTTACCTGCTGGAAACCTTGCCTATGGACTTAACATCACCTTGTTCCTGAGCCTCACTGGAATCTCTAGTGGAGAATAGCTGTGCAAGATCGGCTCTCCGCTACAGGGACCAATACCATTTTCTCCTCCCACTGCCGGTCATAATTATATTTGAATAAATCGAAGAGTTTTTTTTAAAATGTAATCCCTAGAAACGTTAGGTAATCCTCTCTCCTGTCGAATGGGAAAGATGGGAGCATGGCTTCCAACTGAGCAGCCGGAATGCCAATGCTCATATTTATTTGATAGTATGATTGTTTCCCATATTTTCTATGGTGGCCAGAAGGTTAGGGAGGGAAACCTGAGGCTGTGACAAAGTTATTAAAACATTGTCGGCAAATAGATTGGTGGTGTACGCTCGTTCCCCCACCTGTACTCCAAGTATAGAGCTGTGTTGTATTAGCACTGCTAATGGTTCCAGCGCCATGACATAAAGCAGTGGCGACAGCGGGCACCCCTGCCTCGTGCCATTGGTTATGTGGTAGGGGTCCAAAAGAAACCCAGCGCTAAGGACCTATGCTGATGGTCTGTGGTATAGCGCCTCGACCGCTGCCATGAAACACCGTGGGACCAGAATATTCCTAAGACTCCCGCAAGAAACCCCTAGTGCAGATGGTCAAATGCCTTCTCTGCGTCTAGCGAGAGTAACAGCTTGCCTTGATTTGGAGAGATTGTGACTGTATAAGATGTTGAGGACTTTTCCAGTGTTATCTCCACCCTGTCTTCCCTTAATGAAGCCCACTTGATCTGCATGTATAATGTGGGGTAGTATATGACTAGTCTTGTCACTAGGACTTTGACGAACAATTTAGCATCAGTATTCAGGAGCGGGCAAAAATTTTGCAAGTGTGTAGGTTATTTCCCTGAATTCGGGAGGGTAACTATATGTGCTAGAAGGGTCTCAGGTGTCATTGTGCATGAGAGGATGGCTTTGTTGAAGGTAGCTATTAAGTGCGGAGCTAACAAGCTACTAAACCGCTTGTAGTAGCAATTCGAAAAGCCATCTGGGCCTGATGCTTTATTTCTTGGTAAGGAATGGATAGCTAAATTGACTTCCTCCTCAGTTATTGGGAAGGATAGGTCTCGCTGTTGGGTCATTGTCAGTGTGGGCAGGGGAATTGAGTCTAGGTAGGTAAGTATGTCAGATTTTGTCAGTTCATAGATAGAGGTGTCTTCTTGGAGGTTGTATAATTTGGAGAAGTATTGGGCAAATGCATTGCTAATATCCCTCGGGGCTATCATTTTGTTCCCGAGGTATGAATTTTTTTGGTTACTTTGTCGTTTCTGAAGTTGGGAAGCCAATACTTTGCCCTTTTGTTGCCTTGCAGGTAGTGTGTAGCCTTAAGTCGTTTGAGAGTATAGCCTGTCTTTTCGAGCGCCTGCTGATTGAGCAGTCAAGTGACTTGGGTCTGCAGTGCATCGGTCGGGGATATTTGGTTTGTCCCGCCAGGTAATAAAGGCTTTTCTGCCATTCTGTGATTTTGGATTGGGAGCGTTTCTTAAGATATGATGCCTGTAACGGATCATGTGTACTCCCACCGAGTACCTTCCGTTGACGGACGCTTCCTAGCTTGCGCCGAGGACCACAAGCACCGCACCGGAGACCACAGCCACCGCAGACTCAACAACCGTCGTAGCGTAACTGGAGTCTCGCCATCTTCCTTCCACCCTGGATCAGCTTCTGTCCTCCAGGACCGTGTGGGAAAGGCCTCTTCTCCAGGTGAGCGTATCAGGAACAGCTCTTAAAAGAGCTAAGTGATTAGAGCTCAGGGGAGTATACAAAGTATAGCAATCCCCAGTGTGAATATAGCAGTTCCCTACAATAACGAGACAAGGCTACGTATTGTGGGTTAAGCAGATCTGAACAGAACAGACTGAACTGGGGCTTTATTGCTTCTTATATACAACTTTTCCCACAAGGTTACCACCCACGTGGACCTTGTTGGGCACTGAAAACACAAACTCAACAACCTATAGTTTACAGTCACACAGTTAAACACTCCCACTCATTACAGTAAATTCCTCCCCTCTGCTTTGGAGATAATTGAGTTAATTGCTGTATCAACTCAATTATCTCCAAGCGAAAAATATACTTTTTACACAATTTTTATAACTTTAAAACTATATATGCAATTCCAATAAAAGTTACATTTTCTGAACCAGCATAATTAGGGAACCAACATATCCAAAAATCATACGAATTGGTTCAGTGATTCAGGAGATAGCTGGAAGTCTCATTTGACCGACCACACGCACATTTTCATGCCCAAAACAGTTCCACAGATTTGAGCTGTGCGGCTGGTCTATTCACCATAGTTCAAATACTGTTCAAATTCACGAACAGCGACCATTGCAAATAGGCAATGCTAATGTGGCGTTCGTATTGTCGACTGCTGTTCGACTGCTGTCCAAGAGTCGAAGTTCCAGAGAAGGTAAAAGTTCAGCGGTATTCTGCGCATTCGGCTAAATTAAGATGGCCGGTGCCACATGCATGAACGGTGGCCCCTTCGACTACTTCGGCACTTTGGCTGCATCCGAAGTGCCACTTCAAGAGTGCAGAACTGTACCAGTACCATTTAAAGAGCCAGAAACAGTGCTCCAAAATACAATAAATACAATAAGGGCACAATGCCCTACGTATTAATATACCTCTTGCAGCTGCCTTGTGTGCCTGCCATAGGGTGGCATAAGAGGTGTCCTGTGTCAGGTTTTCTGAGAAATATTGCATCGTTTGGGTCAGTAGGTTATGGGTGTACTCAGGATCTCATAATAGAGGCTCATTGAATCTCCAGGGACCGCGATGGCGAGTGTCAAAAAGGTCTTTAGCGTTAGCATCAACGGTGCGTGATTGAACCATCCGGCCAACCCAATCTCACATTGCATTATTTGATCTAAGTCTGCCACACACAGCAGGAATCCATCTATTCTTGAATATGAATTGTGGACAGAGGAGAAATAAGTGTCTTCTCGATCGCTTCTCTGTTGGACTCTCCAAGCATCTTATAGGTGGTGTTCATGAAGCAGTTTTTGCACTGCCGTTTTAGGGGATGAACTCTAGTTGTATTGTGGGACAGAGTTGTGTCTAGTGAAGGATCCATTATGTGGTTGAAGTCTCTGCATATGATCGTTATACCCGTCTGCATGGTAGATAGTTTGTGTAGAATTGTGCAGGAAGTTTCTTTGTTCTTTGTTTGGGGCAAATATTGTCAGGGTATTTATATCGGCAGACATTTTGCGCTATGATAGAAATACAAAGTGTATATTCTGAAGTCACTTTGAACAGACCAGACTCCATTTTGTTATTTTCAAGTTAACAAAAGACACAACATTTCTATCCTTTCTCTAAAGCTTGGCCAGAGCTAATGGAATGTATAGTATAAACAAACCAAGTGATAAGAGACTGTCTAAAATGCTAATGGAATAGAATAAATTCTAAACCCAGACATAGGTGACAGAGAAGATTAAATAATTTAATTTTACTTTCTATATCTAACAGATTCCCATTGTATTGAAGGGGTCAGAAATAGTTCACAAACTGTCATATTAGAAAATACTACAGAAAATGGAGACACATAGTCTGAAGAAAATTCAAGAAACCATTTGATCTGACGAGTAAAGTTGAGTTATGGCAACATATAGATAAGCCAAAATGAAGTCAAAATAGCTACCAGGAAAAGTTAACTCTTTCCTGGATAGGTATGTTTAGTGGGATGAGACTGCCCTCTAGAGTTCAAATACTAAAATGGTTATTTAGAAGGAGCCACACCCCTAGTGTTGTGATTGGTTCATAAACTAGTGTGAATAGAGAATCTCTTCCTTTAAAAGTTAAGACAAAGGGAAGAGAGGGGGATTCAAAGAAATTCAATCAGCAATAAGGCAATCAAAGATCAAGAGCTGAGAAAGCAGTCGGGGGCAAAAGAGTCGGAAGCAGGCTAAGAGAGAAAGACAGAAAAACATTCCTGGACACTTAGCTACTTGAGAACATCTGGTGAGAATATATATTAACTGGTAAATATACTGGCTTCCTTTAATTAATTTAAATTAATTAAGATTTTCTAATAGCATGATATATGACTGGATAAATCACGATTATATTTCGATATTTAGAAATCTTAGTAATAAGAAATACATTATTAAACTTTTATTCTGCAGATAAAACACTAATTCTGTATTTATGTGACATATCACATGTTAGCATATCATGATATTTATCCAGCTGTATTGATTTGCTTTAAATAAGATAAAATATCTGTTAGGCAAATTAAAATATCAGCTTATAGAACATGTTAGATTTCTTCTCATTGGATGAATCCAGGAAATGGTTAATGACTGGTTAAATGTTATGTTAATTAAAATTACATAAGAGTAGATCTTAATTACTTAGGAGGTCTAGCCAGCATTGAAAGGGTTACTCTGTCAGCTAAGTTGTTATGGCTTTACGCTGCAGCTCTGTCTCTATGTGAAACTTTCTTTGTCTCTGTGAAGCCCATCATAAATCTTCTTGACGGCTAATGCTGTAGATTCTAAACTATGTTAACCATTAGGAAGTTTATATTACCATATTGTATTGCATACTCATGTTATACTGAATTTCCATTGATTATTGTCATGCATGTTACTCATTATTATTATTGAAATTGTTAAAAATAAATGTATCTATTTTTATAACAAATTGTGATTTTATTATATGGAATACATTTCACTTATAATGATAACGATCTTTGGATCTGAGAATTAAAATAGTGGGTAATTTTTTTACTATTATGTAATGTTTACTATTATTATCCCATAAATATCCCCACAATATATTGGCCACGGTATACTGTATTTTGTTAAAAGTGCCTGTTATGATAGTGTATCTGATCTCCCCGTCGAGGAGTTGGGAATGGTGCCTAAAGGCTTGGTTTTTGTGGGGGCAGTGGCGTGTAATTGGTGTGGATAGTCCAATATACATCACATGACCTATTCTAATTTTTAGTGGTCTAATTGTTCTGTCTTGTACTGGAGGCCGCATGGGCATTCAAATAGATATATAGTATTTTTCTAAAAATGTTTATGTTATATACTTTGTTTGAATGTGACGGACCAACTGCACCCCAACCGGGTACCTCTGTCAATCGCTGCTTCCTAGTACTGGTGAGTACAATAAGCACTGCACTGGAACACCATAACCACCGTAAACCCCATGAACCGCCGCAGCTTGGTTGGGGTCTCGACGTCTCATTCCCACCCTGAACCTACGACAAAGCTCCAGGTTCCAGTGGGTGAACCTCTCTCGCTCCAGAGAGTCAAGCAGGAACAGCTCTTACTAGAGCTTAGTGATTATACTAAGGGGAGTATAGTGATTTAGTGATTATAGCAATCCCAAGAGTGTAGTTCTCCAATCCCCCAAACATGACCCGAAACTTCATGAAGGTGCAAGATGATCTGAGTGTTTAATTGTAAAGGTCGGATTTTTATACAACTTTTCAAGCCAGAGGAACACCCACTGGACCTGATGGGGCACAAGGCACAAATTGTACAGACCAATAGAAACAATATAACAATGCTTAATTCACTAGATAATGAATTAACATAATTATCCCCAAGCATAAAAAAACACATATTTTACAAAACCCAAAAGTACCCCAAAACACAACATCCCCATAAATGACATCCCTGATGGCCCTCATCTAGGTGAACAACTTATCTAAAAATCACCCAGGTCAGAGCAGGGGTTCAGGAATTTCCGGGAAGTCTTATTTTGACCCACCGTGCACATGGTCCCATGCCCAACACAGTTCCAAAGAATTAGGGCTAACGGTCGGTCTCTCTGTCCGGAGTACAAAAGTACATACTTCACATGAACAGAGCCTTTTAAAGTGCATTGGGCAAGGTATATTGCAGGGCCCATAGTCCTGAGGCAATAGGCTGTCCAGCAGGCCCCTCAAAGAACCCTTGACGAAGTTCAGTTTGTCACAGGGCCATAATCAGGGCCATAATCACAGGGTAGGAGGCTAGCAAACAGGCCCCTCCAAAAGCCAGTGACGAGGTTACTTTCGTCACAGTATTGTTTGATTTAAAACTTAGATTGTGCTTTTCTATTTTCTTTGTTTTTTTACAAGCTACACAACAATTGATATAGATGCCTTAAATATCGTTAAAAAAAGATTTTTGTGTTGTACATTTAGTATGTGTATAATTTTTGTTAATTTCATTTTTACATTTGGCAACTTTGGAATTTTTACTTAAAATGTTGTCTTCTTTTAAAATATGCCAGAGTTTTTTGAGGATTTGTTTAATATATACATTTTCATTATTATAGTCCAGAACTATTGGTAAATTAAAATAATTTCCAACTTTTTTATTAAATTTTTTGGTTTAAAAAGGTTTCTTCTGGGGGGCGGAGCTAGCAGCGCAACGGAGCAGACACGCTTTTGTGAGCTCTTACTCTCAAACAATCTACAGTAACACTTTTCATGGTGGAACCAGACCCAAAAGAGCCCACACAGCTGCCTAAACCTCACTGCAGACCATGGGCCGAAAAACTAAAAAGGAAAAGGCAGAAAAAGGCACTCACGGCAGAGACATCGGCGACATGCTGAGAAACACTCAACAGGCCGCGTGGTCCAAAATGGCGGACGACCTAGCCTCATATTCCTCAGAGGAGTTTGACACAGACCTCATGGAGGGAGCGAGCGTTGGCCCCGTACCGGACCGTAACACTGCACCTAATGCGTCTGGGGATCCGGTCACAGCAGACCAACTAAAGAGTATGCTGGCAGACCTGCACAGGGACCTGGCGGTGGACATGGCCCACTATAGACCGGTCTCTTTCTACCGGCTGAGCCCACCCTGAAGCACACACATATAGCCATCCTGTAGGGGGGACCCCCCAAAGTGTCCACCATGACCCTAGAGTCACACTTAACTCACCCAGGTGAGGCACAAGAGCTCTATGCAGCTCGTGTATATAATCCTGCAACCTAAACCATATACATGTGCAATATACACTGAAGCCCAATATTGTCTTGAAATGTTGACACTCTGGCTGGTACATGCTGTTGCGACATCACTTGCAATTACGTATCCTATGAGTACAATAAAACAGAGAACTAGAAGGGGAGGGAGGGAAAGACAAAAAGCTAGATGTACAATGTGATGGGTTCACATCCCATGCCTGATGTACTAATCCTGTGAATGCTCAATTTACTCACTAAATATCTGTTATATCTGAGATTTTTCAGCTGCATGCGGGCTTATGATATGAACACTAGACAGCATTTTAAAACCTTGAGGTGAGCTTGGGGTTAACCAGTTGCTAATTACTACCAAACACATTAGTTTCCAGGACACAGCACCACAGAATGATACAAACACGTATGCCATATCATGAGATTACTTCTTATGTTCAATTCTGAGTGCCAATATTGTTAGGATGTTGCAAACATGATCTTTCTCAAATAGACTTTTACATTTTAGGCATTGCTGCCTACCTTGTTATGTTCTCAATACAAAAAAATTGCAATTTTCTATGCCACTGTTTACCCTATCTATGCATGAATATGATTGTACGCCGTTGTGGCGTATGGCTGTGATTTGTATTACCCTGCACAATAAAAATAAAGAATTAAAAAAAAAAAAGGTTTCTTCTTTCTGTCTTTACAGTTTCTTCTATAATTGCATCCTTTTTGTATAATCTTTTCTTTTATATTAAGTGCTTGTTTTTGGAACATAGATAGTTCCGAGCAATTTCTCCTCAACCTTAAAATTTGACTTTTGGGGATGCTGTCAAGCCATAGTTTGTGTTTGTTATGGCAGCTTTTTACATCTAGAAAATTATTAGAATTAACTTTTTAAAAATGGGTCTTAGTATGATTCTTCTTATCTTTTATATATATATATATATATATATATATATATATATATATATATATCTAAAAAAAGGATTTCTGTATTATTAAAATTAGCTGTGAGATTAATGCCATTATTATTGTTGTTAAGAGAACTTATAAAATCTTGTGCTTCTAAAATAGTGCTGTTCCATATAAAAATATATATCTAAAATAGGACACCAGGTTGTCCACCCAGCCATGCCCCCTCCAGACAGACAGCTCTCCCCATTCTGCCATGAAGAGATTGGCATAGCTGGGTGCAAACCTGGTGCCCATCATTGTACCAGTATTCTGGAGATAAAAAGATTCTCCAAACCAAAAATAATTGTTCTATAGCCTCTATAATAAAATTTATTTGTATTTGGTGTATGTCATTGTGTCTCTCTAAGATATTTTTAACAGCGGTACAGCCCTTATCACGTGGAATGATGGTATAAAGTGACTGCACATTGCATGTAATGTGGCAATAATTATTATTTCATCTTATATTGTTAAATGTATTTATAAGATCTATTGTATCTCTCAGATATGATCTGACTTTTTTGACATATAGTTGTAGTATTATGTCTACGTACTCCGAGAGGTTACGTAAAATAGACCCAATGCCGGAGACGATAGGTAAAAAATATATAACTGGTGTTTTTGGATATTAATTGAATTCCTATTGATCTAAAATATTTAATTGTTTTCCTTTATCAAGGAGTTTGGTTAGTTTGATTTTAATATTGGAGATATGATCTTTATCTAATTTTATATAGGTGTTAGTATTATCAGGCTGTCTATATGCTTAATTTTTATAAGATTATTTAGATAAAATAACTAATCCACCGCCTTTATCGGCCGGTTTGATTATTATAGTCTCGTCATTTTGTAAAGTTTTTATAGCTTCTCTTTCTCTTCTATTGAAATTATAGTTATTGTGAATTTTTTTTCTATTTATCAATATCTTTAAGAACTTTTTTTTCAAAAAATTCCAAAGCTCTAGATTTAAAATAGGATGGATAAAAAGTAGATTTCCTTTTTTTTAAAAAAAAACAACCTTTTTTTTATATTTAGTTCTTCTTTAGTATTATGTATAATTTCTCTCGTATATTTGTTATTTTTACTTATAAAGTAACGTTTTAAAGTGGCAGTTCTCACAAACTTATTTATGTCAGTGTATGCTAAAAAAGGATTAAAAGGTTTAGTTGGGGCAAATTTTAGCCCTTTTCTAAAAACATTCAGTTCTGTTTCATTTAAAACTCTTTTTGATAGATTAAAAATGCCGGTATTTTCTTGATTAGTATTTTCAGTATTATTTAAAACCTTCCTTTTTTGATTTCTTCTTCCCGATCTTCTACATCTAAAATTATTTTTTTAGCTCTTTATTGGAGTGAGGGATAGAGGATCCAATTGTCTCTCTCTGTTCGGTGGGATCTCTAAAAAAGAGGTCTCGTCAAACTGTTCTGAAAAAGACAATACATGATATCTGTTATTTCTAACTGGATCTTCTGATGTACTGGATTTTTCATTATCTTGTCTGCCTAATGTTTTAATATGTGTTCTCTCCTTTTCGTTTCTCCCATGCATAATTGCTATCATGATTATCTCTTAATTTTGGATAGACTTGATTGTAAGTGTGTTTGTAGGTCTTACAACAAGAGGTGAATCGACTTAATTTGCATGACAACTGACTTTTTCTATTGTTTTGGGGTTTTCGTAATTGTGTGATCTATTTACTCTAGTAGTTTCGTGTGTGGTAAAGTGTATTTTATCGTTTGGGAATACAACCTTTCTTTGTCTCTCATAGGGATTCTACCTATTATCCAAATGTTTGGGGGACTTGATGGTGTACTTATTATTTGGTGAATAATGTCTACGTGGTTAATGTCTTTTTGATGAATATGTTTTTGGTGAAAAGTGTTTGTGGTTTATGTATCATGGAGGACGTCCCACTCTCGTGAAGCAATCTTTTCTCTGTTGAAAATTTTGGCTAAGTAAACGTTAATGGAAAAAAGTGTGTGACAGTGTATTGGCATCATAAGTTTTTTTGTGATCAAATCTGTTCGTGGTTTGAACATTTATCCAATCTTTTAAATATTTTCTTTTGTGTGTTTTGTTAGTGTCATAAGATTGTACCTGGTTGTAAGCCTGGTCATACTTGTCCCTATTATATTTATTAACTTTAATTTTTTTGGTTTAAATCTAAATTTTTTCCAACTGTTTTCTTTATATTTGATGTTGAATCCAAAAATGATTTAGTGTCTCCATATGGGGTGAGTTGTTCCTTTAGTGAATTAATCTTCCTATCAAGGATAGTAAAAATTTCAGTTTTTACTTTAACAAGACTTCTCTTTAGGCCAATGTACAATTTTCTAGGTGATCATACCATTCACTCATAAAGTTGGTATTGTCAGTATCTGATGTTGGCATTTTGAAAAGTCTAAGGCCTCTTGGTGTTATGTTGTCATCAATATATTTAGTAAGGATGGCTATCTCCCATCTCAATTTAATTTATTTTGTTAATGCTATTTCTAGTTCTTTTAATAGCTCTTGTAAATTGTCAACGATAATTAATTCTATATTGTAAAAAATCATTTACATCAAAGTTGTTAAAGACATCATTAATATCTATAGTGTATTTCTCTCTAAAAACAAATAGCGCCATCTTTAAGAAAATAGGGCAACCTAGTGGGGAAAAAAGGATGGAAATAAACAAATATAGGGTATAGGTGCTCACTATAATTTAAGAGATGGGTGGGGGCAGCAGATTATCACACAAGATTTCACCAACCTTGTGATGACACAGATAGAACAAAACGGAAGAAAAAAAGAGATAATCCGCGCCTGTGGTTTACAGAAATATACATACATGGCTACAACAGAATCTTGTTGATAGGGGAATCTCTTGGAGATAACACACAATCTAAATGTAATAATTTTTTATTTTCGTTAATTTTAAAACATGTAGGGTGGTAAATCGAAATGAAAGTTTGACTATAAGGTTGAATGACTGCATGCCTTGCGAAATACCATCTATTTTACTTGAAAATGCTTGTGTATCTGTAGCTATGAAAAATATAATACAGTGTTTATGCTCTACCGTATCATTTCAGGAAAATTACAATATTGCATTAAGAACCTGTTATTGTTCATAACACTATTTTCATATTAAGCCAGGGCCCCTATGAAGTTCTCTTCTGACTGTTATGAATAGTTTTTTCTCCTTGCTTTCCACATGGTGGAATACTTTTTTTATGTACTACAGGGATTGCTTTCTATTTTGTGACATACTGAAACAGACAGAGACAGATGGTATGAACAGTCCTTGCTAGAACTTACAATCAAAACTACGGGACAGGCAAGAGCAGATGGTATAGATCGTCCTGTTGCAATTTACAGTCAAGAGCCAGGATAAGGAAAAGGTATCTCTATAACTGTTCTGAACTGCAACTCAAAAGACCTTTAGCCAGCTTCTGGTTTTCAAAAAAATTAGCTTGTAAACATGGAAATGAAAAACTGCAGCTAAAGAGCTTCCCTCAATCTAGGAGGTATAGCTGAAAACCCCAGTAAATTAAGAGAATAAAAAGGGGAATATGATTGAAAAAAAAGAAACATTGTGTAAACCTAAATTCTATTCTACAATCTCTAGAATCTGAAATTAAGAATAAGGATGAGTATATAAAATTGGGAATGGGAATATGAGCTAATCGGTTCCTATCTTTGAGCTGAGCAAAATGATGAAGGGAGACAGGCAGATGGAAAATACAAACAGCGGGAGAAGGGTGTGATGGGCAAAGCAGCAAATAGAATAGACAACCGAATGATAAGGGAGCCAGGAGCAGCAGGAGAGAAAGAGCGACACTGAACAGGCGGAGTGACAGCTGCAGGAAAGGCAGAGTAACACGGGGATGAGAGAAAGATATAGATAACACAGAAGGAAAGAAATGATGACTTGCTTGTGCTATAAAGTATACAGTGACAGGACTGAGTGACATTACAGACAGTTGGCAAAGGCCATTTCACATGCTGTCATTCATGACATAAAAATTATACAGGCAAAACAAGACTGACACAGAGAGATACGTACAATTAAATAATAAACAAATAAAAGGCATTAATGTGGCGGAACCAACCTCGCCACTGGCCACTGGAGGAGCCTGGTTGCTCGCCTGCTCCCTTTAGACTATGGCCCTGCATTAAAAACCTTTTATTTTCCCTATATGAGCAGTGTTACCCCAGATAGCTATGCCATGGAGCCCAGCCGTATACTGAAAGACTGTATGAAAGACTTTGGCTCCATGGCGATTGAACTGTATGTATGTGATCTGAGCGCCATCCGGTAATAATGTGCGCTCAGATCTAAGCTATCTGGGGATAGGTAGAATGTATATGTTCTATGTGATAAATGTAACAGTATGTATTTTTATGTCTTTTATTGTCCTTTGTCTGCCATGTGGTTAATGGAGTTTTGCCTCTGTCCTTGGAGATAATTGGATTACTTCCCAATTATCTCCAGGACAGAGAGGAGGGATTGTGATGCATTGTGGGATTGTAAGCTTGTGATTGGTCAATGTCCAATATGTTTCCCAGTCTTCCATCTGGTCCCCTAGGGGAGTGTCCACCAGGTCGGAGACCTGCATAAAAGCCGGGCAGCTATCCCCAGTAAATCAGTTCTGCTTGACCCTCAAATGAAGTGTCGTCTTGTTCTTGTGAGGAATTGGATTGTGTGCTGTTACAGTGCGACTGCCAGGAGTGTAAACTGTTCGTATGCTTTTTCCTGTTCGGCTGTTTACAGCATTCGTGTGTTTCCTGTTCGGGGTTTGGAGCATTCCCCTGGTTCCAGTTCGGGAAATTGGTGAATTCATGTGTGTGCAGTTCGGGAGATTAGTGAATTCATGTGTTTGCAGTTCGGGAGATTGGTGATTGCAGTAGCTGTCTGTGCATCTGAAAAGGGGAATATCGCCTAAACGGTTTTTAACCTCTTGTGTGCAAAACGGTCCGTTACAATTAATGTGGTTATTTACTAAACTAGGACATATGGAGGATTATCTGGCCAATTACACAAGCATTTTAGGAGTTTAATATATTTCAGTTTTTATTTTAACCAAAAATGTTGGAATCGTTTTAAATTCTCTCCTGTTCAGTGAATACCCCCATATTGTAAAGTCAAATGCATTGGACACTTCTTTCTGCATTAGGATCATCATCCAGTGCTTCTGAATGGCCATGCCTTGCATAATGTTCTTTTAGCGTGTCACATTTTGCACCGTTCTTGCTTTTTTAAGGGTTGGAAAATACAGAGAGTATGCATACGATACATGCTGAGACAGTATACCTTTGTTGCCATAGCAGCAAAAATAAAAGCTTTTAAACCCCCAAAGAAGAAAATGCGTTAGGACAATATAATGATAATATGAGTCTTCATAATCATGAAAGGGTTCGAAATTTCTCGGTTTATATTTGTGAATTAAAACAAAACAATTTTTTATCTTAATAAAACTAGTGACTACAATATATATTTACATATTTCCTTTATACACAAGAGAACTCAGTTACTGTTTTGTGTAGGTGGCAAAGCACCTTTAGAGTACAGATTACAGTGGCATGATTATAAAATTATCATATTTGTTTGTAATTTCCTGAAACGTTACACAGAAATACACAGTCAAGGCTTTCTGAACATTTATATCTGGCCCAGCCTCAATCAATAATTATTAGACTTTATTTTGGGCAATTGTGAAGAAAACATGTTTCTTAAATAAAATAAAATGAGGCTCAATGACCCTTTTATGCCCGATCAATCACAGGTTGATGAACTTTACATTAAATGTGAATGTTTGACGCAATTTTCTATAATTGCTATGTGCTCTTTCTATGAGTGGTATTAACTCTGTGGTCTAATAGATGGTGTTCATTGACCTTTGGCATAAGTAACCACATGGAGTTACATTATTACACCACTGATTATCACATAGGGGACTTACTCTGTCTGTTAATAGCTGATGCTTGAGTATATAAGTAAGCAAAGCCTTATTTTATAACAATACTGCAAATTGTAGAAATAATAGATGCATCCTTGCCAAATACAACTGATCTAGTTCTACAATACCTGTCATTCTTAGTGAAATGTAAACTGAATTGCAATAGCTAGAGATATATAGAGGCAGACACACACACACACACAGACACAGGCAGACAGTCACACACACAGAGGCAAACAGTCACACACATACACAATCCCGCCCCAATGGTATTTGCCCCCACACCCACAGCATGGTAATCCCCGCCCCAGCTGCAATGTTTTTTTTTTTTTTTTAATAATCCCGGGTGGAGAATAATGAAGTCCTCCACCTGGGTAGCTGGACCTGTGTGAGATGTGCTCGCACACTCCTTTATACATTTGGCCCTGCATTTGGGTCCTATGTCCCGACCCTAGCAGAGAATCCTGCCTTCCACATTAGAGTGGAAAGGAAACAGGCAGGGGATGCCTGCAAGATGCCGCTGCAACACAAATCAAATCAGAATTTTATTCATTCAAATTAAATTTCGAACCGAACAAAATGCGAGTTACATCATCTCTCAAAGGGATCACACAGT
Source organism: Pelobates fuscus (assembly GCF_036172605.1). NCBI lineage: Eukaryota > Metazoa > Chordata > Amphibia > Anura > Pelobatidae > Pelobates > Pelobates fuscus. The sequence goes on along the minus strand of NC_086317.1, from coordinate 203,906,456 downwards.
GTTCCAACCATATAGAAAATCACCACAAAATTAAATACCAATGGAAACTGGCACCTTCAAGACGCAAAATATTCAGATAGGCGTTGAAGGGGTTGTGGAGGCCTTGGTACTCTTTCACATATATGGTGGCATTGTGCAAAAAACATTCTCTCCAGAGGTGGGTTTATTAAAAATGTTCCCTAAGACATCAAGTAAATTAAATAGAATCATGGTAGACCACATTCTTATTGCGGCGACATCGATCATACGTTGTTATTGGAAGTCTACTACTTTACCATCAATTAAGGAAGCACTGATTTTAGTGCTTGATAACATAAGGTATGAACTGGTGTTGCGGCAACCCTGATCTTAAAAAGTGAATTTGCAGTTTCATTGGGACGCCTGGGAAAGTGATATAAGTAAAGAATTTCTCCTGTAGATAATTCCACACGCCCTGTTACATATTGATATACAATATTTCATGGCTAATCATGGCAGCATATACACAGCTTAATCTCTTTTCAAATTTTTTTATTGAAAAGTATTTTAAAAAACATATTTCACATTAATTTGGTATATAAAGAAATCAACATTTAACAATAGAAACGAGTAGAAATAAGAAGGGAAGGTGAAAAACTAATGATCAAAATGAAATAAAAAAAAGGGGGGAGGGAGGGTACTATTCAAATGTATAATAATACAATAGTGTATTTGCATCTGTTAAAATATAATACAGAGATTAATATAACCAATTCTATGTCTAAATAGTGGAAAATGTATTCATACTTACCGCCTTGGCGTGTGCCGCTAGTTAACCTCGGTGATCTCGAAACTGCCGAAAGAACTAACGAACAGCAGACCACCCCGCTACAGGAGTATGCCGACAATTAACCGCCCGGGAGTTGAGGTTTGTGGTTAATCACAACCTAGTTGGCTGTCATCAGGGTGGTCACCGTTCGCGCACAGTTGCCCGAACGGAATACCGAACCATGCACGAAAGAACTGTCGAACGACGACCACCTAGACCCTGGCGTGTGTCACCAATTAAGTGTCTGTCCTCCAGTACTAGGAGCCTTATTTTTCTGATCAGACATACATGGGCTCGTCAAATTCTGGAGACTTGGGTGGTATCCATAGTCCAGATTGATATAGACTGGAGTTTTTCTTCAGACACAGGAGTCTCTATACCTACAAGAGAATTCAGACAGATGAATCAAAAGGTATAGCACTGAAGGAATATGTAACAAGCCTTCTGGACACAGGTGGTTCCATAACAAGAGCGGTTCCAGGGACAATATTCGCCCCTCTCTTCTGGTGCTAAAAGAAAAGGCACATGGAAGCCTAAACTGGACCTAAGAAGGGCCAACAAAAGGCTGAATGACAGAGCCTTCTGAGACAATCAGATCCATATCTCAAGCAATTTGGAAGGATAATTTCCTTATCGCTAGATTTCCCATGGATGCTTACTATCACATTCCAATAGCCCTAGATTTTCAGCATTATCTCAGAAGAGAACTTCCAATTGAGTGCCCTATCATTTGGCCTCACTGCAGCCCCAAGAACCTTATATATGCTTATAGTGATATTGAGAGTCCAGAACACCACCTGGTTCCATTATCTGGATGATCTACTTCTGGTAGCCTCAGACCCACAGAAGGCAGGCACACAGAGGGATACAGTTATTTTAGAATGCCTGAAGTTTAGCTGCTTGATGAATATCAAGAAAAGCAGTTTCACACCAGCTCAGAGGTTGACATTTCTGGGTGAAAAATGCTATGCTGTGCTTTTTCCCTATCTCAGGAACAGTTCCACAGATTGTGTAAGTTTTCTCTTCCAGTTTCTTCATTTTCGATTGGTAACTGCAAGAAAGTATATGCAACTACTAGGAATCCTGGCTTCCACCATCAGACTTGTCAGATGGGCCCAATGGCATCTCAGGTTTCCTCAAAGGTCCTTCCTATCTTGTCTCAACAAGAGAAAGATGAATTGGAGCCAGCCACTGATGATGTCACCATCAGTGGAGTTGCACCTTACCTGGTAGCTGAAAAGGGTTTCTCTGGGTTTCTCTGGGTGTCCAGTGAACAGAACCTCATTGGTCAATTATAAGCTCGAATTCCTATTTTCAAATATTGGTTGCACAGTGTTTGGATCATGTTACACAAGGGCTGTGGATAAGGGAAGGCACAATATTACCATTCAATTGTATGGAATTACAAGTAATTTTCAGGGCTCTTCGTCATTTTAGAGGAATGCTGAAGAACAAGTGGGTCCAATTTTGTTTAAATATCAATGCAACTGTATCCTATATGAATCATCAAGGTGGGTCTCACAGCCACTTATTGATGAGGGAATTACAGCCCATGATGATCAGGGCACAGAAGAACAATCAGGAGCTCAGAATACAATGACTGATTACCTGAACCGAATAACTGTGGGCAAGGTGGAATGGCAACTATGTCCCGACATATCCTCAGGCTTGAATTACCCTCCCTACATAGACCTGATGACCATTTCTCCGAGCTACAAGGTCCAGAAGTATTTTTCTAGATTTTAGGACCAGAATGCTCAAGGTCAGGATACGCTTACTCAAATTTGGAATTTTAATCTGTTGTACATATTTTTCCTGTTTTCAACTTTCCTAAAAGGTAATTCAAAAGTAGACAGTGGAAGGCCACGAAGACTCTAAATTCCTATGATGAGTAAGATGAATCTGGAACCTCCGAGGGAAATTCCAGTACGTCTAGACCGATTAAAAGGTCCATTGACACACCGAGATCCTCAAGTTCTGGTGTTGATGCGGGAGTCTCTATGTATAGGCATCCCTGAGACGGTCATTGAGATGACGGTCATTGAGATCCTCTTACAGTCCTAAAAATACTTTACAAAACTTGGCATGCACTTGTCTGTTGGTCTCAAGATTAGAGGTTGGAATTACTCCTCAATCAGGCCTAGAAAGGGTCTGAGTTATAACAGTCTAGAGAAGCACATATCTGCACTTTCCACATCGATAGGTACCCATTGAACATTGGAGCCCCTGGTGCTTTGCTTCATGTAAGCAGTGATTAAACTAAGCCTCCACTGAGGTCTCACGTGCTCTGACTAAACCATCATTCGAACCTCTAGCAGGAGCTTCCATGGTGGTAGCACAGAAAGTGCTGTTGCTGGTGACTGGTACCTCAGCAATTTGAATGTGTGAACTCCAGGCTTGGTCCTGTGAACCCCCATTCACTAATTTTCAACAGGATATGGTTGTCTTGCATTTAGCACCAGAGATCCTGCCTAAAGGGAAAGCTTATTAATGCCATTCTCTAACTGTGCCGAAAGGAATCAGGGCACTCTTCACTCTGGGATTTCATATTGGACGTAAAAGCAATCAATGATGCGCAATTGGACGTCAAGTACTTAACTCAGTTCAATCTTCTAATCTATGTTGAATTGTTCTAATTATTTGATTGGCAGTTATTTAAGTTTCTGTGCCTCCCTTTGTTAGCTTGGGTATTCCCATGATGTATATGCTGCCATGATTAGCCAGGAAAGTGGAAAATGTATTTACTTACCGTAATTTTCTTTTCCTGGCTATTATTCATGGCAGCATATACTACCCACCCATCAATGTCTCTATTTATCTACTGTAGAGCTTGTTACTGACTGAGGACCTTAGGAATGGAGCCTCCTTTTAAAGTCTTTGGTGTTTTTCCTGTCCTATCGGCTGTAAGGGGCGGAGCTAACACATTATGTATATGCTGCATGAATAATATTCAGGAAAAGAAAATTACGGTAAGTATGAATACATTTTCCACTATTTAGACATAGAATTGGTTATATTAATCTCTGTATTATATTTTAACAGATGCAAATACACTATTTTATTATTATACATTTGAATAGTACCCTCCCTCCCCCTTTTTTTATTTCATTTTGATCATTAGTTTTTCACCTTCCCTTCTTACTTCTACTCGTTTCTATTGTTAAATGTTGATTTCTTTATATACCAAATTAATGTGAAATATGTTTTTTAAAATACTTTTCAGGGGGGGGCGGGGCGGCCCGCCATGCTGACCGGTCGCATGCAGGAGAGGCTCTGGAGCAATCTGGCCTCTCAGGCTACTAACACAGCCCGGACACTCGCAAAGAGCCCAGGAGACCTGCCCACGGCTGTGGACGGGGTGGCGGACCCCGAGATCGGGAGCTTCAGGACCCCAGAAGGGGGTAAGAGGCTTTGGGGGCCGCGGCCTACTCGGGTGGGATGCAGGGTAGACGGCCGCTGCCCTGTCTCCCTTCCCGGACACCGCAAGCCGACATCTTGAGACGCCTGCCGGCCCCGTTTCCCCCCCCCCCTTGGACCGGGGGGGTCATCCCGGTCCCCACTACAAGGGGCCTGAGAGGTATGGAGGATGGACAACGGAGCGCACCAGAGGCCTACCCCTTAAGATGGCGGCCCCGCTGAGACCGGCTCCACCAGCTCCTACGCGACGGGGCTCCAGAGGAGAGCAATCAAGCCGTTCACCGAAACGAACAACCACGCGGGGAAGACATCAGCGTGATGGGAGCAGCAGATCTAGGAAGAAAATAAACAAGCGGCACGAGCAAAGCAAGGCCTGTCGACTAACAGCCCTGCAGCAGCCACACAGAGGCACCCCTGAAATGGCGGCAGAGGGCTCACATCAACTTCCCACCTCGGTGTCTGCTGTACCAACTCTAAGTCCCCAGAGACTCCCTTAGCATTCTGATCTGGCAACCCCGACTGCACCGACACAGGGCATGGGCTGACTCACGATACCAGGGGCCCGTAGCCCACTTTCCACGAGGACTTACGCCACTTCACAGCTGCTGTCACCGCTGAACATATCATCTGCTGCGGACTGCTTGAATTAAATAAGTTTTCTTTTTATGCCTAATGCTGACAACCTAGTACGCTCCACTCTGCCTGGTTGTACCTTACCTGCACACTTACCTTAGCTAAGCTTGCTACCCTATCGCTCCACAAAATGTCAGTAAGTAAATCTGCAGTTACACCTCATGTACCACAATGCTAACCTGACACATACGATTAACTCTAGACTACACTACTCTACTGATGGTTTGTACAAACAGTTAAACATACATCCCAATACTCGCTTAAGTAATCCTATGGAGATCCTGAACCACTACATAAACAAAATGTGCAAGTTAGATCTCACCTGAAATCTACATTATACAAAAAAAAAAATGTGCTACATACTTAAATGCCTTCTAAATGTTACGCTATGTCTAATAATCACTTGTTTGTCACTGCTGTTGGGGCATTGACAGAATGTCTGTGAATCATATGCACGCAAAAATAAAGAATTAAAAAAAAAAAAAAAAAAAAATACTTTTCAATAAAAATCGTTTGAAAAGAGATTAAGCTGTGACCTGAAATAACTATGTATAAAACAGCAAACTGACTTTAATTTACCTTCAGATTTGTACAGTAGCTGGGTTTTTCACTAAATATTTTTATGGAATTATATCTGAATGGCAAACTTTAGGCAAAAATAACTGCACTATTTCCACCATTAAAATTCTATATTTAGTGAATATTCCTGTAGGAGATACAATTTGACTGTGAAAGAGCACAAATTCCAGAAAGTGCATAAAGGCTGCACAGTCACTTGACAAAGGAAGAATAAATGAACAAATAAATGTGTGTTCTTTGTATTCTTTTTTCTTTCATTCCATAGGATGCAATGTGAGAACTAGTAAAAAGATTGAAACCACTCGCAAATGATGCTTATCCTCTTGGCTGTGTAGTTAAACAAAGAAGAAGACTAGTATGCATACAGAGGGACTTGGTCAGTGGCCCCCCTCCCCTATATTGAGCATTAGTGATGTCCCGAACTGTTCGCTGGCGAATAGTTCCTGGCGATTGGCGAACATCGCTTGTTCGCGTTGAGTAAACTTTGAGTAAACTTTGTCATCATTGAGTAAACTTTGACCCTGCCTGTACCTCACAGTCAGCAGACACATTCCAGCCAATCAGCAGCAGACCCTCCCTCTCAGACCCTCCCACCTCCTGGACAGCATCCATTTTACATTCATTGTGAAGCTGCATTCTTAGTGAGAGTAGGGACAGTGTAGCTGCTGCTGATTTGATAGGGAAATTGATAGCTAGGCTAGTGTATTCAGTGTCCACTACAGTCCTGAAGGACTCATCTGATCTCTGCTGTAAGGACAGCACCCCAAAAAGCCCTTTTTAGGGCTAGAACATCAGTCTGCTTTTTTTTTTGTGTAATGTAATTGCAGTTGCCTGCCTGCCAGCCTGTGTGTCAGGCTCACAGCATATACTGTGCCCACTTGCCCAGTGCCACCACTCACTCACTGGTGTCACAATAGCTTGCATTTAAAAAAAAAACAAAAAACTTTTTTGACTGTAATATAATAGCAGTCAGTTTCCTTCACTAGTGTGCGTTTCAGGGCCTGCCCAGTGCCACCACTCACTCACTGGTGTCACAATAGCTTGCATTTAATAAAAAAAACTTTTTGGAATGTAATATAATAGCAGTCAGTTTCCTTCACGAGTGTGCGTTTCAGGGCCTGCCAGGGCACAGTGTCACACCAGTGCCACTCATATCTGTTGTCACAGTAGCTTGCACGCATAGTACCACTAACCAAAAAAAAAATGACAGCTAAAAGCAGGCCACCCCGCAGGGGCCGTCGTGGTCATGGTGCTGTGATTCCCTTTGGCCCTAGAATAATGCCCAGTGTTCAGAGGCCACGTACCCTGAACTTGAAAATTTCTGAGGACATAGTTGACTGGCTAACACAGGACACCCAATCTTCTACAGCTTCCGCTCGGAACCTTAACGCACCATCCTCCTCCAGCTTAGCTACGGGCACCTCTCAAGTTACCACTCGCCCGCCTGCCGCCACCACCAACACTAGCACCACAGCCGCTTCACTTGATCTGTCAGAGGAGTTATTTACACATCAGTTGGAAGAAATGAGTGATGCCCAACCATTATTGCCAGAGGATGTAGATAACAGGGATATGTCTCAGTCAGGCAGCATTACACACGTACGGTGTGATGATGATGATGTTGTACCCGCTGCTGCTTCCTTTGCTGAGTTGTCACGTGGGTGCCCGCTAGAAGAGAAGAAGAACAGGGGGAAAGTTCAGATGGGGAGACAGAGAGGAGGAGGAGGAGACGAGTTGGAAGCAGAGGGAGGTCGTCGCAAGGAGCTAGTGGCACAGTCAGACAGCATGCATCGGCACCCGGGGTCAGCCAGACAGCACGCCAATCAACACATGCTGTTGCCACCACCAGAATGCCGTCATTGCAGAGCTCAGCAGTGTGGCATTTTTTTTGTGTGTCTGCCTCTGACAACAGCGATGCCATTTGCAACCTGTGCCAGAAGAAACTGAGACGTGGGAAGTCCAACACCCACCTAGGTACAACTGCTTTGCGAAGGCACATGATCGCACATCACAAACGCCTATGGGATCAACACATGAGTACAAGCAGCACACAAAATCAAAGCCGCCATCCTCCTCCTGGTCCAGCATCTTCAGCCACGTTAACCACTGCAGTCCTCCTTGCCCCCTCTCAACCATCTGCCCCTCCGTCTCTCGCCTTGAGCAGTTCCTGCTCATCTGCCCACAGTCAGGTGTCTGTTAAGGACATGTTTGAGCGTAAGAAGCCAATGTCACAAAGTCACCCCCTTGCCCGGCGTCTGACAGCGGGCTTGACTGAACTCTTAGCCCGCCAGCTTTTACCATACAAGCTGGTGGCGTCTGAGGCGTTCAAAAAATTTGTAGCTATTGTGACACCGCAGTGGAAGGTACCCGGACAAAATTTCTTTGCACAAAAGGCAATCCCCAACCTGTACTCGATTGTGCAAAAGGAAGTAATGGCATGTCTGGCACACAGTGTTGGGGCAAGGGTCCATCAGACCACTGATACCTGGTCTGCAAAGCATGGTCAGGGCAGGTATATCACCTACACTGCGCATTGGGTAAACCTGCTGACGGCTGCCAAGCATTGAATGCGTGGCTCTGCAGAGGAGTTGGTGACACCGCCACGACTTGCAGGCAGGCCTGCTGCCACCTCCTCTACTCCTCCTACTCCATCCTCTTCCATAACCTCCTCGGCTGAGTCCTCTTCTTCTGCTGCGTCTTGCTCCACATCAACGGCACCTCCCCAGCTCCCCAGGTACTGTTCCACATCCCGAATATGGCAATGTCACGCCGTCTTGGGTTGACTTGCCTGAAAGCAGAGAGTCACACTGGACCAGCACTCCTGTCCGCCCTGAACGCACAGGTGGATCAGTGGCTGACTCCGCACCAACAAGAGATCGGCAAAGTGGTTTGTGACAACGGAAGAAATTTATTGGCGGCATTGCATTTAGGCAAGTTGACACATGTGCCGTGCAGGGCACATGTGTGTAATCTGATCGTACAACGCTTTGTGCATTAGTACCCAGGCTTACAGGACGTCCTTAACCCCTTAAGGACACATGACATGTGTGACATGTCATGATTCCCTTTTATTCCAGAAGTTTGGTCCTTAAGGGGTTAAGCAGGCCAGGAAGGTGTGTGGCCATTTCAGGCGTTCCTACACGTCCATGGCGCACTTTTCTGATATCCAGCGGCAAAACAACATACCAGTGAGGCGCTTGATTTGCGACAGCCCGACACGTTTGAATTCAAAACTCCTAATGTTCGACCGCCTGCTCCAACAAGAAAAAGACGTTAACGAGTATTTGTATGACCGGGGTGCTAGGACAGCCTCTGCGGAGCTGGGATTTTTTTTTCCACGTTACTGGACGCTCATGCACAATGCCTGTAGGCTCATGCATCCTTTTGAGGAGGTGACAAACCTAGTCAGTCGCACCGAAGGCAGCATCAGCGACATCATACCATTTGTTTTCTTCCTGGAGTGTGTCCTACGAAGAGTGCTGGATCAGGTCGTAGATGAGCGTGAAGAGGAAGAGTTTTGGTCACCATCACCACCAGAAACAGCCTTATCAGCATCGCTTGCTGGACCTGCGGCAACGCTGGAAGAGGACTGTGAGGAAGAGGAGCCAGAGGAGGAATGTGGCTTTGAGGAGGAGGAGGAAGACCAACCACAACAGGCATCCCAGGGTGCTCGTTGTCACCTATCTGGTACCCGTGGTGTTGTATGTGGCTGGGGGGACGAACATACCTTCAGAGAGATCACTGAGGACGAGGAACAGGACATGAGTAGCTCGGCATCCAACCTTGTGCAAATGGGGTCTTTCATGCTGTCGTGCCTGTTGAGGGACCCTCGTATAAAAAGGCTGAAGGAGATCGACCTGTACTGGGTGTCCACGCTACTTGACCCCCTGGTATAAGCAGAAAGTGCCTGAAATGTTACCGAATTACGGCAAGTCGGAAAGGATGCAGCAGTTCCAAAATCAATTAAAAAGTATGCTTTACACAGCGTATAAGGGTGATGTCACAGCACAACGGGAATCTAACAGGGGAAGAGGTGAAAGTAATCCTCCTCCTCCTCCCACGACCACGCCAGCAAGGACAGGACGCTTTACAGACATGTTGTTGATGGAGGGCTCCACCCTCAGAGAACGACTCGACCGACAGGTAGCAGACTACCTCGCCTTAACTGCAGATATCGACACTCTGAGGAGCGATGAACCCTTTGACTACTGGGTGTGCAGGCTTGACCTGTTGCCTGAGCTATCCCAATTTGCGATAGAACTTCTGGCCTGCCCCGCTTCATGTGTCCTGTCGGAAAGGACCTTCAGTGCAGCAGGAGGTATTGTCACTGAGAAGAGAAGTCGCCTAGGTCAAAAAAGTCTAGATTACCTCACCTTTATTAAGATGAATGAGGGATGGATCCCGAAGGGACTAACAGTGGGCGATACATTCGACTAAAAAAGGCCTGATGAGGGGGACTACTTAACACACCACTCCTATCTGGTGGCACATTAGATTGCACGCGCAGTGCCCCAAATTTGAAGTAGGAGGACCGACCAAGCATCTTTTTCCATCTCCCGCTTCCTAAAACCGATGCCTTATATACACGTCCCCTGATAGGGGACGTAACAGGCATTAAACTGATAAGAATAGTTCTACTTAACACACTACTCCTATCTGGTGGCACATTAGATTGCACGCGCAGTGCCCCAAATTTGAAGTAGGAGGACCGACCAAGCATCTTTTTCCATCTCCCGCTTCCTAAAATCGATTCCTCATATACACGTCCCCTGATAGGGGACGTAACAGGGATTAAACTGATAAGAATAGTACTGGGAATTAAAAGCAGCCCTGGAAAAAAATTATTTACCAGCCCCATAATGCGTCACGCCAGCATAGTGTGCAAATACAGCGTTAGAAAAGATAATTTAAGATTAAAAATTATTACTCCAACGTGAAAAACAGCACATATAGGCTTCAAAAAAACCAAGAGTGCAGATTTATTTTAAGCAGAAGTGCCTTTGCAAATAACCAATGTTTCAGTCCAACTACGTTGACATATTAAGAAATGCTTGGTGATGGGACGGAAATGGTGAATGTATGTAGGGCACAACTGTAAAAAATGACGGTATCTTGTTTATTTTGAAGTCCTGTGGGTGCGCTCTTCACTTTAAATATGTTATTGTGCTGTAGTATGCACCTAGCAACAAGACTGGGCCAATATCTGCTCATTACATATGGTACATATCAATTACATTTCTCTGTGTATTACGTATATATATATATATATATATATATATATATGTACATTAATATATGTGTAAATATAATAGGCATAATTATATATATATATATATATATATATATACACACACACACCCACACCAGTGGCGGATCCAGAGCCTGATCTCGGGAGGGGCACTTATAGATTTAAAGAAATAATCCATGCACAATAACCACTACTGCTCTGTGTAGTGGTTATGGTGCCAGGAGTGCCGGGACCCGCTCCCAGAGTAATTAGTCAAACCGTTTAAGAACAGTTTGACAACTTACCTGGGGTCTGCTGGGATATGGGGCTGTAGTAGGGTATAGGAGCAGTGGTGCAATGTGTGAGGGGTGCAGTTTGCGTGAAAGGTTCAGTGTGTAGGGTGTGTGGGGCAATTTGTGTTTGGGTGCCTGTGTGTGTGTGTGGGGCTAGAGGTCGCAGTGGTGAGAGTGAACTCTAGCCCGTTGCTCCAGCGCTAGAGTTCACTCTCGCGAGAGCTGGAGCGTTGCCACTGTAACCGCGGCATCGCTCTGTACTCGCGCAAGAAGGACCCGGAGGAGCTGCAGGCTGAGCTCCTGGGTCCTCTCTTCCTCCCTCCCCTGCCGGCTGCCTGCATGGTGCCTCCAGAACAGGGAGGGAGACCTCTGATCTCCCCTCCGGTCCGTGAAGGCACATGGTGCTTGGACAGTGCCAGCCTGGGGGGGAAAGGGCAATTGCCCGTTGCCCCCCCCTGGATCCACTATATATATATGTATATATATATATATATATATATATATATATTTCTTTCTCCCCCTCACTGCTCCTCTGTGTCCATGTCTCCCCTCTCCTTCCCAGTCACTCTCTTCCCCCTCTGCCTCTTTCCCCCCTCCCCTTGTGTATCTCTCTCTTCCCCTCTGTTTCTTTTTCCCCCTTTTCCCTGTCTCTCTCTCCCTCTCTAACATCTCTCTATCCCCCTCTTTCTCCCCTTGTGTCTCACTCTCCCTCCCTCTCTGTCTCTCTCTATTCTCCCACTGTCTCTTTCTTCCCTATCTCTGTTTTATTTCCCCCCTCCCCTTGTGTCTCTATATTACAACCCTTGTGTCTCTATATTACACCCCCTTTGTGTCTCTATATTACCCACCCCTTGTGTCTCTATATTACCCCCCTTGTGTCTCTATATTACATCCCCCCTTGTGTCTCTATATTACACCCCCCTTGTGTCTCTATATTACCCCCTTTGTGTCTCTATATTACCCACCCCTTGTGTCTCTATATTACCCACCCCTTGTGTCTCTATATTACCCACCCTTGTGTCTCTATATTACCCCCTTGTGTCTCTATATTACATCCCCCCTTGTGTCTCTATATTACACCCCCCCTTGTGTCTCTATATTACCCACCCCTTGTGTCTCTATATTACCCACCCCTTGTGTCTCTATATTACCCCCCCTTGTGCCCCTATATTACCCCCCCTTGTGCCCCTATATTACCCCCCTTGTGCCCCTATATTACCCCCCCTTGTGCCCCTATATTACCCCCCTTGTGCCCCTATATTACCCCCCTTGTGCCCCTATATTACCCCCCCTTGTGCCCCTATATTACCCCCCCCCCTTGTGCCCCTATATTACCCCCCCCCTTGTGCCCCGTCCCCTCCATTTACCTGAAATTAGTCAGAGGGGGCCGGCCGCTTTCCAGGCTGGTGCCGTCGGGCCGGGTGGCAGCCTCGCCGGTCCGGCGGCACTTCTAATGCTGAGGACGGAGGAGCATGAAGGAGGAGGGAGGAGCATGTCTCTGTACCATGCTCCCTCACGGTTCATGTGCTGGGAATTGTGGGAACCGCGAGGGAGCATAGTACAGAGACATGCTCCTCCCTCCTCCTTCATGCTCCTCCGTCCTCAGCATTAGAAGTGCCGCCGGACCGGCGAGGCTGGCACCCGGCCCGACGGCACCAGCGTGGAAAGCGGCCGGCCCCCTCTGAGTGTGCCACCGGACCGGCCACCCGGTGGCACATACCTCTGCAGCCCCCAGGTGCCGCGGCCCACCGGGAAATTTCCCGGTATCCCGGTGGGCCAGTCCGACCCTGCTACTTAACACACTACTCCTATCTGGTGGCACATTATATTGCACGCGCAGTGCCCCAAATTTGAAGTAGGAGGACCGACCAAGCATCTTTTTCCATCTCCCGCTTCCTAAAATTGATGCCTTATATACACGTCCCCTCATAGGGGACGTAACAGGGATTAAACTGATAAGAATAGTATTACTTAACACACTACTCCTATCTGGTGGCACATTAGATTGCATGCGCAGTGCCCCAAATTTGAAGTAGGAGGACCGACCAAGCATCTTTTTCCATCTCCTGATTCCTAAAATCGATGCCTTATATACACGTCCACTGATAGGGGACGTAACAGGGATTAAACTGATAAGAATAGTACTACTTAACACACTACTCCTATCTGGTGGCACATTAGATTGCACGCGCAGTGCCCCAAATTTGAAGTAGGAGGACCCACCAAGCATCTTTTTCCATCTCCCGCTTCCTAAAATCGATGCCTCATATACACGTCCCCTGATAGGGGACGTAACAGGGATTAAACTGATAAGAATAGTACTACTTAACACGCTACTCCTATCTGGTGGCACATTAGATTGCACGTGCAGAGCCCCAAATTTGAAGTAGGAGGACCGACCAAGCATCGTTTTCCATCTCCCGCTTCCTAAAATCGATGCCTTATATACACGTCCCCTGATAGGGGACGTAACAGGGATTAAACTGATAAGAATAGTACTACTTAACACACTACTCCTATTTGGTGGCACATTAGATTGCACGCGCAGTGCCCCAAATTTGAAGTAGGAGGACCGACCAAGCATCTTTTTCCATCTCCCGCTTCCTAAAATCGATGCCTTATATACACGTCCCCTGATAGGGGACGTAACAGGGATTAAACTGATAAGAATAGTACTACTTAACACACTACTCCTATCTGGTGGCACATTAGATTGCACGCGCAGTGCCCCAAATTTGAAGTAGGAGGACCGACCAAGCATCTTTTTCCATCTCCCGCTTCCTAAAATCGATGCCTTATATACACGTCCCCTGATAGGGGACATAACAGGGATTAAACTGATAAGAATAGTACTACTTAACACACCACTCCTATCTGGTGACACATTAGATTGCACGCGCAGTGCCCCAAATTTGAAGTAGGAGGACCAACCAAGCATCTTTTTTCATCTCCCACTTCCTAAAATCGATGCCTTATATACACGTCCCCTGATAGGGGACGTAACAGGGATTAAACTGATAGGAATAGTACTACTTAACACACCACTCCTATCTGGTGGCACATTAGATTGCACGCGCAGTGCCCCAAATTTGAAGTAGGAGGACCGACCAAGCATCTTTTTCCATCTCCCGCTTCCTAAAATTGATGCCTTATATACACGTCCCCTGATAGGGGACGTAACAGGGATTAAACTGATAGGAATAGTACTACACCACTCCTATCTGGTGGCACATTAGATTGCACGCGCAGTGCCCCAATTTTTTTCATCTCCCACTTCCTAAAATCGATGCCTTATATACACGTCCCCTGATAGGGGACATAACAGGGATTAAACTGATAGGAATAGTAGTACTTAACACACCACTCCTATCTGGTGGCACATTAGATTGCACGCACAGTGCCCCAAATTTGAAGTAGGAGGACCGACCAAGCATCTTTTTCCATCTCCCGCTTCCTGGGTGGAGGAAGAGAGACCTTCAATGACATCAGTGAGGACAAGGAACGGGACATGGCTAGCTTGGTATCCAACCTTGTGCAAATGGGGAGTTTGCGGTTGTGCAAATGGACTGTTTGCGGTTGTTTGCGGTGCGTTAAACGAGGAGTTTGGTCTGTCACTGTGAAGCGGGCGTAACCCTTACACTACCTGATCGATACAACATCATACCTGATGTTTTAAAGCACGTTATTCCAAACAATTTAGGAATGTTAGGTGATTTATGCCCTTTATGGATTAAAACCAGACTCTGCATCAACTATGTAATTTTCCATGGGGGTTTTGCCATGGATCCCCCTCCGGCATGCCACAGTCCAGGTGTTAGTCCCCTTGAAACAACTTTTCCATCACCATTGTGGCCAGAAAGAGTCCCTGTGGGTTTTAAAATTCGCCTGCCCATTGAAGTCTATGGCAGTTCGCCCAGTTCGCCCGTTCGCGAACATTTGCGGAAGTTTGCATTCGCTGTTCGCGAACCGAAAATGTTATGTTCGCGACATCACTATTGAGCATGTGATTGGATACTTGTCGAAGCACTGGATAAGTGGCACAAGGACTCTTTAAAGGGATGACAGGACATTGCCAGCTGGGATCAGTGCTCTATATCTGTTGCATTTTTACTCAACTGGCTACCAGCCAAGGTGGGGTGATCAATTTCCAAGGGCAGTAGAAGTGGCCAGCTGTATAGGTTGCAGTTGCCAAAGACACTACTGACAAAGACAGACTGAGCACTTTAGCTAATTGGTCATGGACCGAGGCCCTGAGGCCCCTGTGGGCCAGACTGTCTCTTCTGGACAACAATACATTCCTATTAGCAAACAAACAGTTCATTTAATATCCATATGTCATACTACAAGCAAGCCTTTAAGTCCCACAATACTAGTCAGGCCTTACAAGTTACTGTCCTAACACTCTGGCGTTCTGTTTGAGATGTTAAACTGTCGGAGGGCAACATGATACACATTTGGTGGGAATATTGGGGAATCAGACTGCATGGGAGGAAGTGTGCACGCTCATACCTGCACTGAATATTAAAGATATTCCCCATGACACACTTACATACCTATTTTTCTTGTTCCGCCAGGGTTTAGTCAAAACCTCTAAACAGGTGGTGACAATAATTGCCTTGGCAGCGAGAAACGTAATAGCAGTCCATTGTAAACAAACACTATGTCCCTCTAAGATCAACAATTTTTAGATTTACGAAAGTATGACCACTAACTTACTCACAAAAAACAACCTCTTCACAGACACCTGGAAACCATGCCTACCCCCATCAGACTCTCCCCTAGTCTTCAATCCTTTAAGAAGTGCCTTAAAACCCCATCTCTTTAGGAAAGCTTATGGCCTCCCAAAGTAACCTCTACCTCACACACCTGTCTCTTGCTCTCTCCTATAGAGCAGCGCTTTACTCTCTCCTCCAGCCCTGCTTCACTCCCACCTTATTTGACTGATATTCCTGTCCTAATGTGTCTTATACCCAACCTCCTATAGACTGTAAGCTCGTTTGAGCAGGGTCCTCTTCAACCTATTGTTCCTGTAAGTTTTCTTGTAATTGTCCTATTTATAGTTGCATCACCCCTCTCATAATATTGTAAAGCACTATGGAATCTGTTGACGCAATATAAATGATAATAATAATAATAATAATAATAATAATAACTATATGTCCACCAATCATTAACGACACAATGAGATAAAAAATGTAAATAACACACTGCACAAGTATAACAGATTATTCCCCACATAATTCACGACCACTACCCTCTACCCAGCAGGAGACAGTCCGTGGCTCTATATACCTATGTGAAGATATCTTATTGTTAGGTTATGAGTAGTACTCCATTTTTTCCCTCCCCCTACTCCACCCCAAAGACATTGGAATATCCAACCCAATAGAATGTTTCGACAGGCTAGTGACAAGAATGAGCCTTGCTGTTTGAGTATTGTTATACTTACCCGCATTGGTCGATGATGTCTAAATATTTCTCATCCTGTATGTGAAATACTTTGCTTGCCCCATGCATTGTACCTCTTGCTATGACAAGCTCAAAAAAACATTGATACAATGTTTTTTTACTGTCCACTGCAAATCTGAAGCTTCCATGGCACACTTACCGGGGGTATAATTCTACTCACCAGGGCTTAATTGCCACTTGCCAATGACTAGTAGACAAGTGAAAATGTTGAGCCCTACTGCAAGGATTATATATAGGTTTATGTATGTATGTATATATATATACACACAGATTAATAGATGGATGGCAAATGGAAAGATAGAGAGATTAATAAACAGATACAAACAGGGTTATATTGGCAGAGAGAGGGGCAGAATCAGCTGAATAAAGGATAAATTGATGCTTACATTATAATAAAAATAGACATATCAATCTTTCATTAGAGTTAATAGAAAGATGCTGTTCGATTACTAGATATAAAGGTGGTCACACACCTGATTGTAGGTGCAGTTCTTCTTTTTGCACTTGTCACACTGTAGAAAGTCTGTTTGTGTTCCACCAGTTTTTGCCATTTGATGCTCCCTAATGGCTTCTTGTGTTAGAGTGTTCCTGAGTTCCCGCAGCTCATCACTGGCCATCTCCTGGCAATTATGGAAAAATGGCATCAGGCATCAATGAACAGAGGACACATCAAGGGCATTTAAACCAACTTTAATGAAACAACGACTCTGTGATTACCTAATATAATGGAGGGAAGGAAAAAGAGCAAATAAAGGATGGATTATCAAATGTGTAGTTACCACAGATCATCATTGTTCTTACCTCTGCTGTCATTATTGCAATTCTTTGGGGGGTCACCACTCCACAAAGAACATTCCGTCTGAGATTTGGATTCTTTGGATCCTTTAAGTTGCTGATGCGACTCCTGACCCTGTTCCTATATTTCATGTCAGTGACCTTCATCTCATTGTATATACGTAAGAAGGTTAAGGACAATGACCTTGTATAAAAACAGTTGCAGAAAGACACAATGGCAGAGACAAAACATGTATAAGACGTGAAGAATGTTCCTCCAACTCATGGGAAAAACAAATAAAAAGTATATAGAAGATGCAACTCACAGATGTAACATGATATCCCTTATTGATGTTAACATATTATTTCTCGTAAAATGGAACAGGAGAGCGCAAACGTAGTAATATAAAATTGCTTCTAATAATAATAATAACATGGTCTAGCAGCTATACACAAATAAAGTTCCTTAAAAGTCTTTATCTAAGGGGCGGAGTCTGACCGCCAAGCTGAACAGACGTGCAGGGAAGGAGCTCCTGTCAGGCAGCTAGAATAAGCGGCAATACCGAAGGCTACGAAGCCCAGAGACAGATTGGAGTGCGCTACTCACATCGGGGGTGCACCACAGAATCGACAGATACCCTTCTGGAGCCTGTCGGAACCCAAAACCCGAAAAGCTGCCTGCGGCCTGTGGGGGTTGGTGCCGGGGAGAGGCGGCCGCTCTCCTCGACTCCAGATCCCCTTAGAAGCGCTCCTGATCTCCCTCCCCCCCCCCCTCTGGACCGGTGGGGGTTATCCCGGTACCCATTAACAAAGCGGACCGAAGCAGATAACGAAGGACCACAGCTACACAGCCAGCAGAGGCACAAGCCTGCCAGGGCACATCCAAGATGGCCGCCCAGCAAGGGCCTAAGAGAGGGAACACTGGCGACTATCTACATGCTCACCGACTGGAAGCTCTGGACCTACTCTTCCTGAGCTTCCACGAAACCTTGTGTGCCAGGGGAGTGTCATGTCTTCAGGCGGCTCGAATGGTGGCATCGTGGATCCGTCCAGAGATCCGTCGCCGCCATTACGGACTCCCAAGACAAACCCTCAGAGCGGCCATCCGGCCAAACATACAGCGGCAATCACAAGGGCGGGAAACCCTGGGCGCCGGCACTCGCGCCCCCACACACAAAAACGAGAATTGCCGACAAACACAGCCTGCCCCACATATAGCGGTCTCAGCAACCTCGGACCCGCAGACCGCAACACATCACGAGAGAAACCCGGGTACCTGCCACATGTACAACCGGGATGCAGCAAAGCGGGCCACCAACAACCGCAGCATGCAGAGAACCCCGACAAGGATCACCGGAGACAGAGCTTTGAAGGGGCACCGGCCCTACTCTCACCATTGGCGCACCTGGCAAACCTACATATACCACCTCTACCGGGGAGTCTCTGCGGTCCCAGCATCCGATGTCCGGCACCCAGCGGCGGAACAGCCTTACACTCCCACACACAGCAGAGCGCAGCTGGAAACCTGCCGGCTCCAACAGGGACAACAACCGCCCCAGAGACAAGGCATTGGCTGAGGAAAGGAGGCGACCCGATCAGCCGGATAGCGCCCTCATGGGCCCCCGCCGAGGTCATATCACCCTGTATTCAGGGATGGGACTGCACTTCATCTTTATTTTCAGTTATGATTATTGCCCTGATTTATAATGTGACTATGGTAACTGTGAATCTAACGTCCCTCAGTCCCCCCGCTTTACTTTAAGTGCCTCTGTAGATAATCTATGGGTATGCCTGAGGTTATCTTTTCTTTTCACATCTACATAGGTCCCATGAGTTGAATGTGTGATTAATCTTTAATAGTTTATTTTTTATTTTTATTTTTTATTATCCTATGATCTAATATTTTGCAATATGCCAGCCGTCAAGCGACTATTACCTGCTCCTCCTAGTGTTAACACAGATAGATACTCTTGTTTATTATATTTCATTGTTGTGTCTTGCAATTTCACTAAGCGAAGTTCATTATTACTGTTTATCTCCTTACTTAAAAAAAAAATTGTGTGCAAGGTCTCATGTCTACCCCTATGTACAAATGTGCCTAACGTGCTAGAGGACTGCCTTTGGGGTACCTCATTAGCAACTGTTATCACTGTGCGCACTTCAAAAATAAAGAATTTAAAAAAAAAAAAAGTCTTTATCTAAAAATGGTTCATAAAAATAAGTGTCAGCGCTATATGTGATAGCCTTGCAGTAGGCAATCAAATAAATGTGCAAAATCAGCAACTTAACACTGTGAATTAATAGTAATATGTTAACCTCTATATATCACAATAAGTTAGATTATACACATAAACTGGTAAAAACTTGCTTAAAAAGTCCAAAAGTTCAGAGTTAAAGTCTTTAGGGGGTTAATCTTTTGTGGCAGCAGTATTGTAGCATCCGTGGATACACTATAGCTCAAAGTAGCTTGTGCCTTAAAAGGATACAAAAAAGCTTTCCATAGTGTAAAACTGCTTTATTCATATAAAAAGATACCCTTGCTCCCAAATAGAAACTTGCAGGGAATTTCTAAAACAAATAGTGTATAAAAAAACCTAAAAAAAAAAACTAAACGCACAGCCCATTAGAAAATATCCCACAAACTGGAATAACGTTGCCCTTGCCGTGCAAGATTATCAACTTTTGAGATTTAATATCATCTGCGCTGCGATGTGTGATTATGATGACCCTGTATGCACGCACCCCTGCCCCAATTATAATCATCACCCATGCCAGGACTACCATCCACAATCACATCATTCATTCCAAATTTGATTTCTGAACTTCAAGCCAAAATGTATGAATCAACCAAATCACTCAGTGGCTGAATTTCCTGAACCAGTGCTCTGGTCTGGGTGATATTTGGATATGTTGTTCACCCAGATCAGGGCTAACGGGGGTGTGGTGCTTTTATAGTTTGGGGTACTTTCTGAACTTTTGTAAAAAAAAAAATTTTCTGCCTGGATATAATTGAGTTACTTACAGGACTTAACTCAATTATCTCCCAAGCAGAGGGGAGGGATTGTGTGCTGTACATGGGCGTGTCACAAACTGTATGTTTGTTCTGATTGGTTTGTGGCCTTTGTGTTCCTGTGCCCCATCAGGTCCAGGGGGTGTTCCTCTGGCCTGGAGAATTGTATAAAAAGCAACATGAACCATTAAAGCTCAAATCATCTTGCACCTTCATGAAGTCTTGGCTCATGTTTGGGGGTTTGGAGAACTACACTTTGGGGATTGCTATAATCACTATACTCCCCTGAGTATAATCACTAAGCTCTTATAATAGCTGTGCCTGCTACGCTCTCGGCACTAAGAGAGGCCTACCCACTGGTCTTGGGTCCAGGGTGGGTGGAGGATGGCAAGACCCCAACCAACCTGCGGCTTTTCGTGGGGTTTGCGGTGGTTATGGTGTTCCAGTGCAGTGCTTATGGTAGTACGCCAGTACTAGGAAGCGATTGACGGAGGTACCCTTTCGAGGAGCAGGCGGTCCGTCACAGTTAATAACTTCTTCAGTCATTTACCTGGGTCCAGCGCCGATGTCTCTTGGCGCTGGCTCAGCTCCGCCCACTCTACACCCCCGCCACCAGCTGCTGGCGGAGGAGACCTAATGCGCATGAGCGGCAATGGTCGCGCGCACATTAGACCATCTCTATATAGGAAAGCATTATTCAATGCTTCCCTATGGGGATTCCGGCGGCGCTCGATGTCCTCATGCAGACTTTTCGTGCTCTAAGAACACGGAAGCACCATCTAGCGGCTGTCTGAGAGACAGCAACTAAAGGTTGGATTAGCCCAGTGGTTTCTCCAAAACTGCAGTGTTTTGACTAAGAGGGCTAAGGGAAGAGGGGCAAGGCACCCAGACCACTCCAATGGGCAGAAGTGGTCCGGGTGCCTACAGTGTCCCTTTAAATGTAAAGTCAGAATAAATAAAGTTCAAAACTTTAGTGAATAACCTTGTGTGTTTCAGCAGACCACTGCTACCCCTATCAGTCCATGTTTCTCATCTCTCCATTAGTATAATTTTTTTTGTGGTTTGCTGCCAAAAATGACAAGGCTTCAGTTTGAATTTGCGTGTAGGGGATTGTGGTGGCAACTTAAAGAACCACTGTTAGTAACAGTATGGAATATCATACATAAAAGCATCTCACCTCAAGTTATATAAGAAAAAGGATATTTTCTTCAATTTCAAATGCAAGTAGATCACAGTTTGTTCCAAATTGTTTAAAATCATCTAAAAAAAAAAAATAGCAAATTTAAAACAAAACGTTATAGTCTATTAGATCATATCTGTGTAGCGTTTCAGCTTTTACTTTGTAGCAAGCCTCCATATTTCTAATGAAAACCCCATTTATAACTAAACCACAATTAAAATTGTATTGCCTCCTTCACCTGAGAGTACATGTTCTGTTTCCATTCCATAAACACAAAAACATGCATATAATCATACTACTATAATCTGCTCATTGTATTTTGTACTTGTTCTCACCATCGGTCTTCAGAGCAGCTGTTATCATTTCCACACACTTGTCCCTCACAGAGTCTCCTGTCTGGTAACAAGACAACATAAAACAAGAAGGGGGAGAGCTGCTATCACCTAGGGGACTCAACATCCCCCCACAAATTCTGCAAAAGAAAAAATAGCTCATACCATGTAGGACATTTTACCAGAAAATTTGCTTAGATTTTATCCAAACATTACCTCTCATCCCGCATATCATTCTCTGATTTAATGGAATCATTGCGAGAAGCAGGTGTGGGGGATCCAATAGATTTTCTCCTTTAGAAAGAGAGACTACAGTGAGTGTCAGTGAAAGTACACAATACAACAGGTTTTTGTTTTTGTTTATTGAAGACTGTTTTAACCGTTACCACATCTACATTCTCCTTTACACACCTGCTAGGAACCAAAATATTTGAGAGAAAATAGAAATTCAGTGCTTGTTGGAATTCATTTCTAATTAATTTAATAGATTTAAACATTTTAATTTACATGGCAGCATAAAAAGCTGCACTGGTCAAAAATCTATTTAAAGAAATTTACTGTCATTGCTCAGAGGCTGTCTTCCGAGTGTCCGAGCCCAACGTCATCATGCACGCCAGTCGAAAGCCCCATTCCCCGAAAGAGTATAAGCGGTACTGGTTCCCTGGTTCATCAGAAGCCAGTTTTTGACCAGAGGATCACAAGCTGAAGGAGGGGGTACCCAGCCTGAAGAGGGTTTACCTACCTGCATGCCCGTCGCAACAAGGCAAGCAAACCAAGCAATTGCTTGGGGCCCCGGACTGGCCTGGTGCCCCAAGACAAGGACCAGGGACGTATAAGCCGCGAGGCAAACAAGGCATTTGCCTTGGGCGGCACTTTCCAGGGGGCGGCAAAAAAAAGCCGCCCCAAAATGCCCAGGGCAAATGTCTTGTTAGCCTTGCAGTTAACTAACAATCCGGTCGGTCAGGCAGTGCTGGCGAGGGAGCACTTTCCCCTTAGCGCTCTGCTCAGCTCCCTCGCGCACCGCAGAGTGATGCCTGGAGCCGGAATATGCCGGGAGCCCAGCAGTCCCACTAGACCCCAGGGAGAGGGAGAACTTTTTTTTTTTTTATTAAAAAAAAAAAGTGAGTGTGTTAATATGAGTGAGTGTGTATGTCTGTTAGTGTGTGTCTGTGTGTGTCTGTTAGTGTGTGTGTCTGTTAGTGAGTGAGTGTGTGTCTGTTAGTGTGTGTCTGTCTATTAGTGAGTGAGTGTTTGTTAGAGTGTGTGTGTGTATGTGTGTGTGTGTCGGTTAGTGAGTGTGTGTTAGTGAGTGTGTGTCTGTTAGTGTGTGTGTGTGTGTTTTAAGTATGTTGGATTTAGTTATTGTGCACTTTTTTAATGTATATTTGATTTTATGGTACAGTGTTTTTTTTTGTGCAAATGTTCAGTTGTTGAAAATGTTCAAATTTTATGCACATTATATGCAACAGCAGTATTTGCACTGTAAACAATTTTTTATTTATGCACAGTATATGTAACAGCAGTATTTGCACTGTAAGCCTTTTTTATTTATATAAAGTGTGGGTGAACGTAAACTGTATGGCTATGCTGTGGTTCCTGTAGGCTTTGCGTGCGTGTGGGGGGGTCCATTTTGTTCATTTTGCTTGGGGCCCCCAAATTCCTTCAAACGGCCCTGCCTACCTGCGGCTGTTTTTATTCAGTTTGAAATAAAGGTTTCTACAAGTTTATTCCAATTTCTATACCTTAATTGAATAATATATTGAATATTTAATTGCTCTAACCTTGTGAGTGATACTCCTATTTTTGCACTATTATTTATTATCATCAGTACAGCCCTATTTTTTTTCTTACATGTTATATGCTGTATGAAATTGCCTGCAAGCATATGAACCTATGTACTTTATGTAAGTAAAGTGCTAATTGTATATTTGCACAAGATTGGTAGCACTTTATTATTTTTGGTTTTTCGCAGTGTTGAAAATTATAAGTTTTGAATAAGGCACATTGCACTTTAATAGACTTTAAGTATAAGTCACTTTATGTAATTCACTTTTGTTTGTAGCACATTAGCACATATGCACTTTCATATAGTTCATGCTACAGCTGATATACATTAATAGTTTGTCTTCAAGACACTGCTCACTGTATTTTTGTTTTTGTTTTGTACCAATATGGGATTAACATCTTTATACTCAGGATAAGAATATTCCTATAGATTATTTTCCCCATTATATTATCTATATGCCCCCTTTTGTTGTCTCAGAGTATCCTATTCTTATCAGAAGATAATTAGCAGGCAGTATTGTATATTTTATATATTGTATATATGTTGTATATATTTTGTTTTGTGTTGCACTTGAGACTGATTCTATAGGTTTATCAAGCACTGTACCTTCTTTCTTGTACTTGAGCTGTGTATATGTAGACTATATTTTTTGGTGATCTGTCTCAACACTTTTATAGTTGTGGGCAAACCATTGAATAGGACTATCATCATACCTGTAGTGTCTTTACACTGAAGTTTTGATTGCGCTGCTGCACATGCGTAGGCCGTATCTTTGAATAATTTGGCGCAAAATTCTAAATATTTTTGTATAAAAGCTGTGCAGGACCTGTCTGATCCCAGCGGTGGTTGGTCAAAACAGGTAGTCCGTGTCACCAGAGGTAGGAATTTAGATTAAATCTCCATTAAAAACTTCATCTTTATATGCATGCTTTCTAATTTTAGAAAATTAGTTTTTTCTTCTCATTTGTCTTTAACAGAATATGTCCAGTCCTATTTCCAATTTTATAAAGTTGTGGCAATAAATTTATATTGATATACACTTTATTTCTTGAGTGCAGTATTATTTGTTGGTTTAATATATGATGATGTCTAGTCTCTTGGTCCAATATTGTCTAAAGCAGGGCTGCCAAATGGGTAGATCGCTAGATGTTGTAGAACTACAACTCCCATTATGCTTTGCTTGCCTTTAGAATGCATTTAGAATGACAAAGCATCATGGGAGTTGTAGTTCTACAACATCTAGGGATCTAGTCTCTAGTCTCCTGTCCCTGTATTGTTTCAGTATGTCTCTCTCAGCTCCTTTACTGAGAGAGTTAATTATATTAGTGCAGATCACCTAATAACCTTGTAGAGTTTACACTAGAAAACAGGCTCTTTTTCAGCCAGTGAACCTAAAATATCATTAAGTAAGTAGCACATTTCTTGCTTTGGTCAGAACCGTTTATTAATTGATTTTTGCAAAGTTATGTCAGGTTGCAAATTGCATTTTTTTTCTAAAACTGGCAAAGTTATAACATCGACAATTTTTAAAGCTTCTTGTTCTAGTACCCCAATGTGACCGAAGGTGGAGTAAAAAAGATTAACAAAGATTTTGTAAAAGTTCTCCTTAGAGAGCAAATTTGTATTTTACTAAAAAAACCTTACACTCTTACCTCTCCTCTTTGCTATTAGCCACAGGTTTGCTGGCTCCATTGTGAACTGTAGAGATGAGGGACTCAACAGAGTGCTTCCTGAAGCAAGCAAGATGAAGTGAAAATAGTGCTATTTCTGCTTTAAAATCTACAGACATTTTTGAGGGCACTGAAAGGGTTCATTATACTGGTGCAGTGAACTAGAAATAACATTAACACACACAGACACACACACACACATACACAAAGAGCTTACTGTCAGCTCCTGGAACTATTAATACGATTTAGTAAACCAAATTTCTATGAGTTTCTATGAAGCTCACTTACTTCCTTTTGCTAACTGGTGTTGCAGCAAGTAACTCCAGCTTGCCAACTATACTTATGTTTAAAGCTTTGGGCTCTAGTAAATCAATGTTACTTAAGGTGGACTAATAAATATTACTATGTAGTTAAAATTTGTATCTTACACTCTTACCTCTCCTTTTTGCGGTCAGTTCCATGTTTGCTGGATCCATTGCGAACTGTAGAGGTGGGGGACCCAACAGAGTGCTTTCTGGAACAAGTGAAAATAAGAGCGTTTTTTCAGGTTGCAAGAAATGAAAATGAGAGATTATTTTCCCCATGAATAGTGGCAGTACTGAAACAAGTGGGTTGTGTCTTCTGCTGTGAACAAGAAGTTCCCCCCAAAATTTGGATATTTAATAATTTAATTGTTATATCCTGCCTAGTGTGCCCTTATAATCCTTGTTCCTGCAAGGTTCACCAGTTCTCCTTGTCCCGGCAGATGGGATGGACAGGGCTCCTTTGGATCCAGGATTCTAAACATTGGTGCTGACCAGCGAGGTTAGTACCCTAAAGCTCCCCGGGTGGGAACTGGGCTGAGAAGACTTCCGTTCCACAGCGTTACGGAACACGACTGAAAGCTGACTTTTGTGGCCATATTTTTGGAGGTCCTGGGAAGACCTCCCAAAATACAGGATGGATGAATTCACACAGCAGTGGAACGCATGCCCAGGAGACGGTGCTTTCCACTGAAGTTTTGATTGCGCTACTGCACATGCGTAGGCCGGATCTTTGAATAATTTGGCACAAAATTCTAAATATTTTTGTATAAAAGCTGTGCAGGACCTGTCTGATCCCAGTGGTGGTTGGTCAACACAGGTAGTCCGTGTCACCAGCCCTACTACACATTGGTGAGGTTTTTGAGGTAGGAATTTAGATAAAATCTCCATTAAAAACTTCATCTTTATATGCATGCTTTCTAATTTTAGAAAATTAGTTTTTTCTTCTCATTTGTCTTTAACAGAATATTACCAGTCCTGCTTTGCTGGATAAAACTCAAAAGGATAAGATGTCAGCTTCTATCCCTAAAAAGTCCACATACAAAACAAAACACTTGTGTTGTTCAGAATGTTCGGTTCCTCTTCCTGACGGTGTAGGAAAAAGACCTGTAATCAATGCTTGGCGTAATTGCTGGAAAAATCCAAGCAAAATGAAATTGACTCATTCCTGAGCTGGTTCCAGAAGAATTTATCACAAACCTTTGAGTCATTTAAGGATACAGTTAAAAAAGACAGCGGGTCTGTTAATATTCAAGAAAGACAGGTAAAGAAACAAAAGAGATAAAGATCCCCATCCCTGTCTGAGCTCTCAACAGGTGAATGTTCAGGTTTTTAGAAGTATCCAGTCTGGACTCAAGTGTGAATGAGGGATTTCTACCAGAGGAAATGGAGAAGTTTATCAAGGAAGTAACCGCGGTTGTTTAGAAAAATGAATCTACCATGGGTAAGGTAAAGGTTTTCCTATACAATCAAGGGTTGTGAAACTACTACAGAGAGAATGGAAAAACCCAGAAAGGCATGCTTTTATTTTGAAACATTTCAGGCAACTTTTTTAAGCTACAGACTGAGGAAAAGTGAGAAGACCTTCCGAAAGTCGATATTCAGGTAGCACAATTATCAAAGAAAACCACGATCACAATGGGTGAGTTCTGGTTTAGAAGATCACATGGAGAAGCGGGCCGAAACATCAAGCAGAATAATTTTTCAGGCAGCAGGTTATCAGTGCAAAGCTGAAATCTCTGGTTTAGCAGTGCTAAAAGCCCAAAGCAAGTGGCTACAAGCCTTAGAAAAGGCCCTTATGGGAATATCAGAAAAAGACCCAGCTCAGCTGCTATGTCTTCTGAAACTTTCCAATGTCTTTCTTTTGGATGTCTCTGATGCGATTCTGTTTTATGTAAACTGCAATACGAGATGAACAAATTATTTGGCACTCCACTGGAAGAAATAATTAAAGAAATGTCAGAAACAAAAATGGCATTGCCTCAGGATTCGAGATATGCAGGACCTCAATCAAACAAAAGATATCAGTTCAGTGGGCTGCGTTTCTTTCGCTACCAAGAGAAATTTCATAAATTTTGCAGACGGAATAGAGACACCATATTCAGGGATCCAAACAAACAAGATAAAAAGAAAAGATATTGACACCAAAAGAGTGGGAGGCTGTCTTCGGTTCTTTACTCAGAAATGGAAGGAGACGACATCAAACACTTGATAATAAAGACCATTTCAGAATTATACAGAATAAGGTTTTAAACTGCGCCAGACCCGATTTTACTTCTTTCAAAGTATCAATCCCCCCAAAAAAGACAGAGGCCCTTCTTCTTTTACACAAGGGCATTATAGAAAAAGTGCCCAGATGCCCAGAAGAAGTTTACTCTCGCTTCTTTTTAATTCGAAAGCCAGACAAGTCCTATCATCTTATCCTAGACCTCAAAGAAGTAAATGCATGGAAATGTATGGAAATTATTTTGTCAGTAACACACATCCTGCAGAAAGGATAATTTATGACAAAGTTGACCTGAAGGATGCGTGCCTTCATGTTCCGATGTCCGTATTTTCACCAAAATTCATAAGGCTTGCAATACAAGCTGGAAGAAGAAATATTTTACACTTTCAGTTCAAGGCCCTACCTTTCGGCCTCTAATCGACCCCTTGTATCTTTTCCTTTTGGCTCCTCTAGCAGCAACCTCACGTCTGAGAGGTATGGTTATAATTCCTTACCTGGACTATTGGGTTT
Source organism: Pelobates fuscus (assembly GCF_036172605.1). NCBI lineage: Eukaryota > Metazoa > Chordata > Amphibia > Anura > Pelobatidae > Pelobates > Pelobates fuscus. Next base: position 203,878,260 of record NC_086317.1, on the reverse strand, counting down.
TAAAGGCAGAATCAAAACATTGTCTTCTGTTAGACCTCAAAAACACAAGGAAATTTCTAGGAGATCATGGTTGGTTTTTAAACCTGCAAAAATCTCAGTTGAGGGGGGCGTGGCTTGGACACGGAGCGAGCTGGACGTGATTGCCGACCGCACCGCAAAACAGCTAACTTCAGCACAAAAACACATCTGAAAGAAGCCGAAACTGCTCCCGGGGATGGATAAGAGGCCCCAGAAGAAGAACCCTAAAAAGGGCCAAGACTCCGGTACCTCCGTGGCAGAGTTCTTCACCGCACGAGCTGCGACCACAGACCGCCAAGATGGCGGCGGCGGCGGGAAGGAGGGAGGTGAGGAGCCGGCGCACTGGACTGGTGCTGCGGGACCCCAGAGCATTGCAGACGCAGCCCAAATACTCACCACACTCGCAGAGGTGAAATCATTCCTGGCTGGAGAGATAGACCGCGCCGTCAAGCTTCTCCGGGATGATATCCAGGCCCTGGGAGACCGCACCACGAGGCTGGAAACGAGGCTTGAAACCACGACAAAGGCCCACAATACGGCCGTCGCTCAAGTCAATCAATTGACGGCTAGAATGGTGGCGGCTGAATTAACCATCGAAGACATGGCAAATAGATCACGCCGCAATAACCTACGACTAAGGGGCCTCCCAGAAAACGCGGGAGAGGGCCCTGTGGCGGCCATAGTGTCTGCAATTTTGAAGCCTCTACTGCCTGATATCCCTGACCACCAATGGCACATTGAAAGAGCCCACAGAGCTCTGCGGGCAAAGAGGCCAGACGCCAACTACCCAAGGGACATTATTATAAGGTTCCTGCATTACCAAACAAAAGAAGCAATCCTTAAGAAAAGCAGAGAGGCCCGGATCACCTTCCAGGGTGCTGAGCTGTCTATATTCCAGGACTTAGCGCCTACCACCCTGCAGAGGAGACGGGAGTGGAGGCCCATCACAGAGTCACTGCGAGACGCAGGTATCCGCTACGCCTGGGGGTACCCCTTCAAGCTCCTAGCGTTCAAGGAGGGGAGAACGCACGTCCTTCACCCAGGAATGGATGCACGATCCTTCTTCACGGCCATGGAGTTGCCGGCCCCAGAGGGGATCCCTACAGTGGCGGCAGAGTCTGGAGACCTACAGCCCCTACCAAGAGAATGGCATACCATCGGAGAGTAAGGTACAGGGGCACAGTTTACATCAAGGGACAGTGACTGTCCACATAACGTTCAACGGGGGTTGAGGAGAGGCCCGGGTCGACCAACTTGGGGGGGGGGGGAACTGGGAGGGGAAAAAACACTTCAGCAATGGGTATGGGAGAACATTTTCAGTTAACCAAGGGTGGACATTGAGCGCTGAACATACCATATAACAATGTTTTTCGTGGGGGATGGGGAGGGGGGGACTGGGTCACTGAGATTGGGTGCCGGGGTACTGGTATCTGAAAACTCAACCCGGAATTATGTATAGTATTATATTCTATATATTATATGTGTTTATTTGTAGATTCAGATCTTAGCCCTACTGCTAAGCCCCAGGTTTTTTCCTGCGCTCTGCGATCACACACAAAAAAAAAAAAAATCGTGGTAAAACTATGTACCACTGACCCCATTGACCCCAGAGCCCCCTCTATAACGGGTTACCTATGAGAGGTCGCGCCCGGCGACTGCCCTCCCCTGAGGGCTCAGGGGCCCTGTCTCCGTGTTCCTGACTCCCTCAAATACACTAGCACCCGACAATAGGGGTATTTACCAGCCGAGCTGGGGACCACAATAGATGTACTAGGGTAGTCGGGCCTAAGTGATAGAGCTATGGCTCGGATGTTTGGGAGGGGGTGGGCGGATGGAATGGGTTCTGGGGTAGCAATGTGTATACCATATTTCTGTTAAGCGTATGTATTCGCTATATGTGATCTGCCTGCATGGGAGCCAAACCGTATTGCCTACAAATATACACTAGGTAACCCCATAGCGGCCAAGCGCCCCACCCTAATGTATAAGGAGGGATGACCCACTGGCCAGCATAGACAAACCTGAGGGACCGCAATGTATATCTCCCACCTTAATTGACTAACTGGTTTATCAATGTTCAAATGCATATACTGATTGTACAGCGCACCCCCACTGGGTAAATGTAAACGTAAAAGTTACTACTAGGTCAATGTTCCACTTCCCACACATGCTTTCCCTATCCCTGAGACCCAGTTCCTATGCGGAGGGATTGAACCCCCCTCCCCCCCCCCCCCGGCTCCCTTCAATACCCTTGCACCCGGCAGTACGGGCATTTACCAGTTGAGCATGGGACCACAATAGGTGTACTAGGGTAGTCAGGCCTAAGTGATAGACCTATGGCCCGGATGTGTGGGAGGGGGTGGCCGGATGGTATGGGTTCTGGGGTAGCAATGTATATACCATATCTCTGTTAAGTGTATGTATTCGCTATACATGATTTACCTGCATGGGAGCCTAAATGCATTGCCTACAAATATACAATGTGTAACCCCGCAGCGGACAAGCGCCCCCACCCAAATGTATGAGGAGGGATGACCCAATATGTTACTCGACTAAATGGTTAATTAATGTTCAAATGTATATACTGATTGTACAGCGCACCCCCACTGGATAAATGTAAATGTAAAAGGTCAATGTTCCACTTCCCACACATGCGTTTCCTCTCCCTGAGACCCAGTTCATATGCTGGGGTTGGGCCCCCCCCTCCCCCCACCCCACCTCCCGCATCAAAGTTACGGCTTCTCGCCTTTTATCCCCACAGAGTCACGCAACCTAGTCCCTCCCTGGGACGCACATACACGTACAAGTGACGCACACACCAAACCGACATATAGCGATTAACGCGGTGCGGTTCCGCCACGGCTTTGTAACCCGAAGTCCATATAGTACCCGACTGGGTACAGGCTGTGGACGCGAGGACGACACCCCAAATAGAACTGGCAATTAGTAAGTCCAGTCTTTTTTATTTTTCCTTTTCTTTTCTTTTCTCTTTAATCTTATCTCTCTTCCCCCCACCCCTTATCTTACCCCCTCCCTGCCCCCCCCCCCCCCCCCTCCTGTATGCGATGGTCTCAGAGGCAGAGGCACACTTCATAACACCAGTAATCGGTAGCTATTATAGCAATAGTGACAGTCAGAGAGGGAGCCCACTAACGGGTAACGAGCGACAAACACCGCAACAGATATGGCTCTAAAACTACTTTCCATAAATGTCAAGGGCTTGAACGCCCCTAGAAAGAGACGCCTCATGCTCAGGGAAATCAAAAGACACAACCCTGATGTAGCGCTCATTCAGGAGACACACATCTCTCAGAACACGACGTTCCGCATTAGAGACCGTACGTACCCTACATCCTATGAGGCTAGATCTCACCGCAAACACAACGGGGTGGCTATCCTTGTACATAGCAGGTGCCCGATACAAATACAATCTAAGGACATAGACACAGACGGCAGGTACATCATACTGTCAGGGACACTGTACTCCCATCCAGTGCACTTAATCAATGTGTATGCCCCTAACTCACCAGACTCAACATTCTGGGGGACAATGACGGACAAAATTAAGGCCATTCCATACGGTATGTTAATCATGGGGGGCGACTTCAATGCCGCACCTTGTCCAGCGGTTGACAGAAGCACCAGGGCAGGTATCCAGAGGTCACAGGGCAGGGGGGGTCAGGACAGAATGCTTCATGGTTTTCTCCAAGGCACCGGCCTGATTGACGTGTGGCGGGCACAGCATCCCGGAGAACTCGATTACACCTTTTACTCTGCACCGCATGGTACCTACTCGAGGATTGACTATTTCCTCGTTAACGACACAAGCATGGCAAAGGTAAAAGAGACCGCAATTGGTTCAATTACATGGTCAGACCATGCCGAAGTCACCCTGACGCTGGATCACCTGTGCGCAGCAGCGCCATGGAACTGGAGGATGAGCCCACACCTGTTACGCGACGAGGGTTTCAAAGCTGAAATACGCGCCGACCTACAAAACTACTTCAACGAAAACGAAACTGATGATATTGCCCCAAATACAGTGTGGGCGGCCCATAAAGCTGTGATCAGGGGCACATGCATTAAACTAGCAACGAGAAAGAAAGCACACAAGGCCAAAGAGGTGAACAACCTACTGGAAGAGTTGAGGAAAGCAGAGCAGAGACATAAAACCGCTCTAACCCCCCAACTCACGGAGTAAGTGCAAGAGATCAGGCGATCCATAACCGCTGTACTGATGGATGACACCATAAAAGCCCTTAATTGGACCAAGAGAACGTATTATGAACACTCAAACAAAATGGACACCTTATTGGCCAGAACCCTAAGACCAAGACAAAACCGTGCCCCGATCACTACGATCAAACACAGTGACGGAACGATAAAAACACCCCAGCAGAGGTGGCACAGGTCTTTACCGACTATTATAAAAAACTTTACAACCACACGCCCCGATCTCAAACGTCTCAAGAAGAAGCTAACATGCACATGCGCAACTTCGTGCAGGACCTAGACCTGCCAAAACTCTCGACAGCGTCGGCACAGCTCCTTGACGAAGCCATAACGAGGGAGGAAGTAGATAGGGCTATAGCGGGCCTGAAAGGCAACAAGGCACCGGGACCAGACGGCTTTGATGGGACGTACTACAAGGCCTTTAAGGAGGAACTATCCCCACACCTAGCGCGAGTATTTAACGACCTCATGGAGGGCGGTGACACAGAAAGCAGTATGTCTCTAGCTAACATAATACTCCTCCAGAAACCTGGCAAGGATCCACTACTCCCTGACAACTATAGACCCATATCGCTGATTAATCAAGACATTAAGATACTGGCGAAGATATTAGCAGACCGACTGAACCCCGCGTTAAAAACCCTGATCCATCCTGACCAAGTGGGGTTCGTGCCAGACAGACAGCTATTTGAGAATACCCGGAGAAATATAGACCTCATATGGCGACAGAAGGCCTCCAACACTCCCACATTATTGGTCTCGCTTGATGCGGAGAAGGCCTTTGACAGGGTCGAGTGGCCGTACCTATTCAACCTCCTGAAACACCTGAACTTCCCCGAAAGGTACGTGACATCAATCAAGGCCATGTACAACCATGCTTCTGCACAGGTCAGGATGACGGGAGCAGGACCCCAACCCTTTTTTCTGAGGAACGGAACCAGACAAGGCTGTCCCCTCTCCCCCCTCCTGTTTGTGCTGTCGCTTGAGCCACTCATGCAAGCCATGCGACGACACCCTCTGATTACAGGGATCAAAGTAGCGGGACAGGAGTTTCTCGCCTCCGCCTACGCGGATGACGTTCTGTTGACCCTCACGAATCCCACAGCATCCATGGCAGCACTCAGAGGCCTACTGACACAGTTCGGGGCCTTCTCCGGCTACAAGGCGAACCTGGATAAATCAAGTGCCCTCCCACTCGGTATGACAACAGAGGACATAACGACCATACAGGAAACTCACAATATTCCGATAGTACGTGACCATCTAAAGTACCTAGGAGTACGCCTGTCTGCTGACCCCAAAAATTTACACCGCTTGAACTACACCCCCCTGATTAAGACACTCATACACGACATGGACAATTGGCAAGACAAACCCATATCCTGGATAGGGCGCATCCACACAGTAAAAATGAACATCCTACCAAGAATCCTGTTTCTCTTTCAGGCACTGCCTGTCAGACTGCTCAAATCAGACCTGGCACACCTCCAGAAAGCAATAGGCGATTTCATATGGCACAACCGCAGGCACAGGATCTCCAGGAATATACTATTTAGACAGAAACAAAGAGGGGGCTGGGCCTGCCGCACCTCTACTCCTACTACCTAGCGGCGCAATTGGCACAGATCGCTATGTGGCATTCTCCCCTGGAGGTTAGAAGGTGGGTAGACCTGGAGTCGCTCATGACAGGGACCGACCTCCCGCAGTATCACATGTGGGTACGCAAAGAAGACAGGCCTATCCTGAGGACGACTTGCCCAGCCATACTGAATTCCCTAACCATATGGGACACATGTGCCCACAAATATGACTTAACATCTAGACACTCACCCATGACCCCTATACTGAGGAACAGGGCATTCCCCCCAGGCATAGCAGCTAGGGACTTCGCTAACATAGAGACAGCAGGGATTCAGAGGATCTGCCATATGTATGAACAAAAGAAACTAGTCCCCTTTGACATACTCCAACAGAGAACACACCTCACCCCAGCTGACTTCTTCTGTTATATACAGATAAGAGACTACGTTCAACAGACAGACGTTCGACAAGCAGCAACCACCCCCCTAACATTCTATGAAAAAATGTGTCTGAATGAATATACACAAAAAGGCTTAATTACCACGATGTATGCACACATATGCTCAGAATCAAAAGAGTGGGGACCATTGACATACACGGAGGCGTGGGAAAGAGACCTGGGAGAGGTACTAGAGGGTGAGGAATGGAGGGACATCTGGGAGGCAAACAATAAGGTATCTATAAGTGTAACACTACAGGAGCAATCCTACAAAACAATGTTCAGGTGGTACACTACCCCAGTTACACTACACCGCATGGGTCAGACACCCACTGACGACTGTTGGAGGGATTGCGGACATAAGGGTACATACCTTCACATGTGGTGGGATTGCCCCAAAGCTCAAGCATTCTGGGCTAAGATACACCAGGTAGTCAATGGGATTTTCCACAAGGCACCCGACCTAAACCCATGGACATACCTCCTGAACACACCCGTAGATAATTGGACGAGAGTTGAACAAACATTACTCCATAAAATTACACTACCAGCTAGGAGATCGATAGCACAAACATGGTTACAAACAGACTTACCCACCACCCAGAGAGTAATAGGTAACTTAAAAGAGGTACACCTAATGGATAGTCTAACGGCCAGATTGAAAGGCACCTCACCTAAATTTGACAGAGTGTGGGAACCATGGCATGACTATGTACTCCCGGTCACCGCATAGAACAACACATACCGATAAGAATAACGAACATTACCACACTGCGCTGGGACGTCGCATACGACCCACCCCATCTACCCCCTACCCCCTTTCCCTGCCCCCACTTCTTGCCCCCTTTTTCTTCTCTCTTTACTTTTTATTCCCTTCCTAATCCCCCCGTTTCTCGGTAAACGGAGACGGGGTGAGCACGGAAGTTCTACACATACGCTCTAAAACAACGGTGCATAACCACGCAACATGAACCAAAACGTACTTTACACTCAAATCGTGTTGCAAGATAGGTACACGGTAAGGTGCGCCAGGGTGAACCCCTATATTACGGGACGAGGCAACCCTATCAGGTTACAATACATAAGGTTATATGTTATATTTTATGTTCCACGATTGTTTTTTCCAATGGTTTCACCAGCACGATGTAATGTGGATCTCTAAAAAGAAAAAATCCCCTGGTGGACAGAGACAGTGACGACATCAAGCCTCGTGTGAACTAGTTTGAAGTATCTATGTACAGTTAACATGGATGTTATTCCTATATATATGTTTCGTGGCTTCTGCGTAAGCCCATGAAATGTTATCATTCCTCTTTGTCCGGCAGGATGCAAAAATAAAGTACTTTAAAAAAAAAAAAAATCTCAGTTGATATTTAGCAGACCAACCCTTTCTACTAGGGTTTTTTTGGGGGGGTTTGTTTTTTTATGTTGTGATACTGGAATTATATTTTGCCCCACTTTTTAGTCCCCCTTTTTGTCCCACTTTTTAGCTTGCCTGGGTTAAAGGTTAAGTTTTATTATTGGTTCAGTACAGTCCTGACTGAATTAGGTATCTTTCCACCAATACATTTTTTGTTCAGTCCAATCTTTACTGAATTAGGTATCCTTCCACTACTACATTAGTACCACAATTTTTATACCGTTTTTTCATTACTTTTTTGATACTTAGACATCCTCCTATTTTTTCTTTCTTCTTTTGTTACAGGCTGAAGATGGACATATTCTATTCCTCTGAAGCTGCTTTCAGGCGAAAGGTGCTTCAGGCAGTGGCCTACTGATTTTCCCACCCTATTTTTGTTAGAAGGGATATTACTATATATCCCACTTGTTTCAGTACTGCCACTATGTATGGGGAAAAAATGTTATTTTACTTACCGTAACATTATTTTTCATTAGTATAGTGGCAGTACTGCTTTTTTACCTCCTCTTGTTTTTGTATGGATTAAATTTTATTTGCAGTATATGGTCTCTGTTTGGTTCTTGGAATGACTGGTGAATCTTGCAGGAACAAGGATTATAAGGGCAGAGTAAGTGGGATATTACAATCAAATTATTAAATATTTAAATTTTATGGGGAGCTTCGTGTGTACAGCAGAAGACACAACCCACTTGTTTCAATACTGCCACTATTAAGGAAAAAAGAATTTATGGTAAGTACATTATTAGAAGATATTAAAATTACCTTTTAAGTTAAATTTGTATATATGCAGTTATCTTTAGGCATTTTTTGAGGGTGCTGAAAGGGTTAACTATACTGTTGTAGCTCACTAGGAATAATAATTACACCAAAAAAGTATTGTTTTTTTTTCAGCCTGTGAAAGCACAATGTAATTTAATAAATAGACAATTTCTACATTTTCCTATGGAGCACTCTCGCTGTCTTTTACTAATTGGTGTTGCAACAACTTATCAGCTAGCAAATTGCATATTTAGCGTAATTGTGCCACAATGCTGTTTTTTAAAGCCTTAGGCTGTAAAAGAATTGGTTGTTTTACTAAAAATCTTACACTCGTACCTCTCCTCTTTGCTGTCAGTTGCATGTTTACTGGATCCATTGCGAACTGTAGAGGTGGGGGAACCAACAGAGTGCTTCCTGGAGCAAGTGAGACAAAGTGAAAACAAGAGCGTGATTTATGGGACCAGAAAATGGAAATTAAAGATTATTTTTTATCTTTGCTGTAAATCCTGAAAAGAGATTGCAATCACTTTTTAAGCTACATTTTTATACAGAGAGTCATCTACATACATTCCAGAGAGAAGCCAATTGGATATAAAATATCCATGTTGTATTATCATGTACAAATAAAATTAAAAAAAAAATTATAGGAAAGTAAGGGAGGATACAGAAAATAAAAGGACATAGAATTGGGGGTGACACCACATAGTAATGGTCAGCTGGGTATAAACAAAATGGATACATTGGGAGGTGAGGATGCAATGGCTCTGTACTACAATCATCTAGCTTGTTTCCTGGAATTCACTATAGAAGACTTGGAAAACAAGTAATCTGAGGGTTGAATGTGCAATTAAATAATTCCTAAGTTATATATTAAAGTATTATAATCATTTATGTGATCCATAAAGCAATATATAAACACAAAACATTGAATGCATTGTGAAGCATATATTTCTAGAAATAAGCTAGAGAAATTGTTCATTTCTCATTTTGATCCCAATCAGATAACATTGTTACCTGTCCTCTTTGGTGTAATTTACTGTTTTGCTAGATCCGTTCCGAGCTCCATGACTGGGGGACCCAAGAGAGTGTCTCCTGCAGGAATGGGGAGAGATGGTTAAACTAAGACCAAGTGGGAAGCCTGATACATAGCAAGTGATTACTAGATTTGGAGATTTGTTATGGTATGAACTGCAGTTCATCAAATTCTTGAAATCCGGACGAAATGTAGCTGCATCATGAACCAACCGATTGATGGCTAGGGGACCAATTTTATTCACAGATCAAGTAAGGAATTGCCAATATAGTGAAATAAGAGGAAAAGTGAAAAAAAATATATATTTAGATTATATATTGAAAAAACATCAAAAATAGATAAATATTGATTTTGTTTTACTGCTCTTCCTGTATTTCCCTATATTTGATCTGTGAAACATATGGTTAAAAATGTTATAAATATTATTTATATACTTTGCAGTACACTGTTTGGTCATTTTTGTGACCTTTCGGTTCATCTTCTTAATTTCCCAAATCAGTTTTTTGTTTGGCTGAGTCGAACCAACATATAACCAAAATATGGCCTGCCCCCCCCAAAAATAATTTTTTATAAAAATGGTTTGATTGAACCAAATATTCTCTCCATTCACAAGTCTAATGATCACACTATAAGGTAAGTGTCCAGTGGCAGATTGCCAAACATGTTTGGACACCAGCTTGTGGGTTGTTCCAGGCTGCATTAACCAATGGATAACGTGAGTGAGATATTGAACATGGACTGCTCTGAATAGTGGATTAGTTTGAGGAAATGAGATTCAAGAGTAAAAATTACTGTCGGCCAACCATTTTAGTGCACTTTAGTTTATAAGGCAATTAAGACTATTGCATACTTGTGCAAGTAACAGGTTTACATGGATTAGTTCTTACACTCTATTTCTTCTCTTTTTGGAAGTAAAAAGCAAAGGAATTGAGATGTTTATGTTTGCTGGCACTTATAGCATTACTTCATTAACCCATATGAGCCTTAATCATGAAAGGGGTAAGAATATGAGGACCTTATAAAATAATCAGGACTTTTAAAAGAGGACCATATAGATACCTGCCAGAAAGAACCTTGCCAACCTTCCACATCACATTCTTTTAGATAGGTAAATTGGTCAGGTATCTCAAAACATGGTTTCTCTTTTTTATGAATATTGGAGGTGACTTAAGAAAATGCAGAGATAAGAGTAACATCCTGCACATTTTAGAGATTGTCGGAATGTTGTAAAGTAAAACTTTTTCAAGTGAAGCTTAATCTATATTTGTACTATTTAACCAACAAATTCAGCAAATGTATGCTACAATGAGTAAAACGTATAACAAAAACTGATCTGGTTTTGAGAACTACACTTATAAGTTTTCATAATGAGATTTCCAGCATAGACTAAAGAGGAAGGTACCCAGTTGGACAAGCACTCATGTATATGTTCAATGTTAAATGGCATTAACAAAACATATAATACATATACAATGATTAGTTAGACCTACCAGACTATTTACTTTGATAGTGTGGTAGGATAGGCAAATTGGGAGAGGTATGTCCAGGAGATGATCAGAGTAGAGGCATGACTTCAAAGATTGTCTGTCACCAGTATGCATTGCATGCAGATGACAGACTTCCAATATGCATAACAGCTACAATCTCACCAGCAAACCTGATGTACAGCATTTTATATTGAAACGCTGCACAAAGAGACTCCAAGCACCATTACCACTTCAGAACACTTTAATGGTCACGGTGCTTGGAGTAACCCTTTATAAAATAAGCTTGCAATCTAGTGGATGTGGGAGTTCCCAGCACCTTACACTCTCTGTGCTGGGGACGTCATATGATGTTCAGTGTGCACTCTGGAATGCCAGTTCTGTCTGCTGTAAACTAAAATATACAACTACACACATCCTCTTCCTTTCAATCAATATCACCCTTCTGGCTCTCACTGGAAAATGGTTGCCCTCTCTGATATTGCTATTTCTCCTTTTTTATTGCGTCAGTAGCTACTTCTCTCAAAGGACACCCAAAGGAGTACCATTCAAACAATGCCCCCCTCCACCCTGGAGGGCCTGTGTGGAACCCTGCCTGGTCTTGGACCTTCAGCTGTGTTTGTGAGGAGGCACTTTTTGAGCTAGGAGGGAAATCAGTAGATCTGATCTGCCCTGCTCCCCCTCACTCCATCAAGGAATCATTGTGGTGTGCAGCTCTATTGAGTGAAGATAATTTTAAGACCACTTTAAAAGCTACATGTTAGTCTTTCTGTTAACAAAGTTTAAAATGCATGAAAAGTTAGATCAAACTAATGGCACTTAAATTTTCTTGTTCATCTCGGATATTCATACTTTACTGCTTTTCTATGCTGCTTGCTCTATTCTCTGCACTTTATTCCCAACCACTATGTAAAAACAAATTATTACTCCAACAAAGCAAAATCAGTTTTTAGTGTTCACCTCTTATCCTCATCTAACACTCTTACCTTTCCTCTTTGTGGCCTGTGACTGGTTTGCTGGAGGTAGTGTGTGCTGTATTAGTGGGAGAACTAACAGAGTGTCGTCTGTAGAGAGAGTATCATAGAAAAACATGTTTTATGAGACTCGGATAAAGGAATAAAAAGTAACAAAGCAGACTGTATGAAATGTTGTTTCTTTTACCCTGTTACCATGCATATCAACCCATATATCTTCTTTGATTAGATGTAAGCTAACCATTACGTAAAAGGAAAACTTTAAGTACTAAAACAATGTTAGCCTGATTAAGCAGTTCTGGTGCACAGATCATGTCCCTGCAGTTTCGATACTCAATTCTTTGCCATTTGTAGTTAAATCACATATATGTAGCCCTAGCCATACCTTCCATGTCTGTGACTCACACAGCTTCAAAAAAAAAAAAAGAATAACTAGAAGTTCTTATCTCCTACTCTGGTAGTTGGACTATACTCACACACAAAAGGCTCTAGCGGGCTATTAGCACAGCAGAAGTTAAGAAATTCTAAATAAACACGCTGCACAATAATGGAAGTTAACAAATAGACTACTTTTTCAGTAACTGTGTAGAGAGGAAGTGTGTAGGTGAGACTGTGTGAGTCACAGCCAGGGGTGGTGTATATAGGACTGCTTAAACAAAGTAATTTTAGAGAATTGAGCAGTGAGACTTCAGGGGCATAACCTATACACAAAAAAACACTTTATGAAGATAAAGTTATTATTGTGCTTAGAGTGTTTAAGGTTTGAAATGTGTCCACATTTGGTTGCTTCAATGACCTCAAAAGTGTTTCAGTATTTGCAAGATAAATCAGGTCACTGAACCATTTGTCTTAAATGGCAGTATCCTTCAATTTAAACCCTTCACTAATTTAGTTGGAAATATTTTAGTAGATAGGCCTCTGAACAGTAAAAGGCAAGATGTACATTGATTTAATGCATCTTTCATTTTAAAAATTCAGTGTTATTTACTAAAGTAAGAAATTAAAGTGAAGTCAAAGCAAGTATATAAATTTGCTGAACGCAAATGGGAGAAGATCCATCTCCAAGCCCACCAAGGAACACTCAGAGCCAAAAAAAACAAGAACTCAATTGTAAATAAATCACTTGCTGGTACAGAACACTGGCAAAATCTGTGACATGTTGAAGATGCGGTTCTGAGGTTGGTACTGATTTGCAGATTTTAGTGGACTTGTGTCTTGAGATCTTGTAACATATGCAGCTAGGGATGGAGAGGCAGATTCCTTTTTGATAACATCATGAATGGAGTGTGGCAGTCTCCTAAATCTTGGGCTGGGGGGTTGAGAAGGGAGTAGCTTGTCTCTTTTGGGGAAGGGGGATCATTAAGGTCGAATTTACAGCAGAAAGCAAGTATCCAGAAATAACCAACTGGTTACCTCTCTCCTCATCAACCCCCTCCATAGCTTTACTTATGTTTTAGATTGCCCTATTGGAGAGGTAAGAGGAAGGTAACGAATAGACATAAAGAAAGTGAGGGTGAGTTTGCCTGCCATAGAAGGCTAAGCAAGTGAGGTACCCTCAAGAAACTGAGGCTGTACATAACGACTGCTGCCTTGGCACTGATATTTTTACTGAAGCTTTTGATTTTGATATATGTATCACATTAAACCAAACCAATACCTTGAAATCTATCTGTAGAGAGATGACTGTTATTACCACTGTTTCTATTGTATCTTAACTGGAAATACACGATAAATAATACAAATAAAAGTACAGAGTCACAGCGTGTTACCCAAATAGATACCAAAAACACTCAAAACACCCGTGTGGTAACCTCTCTATCCACACTAAAAATCACAGCAAATCATATACATACAGTGGGTGGAATGATTCGGTTCAGGGTTAAATATGATGGTATTGAGGTAGATGAAGTAACTGTGGAGATAAAAGTGTACAAGCACCTAGTGCAATATTGTACTGTGTAATAATACTTCAACATACAATGTATAACTCAGTACTCACAAGGAGGGAGCCAATTGGAAATGGCTCAGTCCAGACGCCTGTGGGATAGTTAGAAGGGATCCCACTCCCTTCCAAAGTGCAGGTGATGTTCTACAGCTCTCAAAAAGGAATGTCCACACCAATATAGAATTGGGGACTAAGTCCTTTTATTGATGAAGTTAAAAGTGGATATACAACACAGTAAAATAAAATCAAAACAACAAACTTGATAAAATCCACTAAAATCGTACTAAAGTAAATGAGTCCACTGTGGGATAAAAAGGATTACTTGCAAAACGCGTTTCGCCCAAGTCCTGGGCTTCCTCAGTTGCTAAAAGTGTCCTTCGGATGCTTTGTTTATATACCCACTTCAGAGGGTGCTTGTTTCCGGGTTCGCGCCGGTATCTCCATTTCCGGTCGCATGTCCATGACGCACTTCCGGTCCGCGGTCCTGTTGTTGGAACGCATATGCGTTCCAAATCATCAACAACTTTATTGTTCTTTTGTAAAGTCCAATGAACATGGGGGATATCTAATCAAATGTCCACTTAGTAAAATGCATAAAGGAGAAAACGAAGGGTTAGCAATCTTCATAGATGAAGCATCTAAGTGACCAGAAGTACATAAATAAAGTCAGTAATGGAAATGTGTGGCAATAGGGAAAAGAGTAGACCTATTGAAAAGATGATTAGCAAGTGTCATCTTTCATAGGTAAAACATTCAAAAAAATGCAGCATTTAAAGATACATACATAAAAATAAATAATGTGGTAGGAAACTTGTAATAAAAGCATAAATGAGAGTAAATGATTTTTAAACGGAATTTGAGGCATAATTTAAAATAAAACCTTTTTAACGATGCATGTAGGCATAAACATATATCTAGCATTTATAAAAATTAATAGTTAAAATGTAGGTTGCAGAACGTCCCAATATATCCAACTAGTGCTAGTGCTAGCAGAATATAGGGTAAAAGATGTTATAAAAAATGACATATTTCAAAATCTGCATTGAGGCCGTTGGGTATGAGGGTATTGAAGTTAAAAATAAATCTCATCTCTTCTTTACCCAGTTTATTAATATAGTTGCCTCCCCTCCAATCCTTTTTAACTAATTTTATTGCACAAAAGAGTAGTCCTGTAGGGTCCTGGTTATGTCGAGTTTTAAAATGTTGAGAGACAGAATGCGTTTCCAGACCTTTTTTGATATTGCGGACATGTTCTGCAATCCGTACATTTAGGGGCCGTATGGTTCTTCCTATATACAGGAGATTGCATGGGCATTTTAGGACGTAAATGATTCCCTTTGAATGGCATGTGAGGTGATCTTTAATTTTATACGATCGACCTATTATTGCACTTATGTCTATGAGGTGTCTTTTTCTGTTTTTAGTGGCTCTACATGGTAGGCACTCTCCACACCCGTAAAATCCTATCAAGTTGTTAATAAAGTGCTTAGGTGTTGTGGTTTCTAAATTACTTCTAACCAGCACATTTCTCAGGTTGCTGGTGCCTCTAAAAATCATTCTTGGTTTGGGAGGTAAAATATCCTTAAGTATGGGGTCGTCCTTCATGGTGATGAAGGATATCAATAAAATTAAGAAAACTACCCCTTACCAGCAAAACATATCCCGGAAAGAACATAAAACAATTAAAGAGATGAGTAAAAATAAGGACATCGTAATAAAACCGGCGGATAAGGGGGGAGGGATTGTCATTTTTAACAAAGAGCACTACATTAAAGAAGCGGACAAAATCCTGTTGGACCCACTGACGTATCGACAGTTACCATCAAATCCAATGAGTGAAATACAAAAAAAGTTTGAGAAATACATCCTCAAAGGAAAAGAATTAGAGATTATTAATGAAAAAGAAGTTGATTATCTGTCCATTGACTATCCCAAAGTTCCGGTGTTCTATCACCTACCGAAGGTGCATAAAGACCAGCACAATCCACCAGGCAGGCCGATAATATCGGGTATTGACTCGGTATCCACACGGGTATCTGAGTATATCGATATCATGTTACAACCCTTAGTGGTGAAAACGCCGTACTACCTGAAAGACACCATCAATGTGCTGCAAATATTAGAACAGACTGAGTGGCAAGAAGGGAATTTCCTAGTCACGTGTGATGTCAGCTCGTTATATAGTGCAATCCCCCATAACAAAGGACTAGAAGCAGCTAAATACTTTTTAGAAAAGTCATCTTTTAAGAAAGAACAAATAGAGTTCATTTTAGAAGGGATTTTACTTATTTTAACCAACAATTTTTTTTGGTTTCAGGATCGTTTTTATCTACAGATCTGCGGTACAGCGATGGGCACCAAGTTCGCCCCCAGTTATGCCAATTTGTTCATGGCATACTGGGAAGAATCCTTTATTTCTAGTGGCCATGAATGGAGGGCGAACTTGGTGTCCTACCGCAGGTATATAGATGACATATTTTTTATCTGGACAGGCAGTAGCTGTGAATTAACAAGGTTTTTAGAATTGCTTAACACTAATGATTGGGGCGTTAAATTATCCAGCGATGTGAGTAACAACAACATCAATTTTTTAGATTTGAATATCTATATAAAAGAATCGCGTATTTTCACTAGAAACTACTTCAAACCGGTGGACTCTAATAGCTACATTAATAGAAATAGTTGCCACCATAAGCCCTGGCTAACTAATGCCCCCAAAGGGCAGTTTAAAAGAATCAGGAGGAACTGTAGAGAAGAAACGGAATATATCAAACAGGCCGAGTATATAAAACAACAGTTCATAGAGAAAGGGTATGATGAGGACGCCCTGAGGAAAGATATGGAAGAAGTTAGACTCCTGGAAAGAAGCCAGCTTTTAAAATACAAACCTAAAACAGTGACACACAATTACGATGAAGTTCCTTTCATTAGTAAATATAATGGAAACACTAGAAAAGTACAGAAAGCCATCAACAAACACTGGCATATTCTGAAGGACGACCCCATACTTAAGGATATTTTACCTCCCAAACCAAGAATGATTTTTAGAGGCACCAGCAACCTGAGAAATGTGCTGGTTAGAAGTAATTTAGAAACCACAACACCTAAGCACTTTATTAACAACTTGATAGGATTTTACGGGTGTGGAGAGTGCCTACCATGTAGAGCCACTAAAAACAGAAAAAGACACCTCATAGACATAAGTGCAATAATAGGTCGATCGTATAAAATTAAAGATCATCTCACATGCCATTCGAAGGGAATCATTTACGTCCTAAAATGCCCATGCAATCTCCTGTATATAGGAAGAACCATACGGCCCCTAAATGTACGGATTGCAGAACATGTCCGCAATATCAAAAAAGGTCTGGAAACGCATTCTGTCTCTCAACATTTTAAAACTCAACATAACCAGGACCCTACAGGACTACTCTTTTGTGCAATAAAATTAGTTAAAAAGGATTGGAGGGGAGGCAACTATATTAATAAACTGGGTAAAGAAGAGATGAGATTTATTTTTAACTTCAATACCCTCATACCCAACGGCCTCAATGCAGATTTTGAAATATGTCATTTTTTATAACATCTTTTACCCTATATTCTGCTAGCACTAGCACTAGTTGGATATATTGGGACGTTCTGCAACCTACATTTTAACTATTAATTTTTATAAATGCTAGATATATGTTTATGCCTACATGCATCGTTAAAAAGGTTTTATTTTAAATTATGCCTCAAATTCCGTTTAAAAATCATTTACTCTCATTTATGCTTTTATTACAAGTTTCCTACCACATTATTTATTTTTATGTATGTATCTTTAAATGCTGCATTTTTTTGAATGTTTTACCTATGAAAGATGACACTTGCTAATCATCTTTTCAATAGGTCTACTCTTTTCCCTATTGCCACACATTTCCATTACTGACTTTATTTATGTACTTCTGGTCACTTAGATGCTTCATCTATGAAGATTGCTAACCCTTCGTTTTCTCCTTTATGCATTTTACTAAGTGGACATTTGATTAGATATCCCCCATGTTCATTGGACTTTACAAAAGAACAATAAAGTTGTTGATGATTTGGAACGCATATGCGTTCCAACAACAGGACCGCGGACCGGAAGTGCGTCATGGACATGCGACCGGAAATGGAGATACCGGCGCGAACCCGGAAACAAGCACCCTCTGAAGTGGGTATATAAACAAAGCATCCGAAGGACACTTTTAGCAACTGAGGAAGCCCAGGACTTGGGCGAAACGCGTTTTGCAAGTAATTCTTTTTATCCCACAGTGGACTCATTTACTTTAGTACGATTTTAGTGGATTTTATCAAGTTTGTTGTTTTGATTTTATTTTACTGTGTTGTATATCCACTTTTAACTTCATCAATAAAAGGACTTAGTCCCCAATTCTATATTGGTGTGGACATTCCTTTTTGAGAGCTGTAGAACATCACCTGCACTTTGGAAGGGAGTGGGATCCCTTCTAACTATCCCACAGGCGTCTGGACTGAGCCATTTCCAATTGGCTCCCTCCTTGTGAGTACTGAGTTATACATTGTATGTTGAAGTATTATTACACAGTACAATATTGCACTAGGTGCTTGTACACTTTTATCTCCACAGTTACTTCATCTACCTCAATACCATCATATTTAACCCTGAACCGAATCATTCCACCCACTGTATGTATATGATTTGACACGATAAATAAAGATTGTGAAAAACAGAAACAATCTATACCCGAGCACACAGTAAAAAGAAGCAAGGGCTAAATGTATCAAGCAAGGGCTTTCAATTATATGATATAATTATTATTAGTTTGCAGGCAGCCAGCTCATCACACTCTCCAGGATGAGATAGTAGGATCTAACAAGCAGAGCAGTGTGCTGCCATTCAGAATGGAAGCAATACCCTTTACAGTCACGCTCTTTTGACTGTGTGATTGCTTCAGGATTGGGCTGACAATGCAACATTGAATCTTGTATCCTGAGCAGTTATTCCTATTGTTAAGAGTGTCTGATAAATAAGATCAACTTACTGACAGATTTTATTAGTTGTATAAAATAGTGCACTAAATAGTTCTTCTTCTAGCCTTCTCATTCCATAACTGTCAATGTATTTTTTGTTTCTTATTTCCTAGTGTTTTCACTCTGATATTATCCTCAGTAAGGTTCACCAGTTGTTACTTTCCACTTCTAAATTGGATGAAGTTTATCACTCTTACCTTTCCTTTTTGTGGTCTGCTGTTGGTTTGCTGGATGGATTGCTAGCTCCAGGAGTTGGACATGTCAGCGTATGTTTCCTGCAAAGAGATTATCAAGGCAGATAGTTGTGAAGATTCAGGGGAGAAAAAAAAAAGTATATAAATAATAGTTATCCAACCTCCCAAATATTTCTCATTTATTAAGTGGCGAGCAAGCTATTATGTGAACGTTAGCAATCTGCCCAGATATGACTGTTTTATGGAGGTTTGTTCATCTCTATGAACTGGGAGGTTTTCTCTAATTATAACAGTTGGTGTTCTCACCTTTCCTCTCTAGTGTCAGTTCTTGGTTTTACATTTGCTTTATGGACTGCTTGGTTGGGAGAATTTAGAGAAAGTATCCTGAAAAGAGAATAATATTGGCAGAGAATGTACAAAGAACAGTTTAGTAAGGAGGTTAGTTTTAGGATAAAACAATCATCTGCATGCAACATATTACTACTCTGACAAACATGCGGATGATTATGCAAACCCATATCAGGAAGTACTATTTATTTATTTCTAAAATATTTTACCAGGAAAGATACATTGAGATTTCTCTTGTTTTCAAGTATTACCGTTCATCTTTGTCGTCAGTTGGTTTGCTGGGTGTTTTAGGAATTGTCACAGTGGGGGAACCAAGAGATTGCCTCCTTCAAATGATCAAAGATAGATACTTAGTTGTAAGAATTTACCCTTGCATTCTAATAACAAAAAAACTGAGCCCTTACCTCTCCTCTTTGTTGCTGAAAATCTTAGAGGAAGAAGAGACTGGGGCTGGACTCCTATAGATTGAGAAGTATTTAAAAAAATAACATTGCGAGGCAGTGTAAAAATGAAATGTACCTCCATTTCAGTGGAGGGTCATCCATAGAGACATTTAGGAAAGCGCCCAATTAGATTTTACATAAAAAAAAAAAATTACTGGCAGTAGTTAAGGATCACTAAGATATATATATTTTTTTCCAGTGGGGTACCTCAGGGATCTGTACTTGGACCCATTCTCTTTAATATTTTTATTAGTGATATTGCAGAAGGTCTTGATGGTAAGGTGTATCTTTTTGCGGATGATACTAAGATATGTAACAGGGTTGATGTTCCAGGAGGGATAAGCAAAATGGCTAATGATTTAGGTAAACTAGAAAAATGGTCAGAGCTGTGGCAACTGACATTTAATGTGGATAAGTGCAAGATAATGCATCTCGGACGTAAAAACCCAAGGGCAGAGTACAGAATATTTCATAGAGTCTTAACCTCAACATCTGAGGAAAGGGATTTAGGGGTGATTATTTCTGATGACTTAAAGGTAGGCAGACAATGTAATAGAGCAGCAGGAAATGCTATCAGAATGCTTGGTTGTATAGGGAGAGGTATTAGCAGTAGAAAGAGGGAAGTGCTCATGCCATTGTACAGAACACTGGTGAGACCTCACTTGGAGTATTGTACGCAGTACTGGAGACCGTATGTACAGAAGGATATTGATACCTTAGAGAGAGTTCAGAGAAGGGCTGCTAAACTGGTTCATGGATTGCAGGATAAAACTTACCAGGAAAGGTTAAAGGATCTTAACATGTATAGCTTGGAGGAAAGACGAGACAGGGGGGATATGATAGAAACCTTTAAATACATAAAGGGAATCAACACAGTAAAGGAGGAGACTATATTTAAAAGAAGAAAAACTACCACAACAAGAGGACATAGTCTTACATTAGAGGGACAAAAGTTTAAAAATAATATCAGGAAGTATTGCTTTACTGAGAGGGTAGTGGATGCATGGAATAGACTTCCAGCTGAAGTGGTAGAGGTTAACACAGTAAAGGAGTTTAAGCATGCGTGGGATAGGCATAAGGCTATCCTAACTATAAGATAAGGCCAGGGTCTAATGAAAGTATTTAGAAAATTGGGCAGACTAGATTGGCCGAATGGTTCTTATCTGCCGTCACATTCTATGTTTCTATGTTTCTATGAAGCAGTAAACTAAAAAATATGGACAAAAGTAGATTAAGGTACTTCAGTCATTACCTATTTGTGTGTAAAAAACAATATGTGTCTCTTTAATTTTGTAATAGGGTTTCGTTTTGCAGGGTTCCTCACTTCAGATGCTGTCTGTAAAAGCTTTCTTGAGAGCAACTGGGCATGTCAAAAGATGGGACAGATTTCAAATTTGTCCTGTTTCAGCGGGTTTTGAAAATGTGTAGTCTCCTTTAAGAAGGTTATGCAGCGGCCTCCCATTGAATTGTCTTTTAGGTAGCAGTGCCAGCTACCCATGACTAGAGGCATGCTATTAGCCTCTCTTTTCAGGTGGCATCAATGTACCAGGGAATGAAGCCATCTTGGAAATACCAGAGAGAGAGCACAGCAATAGCAGCTCTGGGATCCTTCCAAATGTAAGTGTAAAATGTTCTAATTTTTCTCCCCCATTAACCCATGGGGTTGATGATTATGCAATCCCATATCAGCCAATACTATTACCTGTAATCTTTGTCATCAATAACTGGTTTGCTGGGTGTTTTAGGAGTTGCCACAGTGGGGGAACCAAGCGATTGCCTCCTTGAAAATACGAAAGATAGAAACTTGGTTGTAAGAAAATTAATATACCCTTGCATACTAATAACTGAGCCCTGAAAGAAAAACCTTACCTCTCCTCTTTGTTGCTCTTAGAGGAAGAAGAGGATGAGGCTGAAGAGCTGAGTGATAACCTCCTAAAGATTCAGGAGTGTTAGAAAAAAAAAAACACTGTGAGGCCAGGCTGAGATACGAGATAACTACAAGTGTAGAAATTATATGTACATCCATTTCAGTGGAGGATCATCCATAGCGGTATTTAGGAAAGTGAAGATCATCAACTGAACTTTGAATGTTAAAGTACACTTAGACTGAAATTTTTTATATATATACTGTATATATATATAAAACAAAAAACACCGCCCTGCACTCACTCTTCAGTTTTACTGCCAAGGTGCTCCTCCAACCTTTTAACAATACATACACTCAAAGAAAGGCACTCACTGGACTTCTTATTCTGCAAACTTTATTCACAAATGTTCAGTAACTTTACAGGATTCTGATGAAAGTCTAGATGAGGAATGAAACATTGATGATACTGTAAAGTTACTGAACATTGATAAATACAGTTTGCAAATTAAGAAGTCCAGTAGGATGCTTATATAAATAAAATTATATATAATCATCAAAGTGCATTTTGACGCTAATATTTATGATTACATATCTGGGACCTAATTGACAAGCCAAGCAGTCCCCCTGCAACCAATCCAGCCATTCCGAGAAATGTGATCATGGTGTCACATCAATCACATTACTCAGCTTGGCTGGATTGGGTGCAGAGGACTGTTTGGTATGTCAGGCATGATGACCCCTGATCGCGATCAGAGCAGAGGGTAAGTATTTGGGCTGGAGAAAGGGTCAAACCTTTAGGGCGTTGTTCCAAGGTGCAGACTCTTCAAATAGGCCTCCTAGACAATTCAGCACATAGTTGCCAGGTGCAAGATGCTAGAAGGGACACCATACACTGAGAGGCACAACCAAATTGCTGGTATTGTGAACCCTGCTGGGATCTGCACAGAATAATCCCAGGTGGGAGATACCACAAAGGATAGTTTAGAATGACAGGTCTAAGATCCTGTGGGAACCTGTTCAGACCAGCAAGTACTGGTCTAGCATCACAACTTAACGTTGTGATGCTAGACAAAGAACGAAAGACTGCAGTGGTAGTGGATGATGTAGTACCCAGTCACCATTGCATCAAGAAGAAGAAACATGAGAAGGTTGACATATACCAAGGACTAAAAGACGTGCTAGAATGGATTTGGGGAGTGAAGGCAGTAGTAATCCCAGTTGTGAAAGAAGCACTCGGGCAGTAACTCCCAGGTTGGGTGAGTGGCTTCAGCAGATTCCTAAGTTCTCTATCCAGAAGAGTGCCATTCTAGCTAACATACTGCGCAAAAGTCTCAGACTTCAAAGCCTCTGATAGAGGACCCGATAATGAGGATTATCATATATGTATATATGCCTGTCATTAATAGTGTTAATACGTCCTATGGCATATTGCATAATGTAAGCTCAGCTGCCCAGTGCCCATAATCTTCTTTGATGTGCTCAGGGACTCTTTGTAGTAAGAGTCCAGAGTGGCTTATGTAAATTCTATGCATATTCCTATGCACATGTCAGGCTCCGTGTGGAACCTAAACGTGCAGACTATAACAAAATAAATAGACAATTCATATATCGTTTCTTACAGTGACCGGGTTAACTTTAGAGGAGTCAGAGAAAATACCGAGGTCAAGGACAGGAGAAATACGGATAAACGTTATAACAAGCAAAGGTCAAAGGATACCAGAGATCAGAAGAATCGAGTAAATGGACAAAATTAGAATGCGCTCTTGGGCTAATAGAACCACAACAGGGCAACAAGGCGTGGGAGAAATAAGTATATATAGGTATAACTTAATTTGTATTGGTCCACGTCATAAGTGAATTCCTTATAATTTGTGGATGGTAGAAATCTTTATTAGCCTATTTGTAAACATAATTTTTGGTCCGAATTCAGTCTCTTTATACCTAGCTCTGAGTTTTGTAAGGACAACTGTGTATTGTATGCAGCTATGTGTATTGTATGAGTACTACTATTACCGATTGAGTAAATTATTTTAAGAGGACAGATCACAGAGGCCAGAAGATGATGGTTACAGAGCTAAGGGGCGGAGACTGGCACCCCACAATCTTAAAACCCCACCAGTTGCAACTGCTTCATTTTCATGTATATGCTCACCTTTCTTGTTTCTTTGGTGTGGACTGAATATCAGCAGAATGTCTCCTACAAAACAGAGCCACTGTAAACAAAACTCTGTAAGATATATACTTGTGTTATGTGCCATACTTACATACTTATTGTGTCAGTACACCATATGTATTGCTCCTGAATATCAAACACACTATGCAAAACATATAGCTTCAAAGTATGAAACCTACTGCCCCTATGTACTATTCATACTCCGTGCCACATCGTGCTGTGCATGCATACTGTTATATTGTAGTGTGTTACACCACACTATGTACCATTCTATTCTTAAACCAGACTGTTATTACTACTCACAATGAATCAATAATGTATGCTCACTGGAAAAGTCATCTAGTACTAATCATACTGCTACTGAGTGAGCTATAAGAATGCAATTTCTTTCTGAATATTGTAACAAGCAGTCGACGTGCCGACCATTGGCTGATGATTGTCTTTTCTACATTGTTTAAACTGATCCCACCTCTCACTCCTCAATTTAATGTGTATGTATGTTATTTGACAGGGAGAAAACAAATGTTTTACCATTATATTTGTAATATTCTTGAATGTTGTGCTTTTGTGGTTTTAAATGATAAAATTACATGTTTAATATCAGTTTCCAAATACTATGAGAGTGTATCTAGCAAATTCTGTTCACAATATTTAGTATGATAGCCTGCATGCTGAATGTATCATAAAAGCTCATCCCTCCATTAGCCCATGGCATTTTCTGTTGTAATACATTAAAACATTTACATTGATATATTTAGTGCATCTACTCTCTGCTTTTCTCTTTGTACCTTTTACGTTTTGCATCCTTAGAGATGAGTGGTTTATTTTCTGGTTGGAGAAAGTTGTCAGGGAATCCACTGCAAATGAAATTAGGAATGAAGTTCAGTGACATCATCCTAAATGACATATAATAGTTTTGGCACACTTCATTATAATGGTATAAGCAAGATTAGCAGTAATGTCTGTGGATTATCTGTGGTGTGTTTTAAAGCATTCTGATAACAAAAATGAATGCTTCGAACTGATAACTCATTTCTCCATTAAGTTTTTTGTTGCAGTTCCATGTCATTAACAGGATTAAAATCTCAGAAAGGAGATTCTAATGCTTTCAGTGAACTATTTCCCATTTTCTCAGTGAGAAAATGGCCTGCTAGTGCAAAAGAGGTTTTATGGTGTCTGACACCATATGGTCTGACATCATATGTTTTCCCACATTCATATGTACGTATGTCCACCACTAGGAAATGTTAGCAAAGTAAAGGAAGCATTACCAAACTGTTATAAAATAAACAAATAAAAACTAAAAAATGTGATGCCTAGAAGTCCTCATCTATTGCACATGAAAACAAGGTTCACAATATGAAACAAAAAAAAGTCTATAATGCAACTGTAAAAACAAAAACAAAATTTCAGGCTGGCAGATGGGATACAAGCTTTCAAGCTAATGTACAAACTTTTGTGTTACTGTCTCAGCTATCAAATACAATTTAACTGGCCATATACAGTAGTATGCGATACAGTAAGATTCACAAATTAAATCTACTTTGCTTAAATTATGAGTTTCAGTTGTGCCAGGGGATTTCTAGAGAGGGAGGGTACCTTATTCAGGACCCTTCTATAATCATGTAGACATTGACTGCCTTTTCTCGGGAAATGCAACGTTTACATTGCTGAGCCTGCAGGGACAGACTATAGACACCAGAATCAATGTATTGAGCCGTGGTGGTTCTGGTGACTATAGTGCCCCTTTGACCCCTTAAGGACCAAACTTCTGGAATTAAAGGGAATCATGACAAGTCACGTGTCCTTAAGAGGTTAAGGGTACCAATTTATGGAGGGAGTTGTGTTTAGCAAATAGCTCCCTATTCTGGTATATTTCCATGTATAAGACTATGTTTTTTCTAATTTTTTTTAGTCTACAATTTGGGGTCGTATTATACATGGAATGTCATTGCAGGGGTTAAAAAAAACATGTGTGCGGGGCCTAAGCCAAGATGACGCCTGCTGCGTTTCAGTGTGCCACAGCCCACACACATAAATGGCCTCCCAGCCCCACAGCCCCACAGTGAGAGCAGGTCTGTATTATAGAAATACTGAAGATGGAGAGAGATCCTGCCATCTTATAATCTCAGACCATGTTGCACTCGCTCCCAATTAGAACTCCATCTGGATCCAGGTCATTGGCCCAGAGTGACATGAAGCAGGGCCTGTAGACCTCTGAATGCTGTGGCAAGGAGCAAGAGGTCCCTACATGTGTGGGAGCTGCAGCAGATGTCAGCACTAACCACTAACGGAGCTCCAGAGATATGCCACAGAATAAAAGGAGCAGCCATATTAAGGTATGCTCCGCCTCAGGTAGGTCTTGCTTTCTTATTTATATTTATGGGGTTGGAAATGGGGATCAGGGAGCAGAGGAAATACTGCTGTGATGTCCCAGCATGCCGATTTTTTTACATTACAGTCTAATGATAACTCCACTGGACACTCATCAGATGGCTACTAGAGGTGCTTCCAGGGGCAGTGCTGCACTGCCCTTCAGTGTCTCCACCCTCTGCATGGAGACACTGAACTTTCATCATAGAGATGCATTGATTCAGCCAGGGCTGTGTTTGACTTGTGCTGGCTCTGCCCCTGATCTGCCTTCTTGACAGTCTCAGCCAATCCTATTGGGAATCATTGGGATTGTCCACTTCTGATGATGACAGGTCAGAGGCAGACAGACAGGTCAGAGACAGGTCAGAGGCAGAGGCAGCAGCTACAGACCTGAATACAAGTGAGGTTTTACTTTATTTAAGGAGGCAAGGGGGGGACATAAGGCTAGATGGTGGTTTTAACAATATAGGGTCTGGAATACAAGTTTGCGTTCCTGACCCTATAGTGTTCCTTTAAAGTTTGTTTGTTCTAACAACCCAAAGCAAACAATAACTAATCATGTTGTGTTATTTCACACATCACCTGCAATAACAGAGCCATAGAAATGTTACTTACTAAAGGCTGGACAAATTACAATATTGACCAATTTACTTCCTTTTGCCTGAAAGTCAATTTATTTGCACAAAATGAAAACAAACCAACTTGTTCATGACCTTCAAAGTGTACCAACTTCATTTTGCATTGCAATACAAAACAAAACCTATTAAAATAAAGAACACATCTCCAGTGCTGATTCTTATCTATCTGACAAACAATTTCTCAGAAGGAGCTCAATTCAGTCATCCTCGTGCAGACAAACTGTAAATGGCAAAACTTCCTTTTCACAAAAAATTGTATAGGAGTCAGCAAGGATCAAAATGTGAAAAGATCTTAAAGAGAATCCAGCAGGACGATGTTCATGAAAAAACCTGATGCTCAAATTATTTCATACTATTTTCAGCCTTTCATTCCCTTTGAGATACTGTTGTATTCTGCTTCAACATGTACATTACCAAAAATGCCAGTAGATTTGTTGCAAATACCCTTAAGTAACATTTTGGCATGCCTGTATGCAGGGCCGGATTAACATAGGGGCTGATGGAGCTGCAGCTCCAGGCCCAGGCCCATGGAATAGGCCCATTGGTTTAAAAAAAAAAAAAAAAAAAAAAATTTTTTTTTACATTTTTTTTTTTTTCACACACTACTCTTAGGGTTGCCAGGTATTTCTCATGTATTTCTTAGGGTTGCCAGGTATTTCTCAGAAGTATTTCTCAGGTATTTGAGGCTGCCTAGCCGGTGCCGGTATTGCAGTAATTGCAGTATTGTCTCAGTATAAACATAGATTATTCTGCAATACCAGCGCCGGCCAGTAGTGGTCGCTGTTTGTGTGGAGAGAGGCAGTGATAAGAAGTTACGGCATCTCCCTCCCTGCCTCTCTCTACTCACTGATCCGCGGGGAGCAGCTCTGCACAGAGAGTCCAGACAGCAGCTCCGAGACATGGGGACGCTGAGACATTGGGACACTGGGGAACATGGGGACCCTGAGCATGGACGTCCGCAGGAATTTTTCTGGGGGGAGGGGGGGGGCATAATTGTAATGACACCCATGCTTGGCCCCTTTTTGACAGTGTCATGAAAGGGAAGGAGCATAGTCATTTTCACATTTTCACATTTTCCCAAAGCATGGATGAATAGCGTTTTCACAACTATGGTGTCAGGAATATATGTTTGTATTCCTGACACTATAGTGTTCCTTTCATCAAATTACAGGAACATTCTGGTCACCATAACAACTTTATCTAAATTAAAATGCTGTGATGCAAGGAGGCCCCTGGGTGCTCTTTCTTTGAAGTGGTGAAACCGCTCTCAAATGGTTTACCCCCAAAGGCTTCCTTCAGCTCCAGATCTCCAGGTCGCTCAGTGGTATTCGACTTCTGAAACAGAGTGTCAGGAAGTGCAGATTGACGTTGGGCATGGGTGCCGCTGATTGGCTAGAGTGGTCAGCTGACACTCTAAGCCAATCGCTAGTTCCCGATTCATAAAAATGTTTTACGTTTTTATGAATGGGGAGCTACTGATTGGCTTAGTGTGCTAGCTGACCCATCTAGCCAATCAGCGGCACCCCTACCCAGCGGCCCTCTGTGTTTCCTGACACTCTGTTCCTTCTGATTCTTCCTGCCTCTTATTTATCCTTGCTGACCCTTCTTTATCCTTGTTGCCCCTTCCTACTCCTAGCAGACCCTTACTACTCCTTGCTGACCCCTCCTGCCCCTTGCAGACCCTTTCTACTCCTTGCTGACCCCTCCTGCTCCTTGCTGCCTCTTCCTACTCCATGCTGCCCCTTCCTACACCATGCTGCCCCTTCCTACTCCATGCTGCCCCTTCCTACTCCATGCTGCCCCTTCCTGCTCCTTGCAGACCCTTCCTGCTCCTTGCAGACCCTTCCTGCTCCTTGCAGACCCTTCCTGCTCCCTCTTCCTACTCCTTGCTGCCTCTTCCTGCTCCTTGCTGCCCCTTCCTGCTCCTTGCTGCCCCTTCCTGCTCCTTGCTGCCTCTTCCTACTCCTTGCTGACCCCTCTTGCTCCTTGCAGACCCTTCCTACTCCTTGGTGACCCCTCCTGCTCCTTGCAGACCATCCCTACCCCTTCCTGCTGCCCCTTCCTATTCCTTGCTGACCCCTCCTGCCTCTTGCAGACCCTTTCTACTCCTTGCTGACCCCTTCCTGCTTCTTGCTGCCCCTTTCTATTCTTTGCTGACCCCTCCTGCCCCTTGCAGAACCTTTCTACTCCTTCTACTTTACCTTCCTCTATGCGGTCTCCCCCACCCCCCATCCCTCACTTACCTGCTCTGTAGGCTGCCTCTGTGCTGCTCCCCTGCGGTTTCAGTCATGAGAGAGAGGCAGGGATACGCTGTAGCTTCCTGCCTTTCTCCATTCACAGCCCATTCACACCTACTGGCCAGCGCTGGTATTGTACTGTATTCTCACACTGAAACGAAAAATAGCAGCACAAGCTGAAAAATCCAGGGGGTGGGGGGGGCAAGTACCCCCCTTTACCCCCCCATTCAGATGCCCATGACCCTGAGACACTAGGGACACAGTGGCCCCATGTCTCCCAGTGGCCCCTAGTCTGTGTCCCCATGTCTCCCAGCCACTATCCCTAGTGTCTCAGTGGCCCCATGTCTCCCAGTGTCCCCATGTCTCTAAGTGTCCCCTAGTGTCCTAGTGACATCAGGACACTGGGAGACATGAGGACACAGACTCTAAGGGACACTGGGCGATACAAACACTACAAACACACAGGGATACAAACACTAGGGGACACTGAGCGACATGGGGACACTGAGAGGCATGGAGACACAGGGAGACATGGGGACACTGGGCAACTTTGAGACATAGGAGACATGGCAGTGTCCCCATGTCTCCCAGCCAGTGTCCCTAGTATTTCAGTATCCCCATGTGTCCCTGGTGTCTCTCAGTGTCTGTAGTGTGCCAGTGTCCCTAGTGTCTCAGTGTTCCCTAGACTCCCAAAGTCCCCTAGTCTCCCAATGTCTCTGTGTCCCCATGTCTCCTAGTGTCTCAGTGTCCCCTAGTATAAAAGTAAAAATCTCAGGCACTCACTGTGATAGATTAAGGCAGGTTTATTGGACACCGCAACGTTTCAACCTGTACCCAGGTCTTTATCAAGTCTCCAATGTCCCCTATGTATCAGTGTCCCCTATGTATCAGTGTCCCCTATGTAACAGTGTCTCAGCGCCCCATGTCTCTCAGTGCCCATAGTGTCTCTGTGCCCGTAGTGTCTCTGTGACCGTAGTGTCTCTGTGACCGTAGTGTCTCTGTGTCCCCTAGTATAAAAGAAAAAAATCTCAGGCACTCACTGTGATAGCTTTAAGCAGGTTTATTGGACACCGCAACATTTTGACCTGTACCCAGGTTTTTATCAAGTCTCCAGTGTCCCCTATATATCAGTGTCTCAGTGCCCCATGTCTCCCCGTGTCCCCACGTGTCTGTCACCCAGTGTCCCCAAGAGTCTCAGATTTCCCAGGTCTCCCAGTGTTTCCTAGTATCTGTGTCCCCATGTCTCCCAGTGTCCCAATGTCTCTCAATGTCCCCTAGTGACATGGGGACACTGGGAGACATGAGGACACAAACACTAAGGGACTGGGAGACATAGGGACATTCCCCCTTTTTGTGTATGTTCGCCCTTTCGGCCGTTCTGGTTATGTGATTTGTGTCAGTAGCCCACCCTTTTACCGCATCCATAGACTTCCTGCTTTACTGGACACTGCTGTTAGGGGATATGGGTTTACTTGAAAGATGAAGGCATGAGATTAGCAAAGGGTATGTGTTTTCTCATAGTTGCATCCTATAAGTTTCCCTACAGCATCATCTCATCAGATACATGACGCTTAGGAGGTAGGACTGTTTTAGTGTTTTTGGTCAATAAGATTTTGTAATTAGGCCCATCATAATTATCAGCACCAGGCCCACTGGGCTCTTAATCCGGCCCTGCCTGTATGTTCTTTGTGCTTCTGTGGAATATTGTAAAATAAGGCGTACAATATTTTTATTTCCACCAATTTGTAGCAAAGGATCAACAGCTAAATAATTTCTTTAACAAGATAGCCCTGTGTGAATATACTATGTTCATAAATAGGGTTATTATATACTGTGTTATGTGATGACTATGAAAACTGACCACATATAATGGTATGTATTAAAGACAGATATTTTCCCATGCAGAACCCAAGCATCATGTAAAAAAATCTATTGATTGCCGCCTGTTCTTATGAGGCACACCACTAACTGTGGTACTGATATACTGACCACAGTCTGTCCATGCTAAGCCTTCCATAAGATTGCTGTTGGCATATGGTCAAATTTGGGGAAGATACCTGGGATTTTCTGGATGCAGCTTGTTTTGTGGAGATGTATGAGGCCTGTCATGGAAAATAAGGTAAAGAAAGGTAGTCTTATAACAGGACAACAAGACACAAAGAAAAGATTACAACCCAGGATCAATATTAACTGGTTTATAAGTATCACCAACCTGGTCATTTCTGCACGAGGGGGAGATTCCAGTTGGGTGTTTGTCTTATTTGTTTTTTCTTTGTATGAGGAGTCTAAAATGTCACAGAGAAAAAGTAATATGTGCATTTTGATGAACGTTTTGCCAGTACATTCGTTTTCACTCAATACTATTCCCAACACCTATCAATACAATTCCACCCTACCTGTTGGTGCATGTACCTACTTGCCACTTGCCATACCTAACCACTTTACCATCTTCCTCAGTGCATATAGGTACAAATACTAAAAAAATGTATGCAGCATTAAGGATGATAGTTTACTTAGTTCTTTTCTAACATTAACAGTGCCTTAGATACTTGAAATTACAAGATCTTGTTTGCTTCAAATTAATTTACATCTCCCTTTCCTATTTTCATGCCTTCGTTATTCATACAGCTAACATGCATAAATGTATTGACATGGGACACATAGAATATAGTCATTCCTTGTAGAATGATATCTAATGATATCATATTTGGGACAGAGTTCAATTATAAATATTTAAGAGTCTCTTTAGTTTAACGAGCTAATCATCCTTCACTTCATCAGTACAATTATTAAATTCTCGCTATATTACTTAAGAACTAGACTAAATGCACACAAACCACTAAATTTGGTACAAACAGTATAAACATTTAATTTTTTCTAGGATAATTGTTACTATTTAGGGCTTTAGCCAGATTTTTACTTTTGTTTTCAGATCTTAAAATCTAACATTTTCTTCTTCCTTAACACTTCTCACATCAGTCTAAATTGGACTCACCGAGCAGTTTCTTCCAGGCCTTGATGAGGTTTTTGGCAAGATCTCCAATTTCCCGCTCATCATGCCTCTTTTTCAGCTTGTTCACAGTCACGCCAATCCTAGTGCTCTGTAAGTAGAGAGTCATTGGGCAGTTTAGTTAAATTCCACGCAAACAATTGTCCTCTTACATCTATCTGTTAATTAAAATACATCATGGAAGAAGTTGCTCTTACCCGCAAAAGAGGAACAGTCATCTGAAATCTCTGTAGTTCCTTTAGCAGATCCAAAATATGGTCCTTAGGGGAAAAAAGCAAGTGAATTTTCTCCACTGCTTCTTTTGTAACATATTCTTCAACTATTTCTCTGACACTTCTTCTCACTAATTCTTTCCTGATCATTTTCCTTTACATACATTCTTCATAGCATTCATTTCTTAACCCTCACTGTCTATTACCTGTCATTCTCCCTGTCTCCCTTCCATACAGTGCTAAGTCCCCTTATGTCACCTCAGCCTCATCATCATCTTCTATTGTTTCCTCCTTCTGGTATAAATCACCTCTTCTTTACTACTCTCTCACCAACTCTATTTCTACTATTTCCTCCTTACCTACCCCTTTCTTTGCTTCCCTCGTGTTCCCCAAATGGATAATAATTTTTTTTATGCAGCCTGTTACTGGGTCTTAAACGAGTGTCATTGTTCTCCCTTATTATCTATTATGTCTACAATCTGCACTCTACCTTCCATGCTTTGCAGTACAATCTACTCAGTTCACTTTAAACTCTACTCATGAATTACCATGTTCTCTGGCTCTTGTCTCCCCGTACAATTTCCTCACTTCTTCACAAGTTTCTTACTGTGTTGCCACTAATTCTACATAATTCTCTATACACTTTGCACATTCAGTGCTAAATGCACCTCCTACTTTCCAACAATCTCCCCCCAATACACGATGGTGTGCCCTGCAATCCTATTTTTAATACTAAGTCCTTATAAAGAAGCCTCCTTCTCAATTCACCCCCCAGCCATCTAGATGCTTTCTTACTTTCATTGTACAACCGTAATTTTAAATGCCGCTCTGCTTATCATGACTACCACCTGGTAATTTTGCCCCTCTCCCCCCCCAACGCCCCCCTAACCCCCCCCCCCCCCCAAAAAAAAACAGACTCCCACAGATTCCTATCATCTCACCGTACTGCCTCCATTGACTCTCTTCTCCAGCTTTCTTCCAATTTTCAGTAGTTCTTCTTCCGACCCCATATCCTCATGTGGAACATCAGCAAGTGAATAAGTATAGAAATATGTATGTTGAGTGTTTGTTGATAAACATATAAGAACAGGTGAAGTAGGTGTGGCTTTATGCCTAAAGACTATTGAATTACTTAATCTAGCTTTGTGTGTTTTTGTGTCTCTATAAGACTATAAATATAGTACATTCAAGTACTTTGGCTATGTTTATGCCACTCATGTGAAAAGTTACAAACTCTGTGTGTTACTCCTGTGTTTCTATACAAACTTGCCGTGTAAATAATGTCACGCGTTACCAGTATATACAAGTTCAAAGTATATACAAGCTGCTCTTGCTTGCTGTCAGTAAGGAGGTGTGTCCCAAAATATAAATAGTCCAAGGTCTTTCAGCCAGACACAGGAGAAGGGGGGTAATGACAGCTGTATATTTAAACTGCAGGGCTTTATACACACAGAACATTGACTAAAACATCTTACGCACATGCTACAACACAAACACATGCTTTTTCACAAAAGGTCCACTAATGTATTTACTATGAAAAAAATATATATATTTTTTCAAATATTTTGACTTTGTCCTTAAACATTTCAGCTGGTAAAGAATCATACGAGGCACTCTTCCCAGATTAAACCAAGCAAGCAACATTAAGTAAACAAAAAAAAAAAAAAAAAAGAATTAATGCTGATAATTCTTATCTGGTTTCTGTAAACTCCTTGAAAACCTTGTCCTGTAAAAGGTCCCCAACAAAAACCCCATGCGTTAACCCTTCTTCTGCAGTAACAGATGCTTTCATGCCCAGACAACTTAGTTGAAATATGCAGTCACAATAATAAAAAAAATAAAAATACATAATAGATACAGTGATAATATCTGAGCCTTTGGATGGATAAAGTTCATGTTAACATTTTATTACACTTTATTTTACTAGAAGATAAACAACCTAAAGTAAATAATTAACTTCTAAAGCCTTACAAGCTTCTTTCCAGAAAATAAAACAACAAGTGTAGATTATTTCAAGACTTGGTGTAAAAATAAGGAGAATTTTAATACTGACAGGAGGCGAATATTTTGCATATTTCCTTTACTGATATCTCCAATAGCAGCAAACAATAAACCAACCAATAGAACAATAATAATACAAGATTTATCAATACCAGGCCATCTCACAGACTTCCTCTTTCTTCGATGGAAAAAAACGAACAGGTTAAACAACAATGGAAATCCGAACAACTTCAATGAACGGAACAGGAAGAGAAATACAGGCCATGAGCACATTACACTACGAAAAAGAACAGAGAAATCATAAAAATGTAACCGGGAAATAGACTTATACCCAATCTACAAGTAATATTTATGCAATTATCAAAAATAGCTGGTCATAAAAGCCAATAAATATACATACTGTACTGTATATACAGTACAATGAAAAGAACATATCAACAAAATAAGCAAAGGAAAAAATAAAACAGATGAGAGAAACCAAATGGAGATGGTCCCATAAAGTACAAAAGGGAGGGAGGAAAAATATTTGCCATCTGTCATTATTAAAATTGAGATTAATTTTACACCAATGCTTGCATTTTAACACAGGACAGGAAGCTTCAAATTAGAATTTTTGTCTCTTAGAAAGTAAATCGAAAGCAGTATGAGAAATAGAGCGAAAATAAAAGGTCCAAAAGGTTGAATCCGAATACAGTGAATACAGTGAAGAATGTCAGTGAGACTAACTCCTAATGCTGCACCAGTGCTGCCATGCCCTGAACTGTATAAGCTCAAAATGAGCAAGCAACACCCGCCAACAAAAGCATCCAACCGTGCCAAAGAAGCTGACAACACAGGAGAAAAAGGACGCACATAGGATATCAAAAGTTGGCTAACAGAAGGAGACTGTAAAAGCGCAGTCATGACCGGATCTTGAAACAAGCAACCCACAATGCAAAGTTTAGGTTCATCAGAAAATAATTGGTGAAAAATGGAATACAATTAAGAATTAGTACGATGAGATAACATAAAGGTGACGCCCATAGGTCAAGAAAACAAAGGGATCCATGTCCAAATCCCGAATATCCGCAACTTGCCAAAAATAAATTAAACAGAGGATCAGCGATAACTTGTCGTGCAATTATCAGAGAGAAAGAGGCCTTTTCATTTTGAACACTGCAGCTGTAAGTCCCAAATGACCATCCATGCCTGCTACAAGGCCTTTTAATTTTGAACACTGCAGCTGTAAGCCCCAAATCATCATCCATCCCTACTACAAGGCTTTTTAATTTTGAATACTCCAGCTTTCAGGCCCCTATGCTCTGATGAAGACCTGCATCGATCCTCTGTTCGCACTCCCACCTCTGATGCTCGCTTTCAAGACTTCTCTAGGGCTGCATCGTTCCTGTGGAACTCTCTGTCATTTTCCATTAGACGCTCACCCAGTCTCCACTCCTTCAAAAAATCCACTCCTTTGTGCTCCTTCTGCCCCATCTAGCTCCTTGCTGCCCCTCTCCAGCACCTTGCTGGCCCTTTCTGCTTCTTCTCCTACTTTACCTTTGTGCTCCTTCTGATTCTTTCTGCTCTTTTACCCTTGTGCTCTTTCTGTCCCTTCATGCCCCTTGCTGACTCTTTCCTTTCTTCTCCTTGCAGACCCTTACTTCTCCTTGCTGACCCTTCCTGCTCCTTGCTGCCCCTTTCTGCTCATTGCAGATCCTTAATGATCCTTGCTGCCCTTTCTGCGTCTTGATGCCCCTTCCTACTACTTGCTCCCCCTTCCTGCTTCTTGCAGCCCCTTCCAGCTCCTTGGTGACCCTTTCTGCTCCTTGTAGACCATTTATTTTCCTTTCTGCTCCTTCTCCCACTTTACCTTTGTGCTCCTTCTGATTCTTTCTGCTCCTTTGCCTTTGTGCTCCTTCTGCCCCTTCCTGCTCCTTGCATACCCTTCATGCTTTTTGCTGACCCTTCCTGCTTCTGCTGTCCCTTCCTGCTCCTTGCTGACCCTTCCTGTAGGCTGCCCCCACCCCTCACTTACCTGATCTGTAGGCTGTCCCCCATCCCCCACTTACCTGATCTGTAGGCTGCCCTCTATCCCTCACTTACCTGATCTTGGGCTGCCCGCCCCCCATCCCTCACTTACCTAATAGGTAGGCTGCCCCATGCCTCACATACCTGATCTGTAGGCTGCCCCCCATGCCTCACTCACCTGATCTGAAGGCTGCCCCTCCATGCCTCCCCATCAAGCCTCACTGACAGCCGCTAGAGGCGCTTCCACGCTTCTCACTGTAAAAATCACAGTGTGAACACGCTGACGTACATAGGAAAGCATTGAGAAATGCTTTCATATGGACTGTCTGAATTGTGGCGCATGCACATTCAGCGCTGACGTCGGGAGGAGGAGGAGAGACCCCAGCGCCGAGGGAGCCCGGCGCTGGAGAAAGGTAAGCGTTTAACCCCTTCAGCCCCTGTGAGCCCAGCAGGAGTGGGACCTTGAGGGTGGGGGGATCCTAAAGACCCTATAGTGCCAGGAAAACTAAGCTTTTAGTTCAACTACTTTGACCTCATATTTCAAATTAATGTAAAGTGCCATTTTTTGTTGTATATAATGTACATCATTATTCTATTCATGTATGGGTGATATATAAATCAGAATGTAAGCCCCAATAAACATTCAAGATTCATTCAAGAAACAGTCAACAGAGTAAAGACTTACATAGTTAATTACATAGGCTGAAAAGAAACATATGTCCATCAGGTTCAGCCTTCAAGCTTGATCTGGAAGACCAACTGTCTCATCAAGCTCTAGTCAGCCATGCCCCGACTTTTGCTGGGTCAGTGTGACTCTGTTAGCCTAGGATTCAGTTTAATAATATCGAAAAGAAATGAAAAGAAAAAGGGAATGGAGCCAGAAGTTGCAGAACCTCCTGATTTGGGGGTTAACCCCGGTTTAAATGTACAAAAAGAGAAAATATGGAGGATACAGCTAGGTACAGATATAAATGAAATACAGTTCAGTGAAAAATATTTGTTTGTTAAAACTTAACATTCAATAGATTGGCTAAAAAGTCCGATTGGTGGACTATGAAGAACAAGAAAACCCAGAGGCAAAAAAAAGTATAAAAATAGTACTATACACATAAAAAAAAACGACACACATAAAAATAAATATCGCTAAACTGGCACCTTAATGCATTCTTGTAAAGAAACGGGATTTGCAAAACATAGTTAGAAGGTAGAAGGCTCTATATCTATGGTAGTATGGTGCAATGAATAGTGATGTCAGTTTAATCCCTGTTACGTCCCCTATCAGTATATAAGGCATTGAATTTAGGAAGCGGGAGATGGAAAAAGATGCTTGGTCGGTCCTCCTACTTCAAATTTGGGGCACTGCGCATGCAATCTAATGTGCCACCAGATAGGAGTGGTGTGTTAAGTAGTACTATTCTTATCAGTTTAATCCCTGTTACGTCCCCTATCAGGGGACATGTATATAAGGCATCGATTTTAGGAAGCGGGAGATGGAAAAACATGCTTGGTCGGTCCTCCTACTTCAAATTTGGGGCACTGTGCGTGCAATCTAATGTGCCACCAGCTAGGAGTGGTGTGTTAAGTAGTACTATTCCTATCAGTTTAATCCCTGCTACGTCCCCTATCAGGGGACGTGTATATAAGGCATCGATTTTAGGAAGCGGGAGATGGAAAAACATGCTTGGTCGGTCCTCCTACTTCAAATTTGGGGCACTGCGCGTGCAATCTAATGTGCCACCAGATAGGAGTGGTGTGTTAAGTAGTACTATTCTTATCAGTTTAATCCCTGTTACGTCCCCTATCAGGGGATGTGTATATAAGGCATCGATTTTAGGAAGCGGGAGATGGAAAAACATGCTTGGTCGGTCCTCCTACTTCAAATTTGGGGCACTGCGCGTGCAATCTAATGTGCCACCAGATAGGAGTGGTGTGTTAAGTAGTCCCCCTCATCAGGCCTTTTTTAGTCGAATGTATCGCCCATTTTCAGTCCCTTCGGGATACATCACTCATTCATCTTAATAAAGGTGAGGTAATCTAGACTTTTTTGACCTAGGCGACTTCTCTTCTCAGTGACAATACCTCCTGCTGCACTGAAGGTCCTTTCTGACAGGACACTTGAAGCGGGGCAGGCCAGAAGTTCTATCGCAAATTGGGATAGCTCAGACCACAGGTCAAGCCTGCACACCCAGTAGTCAAGGGGTTCATCGCTCCTCAGAGTGTCGATATCTGCAGTTAAGGCGAGGTAGTCTGCTACCTGTCGGTCGAGTCATTCTCTGAGGGTGGACCCCGAAGGGCTGTGGCGATGCGTAGGACTTAAAAAGCTCTGCATGTCCTCCATCAACAACACGTCTGTAAAGCGTCCTGTCCTTGCCGGCGTGGTCGTGGAAGGAGGAGTATTACTTTTACCTCTTCCCCTGTTAGATTCCCGTTGTGCTGTGACATCACCTTTATACGCTGTTTAAAGCATACTTTTTAATTGATTTTGGAACTGCTGCATCCTTTCTGACTTGCCGTAATTCGGTAACATTTCAGGCACTTTCTGCTTATACCGGGGGTCAAGTAGCATGGACACCCAGTACAGGTCGTTCTCCTTCAGCCTTTTTATACGAGGGTCCCTCAACAGGCACGACAGCATGAAAGACCCCATTTGCACAAGGTTGGATGCCGAGTTACTTATGTCCTGTTCCTCGTCCTCAGTGATCTCTCTGAAGGTATGTTCTTCCCCCCAGCCACGTACAACACCACGGGTACCAGATAGGTGACAACGAGCACCCTGGGATGCCTGTTGTGGTTGGTCTTCCTCCTCCTCCTCAAAGCCACATTCCTCCTCTGACTCCTCTTCCTCACAATCCTCTTCCAGCGTTGCCGCAGGTCCAGCAAGCGATGCTGATAAGGCTGTTTCTGGTGGTGATGGTGACCACAACTCTTCCTCTTCATGCTTATCTACGGCCTGATCCAGCACTCTTCGCAGGGCACACTCCAGGAAGAAAACAAATGGTATGATGTCGCTGATGGTGCCTTCGGTGCGTCTGACTAGGTTTGTCACCTCCTCAAAAGGACGCATGAGCCTACAGGCATTGCGCATGAGCGTCCAGTAACGTGGCAAAAAAAATCCCAGCTCCGCAGAGGCTGTCCTAGCACCCCGGTCATACAAATACTCGTTAACGGCTTTTTCTTGTTGGAACAGGCGGTCGAACATTAGGAGTGTTGAATGTGTGGGGCTGTCGCAAATCAAGCGCCTCACTGGCATGTTGTTTCGCCACTGGATATCGGAAAAGTGCGCCATGGCCGTGTAGGAATGCCTGAAATGGCCACACACCTTCCTGGCCTGCTTAAGGATGTCCTGTAAGCCTGGGTACTTATGCACAAAGCGTTGTACGATCAGATTACACACATGTGCCATGCACGGCACATGTGTCAACTTGCCCAAATGCAATGCCGCCAACAAATTTCTTCCGTTGTCACAAACCACTTTTCCGAACTCCAGTTGGTGCGGAGTCAGCCACTGATCCACCTGTGCGTTCAGGGCGGACAGGAGTGCTGGTGCGGTGTGACTCTTTGCTTTCAGGCAAGTCAACCCCAAGATGGCGTGACACTGCCGTATCCGGGATGTGGAACAGTACCTGGGGAGCTGGGGAGGTGTCGTTGATGTGGAGCAAGACGCAGCAGCAGAAGAGGAGTAGAGGAGGTGGCAGCAGGCCTGCCTGCAAGTCGTGGCGGTGTCACCAACTCCTCTGCAGAGCCACGCATTCCATGCTTGGCAGCCGTCAGCAAGTTTACCCAATGGGCAATGTAGGTGATTTACCTGCCCTGACCATGCTTTGCACACCAGGTATCAGTGGTCAGATGGACCCTTGCCCCAACACTGTGTGCCAGACATGCCATTACTTCCTTTTGCACAATCGAGCACAGGTTGGGGATTGCCTTTTGTGCAAAGAAATTTTGGCCGGGTACTGCGACCGGGTACTGCGGTGTCCCAATAGCTACAAAGTTTTTGAACGCCTCAGACTCCACCAGCTTGTATGGTAAAAGCTGGCGGGCTAAGAGTTCAGTCAAGCCAGCTGTCAGACGCCGGGCAAGGGGGTGACTTTGTGACATTGGCTTCTTATGCTCAAACATGTCCTTGACAGACACCTGACTGTGGGCAGTTGAGCAGGAACTGCTCAAGGCGAGAGACGGAGGGGCGGATGGTTAAGAGGGGGCAAGGAGGACAGCAGTGGTTAATGTGGCTGAAGATGCTGGACCAGGAGGAGGATGGCGGCTTTGAGTTTGTGTGCTGCTTGTACTCATGTGTTGATCCCATAGGCGTTTGTGATGTGCGATCATGTGCCTTCGCAAAGCAGTTGTACCTAGGTGGGTGTTGGACTTCCCACAAAGTTTCTTTTGGCACAGGTTGCAAATGGCATCGCTGTTGTCAGAGGCAGACACACAAAAAAATGCCACACTGCTGAGCTCTGCAATGACGGCATTCTGGTGGTGGCAACAGCATGCGTTGATTGGCGTGCTGTCTGGCTGACCCCGGTTGCCGATGCATGCTGTCTGACTGTGCCACAGCTCCTTGCGACGACCTCCCCCTGCTTTCAACTCATCTCTTCCTCCTCCTCTCTGTGTTCCAATCTGAACTTTCCCCTTGTTCTTCTTCTCTTCTAGAGGGCACCCACGTGACATCCACGGACGCATCGTCATCATCAACCGCTTCACTTGTATCTGACAACTCAGCAAAGGAAGCAGCAGTGGGTACAACATCATCATCATCATCACACCGTACGTGTGTAATGCTGCCTGACTGAGACATATCCCTGTTATCTACATCCTCTGGCAATAATGGTTGCGCTTCACTCATTTCTTCCAACTGATGTGTAAATAACTCCTCTGACATACCAAGTGAAGCGGCTATGGTGCTAGTGTTGGTGGTGGAGGCAGGCGGGCGAGTGGTAACTTGAGAGGTGCCCGTAGCTAAGCTGGAGGAGGATGGTGCGTCGAGGTTCTGAGTGGAAGCTGTAGAAGATTGGGTGTCCTGTGTTAGCCAGTCAACTATGTCCTCAGAACTTTTCAAGTTCAGGCTACGTGGCCTCTGAACACTGGGCATTATTCTAGGGCCAAAGGGAATCACAGAACCACAACCACAACGGCCCCTACGGGGTGGCCTGCCTCTGCCTGTCATTTTTTTTTCGATTAGTGGTACTATGCGTGCAAGCTACTGTGACAACAGATATGAGTGGCACTGGTGTGACACTGTGCCCTGGCAGGCCCTGAAACGCAAACTAGTGAAGGAAACTGACTGCTATTATATTACAGTCCAAAAAGTTGTTTTTTTGTTAAATGGAAGCTATTGTGACACCAGTGAGTGAGTGGTGGCACTGGGCAGGCCCTGAAACGCACACTAGTGAAGGAAACTGACTGCTATTATACTACATTAAAAAAACGTTTGTTTTTTTGTTTAAATGCAAGCTTTGTGACACCAGTGAGCGAGTGGTGGCACTGGGCAAGTGGGCACAGTATATGCTGTGAGCCTGACACACAGGCTGGCTGGCAGGCAGGCAACTGCAATTACATTACGCAGAAAAAAGCAAACAAAAAAGCAGACTGATGTTC
This sequence comes from Pelobates fuscus, assembly GCF_036172605.1. Taxonomy (NCBI): domain Eukaryota; kingdom Metazoa; phylum Chordata; class Amphibia; order Anura; family Pelobatidae; genus Pelobates; species Pelobates fuscus. Next base: position 203,836,245 of record NC_086317.1, on the reverse strand, counting down.
TAGCCCTAAAAAGGGCTTTTTGGGATGCTGTCCTTACAGCAGAGATCAGATGAGTCCTTCAGGACTGTAGTGGACACTGAATACACTAGCCTAACTATCAATTTCCCTATCAAATCAGCAGCAGCTACACTGTCCCTACTCTCACTAAGAATGCAGCTTCACAATGAATGTAAAATGGATGCTGTCCAGGAGGTGGGAGGGTCTGCTGCTGAATGGCTGGAATGTGTCTGCTGACTGTGAGGTACAGGCCAGGGTCAAAGTTTACTCAATGATGACGAATAGGGGGCGGACCGAACAGCGCATGTGTTCGCCGTCCGTGGCGAACGCGAACAAGCGATGTTCGCTAGGAATTATTCGCCAGCGAACAGTTGGGGACATCACTAGCAATGAATAATAAACTCCTTAATACTAGCAATCAAAGATTTACTATAATGTACATAGTCTTGCAAGGTACAGAGTGCAGAACTAGTGTAGGTTAGCCCAAATAATTTCACAGTCTCGCACGCTTACTTTTTCACAGCCGTGGTATATTGCTGTGTATAGAGAGTAGAGTGCAAAATGATATTGGCAGACTTATCGCAGCGTCACTTTATTACAATGGTGCTATGTTACGGCAATAGTATACTGATCTGGCTGCCATTAAGATCTAGTAATAAGCCCACATTGAGTGGAGATATTAATATCGCTATGTCCCCTCATGCATACCCTATGTACTATACGTAAATCATAAACTGTCCTTAATATCAGTAGAAATGTGGGGTAAGTATAAGCACACTGTGGCTGTACAGGGTTAACACACGTATCACTAGATAAACTGCTACAGTACTCAATAAAAGGTTACAAACCGAAAAAATAATATTCCACAAATAAATATTTTTCACTGAACTGTATTTCAGCCATATCTGTACCTAGTTGCATCCTCCATCTTTTTTCTTTGTGCAGGTTTCAGTTTATCTCTGTGCAAGTGTCTCCTTACAACTGGAAAAATACATCTGAAGTGATCAAACTGGCACATGTCAAGGCACAATATATATTTTCCTTGTGACCTTACCTTAAATTGTGCCAGTAATTTTATTACTGACATTTTCTTTACCGTGACAATGATCCAACTTATTCTTACTAGTTCTAATAATAATACAAAAATAATTGTAATAATAATAATAATAATAGTAAGATAATTACATCCCCCATAGGGATTAACTTTCATATCCAAATGTAGATTAAGTGACTGGCTGATACAGCACACTCACACACTTGGATTACTTGACACAACTTTTAAGATAGCAGACAAAAAGTTCACAAACATTTCCCTTTAATCATATAAATACCACAAAACTACACTTTCAAACTCTTAAGCATGTGTGTGAAAAGAGAGGAACAGGTTTCCCAATGTAACAGAGACAGGAGACAGATCACCTTGTCATGATGGTCTGGGTCAGAGGTAGGCAACCTTTGGTATTCCTGATGTTGTGGACTACATCTCCCATAATACTCTTACAGCCAATATGCTGGCAAAGCATCAGGGAGATGTTGTCTACAACATCTGGAGTGACAAAATTGACAATCTCTGTTGTAGTTACATATATTTAAATGAATATGTTATCTTCTCCACAAATCTTTTAATACAGTTTAATTTCTACAAAAATAAAGAAATACATTTAGTGCAATAAGAGCTTTTAAAATAATGGCATTACTAGAAAAATATATCTAGTAGAATAACTGAAATTTATAGCATATTTTTTAATCAATTATTTATGTCTGTTTATGAATAAATACATTTTTACTGATGCATTTTTTTGTTGAAATCGACTATATAATGCATTCAGAAAGTATTCAGCCCACTTAATTTCTTTAAATTTTTAATGTTGCAGTCTTATGCTAAAATAGTTACCGGTAATTGATTTTTTTCACATCAATCTACATTCAATTCACATAACAAAGCAAAAGAAAATCAACAACAAAAAAAAACGATTTTGGCAATATATTAAATTTATGAAAAAAAAATTACATTGTCTTTGCTATAACACCTAAAATGCCCTGATCAACCTAATTTTTAAGATCATCTCTGTGATGTTTCTACACTTTGTAGCCCACCATTGGCGAACTTGATTCTTTGGACATGATTGAAAAAAACACACATGCCTGTCTCACAGCTAATCGCAGCAAAAAAAAAATAAAAAATTGTCTGCATTGAAAGTATCCAAAAGCACAGCTGCCTCCAAAATTTTTAAATGGAAGAAATTTTGGCAAATCAGGAATCTTCCTAGAGCTGGCTGACTGGCCCAGCTGAGCAATCAGGTGAAGGATCTTGGTAAAAGAGGTGACCAGGGATGGGGGCTCAGCCAGCTCTAGGAAGATTCCTGATTTGCCAAAATGTCTTCCATGTGGGGCAGGGGAGAGCACTACAGGGGGCAGGGGAGAGCACTAAGGGACAGGAGGGGAGATCACTAAGGCACCGGAGAGCAGTGGAGAGCACTAAGGGGCAGGGGAGCAAGGAAGAGCACTAAGGGACGGGTGGGGGGGGGGGGAGAGAGTTCTAAGGGACAGGAGGGGAGACCTCTAAGGGACAGGGAAAGAAGTGGAGTTGAGACCAGGGCCGGACTGGGAATTAAAAGCAGCCCTGGAAAAAAATTATTTACCAGCCCCATAATGCGTCGCGCCAACATAGTGTGCAGATACAGAGTTAGAAAAGAGAACTTAAAATTAAAAATTATTACTCCAACATGAAAAAAAGCACATATAGGCTTAAAAAAAAAAAGAGTGCAGATTTATTTTAAGCAGACGTGCCTTTGCATATAACCAATGTTTCAGTCCAACTACCTTGACATTTTAAGGAATGGGACTGAAATGGTGAATGTATGTAGGGCACAACTGTAAAAAATTACGTTATCTTGTTTATTTTGAGGTCCTGTGGGTGCACTCTTCACTTTAAATATGTTATTGTGCTGGAGTATGTACCTAGCAACAAGACTGGGCCAATATCTGCTTATTACATATTGTACATATCAATGACATTTCTTAGTGTATTATGCATATATAAATGTACATTAATATATGTGTAAATATTATAGGCATAATTATATATATATATATATATATATATATATAAAAAAAATCAGTGGCGGAACCAGAGCCTGATCTCAGAAGGGGCACCTATAGATTATTTAAAGAATAATAATCCATGCACAATAACCACTACTGCTCTGTGTAGTGGGTATGGTGCCAGGAGTGCCAGGACCCGCTCCCAGAGTAAATAGTCAAACCGTTTAAGTACAGTTTGACAACTTACCTGGGGTCTGCTGGGATATGGGGCTGTAGTAGGGTATAAGAGCAGTGATGCAATGTGTGAGGGGTGCAATGTGTGTGAAAGGTTCAGTGTGTAGGGTGCATGGGGCAATGTGTGTATGGGTGGCTGTGTGTGTAGAGCAATGTGTGTATGGGTGTGTGTGTGTGGGGGGGGGGCAGTGTGCGAATGTGTATGGTGTGTGTGTGGGCAGTGTTTGTATGGGGCTAGAGTTCACTCTCACCACTTGGACCACCAGGAATCCCTGGGGATATGTGAAACTACCAATATGTGAAATGTCTGTGTGTTATGGATAAAAAGTAACTTTCTGTATTTTAAAGTGTTTTATGTCTTTCTGTAACCATGTGGTTAATTGAGTCTGCTTCTAACCCTGGATAATTTGATTACTTTCCTCTTTGTCTCCAGGATAGAGGCCTATGTAAAACCTTTCTAAACTGGTTTGCCATGCGGCTAGTAAGAGACAAAAGATACTTTTAGTAACTTTTGAACCCCTGGTCGGATTCATGCCATTTTTTAATATGTTGTTCCCCTGAATGGATTGATTGGATATGTATTTTTATGTGAATGTGATGTATGGTTTTAGAGTTATGAAAGTTGTGTAAAAGTATATTTTTAAACTGTATGCATAATGGGATTATGTGTCACACTAAGGGGAGGGGATGTGTGGGATGTAACATCTATGTCATTGGTTATTTTATGCCTCCCCCTGGGTGTGGCCTGTATATGTACTCATGTAATAAAAACCAGGCTGGGTGCCCCAGCACCTCAGACCACTGCTTGACCCTCAACACGGAGCCTTGTCTCGTTCTTGGGGGGGGATTCACTGTATGCTGCTGGAACATTGATTGCTAGGAGTGTAAGCTGATGTCTGCTTTTCCTGTTCGTCTGCTAGCAGCTATTCGTGAGGTTCCAGTTTGGAGTGCTACTTTGTATCCAGGTCGGGAGTTTGATGCATTCACCTATAGCCAATTCGTGAGTTTTGATGTTCTGCAGTAGCTGTGCCTTTTTGTGAAAAGGGGATTATCGCCTAAACTGATTTTTCCCCTTTTATGCTGAACGGTCCGTTACACAAACAGTCTCCAGAGAGCCTCTTCTACACCAGACCTGTGGAGCCAGACTGCAGCCTGAGCCCATCATCATCCTCTTGTCCTCATCTGGTGGTAAGTAGGCAATCCAATATATTATTAGTGGCACTAATTTACCTCACATTAAAGGGCCACTATAGTCACCAGAAGCACTACAGCTTAATGTAGTGGTTCTGGTGTCTATAGCCTATTCCTGCTTTTTTTGTAGTTTATTGGTTTTCCCCAACTGGTAATTATTGGGTGGGGGGAGGGTAAATACAATGACACTTTGTTCAGAACTGGCTTGGCACATATGGCAGAGCATATGGGCGGGGCATTGTGATGTCACATGGTGGGCAGGACATTTGGGGGCGGCAATTTATTTTTATTTTTTTTGCCTAGGGCGGCAAAATTCCTTGCACCGGCCCTGCACATGCCATAATGCTTTGCCAGCTGTGTAGCGATTATTTACCCATCCTTGCAGGATTCTATGTGCATGCAGTGTCTGTGAACACCCTTTGATTCCGTAAAAATCTCTGTCCACACGAAAATAGAGAAACATAGAATGTGACGGCAGATAAGATCCATTCGGCCCATCTAGTCTGCCCAATTTTCTAAATACTTTCATTAGTCCCTGGCCTTATCTTATAGCAAGGATAGCCTTATGCCTATCCCACGCATGCTTAAACTCATTTACTGTGTTAACTTCTACCACTTCAGCTGGAAGTCTATTCCATGCATCCACTACCCTCTCAGTAAAGTAATACTTCCTAATATTATTTTTAAACCTTTGTCCCTCTAATTTAAGACTATGTCCTCTTGCTGTGGTAGTTTTTCTTCTTTTAAATATAGTCTCCTCCCTTACTTTGTTGATTCCCTTTATGTATTTAAATGTTTCTATCATATCCCCCCTGTCTCGTCTTTCCTTCAAGCTATACATGTTAGGATCCTTTAACCTTTCCTTGTAAGTTTTATCCTACAATCTATGAACCAGTTTAGTAGCCCTTCTCTGAACTCTCTTCAAAGTATCAATATCCTTCTGGAGATATGGTCTCCAGTACAATACTCCAAGTGAGTTCTCACCAGTGTTCTGTACAATGGCATGAGCACTTCCCTCTTTCTACTGCTAATATCTCTCCTTATACAACCAAGCATTCTGCTAGCATTTCCTGCTGCTCTGTTGCATTGTCTGCCTACCTTTAAGTCATCAGGAATAATCACCCCTAAATCCCTTTCCTTTAGATGTTGAGGTTAGGACTCTATCAAATATTCTGTACTCTGCCCTTAAAGGACCACTATAGGCACCCAGACCACTTCAGCTTACGAAGTGGTCTGGGTGCCAGGTCCATCTAGGATTAACTCTGCCTGCTGTAAACATAGCAGTTTCAGAGAAACTGCTATGTTTACAAATGGGTTAATCCAGCCTCTAGCGGCTGTCTCATTGACAGCTGCTAGAGGCGCTTCCGCGCTTCTTACTGTGATTTTCACAGTGAGAAGACACCAGCGTCCGTAGGAAAGCATTGAGAATGCTTTCCTATGAGACTGGCTGAATGCGCGTGCGGCTCTTGCCGCGCATGCGCATTCAGCAAATGAAGTCAGAAGAGGAGGAGAGTCCCAAGCGCCGAGGGAGCCCGGCGCTGGAAAAAGGTAGGAATTTAACCCCTTCCTCCCCATAGAGCCCGAGTTTGTTTTCCTGGCAATGTAGTGGTCCTTTAAGAGTGCTCTAAGAACTGCTGATATAAATGTTGTGGCAATATAGTATCGTGAAATACTGATAAATAGCTTAAATATGGGTTTTGCCGCAGAGCTCCTCCAACCTGCATCCTATTCGTTCTGTAGGCAAGCCCTGCCCCAGGTTATTTCCATTTTTATCAGAATTTGTTTGAATTTTTTATTTGCTTTACATTTCATTGATATACAGATTTATAATACCTAGAGTTACAAATAGCAATATTTTTGCAAAATACATATGAATGCTTCTAGTGCTGTATGTAAAAATTACTCTGGATGAAAAGAATTCATATGCTGTCAGAGTATAATTTATTAATTATGAAAAGGTTCCCAAGGGTTTATGGTTACGTAAAAGAACCCTCCAAGCACTAAGCGTTCTGTAGTGGTTATGGTGTCAGGAGTGCCCTGGCACCATAACCACTACAGAACGCTTAGTGCTCGGGATAAGTATTCAAACCATTTGCGAACTTCTAACTCGCTCCAGAAGAGGCTGGGACTAGTGCTCAGCAGTGCCATCTTAACAGCATTATGGGCCTTCAGACAAAGCAGTGCACTTGGGCCCTGCCTACACAACAACTCACAGGAATAAAATTTTTAATTATCGATAAAATTAAGCTTATATTTATTGGTACCTCCAACAAATACAATACATACATGCAGACTGCTAAATACACGCACACAGACTGCTTTATACACGCACACAGACTGCTGAGTACACACACAGACTGCTAAATACATACACAGTCTGCTGAATACATACACACACAAACACACACACACAGAGACTGCTGAATACACACACACAGACTGCTGAATATACACAGACTACTGAATACACACACAGGCTGCTGAATATACACAGACTGATGAATATACACAGACTACTGAATACACACACACAGACTGCTGAATACATACAGACTGCTGAATACCCACAGACTACAGTGAGGAGTGCAGTATATGTGAGACGTGCTGTGTGTGTGAGAGGGGTGCTGTTTGTGTTGGAGGTGCTTTGTGTAAAGTGTGCTGTGTGTGTGTGAGATGCTGTGTGTGTGTGTGTGTGTGTGAAGGGTTCCGTGTGTGTAAGAGGTGCTGTGTGTGTGAGGTGCTGTGTGTGAGAATGCTGTGTGTGTGTGTGTGTGTGTGAGGGGTGCTGTGTGTGTAAGGTGCTGTGTGTGTAAGGTACTATGTGTGTGTGGGGGGGTGCTTTGTGTGTGTAAGGGGTGCTTTGTGTGTGTGAGGGGTTCTGTGTGAGAGTGGCGCTGTGTGAAAGTGACGCTGTGTGTGAGTGGCGCTGTGTGAGAGAGGCGCTCTGTGTGAGGGGTACTATGTGTGTGTGTGTGTGAGGTGCTGTGGGTGGGTGGTGTGTGTGTTGCAGAGTGTGAGGGGTGCATGGAGCAAATGTTTTCTTGAGAGCAGGGCCGACTCTCCATGGGCCGGCAAGGGAGATTAAATGATCTCCTCTGCTGGCCTGGGTACGCTGGACACCTGGTACATATTCTTTCTAATATTGTGAGCAACACTTTCAGGTAAATGTACTACTGATGGCAGAAATCATTATTGTCCCAAAAAAATTGCAAAGTGACATCCTTTAGTGTATATATTAAAATTAATGTTGCTCCGGTCATCCCACCTATTCCTATTTCATAACTATTGCTGAGTCTCGGAAGAGCAGAAATATTTTACAATGTGGTTCATGGATCAACATAATACATGCTTTCACCTGAAATGCATGTACCATAAGACATTGCATTAGCCGGGACTGAAACTGCTTTCTAAATATATTCCTTACTGTACTGTGAAGGATGGCGGAAAGGAATGAATCGTTCCCGGGAAGCTGCATATTGGAAAACCCTCTTGTTATAGCAGAATTAAATCTGTGACTTTTCCCATACCAATTGCTGGGCTCGCATTACACATACAAAAGATTAACTGGGAGCAACTCGGGGACCAAATCCAGGATTGACTATATATGTGTTGCTCAGCAACAGAAAGTAGTTCAGTCAGCTAAAATTTAACTCCTTATCAGCACATAAAATCGTGAAAATCTATTAAACTATGTACAGGAGGACAGGAAATTATGAAAATATGCTGTTTCTTTTTTGCTAAATGGGACCCCCCCTGTGCTGGATACTTTTGTGATATTTGTACAGTGGATAATTACAGTTAATTGTAATAAGGTGAAAAACAAACTGTAGAATTTAGGGAAAACTACCCAAGCTGTAGCCATAGCTGAGGCCAAGGCAACAACTTGAACACTTTGTCATGTTTCTCCAAACATTCCTGGACATTTTTTGCTGTGGCTGGGTGCCTTATACTGCTGAAAGAGGCCATTGCCATCAGGAAACACCATTGCCATGCAGATGTCTATGTGATTTGCAAAAGTCTCAAGGTAGGTGGTAGATATCAAAGTAACACCCACATGAAAGCCAGGGCGTAAGGTTTCCCAGCAAAAAAATGTCCAGAGCATTACACTGCCTTCTTCCTATAGTGCATCCTGCTGCCATCTCTTCTCCAGGTAAATGATGCACAGGCACCTGGCCATCTACCTGCGCTATAAGAAAATGTGATTCCTCACATGCATCCCTCTACCATTGTTCAATGGTCCAGCTCTAATTCTCACATCTCCAATGAAGGCTCAGTGGTGGACATGGGTCATCATGGCACTCTGCAGCTATGTTGCATGATGGGAAATGAATTGTTTTACATATGCAGTGCTTAGTGAATATTCCCCTAGACATACAGAACTATATAAATACATGTATTAAGCTGTTCTCGCTGCCAGACTTTTTATATGTGATAGCTGGCTCTTTTGTCAGACCCCCCCCCCCAAAACCAAGTAATACATAAAGATTATCCCTCGACCCATCCACCCCCTCTCCATCCCTCGACCCATCCACCCCCTCTAACTACCGTCCCATATCCCTGCTCCCTTTTTCCTCAAAGCTTCTGGAAAGACTTGTCTTTACCCGTGTGTCTCATTTCCTCAATTCCAACTCTCTCCTTGACCCCCTTCAATCTGGCTTCCGCCCTCTCCACTCTACAGAGACTGCCCTTATCAAAGTTACTAACGACCTAATCGCAGCTAAATCCAAAGGCCACTACTCCATACTAATTCTTCTCGACCTCTCAGCGGCCTTTGACACCGTTGATCATGCTCTCCTTCTTCAAACTCTTCAATCACTTGGTCTCTGTGACTCTGTCCTCTCATGGTTTTCCTCTTATCTCTCCCAACTCTCATTCAGTGTCTCCTTTTCTAATGATACCTCCTCCCCTTGCCCTGTCTCGGTTGGAGTTCCCCAAGGCTCCGTCCTTGGTCCCCTTCTATTTTCTCTTTATACTGCCTCTCTTGGCAAACTTATTACCTCTTTTGGATTTCACTACCACCTGTACGCTGATGACACCCAGCTATATCTCTCCTCCCTGGACCTCTCCCCTGCCGTCCTGCAATGTGTCACTGCTTGCCTTTCTTCCATCTCTGACTGGATGTCATCCCGCTTTCTGAAACTCAATCTCTCAAAAACTGAGCTCCTTGTCTTTCCTCCTCCTAATACTGATCCTCCTCTTTCGCTCTCCCTCCAAGTTTGTGGTACCAACATCAGTCCATCCTTGCAAGCGCGCTGTCTTGGCGTCATACTTGACTCTGGTCTCACCTTTGAGCCTCACATCCAGCATGTTGCCAAATCCTGTAGATTCCATCTTAAAAACATAGCCCGCATCCGCCCCTTTCTTGCACCAGATACTACCAAGGAGCTTGTCCATGCTCTAGTAATTTCCCGCATGGATTATTGTAACCCTCTCCTGATTGGTCTTCCCAAAAGCCGTACTGCACCCCTACAGTCCGTAATGAACGCTGCTGCTAGACTGATTTTCCTGTCTAGTCGTTTCTCTCACACCTCACCCCTCTGCCAGTCCTTACATTGGCTTCCTGTATGCTATAGGAGTCAATTCAAGGTACTAACTCACACCTATAAAGCACTGAACAACTCTAGCCCCTCTTATATCTCCTCACAGATCCATAGGTATGTCCCTTCTCGGTCTCTCCGTTCTGCCCATGACCACCTCCTGTCCGTTGTCCGCACTCGTACGGCCAACTCGCGCTTGCAGGACTTCTCACGGGCGGCTCCCTTCCTATGGAATAGCCTGCCTACCGCCATCAGACTCTCACCTAGTCTTGCATCTTTTAAGAAGTGCCTTAAAACCCATCTCTTTAGGAAAGCTTATGGCCTCCAAGACTAACCCTTACCTCACATACCTGTCTCTTGCCCTCTCCTAAAGGGCAGCCCACCTTATTTGATTGTAAATTCCTGTCCTAATGTGTTTTACACCCCACCTCCTATAGAATGTAAGCTCGTTTGAGCAGGGTCCTCTTCAACCTATTGTTCCTGTAAGTTTATTTGTAATTGTCCTATTTATAGTTAAATCCCCCTCTCATAATATTGTAAAGCGCTACGGAATCTGTTGGCGCTATATAAATGGCAATAATAAATAAATAAAATTAAATCTTTATGAAATACTCACATTGACTGTGTGAATTTCACTGACATTCAAATTCATTTAAATTTATCATAATACAGAAGTAGGAACTTCTTTGTCTTATGTACTTTTCCTATGCTTGACGAAAAGATGGAGCTACCGCTGTCATGCTTTGTCAAAGTTCTGTATATGTAGGCCCTTGCAATTTTGTGGGATCCTCCATACATATCAGTGATGTACTCTCCCACATGACAGCACTTGTAACAGAGCTTCCTGTACCCCGGTTGGATTCCTTTGCCGGATGCTTCTAGTGCTTACCGAGGGCTCCAAGCACTTCTCCAGACACCATAAGTACTGCAGACCCCACGAACCGTCACAGCTTGCTGTCTCCTACCCATCCTGGACCTATAATAAGACTCCAGGTTCCAGTTGGTGAACCTCTCTTCCTCCAGAGCGAAGCAGGAACAGCTCTTACAAGAGCTAGTGATTATTTAAGGGAATATGAAGAGCATAGCAATCCCTTGTAGCAGTTTCCCACAATAAGAGACAAGACTCTAGATTGAGGGTAAATCAGAAACAGAAAGTTTAATGGCACACACTGGTCTTTTACACAAGTTTTAAAGCAAAGGTGACGCCCAGGTGGACCTAGTTGGGCACCAAATACAAAACATACAAGCCAATAAAAACAGAGGTTTACATTCAGACACTCTCATACAGTGTACACAATCCCTCCCCTCTGCCTGTGATACAATTAACGAAGACAATGGACTAACTCAATTAACTCTAAGCAGAAAACACATACATTTTTACAAAGTCTGGAAAACACCCCAAAACACACATATTCCCATAAAAGTCACATCACCTGATAGCCATGATCTGGGTGAACAACATATCTGAAAATCACCCAGATCGGTTCAGGGGTTCAGGAATTTCGTGGAAGTCATAGTTTTGACCGACCACAAGCATGGCCCAATGCCCAAAACAGTTACATAGAATCAGGGCTAATGGTTGGTCTCTCTGTCTGGAGTACAAAAGTACATAATTCACATGAACAGAGCCTGTTTAAAGTATTTTAGCCAGGTTTATCACATGGGCCATAGACACATGGTAGGAGGCTGGCAAACAGGCCCCTCCAAAAACCAGTGGAGAAGTTGCTTTCGTCACAGCACTAATGTTGGCTTCTGGCAAACAAAGCAACAAGAGATGAAGATGGTGGCGGCCACAAGTGTCCTCTCCCTGCACTGACAGCAGCAAACTTGCCATGGTGGTCTTTGCAAAATATGCAAAGACCCCAGATGATGAGAGAGTCATTTGACCATGTATGCCATACGCCCAAAAAGCCATCTTTTATAAATAGGTATGTTACCCTTAGTAGTGCAGCTGGAAGACAGGTAAGTTATTTGTATTACCATTGATACAGCAGCTATTAAATCGATTCTGCTGATCTTTACAATTATATAAAGGGGATATTTAGAGGTGAAGAAGGCTGTTAAACCATTCCAAAATAGTTTTATAAGTAACACTAGAAGTGTGTCAGAGCACTCCTGACAACATAACTATTGTGGTTATGGTACTTGCCGTGTTCATTTAAAACACAACATATTCTGTACATAAAATGGTAAACCTAAATTTACTGTCTTATTGATTACACTTCCTTTCAATTTAACAGAAATCCAAAGATAGAAAGGAATTTGTACAAACTATGTACTACCTACACCTATATAGATTAAGGAAGTTTAAATCTACAGCTTGCCATAACCAAGGAAAACCTTGAATATTCAACTTTATGTGTTATGGTGCATTTAAGCCTGTTAGGCTCAAGAGGTACGTGGCAAGCTCAAGGGACACTTCAGAGCCCTCTCTCTTACAAGACATGAGGTGTCTCATAATATAACGTGCAAATAATCGATACCTTTCAATCACCTCTACTCCCACATCAACATTTTTGTTCCCTGTATTCCCCTGTACAATGCATGTAAATTCCTTTGTGTATTGCATTTTGGATGCTTACAAATCTATCCTTTATGGTAGGGGTCTCAAAGTACTGGATTAGAAGGACATTTCTGGTCCCTTACATACTTTAATGTAGCCCTACTGCTATTTGTTCATTTTTCAGTTTGTTAGGCAGACTGATAGATGGGGTCATGAATGTTGTATTATCTTCCCACAATCAATCAGATTGCACCTCCATTTCTTTATATCCTCCAGCCTGCCCCCAGAAGTCTATTTTACTTCATTAGCATCTCGCATTGTTGGAATGTAGTGTTCCCCCCTCCCTGGCCACAGGAAAAAAACAGTTAGGGGGAAATACACTTATTATTTTTTTATTAGAAATTGTTTAGCCCCCACAGTCCCTATCCTACTTATCCACTGCATCCACTACACATTCTGTATCCACTATACACACACACACTGCATTCACTACACACAGTGCATCCACTACACACATCGTATTGATTGAAAGGGATGGGGTGAAGAGTCAGCGCTACGTAGCCACAGATAAATAATGTATAAAACGGCTGCACACCTTAAAAAGGGGAGTTCCCCTAATCCCCTTGTATAAGTAAAATAAAACACAAAAACAGAAAGAAAGGGTGCGCCTAACTTACCGTATATACTCGAGTATAAGCCGAGTTTTTCAGCACATTTTTTGTGCTGAAAAACCCCAACTCGGCTTATACTCGAGTCATAGTCTGTATTATGGCAATTTGCATTGCCATAATACAGACAATGGGGGCTGTGGGGGCTGCAGAGAGATGTTACTTACCTTTCCTGCAGCTCCTGTCAGCTCTCTCCTCCTCCGCCGGTCCGTTCAGCTCTTCTGTCAGCTCACAGTGTAAATCTCGCGAGAGCCGCGGCTCTCGCGAGATTTACACTGGGAGCTGACCGAGGTGCTGAACGGACCGGCGGAGGAGGAGAGAGCTGACAGGAGCTGCAGGAAAGGTAAGTAACATCTCTCTGCAGCCCCCACAGCCCCCTCCTACACAATGCCCATCCACTGGACCACCAGGGAAGGAGAGCCCCCCTCCCTGGCCAGCTAGCAAGCAGGGAGGGGGGACAAAAAAATATATATATATTAATAATAATAAAAAAATAAAAATAAAAAAATAATAAAATAAAAAAAATTTAATGAAACAAAAAAATAAAATTTAAATAATAATTACAAAATTAAAAATGCCCACCCCCCACCAAGGCTCTGCATCACACTCTGCATTACACACACACATACACACACTGCATTCATACACACACACACACTGCACTCATACACACACACACTGCACTCATACACACACACACTGCACTCATACACACACACACTGCATTCATACACACAGCATTCTCATACACACACACTGCACTCATACACACAGCATTCATACACACACACACTGCACTCATACACACACACTGCACTCATACACACACACTGCACTCATACACACACTGCACTCATACACACACTGCATTCATACACACACTGCATTCATACACACAGCACTCATACACACAGCATTCTCATACACACACACTGCACTCATACACACATCATTCATACACACACACACATCATTCATACACACACACTGCACTCATACACACACACTGCACTCATACACACACACTGCATTCAAACACACACACTGCATTCATACACACAGCATTCTCATACACACACACTGCACTCATACACACACACACACACACATCATTCATACACACACACTGCACTCATACACACACACACTGCATTCATACACACACACTGCACTCATACACACACACTGCACTCATACACACACTGCACTCATACACAGCATTCTCATACACACACACTGCACTAATACACACAGCATTCTCATACACACACACTGCATTCATATACACACACTGCATTCATATACACACTGCACTCATATACACACTGCACTCATATACACACTGCATTCTCATACACACACTGCATTCATTATATACACACACTGTAAATAAATATTCAATATAATTTTTTAAGGATCTAATTTTATTTAGAAATTTACCAGCAGCTGCTGCATTTCCCACCCTAGTCTTATACTCGAGTCAATAAGTTTTCCCAGTTTTTTGGGGTAAAATTAGGGGCCTCGGCTTATATTCGGGTCGGCTTATACTCGAGTATATACGGTACATAAAATTAAACATAAAGGTCCAAAGTCCTACAATGAGTCCGAAGTGGTGAGTTCCACAAAATATGGAGGGTGCTTGAGGATGATGTCAGTCTTTACACATTAACACTTGTAATTCGGTGATGATATGTGGAGATAAAAACAGAAAGGCAAAATCCCAATGGTACAGTATGTCAGCAGGGTAAAAGGAATACAATGGTGATAATGAATATTACTCACAATTTTCAGAGCTAAAATCCAGCTCTGATATTGAATGCGTGAAGTGGAATGATCCCCACTCAAGGATATATAGGATAACGCTGGTCAGCAGGTAGTGCAGATAAGGAGTCTCAACTGCTCGGTGTAAGCGTTTGGGTGGTATAATCCCCACCTATAACCTGACCAAACTTATATTTTAAATTCAACGCAAAAGCACAAAGAATCCATAGGTGGGGATTATACCACCCAAACGCTTACACCGAGCAGTTGAGCCTGCTCTATATACCGTGAGTATATTTCATTCTTTTACCATTTTTATTTGCTATACAGAGAGCACTATATTTTATTTTCTTTTAAATTTTAGGCTGAGCCGGACCATCGCTGGACTCCTTATCTGCACTACCTGCTGACCAGCGTTATCCTATATATCCTTGAGTGTGGATCATTCCACTTCACGCATTCAATATCACAGCTGGATTTTAGCTCTTAAAATTGTGAGTAATATTCATTATCACCATTTTATTCCCTTTACCCTGCTGACATACTGTACCATTGGGATTTTGCCTCTCTGTTTTTATCTCCACATATCATCACCGAATTACAAGTGTTAATGTGTAAAGACTGACATCATCCTCAAGCACCCTCCATATTTTGTGGAACTCACCACTTCGGACTCATTGTAGGACTTTGGACCTTTATGTTTACTTTTATGTAAGTTAGGCGCACCCTTTCTTTCTGTTTTTGTGTTTTGTTTTACATCGTATTGATTACTCACACTCTGCATACACTATCGCACAAACACATGCACACACTACATCCACTTTACACACACACTGCATCCACAGTACACACACTACATCCACTTTACTCACACACTATGTATCCACTAAACTCATGTATAATGCATCCACTATACACACACTGAGTCCACTTTGCTCACACACACTGTGCATACACGGTACAAACATATACTGCATCTACTACACATAAATATACACTGCATACATTACACACACACACACACACACACTACATGCACTATACATACATACACACACTGGATCCACATTACACACACTGCATATCTTACACACACACACACTGCATCCACTATACACAAAAACAGCACTCAACACACACACACACACACATTGGATCCCTTACACATAGACTTCACCCTTGTTGGTGGATTTGTGGGAGGGCCCTATGGACAGGCTTGGAATGGGTGCCCTAAGTGGACCAGGACAGGTTCAAGCTGTTAAGCAACACAGATTTAAGACTTGCCTAACGCCCCCTACCTGCAGGGCCGGACTGGCCCACCGGGATACCGGGAAATTTCCCGGTGGGCCGCGGTACCTGGGGGCTGCGCTGAGCATTTATGTGCCACCGGGTGGCCGGTCCGGTGGCACACACTCTGAGGGGGCCAGGCGGCCGGCCGGCTGGCGGCAGCATTCCACGCTGGAGCCGCCGGAACGGGTGGCAGCCTCGCCGGTCCGGTGGCACTCCTGTCAGGCTGACTCACTGGGGGCTGAAGGAGGAGGGAGGAGCATGTCTCTCTACCATGCTCCCTCGCGGTTCCCACAATTCCCAGCACAGGAACCGCGAGGGAGCATGGTAGAGAGACATGCTCCTCCCTCCTCCTTCAGCCCCCAGCGAGTCAGCATTAGTGACAGCCTGACAGGAGTGCCGCCGGACCGGCGAGGCTGCCACCTGGTCCAGCGGTTCCAGCGTGGAATGCAGCCGGGGGGAATAGGCACAGAGGGGGGAATAGGCACAGGGAAAGGAGGGGGAAAGAGACAAATAGTGGGGAGAGAGAGAAACAGAGGGAAAAAAGGGGCAATAGAGAGATGGTGGAGGGAGGAAAAAGAGACAGAGGGGGAGAGAGAGAGGAAGGGGGAGAGAGACAGAGGGGAAGAGAGATGTGGGGGAGAGAGAGACAGAGGGGAAGAGAGATGTGGGGGAGAGAGAGACACAGGGAAAGGGGTAGAAAGAGACAGAGGGGAAGAGAAATGTGGGGGAGAGAGAGACAGATGGGAAAAGAGATGTGGGGGAGAAAGAAACACAGGGAAAGGGGGGAGAAAGAGACAGAGGGGAAGATAGATGTGGGGAGAGAGAAACACAGAGAAAGGGGGGAGAAAGGAGAGAGACACACAAGGGGAGGGGGAGAAAGAGGCAGAGGAGGAAGAGAGAGACTGGGAAGGAGAGGGGAGACTCACCCCCCCCCCACGAGGCTCTCCACTGCCAGCCGATCTCCCTCCCCGTTCCACAGGCACCGTGCGGGCAGCTGGCTCCTCTGCGTCCTTCTCGCATGAGCACAGAGCGTTGCCGCGGTTACCATGGCAATGCTCCAGCTCTCACGAGAGTGAACTCTAGCCCTGGAGCTATGGGCTAGAGTTCACTCTCACCACTGCGACCACCATGAATTCCTGGTGGTTGCAGTGTTGAGAGTGAACTCTAGCCCCATAGACACACTGCCCCCACACACACACCATACACATTCACACACTGCCCCCATGCACATATTGCCCCCCACACACATACACAGCCCCCCCCCCACACACACACACACACATTCACAGCCCCCCCAAACACACATTTCCCCACACACCCTACGCATTCACACACTACACCCCCCCACACACATACACTGAACCTTTCACACACACTGAACGCTTCACACATTGCACCACTGCTCCTATACCCTACTACAGCCCCATATCCCAGCAGACCCCAGGTAAGTTCTCAAACTGTTCTTAAACGGTTTGACTACTCACTCTGTGAGGGGGTCCCAGCACTCCTTGCACCATAACCACTACACAGAGCAGTAGTGGTTATTGTGCATGGATTTTTTCTTTAAATAATCTACAAGTGCCCCTCCCGGGATCAGGCTCTGGATCCTCCACTGGTATATGACATGTATATTAATGTGTGTATTAGTTATATATATATATATATAATTATGCCTATTATATTTACACATATATTAATGTACATTTATATATGCATAATACACAGAGAAATGTCATTAACCCTTTAAGACTGGAGGGCGTACAATTACGCCCTATTTTAAGCGGCTCTAAATGCCGCCGGGCGTAATTGTACGCCCTCCGGTCTTTTCTTACTTACCCGGTCACCGGCGATCCCATGTCGGCGATCGTGCTTGGGGGGACCCCAGGGAACCCCCCTCCCCCCCCCACCCAAATCAAACTATCCCCTACCTACCCCCCTCACCCTAAAAATAGTGAGGGGGGAATAAAATAACTAACCTGTAAAAAAAAATTAAACTTACCATTTGACGTCTTCTTTTTTCTAAAATCTTCATTTTTCAGCCCCAAAAAAGGCCAAATAAAAAGCCATCATACCCATCGAACTTAAAATAAAATAAAAAACATGAGCGCAAAAAGAAAAAACTTGACGAAAAAGAAAAAACCCGAGTGCAAAAAAATAATCCATCTTCACCCATGGAGGGCTCCGCGCACACTGAGCTACGCCCTGCAATTAGGCTAAGAACACTCTGATTGGTGGGTTTAAGCCAATCAGAGTGCTCTTTGTCATTTTACACAGTGTGGGAAAGTTCTTTGGAATTCCAAAGAACTTTCCCACGCTGTGTAAAATGACACAGAGCACTGTGATTGGATGGCTTGAAATCCATCCAATCACAGTGCTCTGTGTCATTTTACACAGCGTGGAAAAATTCCTGCCTTCCTGTAAACTCCGTCGGATGAGCCCCGCGCGGCTCGTTCAGATGCAGGAACACACGCGGCGGGAACAGAGGACCTCAGCCAGCCCCCGGAGAAAGTAAGTACCGCTACAGTGAGTGTGTAACTGCCTGTACCTGTGTGTTTCTGCCTAATCCTGTGTATTTGACAGTGTATATGTATAACTGTGTGCATCTGACTGTGGGACTGTGTACATGTGACTCTGCAGACTGTCACATCTAGCATGCACTTCTGTTGGCTGCAGACCATAAGTAACTGTCTTCCTAGCTCCGGCCAATCAGAGCATTGCCGCATATTACCACAGGACACTGCAAGTCCCTGAGCTTGCGAAACAGTTACGCATGGTCTGTATTCAGATCAGCATGCCCCTCTCCCAACTAGGTAACAACAGGAAAGGAGGAATTAATATTTGTTTTGAAATCATTATTTAATACACTATAAAACACTATAAAAATAATGACGGGGGGGGGGAAGGGCGCTGCAAAGATTTTTCGCACAGGGCGCCTAAGGGCCTAAGGCCGCCCCTGGTTATATCACTAGCTCTTGTAAGAGCTATCCTGCTATACTCTCTGGAGTAGAAGAGGTCTACCCACTAGAAGCTGGATCCATGTCTTGGGTCCAGAGTGGGTGGAGGACGGCGAGACTCCAGCCAAGCTGTGGCTGCTAAGGGTCTACGGTGCTGATGGTGTCCGGTGCGGTACTTATGGTAATCAAGGCTTACTAGGAAGTATCAATTGGAGGCACCAGGCGGTCCGTCACAACTGATATTTAAGATATAGTAGAGGGATGTCAAATTTGGCAAAAGTTTTGTTTTAAATTGTAATTCATTCTGTGCTGTATTAGAGTTATAGTTTTCAAAATTATAATTGAATTCCTCCAGGGGTAGGCAACCTTCGGCTCTACAGATGTTGTGGACTACATCTCCCTTGATGCTTTGCCAGCAATATGGCTGTAAAAGCATTATGGGAGATGTAGTCCAAAACATCTGTAGAGCCGAAGGTTGCCTACCCCTGTGACCTAGACTTATTAAAGAGACATTATAGGCACCCAGACCACTTCATCTCATTGAAGTAGTCTGGTTCAGTGCCCTCGTCAACCTAACCTGGCAATGTTAATTATTGCTGTTTCTGAGAAACAGCAATAATATTGCAGGGTTAACTCTTCCAGACAGCCACTACAGGCTCTTCCTGGTGTTTTATAGATTTTTATGTTGAGGCAAGGCTTTTCCTATGGGCAAGCCATCCCCACCGCTGACACCGTGGAGGCACAGGCAGAGGGCCACTGGAGTGTTAGGAATACAGTTTTGTATTCATAACACTATACTGCTCCTTTAAGAATTTGAACAATGGGCACTAAAGAGTACATCGATTTTGAGATATTTTTCTTATTAGTAATTATCAGCAAAAAATTATTCTATTTTTTGTGTTTCCCATATTTCTAAAAAAATAATCCATAATTAATGTTGTGTTAAGTATGCATATGGCATAACAGAAGAAAGCTCTATATGGCCCTCTTAAAATTAATATATATATTAATTGTATTGATAATACAGAGCCATGGTTTGTTTTTCTTTTGTTTTCTAAGTGCTTCTTGTTCTTTTTGCAGTGATCCTATTTGATATAATGTGGGAAATAATTGTTGTGCTGGTTACAATTTCAAGGTTGCCTTTGTACAAGTGTCAGTAATTGCATTCTTGCAGGTACTTGATTATTCGTCACTGATGTTGATTATTTCTTTCCCATCCAATTTTCTTTTTCTATACCCCTTTTGATTTTGTTATATTATACAATAAAATATGTGACGGTAGTCACCATCACCTGGACCTTCAGAACTACTATTTATGTAGGTTGCTGGACTTTTCTTACGTTTTTGTCACCCTGTACCCATTATAGGTGCAGGGTGTGTGTAATGTAATTGTTTATAATGCGTGTGTGTGTATACTGTTAAATATTTTGCCTGCTCTTCTGTACTGCTGAGGATTGCTACCAACTAGGTGGATTTGGCTTGGTAGCAACACCAATATGCACTACCTGAATAGCAAGGCTGGTTAATTTGCATATTTGGGTAGATTTGCATATTGCTAATTCTGCAGGCAGGAGAGATATTTTCTGTTAATTATTGCTTTCCCCACCCCTTCAAAAAATATGTCATTGTGTTATAATAAGTTGCTGTATGTTGTCTGCTATGATTTGACTGTTTGAGATCTCACAGCAATCTTTGTGTAATAATCATATGGGCTAGTCCCAAGTAATATAAAGTTTTGGATGTCAGTTCCTTTTAGAACTTGTGTCATGGGTGGATTTGTAGAGCTCCCAATGACAGAGTCTTCGGACCTGTTTGCTGGTTGCAGGATGCCTCTAGTCCTGGGATAAAGCAAGAGAGCTATGCCTGAGAGCTGCAAGTGTCTATTTAAAGACAGGAGCTATAACATTGCAGGCAGATGTGGATACCTGCCTGGAAGAAGGGCTGCAGTGGAAGAGGCAGAGGGGGCTATAGCTGCCTGGAAGCAGGGTTGCTCTGTATGAGGCAGCAGGGACGATACCTGCCGGGAAGGAGAGCTGCAGCCTGGTCGGGTGGAAAAGCTCGGCGACTGCGGCTGAAGGGTTCTAGGGTCCCTGCAAGCGGCTAGGAAGTGGACTGGGTGGAAATACTTGGTCGGAGTACAGGAGCTCCGTCACAAAATATATTATAACATTGTTGTGGCCGTTGCTTAATATGAATATTAATCTGTTACTTAATATAAATAATTAAACAATAAGTTAATTCATATTGTTATAGTTCTTGGTATTATGGTTGAATATGTGGATCGAAAATACACAAAACGTTACATTAAATGTAAATTTACTACAATACTACAATAATTCTATCAAGTAACATTTGTTATTTATAATTTAATATATATTTTTTTTCTTCTCCATGACAATGAATATTCAGATTTACTACTGAATAATAGTGTTCTAAAATATCAGAGAATAAGGTGGTTCTTTTCATCATATCACTTTTTAGTTATAGCGAAGTTATGAGGTGTTCGTTGGCAAGTCCTTTATTGGCATATTTTTTGCCTATGATTTTTTAATTTTCGGTTTTACAAATGAAAATCCATTGAAAAAATGCCTCGTGTACAATTTTTTTTGCAATACAAAGAGGTTTATAGAGGCCCCTGTGCATGCTGGAGTCTGTGGGTAGTACGTGGTGTTGAGTATGGAGGTGTTGGAGTGGCTTTTGCATCAAGTTTTAGAGCCATTCTGGAATTTGTTTGCAGTGGTTTTTGGGACTTTTTGGAACGTTTTGGTGCATTTCTCAAGTGGTGGAAAGGTAGGGAGCTGAGCTTCGTTGTTTGCATGCCTTTTACTGTGTGTTCTGCATTGTGGGTTGGTTTCCAGCTCATTTTGACTTTTTTTCTGATCTCCAGAACAGATTCATTGGTTTTCAATGCATTCCTATGGGAAACCACATTTCGGTTTACACATTTTTCACAATAAGAAACGTCCCGGAGAACGCATTAAATTTGTAAACACAGGTACCACTTTATATATATATAAAGTTCCAATTGCTTGCACTCCAGGATAGGGAGTTGGAGCCCGGTGCTTAACAGCCAAATAATATAAATGTAGTAATGATAGCACTCCAAGGACTTCAAAGAAATATATTGTGAAAAAACTTAGCTTTTATTCAGCATCTGCCAGTAGTAGATCAACGTTTCAGTTCTCTAATGGAACTCTAGTCAGGATCAAGATCCTGACGAAAGTTCCATTAGAGAACTGAAACGTTGATCTACTCCTGGCAGATGCTGAATAAAAGCTAAGTTTTTTCACAATATATTTCTTTGAAGTCCTTGGAGTGCTATCATTACTACATTTATATATATATATATATATATATATATATATTTGTACTCACACACATATATACACATTTGATAACTGCCCCCCTACTTTTGTCCCTGAATTCTGGAGACGCCATTGGATACCGACAGTAAAACAATTATTAAAAAAAACATTCCTATGCACCAGCTGGCACTCCTTGATAATCCTACTGCGGCAGCCCCTGATTTCATCCGAATGGTGGGGAGGAATGGAGCACTTGAAAATGGGTCCTGATATTATCATTAATGGGTCCTGAACATTATCTCATTCATTTAATCTTCGTTAAGGAACCTATACATCATTATGGAACCGAACCTGCCTGACATGATTTTGTGGTCTCTCTTGAACTGGCATATTGTTACTTTTTGACTGTTTTATATCACCTTCTTCTCTGATATCTCCCAAATGCGACTCCTCCTTTTAGATACACACAACTTATTATGCTTTATTGTTATTTAAATGGAATCAGTAATCTGGATATGTAACCCCAACACCTTTATTATTACTGACCTTCTACTTATTTTCCAATAAAATGTTGGGTAATAAAAAAACGTAATGTACCTCTTTTACTATCTGACCTTGTGCTAATAACAAAATTGTGTTTTATGATATATCATTAATGGAATTTTTACTAAAGTCTGAATGGCCCCGTTCCGGATGGGGCAAACCCATTTACTGTTGTACAGGGCCATTCAGACTGCATATACTAGACATTTTTTAATATTAGTTAATGTCAATGTTATACATTAATGTAATTTGACAATATCCAGATTTTGTAATTCAAGCCCTAGACAGGCCTAAATTTGGTCAGTTTTTCAGCTGGATCGAACACCAACAGACAGCTGAAATCTGGACTAAATGCAGCCAATTCGAGACCTGCAATATCCACATGCAAACCAATATAAACAAAATACTGTGTTTAGTGTACAATCATGATAATATGTTTCAAATAAAGAACGTTACTCATGCATGTTAATTGTAGCTTGTGTTTCACAGCTGTACAGTTCTCTTACAGAAAGATATGAATATATATGCAGAGAGCATGTGATATTTAGAATTGGGTTTTTTTTGGGGGGGGGTTTCTTCTCGAAAGTAGGAGACAAATTGGTAAAGCTAAGTTGCATTGCATTTTACATGCAACATAAAAACAGGACATTTTCCATGCTTCTTTTCTTACATCTTAAGAGCCTGGGATTCTTTTTGTGACATATTTGATGCTCAAGATTGCTCAGCACGCAGGTGTAGGTAATTGCAAATGACACACTGGAAAGATTCATATCAGAACTGTTGTAATGGCAGGTCTCTCTGTTGTGTTCCCTGTGTGTTCACAATTACAACATTCAGTGCTATGTGTTATTGCTGTGTGTCAGTAACTGTCTCCAAATATCACAGAGACTCTGGAAATGGATTTTAATCAACGTTTTTGCTAAGTCTTAAGCACATATCCACTTCACTAGCTGATTGAGTTATGGATTTTTGTCCAAGGTTTGGAGGAATTGGTTGGATATAATTTGGTCTGTAAATATGATTTGCAAGCATTATATATAAAAAGAGATGTCTGTTTCCAGTGTAGGCCACTACTTATATTCCATTTTTACTACACCCTGATGCAAGCTGTGTAGTAGAGCAAGCTGATGTTTGAAGTAGAGTAAGAATTATTACTCATGTACCCCAGAAAAAATAGCCTACGTCATGCACAATTTCTCTCCTGAATGTAACATGTGGTTGAAGGTCGAACTACTTTAGGCCACCCACGATAAACAAAATACATAACCTCCTGTAACCAAGAGTTTGTATAAGAAGCATCACCTTGGAATTTAGAGTCAACAGTTGAGGAGGAGATTCTATTATTTGAGTAGAGGCCACCATATGACGTACCACTGGCAATTTTGAAAATATGAAAGGTATATATACTGATCCAGAAAATTATATGTGTCATCTATAAAAGAAACAAAAATTAGACATAGTGCAGTACTGTACACAAAATATATAATGAGGGTGGGGGTAGGTAGAAATCTTACAAAATATAAGGCTCATCACCCACACACGGTAAACGTGAAGAAAGAGCAGCCAAATAGTATATTAAATTCCAAAACTAGTAGGTTTAATAAAGTAATGCACTTACAAACATATAGATAGGATGAGCATATGTCCACTATAAGTGGAGTATAAGGAAGCATCACATCACCAACATGTAAAAAAATCAGCCAAGAGGAACAGCAACAATATCCCAGACAAAAAATACAAATAAGTACATAAAAATAAAAAAAATAAAAATAATAGAGCAATAAAATCCAAAAAACATTCAATATGTTTCATCTGGATAGGACTGCTTAAATTCATTTTCCTGGCACTATAGTATTAATAGTTGCCCCCAACCCTCATGGGCCCCCCTCCTGCCGGGCTGAAGTGGGAGGAAGGGGTTAATATCTTACCTTTCTCCAGTGCCGGGCTCCCTCCTCACTGGGGACTCTCCTCCCTCTTCCGCCGAGCTGCGCGCGCATTCAGTCAGTCCATAGGAAATAATTCTCAATGCTTTCCTACGGACACAAGCGTCTTTTCACTGTGAAAATCACAGTGAGAAGCAGGGTTAATCCTAGATGGACCTGGCACCCAGACCACTTCATTGAGCTGAAGTGGTCTGGGTTCCTATAGTGGTCCTTTAAGGGATATAGGTAAGTTTCATACAGATCTGTATATATATATATATATATATATATATATATATATATATATATACAAAGATTGATGGGAGTTGCACTCCAGCTATCCAAGCGTGTCTGCCCGGTGCTCGGCTACACAAATGTATACTGCATCAAAAAAAGCCAGCACTCAAGGACTTTTGTAATTAATAAAAAGTAAAAACCTTTTATTCCGAAATGTCTGTAGGTCGACGTTTCAGTCCACCGTTGTGGACTTTCATCAGGACACAAAATACAATGTAACAACATTCAGTTTAAATAGGAAATACTTAACTTACCTAACCTCCACCACCTGTGTATTAGCGTGGTCTGTTCCCCAGTGCGCAAGTGTGATTCTCGATACTCCCCCTTCCGGTGTGTCTGTGTTAACCCCGTCACCACCTATCACCATGGTGACATATCAACAAATCACCACACTACGATCTATGTCTGCTGAATAGCATAAGTTAGAGCCTGGCTATGTGCCCAGTTAAATCAATAGGGTGCATCAAATAAATGTGTATCCATTTACGAAGTTTGTGGTGTGGAAGATTGCCTCGATTACTCACATTCCTAAGTTGCAGTTCCACACAGAGCACTTCCGGGTATCGGCTGTGCCGTGCCTCTCACCATGGTTACGTGTATACACCTAAAGTGTGGAGCCTGGCTATGTACCCAGTTAGATCAGTGGGGTGCATGAAGTGGATATATATACAATGTGTATCCATTTACGAAGTTTGTAGTGTGGAAGATTGCCTCGATTACTCACATTCCTAAGTTGCAGTTCCACACAGAGCACTTCCGGGTATCGGCTGTGCCGTGCCTATCACCATGGTTACGTGTATACACCTAGAATATGGAGCCTGGCTATGTACCCAGTTAGATCAGTGGGGTGCATGAAGTGAATATATATACACTGTGAAGTTTGTAGTGTGAGAAATTACTTAAATTACTAAAGTGCCTAGGTGGCAACTATTTACAAAGCATTTCAAGACATTTGCAGTGCCGTGTCAATCACCATGGTTACATGAATACATACAATCTTATCAGACGATATGTGCTAATCATCATATTAGAAATATAAGACCATACTCAAAATAGTCTATGATCTATGTGTACTAATCTAAACTAAGTGAAATCTAATGTGAACTTCCATCTCTAGTATAATCAAATACTTTTAAAGGGAACATAGTTCCATGAATGGACCAAATTATATGGTCTAAATATATATCTCTTAGTTATCCTGTGCTCAACATGCAAATACTTAAATATTTGTGTGTCATTGTTGTATGAAAAAAAACTTAAAATTATAGTGAAAATATACAAATGTGTGATTAATCTCCACTCTAAGTGCCGTGTACTGATGTACTCAAATACAATAGTAATTAACTCTCAAGTGACATATGCTGATACTAAGTATTACTCTATGTGATTCATGTTATTTATAGAACACTATCGAAAGGGGACGATACGCTATTTGGGGTTGTAGAGTGACATATAAATAATAAAGAAAATAAGACATAAGTTGGGTGTGAATCACACACTCAATATATAAAATAATTACTCTCTGTACTCCCGTGTGGAATTCTAGGCCTTAATGTAGGGTACTTTCTACCAAAATCATTACAGTTATATCTTATTTTTTATGACTTATCTTTTATAACAAAGTCAACAGCTTCTAAGCTGAGTTATAGGTAATGAAGGTGAAATAATTATACATTAATTCATCAGGCCTTATCACAAGGCATATATATTCATATGAAGTACAGAGAGATTAATAATTAAAATTTATTAAATTAAGGGTGCTTATTCCATCAAAGGAAGGATATATAGGACAGTTTTTCATTGAGACCTAACGGTGCCAATGTGTTAAGTTCTCGGATCCAAAAGACCTCTTTGCGTAGTAGTGCTACAGATCGATTTCCTCCTCTCCTGGGCGCTGGAATATGGTCAATAGCAATACATTTGAGAGTTGTCAGCGGATGTTTCTGTTCAAGAAAATGACGTGCCACTGGTTTATCCGTGTGGCCATCCCTGATTGCTGTCCGTATGCTCGGATGGTGTCCCCTAATTCTTTCGCAAAGTTGTGTATCCGTTTTCCCCACGTAATTCAATCCACAGGGGCATGACAGCTTGTAGATAACATGGTCAGTTTTACACGAAATGCGATGTCGGATCAGATATTTCTTCTGGGTGTGTGGATGAAGAAATGATTTTGTGGGGATCAAGTGCCCACACGTGACACATCCTAGGCAGCGGAAACATCCTGGGTTAAGAAATTGACTTTGATCTCGCAGATAACTCTGTTCTGGATCAGTGCGGACTAACAAGTCTCGCAAATTTCTTTCCCTTTTATAACAAAACATCGGTTTTTGAGTAAAGATTGTTGGTAAGGTTGGATCTCCTGTCAAGGTATTCCAATTTCTGTTCACCGCTTGCGCTAATTTGGTGCTAGCCGAATTAAACTTCATCGGGAACGTCAATCTAGGTGCTTTTAATGGTGTCTGAGCACTCGTAGTATTGCCAACTTCCAACCGAGCTTTGCTCAGCGCTATATCAATTGTATGCCGATTGTATCCCCTCGTAAGGAATTTGTTGTACATAATCTCCACTTGTTTCTCAACACGTTTGGTTAAAGAGTTGTTCCGGAAGACCCGGAGAAACTGGGTGTATGGTAATGATCTTTTACAGTGTACTGGATGCGCACTTGAAAAATGGAGTATTGTATTTCTATCTGTGGGCTTCGAATACAATTGGTATTCAATTTTGCCCTTCTCGATGAAAATCTCCAGATCCAGGTACTGTACGGTTTTGCCATTTATATTAGCCGTGATTTTAATAGGGCAAGGTAAGTCGTTGATGTCCTTCACAAACTGTTCGGCATCCATAGTAGAGCCCTTCCAGAGGATCAAGATATCATCAATGAAACGTACGTACTGTACAATCTGTTCTTTATATGGATAGAGAATATACTCTTTTTCGAATATATGCATGTATGCATTCGCATACATTGGCGCCATTGCTGCGCCCATCGATGTTCCCGAGCATTGCATATACCATCGAGTTTCAAATCTAAAATAGTTGAGTTGTAGAGTAAGCGTAAGCAGTTCCATGATGAATTCTATGGGGGGACCCTTGTAGAACGGAGACTCACAAAGTATTTGTCGCATGGCATCTATACCTCCATCGTGAGGGATGGTGGTGTAAAGACTCTGTACGTCTAATGTAATCAGCACTAGGTCCATGGGGATCTGTTCAATTTTCTTTAGTCTCCCAATCAAATCTTGTGTATCCTTTATACATGTTGGAAGATGCTCCACTGGTTCTTTGAATAGGAAGTCGAGATATTTTGCAATCGGTTCTAAAATAAATTAATTAATTTAATTAATTTTAATTATTAATCTCTCTGTACTTCATATGAATATATATGCCTTGTGATAAGGCCTGATGAATTAATGTATAATTATTTCACCTTCATTACCTATAACTCAGCTTAGAAGCTGTTGACTTTGTTATAAAAGATAAGTCATAAAAAATAAGATATAACTGTAATGATTTTGGTAGAAAGTACCCTACATTAAGGCCTAGAATTCCACACGGGAGTACAGAGAGTAATTATTTTATATATTGAGTGTGTGATTCACACCCAACTTATGTCTTATTTTCTTTATTATTTATATGTCACTCTACAACCCCAAATAGCGTATCGTCCCCTTTCGATAGTGTTCTATAAATAACATGAATCACATAGAGTAATACTTAGTATCAGCATATGTCACTTGAGAGTTAATTACTATTGTATTTGAGTACATCAGTACACGGCACTTAGAGTGGAGATTAATCACACATTTGTATATTTTCACTATAATTTTAAGTTTTTTTTCATACAACAATGACACACAAATATTTAAGTATTTGCATGTTGAGCACAGGATAACTAAGAGATATATATTTAGACCATATAATTTGGTCCATTCATGGAACTATGTTCCCTTTAAAAGTATTTGATTATACTAGAGATGGAAGTTCACATTAGATTTCACTTAGTTTAGATTAGTACACATAGATCATAGACTATTTTGAGTATGGTCTTATATTTCTAATATGATGATTAGCACATATCGTCTGATAAGATTGTATGTATTCATGTAACCATGGTGATTGACACGGCACTGCAAATGTCTTGAAATGCTTTGTAAATAGTTGCCACCTAGGCACTTTAGTAATTTAAGTAATTTCTCACACTACAAACTTCACAGTGTATATATATTCACTTCATGCACCCCACTGATCTAACTGGGTACATAGCCAGGCTCCATATTCTAGGTGTATACACGTAACCATGGTGATAGGCACGGCACAGCCGATACCCGGAAGTGCTCTGTGTGGAACTGCAACTTAGGAATGTGAGTAATCGAGGCAATCTTCCACACTACAAACTTCGTAAATGGATACACATTGTATATATATCCACTTCATGCACCCCACTGATCTAACTGGGTACATAGCCAGGCTCCACACTTTAGGTGTATACACGTAACCATGGTGAGAGGCACGGCACAGCCGATACCCGGAAGTGCTCTGTGTGGAACTGCAACTTAGGAATGTGAGTAATCGAGGCAATCTTCCACACCACAAACTTCGTAAATGGATACACATTTATTTGATGCACCCTATTGATTTAACTGGGCACATAGCCAGGCTCTAACTTATGCTATTCAGCAGACATAGATCGTAGTGTGGTGATTTGTTGATATGTCACCATGGTGATAGGTGGTGACGGGGTTAACACAGACACACCGGAAGGGGGAGTATCGAGAATCACACTTGCGCACTGGGGAACAGACCACGCTAATACACAGGTGGTGGAGGTTAGGTAAGTTAAGTATTTCCTATTTAAACTGAATGTTGTTACATTGTATTTTGTGTCCTGATGAAAGTCCACAACGGTGGACTGAAACGTCGACCTACAGACATTTCGGAATAAAAGGTTTTTACTTTTTATTAATTACAAAAGTCCTTGAGTGCTGGCTTTTTTTGATGCAGTATATATATATATATATATATATATATGGTTAAAGTGATAAATCGATGGTATCCACGTGCGTTCGGCTTGCGTTCCACACTGGGACACTGTATCGGCTTCTGGCGTTTTCATCCATTTTATTTATTGTCTGGGAATTTGTAGCTGTTCCTCTTGGCTGGTTTTTCTACAAGTTGTTGACCTGCTTCTCCCTTATGTTCCACCTGTAGTGGAAATATGCTCATCCTATCTACATGTTTGTAAGTTACTTTATTAAAATTACTTTTTTAAACTTGTAGGTTTTAGACTTTGTTACACTATTTGGCTGTGTCTTCTGTTCTTGTATTCTATACACTGAAGATGTTCCAGTAGTAAAGAGTTCTTTCTTTAAGTTTACCCTGTGTAGGCGATTACCCTGAATTAATTTATATTTTAATATTTTAAAGTTATATTTATAAGTTTTCTACCTACCACCGCCCTCATAATATATTTTGTGTACAGTATTACATTGTTGAGTTTGTTTCTTTTATAGACACAAGTCATTTTCTGGATTTTCACTGTTCAGGCATAATGTGTGATCAGCCCATGCTGAGAGCTGCAGGTGTCCAACCATGCGGTCCTGCTTGTGGATAGCTTTCTAAAGGTGCTGGGAACTCTCTACACTGTGGACTTTTTGAAATAATAATATCCCCTTACCTGAACAACATTTTTCTGCCGATAGAAACTTGCATCTTGAACAGCATCTGAAATTAACCTTCCTTTATTTGCGAAGACAAGTTAAATTGAAGAAAAAAGGGAAAGTCAAAAATGTTGCATGTGATTACGAGCCTCTGAAGAAGTGACACCATTCAGTCACGAAACGCGGAAGGCAATTTACGGCAGGAGCCGCAATTTCACCGAGATCCAGTGGAACGCAGATCGAGACTAAGTGAGACGCACACGAAGACTTTGACAACTAACTTCCCGGCTTCTCTTTTCACTGCTACCTCTTGACCGGCCAGAGGTTTAGTGAGTTACCGCTTAACCTGGACTCTGCTTATTCCAAAGGACTTTGTAAATATATCCAATTGACTTTTTGATTTTTTATACTTTTTTATACTATTTATTACGTTTTCATTTTCTATTATTGATGATGCTGTGCAAATAAATTTAATACATATTTTTTATTGAAAAGACGGGTGTTTGCTGATTTTACTAAGTACTAGAGGACATTCATTTTTTATCACTCTAGATCTATGCCAGTGACCTAGTGTGTGATCAGAAGCCCCTGTTGCATGACATATGATTGCATTTCTGTGTTTGTCTGTTATCATACAGATATATTATTACAGGTAGTGATACAGTGTAGCTGGGACGTATATACATTTCGTTACTGGCAGTCTGTATCCACTGTTACATTTATTTATACCGATTTTATCTCACCTTTCAAAGGATATTTTTGTCCATTTGGATACGGGCAGTTTGTACTTATTACATGGATCTATAATAACTTCACCTTTATATTTTAAGGATTTTTAGCGTTTTTTGAACCTATCTACTAATTCCAGAGACTACAATTTGTAAATTGGGAGACGTTTAGATATTTTACATCTACCAGTGTGTTTTTTACGTATTGGATTCATTCTGGGCTAGTACTGCTGTTTCTCTCTTTATAGTTAGAAGATCTCCTGGTACGTTTAGGGTTAATTCCCCTTATACACAGTTATAATGTGTGAAACCACTGCGCCTAAACCATATGGAGTAGCATCACAGACTCTTATCAAAGAATTATTAAGGTCATAATGGACAATGAAGAATGGAGAAAGTTCCTCCATTTGGTAAAATGTAGAATCCTAGTGGCTTAGTTATACCATTACATATCACAGTATGTGACACACAACAAACATGTTTTAATATCTCATTGAATAAGTTTGCATGGTGACTGTTGTTGGGACAATTTGGTGTTTTAGTCCTAGTCTGTCCCAATCAGAAGACGAGATGACAGTCAAAGAAAATCTGTTTGTGGTTTATCTACTTTAACCTAAAAGACCTTGTCTTTCTCGTTTTTATTTCTGTCTGAGGAAATTCTGTATATTCTTTTTATATGACATCCAGTGCATTTACTCGCAAGAGGGTTTGTAACAAACCTATTAAATTCTGTGAGCTTTGAAGGGGCTGTTTAATGAGTGAGTAAGTATGCTGGATCATGTATCTTGTATGAATTGGCCTTAGCAGCACCCAGAGCTGCCATCAGAAATTTTGAGGCCCTGACACAGCTCAAGGTCTGGGCCCCCCGGCGCCTGCACCCGAGTTCCCCCCCCCCCCGAGTCCGCCCACAGGGATGCAGTGTCTGCAGGGCCGGTGCAAGGATTTTTGCCGCCGTAGGCAAAAGTAAAGTTTGCCGCCCCCCCATGTGACATCACAGTGCCCCACCCATATGATCTGCCATGTTAACACAGTGCTGCAGTGCCGCCGTGTTTACAATAAAAGGCCTGCAGGGACAGGCTATAGACACCAGAACCACTACATTAAGCTGCAGTGGTTCTGGGGACTATAGTGTCCCTTTAATGTGAGGTAAATTAAAGATTAGTGCCACGAATAATATACTAGATTGCCTACTTACAACCAGATGAGGATGATGGGCTTCAGCTGCCGTCTGGCTCCACTGGTCTGGTGTAGAACAGGCTCTCTGGAGGCGGTTTGTAACTGTGGTCACAAAAATCAATGTTCTGGGAGGACGAGAAGCAGCTCCAATTTTTGAGGGCCCTTTACACAGCTCAAGGTCTGGGTCCCAGGGTCCACCTTCATGTTCCACCAATGAGTTTGTTCACAGGGGTGTGTGGGGGGAGGGGGGGGGGATTGTGTGAATCTGTGTTTGTATGTGTAAGGGCTGCAAGGTGAGTTTGTGTATGTATGGGATGCAGTGTGTGTGTCTGTAAGGGATGCACTGAGTGTGTGGAAGGGGTGCATTGTGTGTTGCTGTGTGTAAGGGATGCATTGCTTGTGTATGTGTGTCTGTGTGTAATGCATTGTGTGTTTTTCTGTGTGCAAGGGGTGCATTGTGTGTGTGTGTGATGGATGTCAATCTCTCCCCCTACCCCCGTCAATTTCCTTCTTCCCCCCCCCCCTCCAATTTCCTTCTTCTCCCCCTCCCTCTCATTTCCTTCTTCTCCCCCTCCCTCCCTCTCATTTCATTTCCTTCTTCTCCCCCTCCCTCTCATTTCATTTCCTTCTTCTCCCCCTCCCTCTCATTTCCTTCTTCTCCCCCTCCCTCTCATTTCCTTCTTCTCCCCCTCCCTCTCATTTCCTTCTCCCCCTCCCTCTCATTGTCTTCTCCCCCCTCCAATTTCCTTCCTTCTCCCCCCTCCAATTTCCTTCCTTCTCCCCCTCCAATTTCCTTCCTTCTCCCCCTCCAATTTCCTTCCTTCTCCCCCCTCCAATTCCCTTCCTTCTCCCCCCTCCAATTTCCTTCCTTCTCCCCCCCTCAAATGTCCTCCCTTCCTTCTCCCCCCCTCAAATGTCCTCCCTTCCTCTCCCCCCCTCAAATGTCCTCCCTTCCTCTCCCCCCCTCAAATGTCCTCCCTTCCTCTCCCCCTCCCTCAAATTTCCTCCCTTCCTCTCCCCCTCCCTCAAATTTCCTTCCTTCCTCTCCCCCCTCCCTCAAATTTCCTCCCTTCCTCTCCCCCTCCCTCAAATTTCCTCCCTTCCTCTCCCCCTCAAATTCCTACATCTCCCTCCCCTCCCTCAAATTTCCTTCCTCTCCCCCCCAAATTTCCTTCCTCTCCCCCCCAAATTTCCTTCCTCTCCCCCCCAAATGTCCTTCCTCTCCCCCCCAAATTTCCTACCTTCCTCTCCCCCCCAAATGTCCTTCCTCTCCCCCATCAAATTTCCTCCCTTCCTCTCCCCCCCAAATTTCCTCCCTCCCTCTCCCCCCACTCCTCAAATTTCCTCCCTTCCCTCCCTCTCCCCCCACTCATTCAAATTTCCTCCCTCTCCCCCCCACTCATTCATATTTCCTCCCTCCCCCCTCCCTCTCCCCCCACTCATTAATATTTCCTCCCTCCCCCCCCTCCCTCAAATTTCCTGCCTTCCCTATCCCCCCCACTCATTCAAATTCCCCCACCCCCACCCCCACCCACTCAAATTTCCTGACACCCGGTGACCCGGCGGGCGCGCGAGGGAGCACTCTCCTCTGAGTGCTTCCTCTTCAGCTCCCTCGCGCGCCGCGTACTGATGCCGGAGCCGGAAGATGACGTCATCTTCCGGCTCCGGCATCAGTACGGTGCGCGAGGGAGCTGAAGAGGAAGCACTCAGAGGAGAGTGCTCCCTTGCGCGCCCGCCGGGTGTCAGCAGGGCCAGCCTCTGGGGGGCCCTGAGGTGACCGGCTGCTGGGCCCCCCAGGAGAAGAGGCTGGCCCAGTGGGAACATACCGGGGTCGCAGGGCCCCCTGCGACACGGTATGTTCCCCCTGAATGTGGGGCCCGGACGACCTGAGCAGTCCGGGCCCCCCAGGACCACCGGGCCCATGACAACCGTTGCGGTTGTCATGCCCTGATGGCGGCCCTGGCAGCACCCTTATAATGTATGCATGTTTATGTGAGTGCAACTCTCTTGGTTTCCTATATATATTTATGTAGGCGTCCAGGTCAACTCCTATGGCTTTGCATTCCTCCCTGTCACAGGTGCCTTATTCCATGCCCTATTTAACCTTGCACTGCAGAGCGTACCAAGAGGAAGGATTTCCCAAGTCAGTGGGCTCATCTCATAAGAACAGACATTAGGTTTCTAAGCTAGGACCTGCCAAAAATGGGGTACATTGGCACTGTGACTGTCTTATGCAATGTACTATAATATCCTGTTGCCAAATCCCCATTATTTTTGCCAGGGCTTTTAAAAAACGAAAACAAAAAAAACAGACACATTCTGTGAGCTTTAAAATTGCTGTTCAGTGGATAAGTGAGTGTACTGGTTCTTGTATGTTGTATGAATTGGCCCCAGCAGCACCATCACAATGTATGCATGTTCAGGTGAGTGTAGCCCTCTTGGTTTCATATACACTTAGGTTTCAAGATATTTGGACACTGACACTTTTTTTAATGTTTTTGGCTTTACACGCCACCACAATTGATTTGAAATAAAACAACTGAAACAAATTAAGTGCAGACTTGTGTGAAGGTAGTGGGGACTGTGTAGATAACCATAATCATATTTAACTTACCTTAATAAACAGATGCAAGACATTGTTGGTAACAAACAGGCCACAGCTTTATTAATATCCATAAATATAAACATAAACATAAACACATTACTTATTAACCATACATTAACATAATGTAACATAACATTCCCAGTTCCACGCCCTTGTCAACCATTCCTGCTTATCCTTAGCACTTGCCTTCCCCCCTCGTCTTATACACCAACTGGCTTTACAACTGGCCAGTATTAACTTCCGTGCTAACCACTGGCCTGCCTTTGGCTCAGTGGGCACGTAACTTCACCCTTAAATAACTCCATGTTAATCACTGGCCTGCCTCATGCTCAGTGGGCACGTACCTTACACATAAACATCACCGAGGTTAGGGGATGGATCAGCCCCGATCATCTTTTCCACTGGACCGCTGGTCCTACTCTGATTGACAATGGACCTTTTCCGCTGAACGCTGTGACAAGAAACACATGTTAGAAAACAACATAAACCATATCCATAGCTCAAAGGGAGGGAGGGAGGAAGGGAAGCTATTCCAAGCTTGAATTAATTAAGATGGCTGAGCTCCTTACAGAAATGGCCACCTATATATACGGGAACCACCCCTCTATTCACAATAGGACCTCTCCTGCCCTGATGCTACACTCCCCCTCACCCACACATGTCCCTTTTCTTGGCTAGCCTTTGACCTACCTTCTGTATGAAACTTTTAGGAATTGCAACCTTTTTCCTACACAGTCCCCTTACTTCAGGGGCTCAAATGTACTAGGACAAATAAACACAATCATAATTAATGATAATACTTTGTCGAGAACCATTTGTAGACAATGAATGCTTGAAGTCTGGAACGCATAGACATAACCAAACGCTGGGTTTCCTCCTTTATGATTCTTAACCAGGCCTTTACTGCAGCTTCCTTCAGTTGTTTGTTCATGGGTCTTTCTGCCTTAAGATTTGTCTACAGCAAGTGAAATGCATACTTGCTCTTGTTAAGATCAGGTGATTGACTTGGCCTATGCAGAATATTCCACTTCTTTGCCATAAAAATTCCTGGGTTATAGGGCATGGTCTGGCAGCCCACTGTAATGTACGTGTGAGCCGTCTGCTCCTTAGAGGGATCGTCTAAGCGATTAATGACAATCACCTTGCCATACCTACCTCTTCAGACTCACCTGGTACTCCAGAACACAATGTCTCAAAATGTAAGTAGTAGGATCAGGGAGCAGCGCCTGTGAAGGAATTCCCACGCTCAGAGCGATATGGAGGAGGGAAGGAAAAGTGTAGTATATTGAGATCTTAAGTGACGGTAAATAAAGGAAAAGGAATTGTACTTACAATTTTCTGGAGCCTACACTCAGCTCCAGATATGTGCGCCTGGACGGTACAATCCCCGCCTATGGATATGTAGTTGGTCCTTGGATGTCCTCAAAAAGGGGGTCTCCAGTGGTGGTAGGGTATATCTCCTTTCCAATGGCAGTAGGCCAGTATTCGAATAATTGGTGATATATAAAAAGGATAAAAACGCAAAATAGTGCTCTCTGGATAATACAAAATAAAATGATAAAAAAATGGAGGTATACTCACAAGTGCAGAGCAAATAGGATATTGCTCAATATATGTAGGTGTAGGTGGTATGATCCCCACCAAGGATATCACTCCTCGAGTCCTCCAGTGGGGGTGTTGGAGAGAGTAAAAGGAATTATATTATAAAATAAAATAGAATAGAATAAAAGGATAGGCTTGGAGGCTCCAATAGCATAAATGAGCTATCTTTCTTGGTACAATAACCAATGGAAACATACAACCTACCAACACACAGTGGATCGATAAAAGGAACAAACCTACTGACATGTTCTGCCCTAGTTATCACACTACCGACCCAACTGATACACCAACATGCCTATAACTATCTTCTCACTTAATGCCAAAGGTTTAAACACTCCTCATAAACGTAGGCTAGCCTTGGCTAAAGCCAAAAAACGCAAAGTCTCCATTGCTTTTTTTTTTTTCTTAAGGAACCATCACCCCAAATTCTGCTCTTAACAGTTCCCGATAAACTATCATGCTGGTTATAAATCCAAAAAAAGAGGTGTATATATTCTGGTCAATAAAGATGTCTCATTCTCCCTGGTAAAACAAACTAGTTATAAGCAAGGAAGATTTCTCCTAATTCAGTGTTATGTAAACAATGAACCGTTCACCTTTTTAAATGTACATGGTCCGCATGACAATCAGAAAACGTTCTTAGACAGGATTTTCGCGTTAGCACTGACACACAATTTTGGAGGTATGGTTATAGGGGGTGTGACAAACCAAACCTCTTCAGGGGCTCTTGGAGGGGCCTGCTTGCTAGCCTCCAGCCTCAGGACTATGGGTCCTGCAATATACCTTGCCCAATGCACTTTAAAAGGCTCCGTTCATATGATTTATGTACTTTTGTACTTTAGAAAGAGAGACTGACTGTAATGGCCACCCAGGTTGTGAGAGGGGTGTATGCCGTTGGAGTCGTCCTTTTCCCCGGTGAGAGGCTGTGCTGCAGTGTATTATCGATGTCCCATCGGCTGGATCAGTGTAGAGAGAGAGTAGCAGAGCTAGTGATTAGCTGCATGCAGGTTCCCTACAATAACGAGACCAGGCTACATATTGAGGGTTAAGCAGGAACTGAAGCTTTAATGTGCCAGGCTGGC
This sequence comes from Pelobates fuscus, assembly GCF_036172605.1. NCBI lineage: Eukaryota > Metazoa > Chordata > Amphibia > Anura > Pelobatidae > Pelobates > Pelobates fuscus. The sequence goes on along the minus strand of NC_086317.1, from coordinate 203,798,148 downwards.
TTTTATGCAACTTTTCCCACAAGGTTACCACCCATGTGGACCTTGTTGGGCACCGAAAACACAAACTCAACAACCAATAGTTTACAGTCACACAGTTAAACACTCCCATTCATTACAGTAAATTCCTCCCCTCTGCTTCGGAGATAATTAGGTTAATTGCTGTATCAACTCAATTATCTCCATGCGAAAAATACACTTTTTACTCATTGTTCATAACTTGAAAATTATACATCACATTCCCATAAAACTTATATTTTCAGCATAACGAGCATAATTAGGGAACAAACATATTCAAAAATCATCTGAATCGGTTCAGGGGTTTGGGAGATGGATGGAAGTCCCCTTTCATATGTTTTAAAATCCAGAACAGCCATTCTTTTTATTGTTCGTGCCTTTGGTGGTCGTGTGCCACCTCGTTCGTGTAATACTTTTACCAAACGCCGCCTTGTTCGTATGAATCTGTGCGAAGCTAAGTGGTCGTGGAAGTCTCAGCAGTGTTCAGGAGTTTGAGTGTCCGAAAATAGTTCCATGGGGACCTGCATATAAGGCCAGTTGTGGCTGCCATTAAACAGTTCATCTTCACCCTCAACATAGAGCCTCGTCTCATGTGTGGAGGGATCAGCAATATTCACCCTGGGGATTGCTATACTCATTATACTCCCTTGGATTATAATCACTAGCTCTTGTAAGAGCTATCCTGCTTTACTCTCTGGATTGGGAGAGGTTTACCCACTGGAAGCTGTATCCTGGTCTTGGGTCCAGGGTAGGTAGAAGATAGCGAGACCCCAACCAAGCTGTAACACTGGCAGCAGGGTTTATGGTGGTTATCGTGTCTGGTGGAGTGCTTGGAGTACTCAGTGAGCACTAGGAAGCATCGATTGCCGGAGGCACCCAGTTGGGGTGCCATGCTGTCCGTCACAGGAGGAGACACAAATTTTCTGCTAGATTGCTCCATAGACACATCTTCCTTCACCAATGTGACCCAAAGCACTTCCAGGAAGCGCAAGCAGATTGCTACCTCTCTCTGTGATACAATACTGAAACACGTTTTTTTAGATGTGTGGCGGGTACTACACCCAAATGAGGTTGGCTTCCACTCTCAAGCTCATAACTCCTACACTAGAATAGAAAGGTTCCTCACTCATTCCTCTCTCATTCCTAAACTACAATCCACTCATATTGGCCTTATATCATGGTCAGACCATGCACCCATTACTATCAGAGCCCCAGCAAGGGTAATTGGTCCTGGAGACTAAACCACACCATTCTCAGCGACACACTGATCACTTCTCAAATCAAAGCAGACCTGATCTTCTACTTTCACACAAACAATACACTAGATGTATCCATAGAAGCACTCTGGCTAGCGCACAAGACGGTCCTTCGTGGACTTTTTATCCGACACTCCAGCTGGTGCACGACCTGACTATGAAAAATCAGGCTAAAAAAAATACTCCGACCCCCACACTCCAGAAAGAGGACTCAAAACTCAAAACTCAAAACTTTCAACACCTTGAACTGGAAAAAAAAACATATCTTTTAATGCGGCTCAAACACAATTATTTTGTAAGCGGGAATAAACTGGGAGTAGTGTTGGCTTCTCAGTAGAAGGCTCGAGCTGTGACATGAAAAATAGCTTACATATACAGCCAAGACAAACAGAAAATTATCAACCCCTCAAAAATAGTAGAATAATTTGCACAATACTATAGTAGCTTGTACAATCTCAAAGATGACCACTCTACTGTGGTCCCCTCCACGGCAGTTATACAGTCCTTCCTGGACTCTGTAAATCTCCCCACAATAACGTCGGAGGAAATGGAACAACTAACCAGACCTTTTGACACAGAGGAAATCACACAGGCCATTCTCCAGCTACCTAAACATAAATCCCCAGGACCAGATGGGTTTACCAAACTGTATTACCAAACCTTCAATGAAATACTAGCACCCCACCTCACCACACTCTTTAATAAATGCCACACAGGGTCCCTACCAGATGAAATTATCCAAGCGCATATTTTCAACCTACCTAAACCTGGTAAACCCCCCACAACTGGCCAAAACTTCAGACCAATTTCCCTGTTAAACTTGACACTAAACTGTATGCAAAAATCCTAGCTAATAGACTCTCCACTATACTAACGAGAATTATCCACAATGACCAATCAGTATTTGTGAAATCCAGACAAGGCACGGACAACACAATAAAAACCATTACCATTATAGCACACATGGAGGAAGGCGCTGGACGCATAGGAAGGCCTTCGACCGACTTAACTGGCGCTACATGGAAATGGTACTCCTCAAACACGGGTTCATGACAGACTTTCTAAAAGGAGTGACGGCCCTTTACAGCATGGGTGGCAAAAGCGGGCTTTCTATCCACACCATTTCAAATAACAAATGGCACTCGTCAGGGATGCCCACTTTCTCCCCTCCTCTTCATTCTCACACTTAAACCCTAAGAATACAAAATCAGAACTCACCCCAACATTTAAGGTATTGATGTTCAAGGTATGGACTGTTGTCTCTATATATTCGCTGACAACATCCTACTGTCTATCAGCGACCCTGAGACTTCCCTCCCTGCTATATTAGCCACACTAACTAGCTATGGAGCCATATCCTACTACAAACTTAATAAATTAAAAACCCAAGCGCTCCCACTATGCATGCCATCAATGCAAATTTCTCAATTAAAACAAACATACCAATTTGACTGGAGACAAGCGCACATCATATACTTAGGAGGTAAATTAGCAAACACATACCGTAACGAAATTCAACCATGCCTCCTGTGACGGACCGCTTGGCACCCCGACTGAGTACCTCCATCAATCGCTGCTTCCTAGTACTGACGAGTACTATAAGCACTGTGCTGGAGCACCATAACCACTGCAAACCCCACGAACCACCGCAGCTTGGTTGGGGTCTCGCCGTCTCTTACCCACCCTGGACCTACGACCAGGATCCAGCTTCCAGTAGGTAGAACTCTCTTAGTCCAGAGAGCGTAGCAGGAACAAGCTCTTACAAGAACTTTGTGATTATACTTTGTGAGTATAGTGATTATAGCAATCCCCCAGAGTGTAGTTCTCCAATTCCCTAAACATGAGCCATAACTTCATGAAGGTGCAAGATGATCGTAGCTTTAATGGTTCAGGTTCGCTTTTATACAATTCTCCAGGTCAGAGGAACACCCCCTGGACCTGATGGGGTACAGGAACAAACATACAGTCTGTGATACGCCCATGGAGAGCACACAATCCCTCCCCTCTGCTTGGGAGATAATTGAGTAAAGTCCTGTAAGTGAATCAACTATCTCCAGGCAGAAAAAAAATTTTTTTCACAAAGTTCAGAAAGTACCGCAAAACATACATCACTGGATAGCCCTGATCTGGGTGAACAACATATCCAAAAATCACCCAGCTCAGATCAGGGGTTCAAAAGTTTCATGGAAGTCTCTTTTTGACCAGCCACAAACATTGTTTCATGCCCAAAACAGTTCCAGAGAATCAGGGCTTGCGGACAGTCTAGTTCGGTAGTTTGCAATCGAACAAACTACCAACGCAGTCAATAGTCTTACCCTGGAGCTTGTTCCCTTCATCTAGACGAATGATCTCACCGAACAACAGTGCTCTTCTAAGCTGAATAGAAACGAATGCAGGCGATGATGGAAGTTCAGCGGTGTTCAGGAGTTTCTGTATCCGATTTCAGTTCCTGTGTTCATGCGAACAAGATGGCTGCTACCTCATGGTTGTTCATAGGAATCGCGGCCACCCAGACGAACAACTAGAACACTGCAGTGAGAAACATTCCAAGCTGTTAATAGGTGTTAACAAGCTCCAGGGTGGTCTCTGTTTGTGCGGGCTGAACAGAGCATGTTTGAAGTATATTAGCCAGTTCTATTGCAGGGGCCATAGTCACAGGGTAGGAGGCTGGCAAACAGGCCCCTCCAAAAACTCGTGGCAAACTCACAGAAAAAGGGGAGTTTGTCACACCTCCTTTTGCATGGAGAAATGTTAAACTGAGCTGGCTGGGAAAAATAAACACAATAAAGATGATGATCCTCCCAAAAATCCTATATCCATCTTTTATCCCTCTTTCATATACTGCTCATCCACATTTTCCCCATTCTTATGCAAACAAATACAAGCTAGTATCTCATCCTATGTATGGACTGTTCCCCCTACATAGGGTCACTTGGCAGATATGGATTGACACCTGTCCTCAGAGACCTAATTGTGTAATAATGGTAATACTATTACCTATTATATAATATTGGCAGGAGCAAGGAAATTCCCTCTAAATAGATGGGTATAGGCAGAGAGTATGGAGACCGGAGTGATAAAGTGTCAATAAGGTGATATAAAGTTAAATGTATCACAGACACACCCTTTCTCTTAGCTAGTTTCCAGAAATGTTGGATAGGTAGAAGGGCTATACAGACTCAGAGAGGTCTAAGAAGACTCCTCTAAACTAGCCCTAATCTCCTTAAACACCTTCAAGGGTGTTCTAAGCTGAAGCTCAATCTAAACGTTTAGATGACTGACTGATTTCCCATCACAGATGCTGGCTAGGAATAACACTGTGCAAGACAAAGAGTGGGTGCCCATAGTGCAGTAAAGTGTCCCTAGTGAAGTGAAAAAGAGAATAACGAGCTGGCACCCAAGAGAATAACGAGCTGGCGCCCTATCAGGGGACGTGTATATGGCATCGATTTTAGGAACCGGGAGATGGAAAAAGATGCTTGGTCGGTCCTCCTACTTCAAATTTGGGGCACTGCGCGTGCAATCTAATGTGCCACCAGATAGGAGTGGTGTGTTAAGTAGTACTATTCCTATCAGTTAATCCCTGTTATGTGCCTTTTTTTTGGTTTGGTTTTTGAAGCCACAGTGCAGCACCAGAGGGCCGAAAAATTAGGCATGTACACATGCCTGAAAAATTAGGTATTGTTGCAGCTGCTGCTGTAGCCATAAAAATTAATGTTTGTTTCCCAGGCAGAAAGTGCCCTAAAACATTGCGTCTTGAACCCTAGTTGGTGGCGGATAAGTCACGCAAGTCAACCGGCATTCAGAGCTAAAATACAGCAGCGTGTGGACTATTTTTAGCCCAAGGCAGCTCCTCTCATCAGGCCTTTTTTAGTCGAATGTATCGCCCAGTGTCAGTCCCTTTGGGATCCATCCCTCATTCATCTTAATAAAGGTGAGGTAATCTAGATTTTTTGACCTAGGCGACTTCTCTTCTCAGTGACAATACCTCCTGCTGCACTGAAGGTCCTTTCTGACAGGACACTTGAAGCGGGGCAGGCCAGAAGTTCTATCGCAAATTGGGATAGCTCAGGCCACAGGTCAAGCCTGCACACCCAGTAGTCAAGGGGTTCATCGCTCCTCAGAGTGTCGATATCTGCAGTTAAGGCGAGGTAGTCTGCTACCTGTCGGTCGAGTCATTCTCTGAGGGTGGATCCCGAAGGGCTGTGGCGATGCGTAGGACTTAAAACGCTCTGCATGTCCTCCATCAACAACACGTCTGTAAAGCGTCCTGTCCTTGCCAGCGTGGTCGTGGGAGGAGGAGGATGACTTCCACCTCTTCCCCTGTTAGATTCCCGTTGTGCTGTGACATCACCCTTATACGCTGTGTAGAGCATACTTTTTAGTTTATTTTGCAAATGCTGCATCCTTTCCGACTTGTTGTAATTCGGTAACATTTCCGCCACTTTCTGCTTATACCGGGGGTCTAGTAGCATGGACACCCAGTACAGGTCTTTCTCCTCCAGCCTTTTTATACGAGGGTCCCTCAACAGGCACGACAGCATGAAAGACCTCATTTGCACAAGGCTGGATGCCGAGCTACTCATTTCCCGTTCCTCCTCCTCAGTGATGTCAATGAAGGTATGTTCTTCCCCCCAGCCACGTACAACACCACGGGTACCAGATAGGTGACAACGAGCACCCTGGGATGCCTGTTGTGGTTGGTCTTCCTCCTCCTCCTCAAAGCCACATTCCTCCTCTGACTCCTCTTCCTCACAATCCTCTTCCAGCGTTGCCGCAGGTCCAGCAAGCGATGCTGATAAGGCTGTTTCTGGTGGTGATGGTGACCACAACTCTTCCTCTTCACGCTCATCTACGGCCTGATCCAGCACTCTTCACAGGGCACGCTCCAGGAAGAAAACAAATGGTATGATGTCACTGATGGTGCCTTCGGTGCGACTGACTAGGTTTGTCACCTCCTCAAAAGGACGCATGAGCCTACAGGCATTGCGCATGAGCGTCCAGTAACGTGGCAAAACAATTCCCAGCTCCCCAGAGGCTGTCCTAGCACCCCGGTCATACAAATATTCATTATCGGCCTTTTCTTGTTGGAGCAGGCGGTCGAACATTAGGAGTGTTGAATTCCAACGTGTCAGGCTGTCGCAAATCAAGCGCCTCACTGGCATGTTGTTTTGCCGCTGGATATCGGCAAAGTGCGCCATGGCCACAATGGCCTGAAATGGCCACACACCTTCCTGGCCTGCTTCAGGACGTCCTGTAAGCCTGTGTATTTATGCACAAAGCGTTATACGATCAGATTACACACGGCACATGTGTCAACTTGCCCAACTTCAATGCCGCCAACAAATTTTTTCCGTTGTCACAAACCACTTTGCCGATATCCAGTTGCTGCTGAGTCAGCCACTTTTCCACCTGTGCGTTCAGGGCGGACAGGAGTGCTTGTCCTGTGTGACTCTCTGCTTTCAAGCAAGTCAAAACCAAGACGGTGTGACACTGCCATATCCGGGATGTGGAATAGTACCTGGGGAGCTGGGGGGGTGCCGTTGATGTGGAGCAAGACGCAGCAGCAGAAGAGGACTCAGCCGAGGAGGTTATGGAAGAGGATGGAGTAGGAGGAGTAGAGGAGGTGGCAGCAGGCCTGCCTGCAAGTCGTGGCGGTGTCACCAACTCCTCTGCAGAGCCACGCATTCCATGCTTGGCAGCCGTCAGCAGGTTTACCCAATGCGCAGTGTAGGTGATATACCTGCCCTGACCATGCTTTCCAGATCAGGTATCAGTGGTCAGATGGACCCTTGCCTCAACACTGTGTGCCAGACATGCCATTACTTCCTTTTGCACAATCGAGTACAGGTTGGGGATTGCCTTTTGTGAAAATAAATTCTGGCCGGGTACCTTCCACTGCGGTGTCCCAATAGCTACAAATTTTTTGAACGCCTCAGACTCCACCAGCTTGTATGGTAAAAGCTGGCGGGCTAATAGTTCGGACAAGCCAGCTGTCAGATGTTGGACAAGGGGGTGACTTTCTGACATTGGCTTCTTACGCTCAAACATGTCCTTGACAGACACCTGACTGTGGGCAGATGAGCGGGAACTGCTCAAGGCGAGAGACGGAGTGGCGGATGGTTGAGAGGGGGCAAGGAGGACAGCAGTGGTTGACGTGGCTGAAGATGCTGGACCAGGAGGAGGATGGCGGGTTTGAGTTTGTGTGCTGCTTGTACTCATGTGTTGATCCAATAGGCGTTTGTGATGTGCGATCATGTGCCTACGAAAGCAGTTGTACCTAGGTGGGTGTTGGACTTCCCACGACTCAGTTTCTTTTGGCACAGGTTGCAAATGGCAACGCTGTTGTCAGAGGCAGACACACAAAAAAAATGCCACACTGCTCAACTGCTATGACGGCATTCTGGTGGTGGACACAGCATGCGTTGATTGGCGTGCTGTCGGGCTGACCCCGGATGCCGATGCATGCTGTCTGACTGTGCCACTAGCTCCTTGCGATGACCTCCCCCTGCTTCCAACTCGTCTCCTCCTCCTCCTCTCTGTCTCCCCATCTGAACTTTCGTCCTGTTCTTCTTCTTGCCGAGCGGGCACCCACGGGACATCCATGGACACATCGTCATCATCAACCGCTTCACTTGTATCTGACAACTCCGCAAAGGAAGCAGCAGCGGGTACAATATCATCATCATCACACCGTACGTCCATGTGTGTAATGCTGCCTGCCTGAGACATATCCCTGTTATCTACATCCTCTGGCAATAATGGTTGCGCATCACTCATTTCTTCAAACGGATGTGTGAATAACTCCTCTGACATACCAAGTGAAGCGGCTGTGGTGCTAGTGTTGGTGGTGGTGGCAGGCGGGTGAGTGAGTGGTATCTTGTGAGGTGCCCGAAGCTAAGCTGGAGGAGGATGGTGCGTCAAGTTTCCGAGCGTAAGCTGTAGAAGATTGGGTGTCCTGTGTTAGCCAGTCAACTATGTCCTCAGAACATTTCAAGTTCAGGGTACAGGCCTCTGAAAACTGGGCTTTATTCTAGGGCCAAAGGGAATCACAGCACCACGACCACGATGGCCCCTGCGGGGTGGCCTGCCTCTGCCTGTCATTTTTGGGGGGATTAGTGGTACTATGCGTGCAAGCTACTGTGAGACCAGATATGAGTGGCACTGTGCAGTGGCAGAGGTTGGCAGAGTACACGCTGTAGGCCTGGCACACCCGCTTGAAGACAACTAACTGCTATTCAATCTATAACAGTGAAAAAAGTTTTTTGTTTTTAAATGCACGCTATTGTGACACCAGATATGAGTGGCAAAGTGGACTGGCAGAGGTTGGCAGAGTACACGCTGAAGGTCTGACACCCGCTTTAAGGACACTGACTGCTATTAGCTTACAGTGAAAAACGTTTTTTTCTTTTTAAAGGCACGCTATTGTGACACCAGATATGAGTGGAAAAGTACACTGGCAGAGGTTGGCAGAGTACACGCTGAAGGCCTGACACCCAGACGCTTGCAGACAACTAACTGCTATTCAATCTATTACAGTGAAAAACATTTTTTGTTTTTAAATGCAAGCTTAAGCTATTGTGACACCAGATATGAGTAGTGGCACTGGGCAAGTGGGCACAGTATGCACTGTGAGCCTGACACAGAAGCTGGCGGACAACTAACTGCTATTCAATCTATTACAGTAAAAAAAATTTTTAGTTTTTAAATGTCAAGCTTAAGCTATTGTGACACCAGATATGAGTGGTGGCACTGGGCAAGTGGGCACAGTATCCACTGTGAGCCTGACACAGAAGCTGGCAGACAACTAACTGCTATTCAATCTATTACAGTGGAAAAACTTTTTTTCTTTTTTAAAAGCACGCTATTGTCACACCTGATATGAGTAGCAAAGTGGACTGGCAGAGGTTGGCAGAGTATACGCTGAAGGTCTGACACCGGCTTTAAGGACACTGACTGCTATTAGCTTACAGTGAAAAACCTTTTTTTCTTTTTAAAGGCACGCTATTGTCACACCAGATATGAGTGGCAAAGTGCACTTGCAGAGGTTGGCAGAGTACACGCTGAAGGTCTGACACCCAGACGCTTGCAGACAACTAACTGCTATTCAATCTATTACAGTGAAAAAAGTTTTTTGTTTTTAAATGCAAGCTTAAGCTATTGTGACACCAGATATGAGTGGTGGCACTGGGCAAGTGGGCACAGTATCCACTGTGAGCCTGACACAGAAGCTGGCAGACAACTAACTGCTATTCAATCTATTACAGTGAAAAATTTTTTTGGTTTTTAAATGTCAAGCTTAAGCTATTGTGACACCAGATATGCGTGGTGGCACTGGGCAAGTGGGCACAGTATCCACTGTGAGCCTGACACAGAAGCTGGCAGACAACTAACTGCTATTCAATCTATTACAGTGAAAACATTTTTTGGTTTTTAAATGTCAAGCTTAAGCTATTGTGACACCAGATATGCGTGGTGGCACTGGGCAAGTGGGCACAGTATCCACTGTGAGCCTGACACAGAAGCTGGCAGACAACTAACTGCTATTCAATCTATTACAGTGGAAAAACTTGTTTTCTTTTTTAAAAGCACGCTATTGTCACACCTGATATGAGTAGCAAAGTGGACTGGCAGAGGTTGGCAGAGTACACGCTGAAGGTCTGACACCAGCTTTAAGGACACTGACTGCTATTAGCTTACAGTGAAAAACTTTTTTCTTTTTAAAGGCACGCTATTGTCACACCAGATATGAGTGGCAAAGTGCACTTGAAGTGGTTGGCAGAGTACACGCTGAAGGCCTGACACCCGCTTGAAGACAACTAACTGCTATTCAATCTATTACAGTGGAAAAACGTTTTTCTTTTTTAAAAGCATGCTATTGTCACACCTGATATGAGTAGCAAAGTGGACTGGCAGAGGTTGGCAGAGTACACGCTGAAGGCCTGACACCCGCTTGAAGACAACTAACTGCTATTCAATCTATAACAGTGAAAAAAGTTTTTTTTTTTAAATGCACGCTATTGTGACACCAGATATGAGTGGCAAAGTGGACTGGCAGAGGTTGGCAGAGTACACGCTGAAGGTCTGACACCCAGACGCTTGCAGACAACTAACTGCTATTCAATCTATTACAGTGAAAAAAAGTTTTTTGTTTTTAAATGCAAGCTTAAGCTATTGTGACACCAGATATGAGTGGTGGCACTGGGCAAGTGAGCACAGTATCCACTGTGAGCCTGACCCAGAAGCTGGCAGACACCTAACTGCTATTCAATCTATTACAGTGGAAAAACTTTTTTCTTTTTAAAAGCACGCTATTGTCACACCTGATATGAGTGGCAAAGTGGACTGGCAGAGGTTGGCAGACTACACGCTGAAGGTCTGACACCCGCTTTAAGGACACTGACTGCTATTAGCTTACAGTGAAAAACGTTTTTTTCTTTTTAAAGGCACGCTATTGTGACACCAGATATGAGTGGAAAAGTACACTGGCAGGGGTTGGCAGAGTACACGCTGAAGGCCTGACACCCAGAAGCTTGCAGACAACTAATTGCTATTCAATCTATTACAGTGAAAAACATTTTTTGTTTTTAAATGCAAGCTTAAGCTATTGTGACACCAGATATGAGTGGTGGCACTGGGCAAGTGGGCACAGTATCCACTGTGAGCCTGACACAGAAGCTGGCAGACAACTAACTGCTATTCAATCTATTACAGTGAAAAACATTTTTTTGTTTTTAAATGTCAAGCTTAAGCTATTGTTACACCAGATATGAGTGGTGGCGCTGGGCAAGTGGGCACAGTATCCTCTGTTAGCCTGACACAGAACCTGGCAGACAACTAACTGCTATTCAATCTATAACAGTGAAAAAAGTTTTTTATTTTTAAAGGCACGCTATTGTCACACCAGATATGAGTGGAAAGTGGACTGGCAGAGGTTGGCAGAGTACACGCTGAAGGTCTGACACTCGCTTGAAGGACACTGACTGCTATTAGCTTACAGTGAAAAACGTTTTTTCTTTTTAAAGACACGCTATTGTCACACCAGATATGAGTGGCAAAGTGGACTGGCAGAGGTTGGCACAGTACACGCTGAAGGCCTGACACACCAGCTTGGAGGACACTGACTGCTATTAGCTTACAGTGAAAACCTTTTTTTCTTTTTAAAGGCACGCTATAGTCACACCAGATATGAGTGGCAAAGTGCACTTGCAGAGGTTGGCAGAGTACACGCTGAAGGCCTGACACCCGCTTGAAGACAACTAACTGCTATTCAATCTATAACAGTGAAAAAAGTTTTTTGTTTTTAAATGCACGCTATTGTGACACCAGATATGAGTGGCAAAGTGGACTGGCAGAGGTTGGCAGAGTACACGCTGAAGGTCTGACACCCAGACGCTTGCAGACAACTAACTGCTATTCAATCTATTACAGTGAAAAAAAGTTTTTTGTTTTTAAATGCAAGCTTAAGCTATTGTGACACCAGATATGAGTGGTGGCACTGGGCAAGTGGGCACAGTATCCACTGTGAGCCTGACCCAGAAGCTGGCAGACACCTAACTGCTATTCAATCTATTACAGTGGAAAAACTTTTTTCTTTTTAAAAGCACGCTATTGTCACACCTGATATGAGTGGCAAAGTGGACTGGCAGAGGTTGGCAGACTACACGCTGAAGGTCTGACACCCGCTTTAAGGACACTGACTGCTATTAGCTTACAGTGAAAAACGTTTTTTTCTTTTTAAAGGCACGCTATTGTGACACCAGATATGAGTGGAAAAGTACACTGGCAGGGGTTGGCAGAGTACACGCTGAAGGCCTGACACCCAGAAGCTTGCAGACAACTAATTGCTATTCAATCTATTACAGTGAAAAACATTTTTTGTTTTTAAATGCAAGCTTAAGCTATTGTGACACCAGATATGAGTGGTGGCACTGGGCAAGTGGGCACAGTATCCACTGTGAGCCTGACACAGAAGCTGGCAGACAACTAACTGCTATTCAATCTATTACAGTGAAAAACATTTTTTTGTTTTTAAATGTCAAGCTTAAGCTATTGTTACACCAGATATGAGTGGTGGCGCTGGGCAAGTGGGCACAGTATCCTCTGTTAGCCTGACACAGAACCTGGCAGACAACTAACTGCTATTCAATCTATAACAGTGAAAAAAGTTTTTTATTTTTAAAGGCACGCTATTGTCACACCAGATATGAGTGGAAAGTGGACTGGCAGAGGTTGGCAGAGTACACGCTGAAGGTCTGACACTCGCTTGAAGGACACTGACTGCTATTAGCTTACAGTGAAAAACGTTTTTTCTTTTTAAAGACACGCTATTGTCACACCAGATATGAGTGGCAAAGTGGACTGGCAGAGGTTGGCACAGTACACGCTGAAGGCCTGACACACCAGCTTGGAGGACACTGACTGCTATTAGCTTACAGTGAAAACCTTTTTTTCTTTTTAAAGGCACGCTATAGTCACACCAGATATGAGTGGCAAAGTGCACTTGCAGAGGTTGGCAGAGTACACGCTGAAGGCCTGACACCCGCTTGAAGACAACTAACTGCTATTCAATCTATAACAGTGAAAAAAGTTTTTTGTTTTTAAATGCACGCTATTGTGACACCAGATATGAGTGGCAAAGTGGACTGGCAGAGGTTGGCAGAGTACACGCTGAAGGCCTGACACACCAGCTTGAAGGACACTGACTGCTATTAGCTTACAGTGAAAAACGTTTTTTCTTTTTAAAGACACGCTATTGTCACACCAGATATGAGTGGCAAAGTGCACTTGCAGAGGTTGGCAGAGTACACGCTGAAGGTCTGACACCAGCTTGAAGACAACTAACTGCTATTCAATCTATAACAGTGAAAAAAGTTTTGTTTTTAAATGCACGCTATTGTGACACCAGATATGAGTGACAAAGTGGACTGGCAGAGGTTGGCAGAGTACACGCTGAAGGCCTGACATCCTGACGCTTGCAGACAACTAACTGCTATTAGCTTACAGTGAAAACCTTTTTTTCTTTTTAAAGGCACGCTATAGTCACACCTGATATGAGTGTCAAAGTGCACTTGCAGAGGTTGGCAGAGTACACGCTGAAGGTCTGACACCCGCTTTAAGGACACTGACTGCTATTAGCTTACAGTGAAAAACTGTTTTTCTTTTTAAAGGCACGCTATAGTCACACCAGATATGAGTGGCAAAGTGCACTTGCAGAGGTTGGCAGAGTACACGCTGTGGCCTGACACCCGCTTGAAGACAACTAACTGCTATTCAATCTATAACAGTGAAAACTGTTTTTTTCTTTTTAAAGGCATGCTATAGTCACACCAGATATGAGTGTCAAAGTGCACTTGCAGAGGTTGGCAAAGTACATGCTGAAGGCCTGACACCCAGACGCTTGCAGACAACTAACTGCTATTCAATCTATTACAGTGAAAAAATTGTTTCGTTTTTAAATGCAAGCTTAAGCTATTGTGACACCAGATATGAGTGGTGGCACTGGGCAAGTGGGCACAGTATGCACTGTGAGCCTGACACAGAAGCTGGCGGACAACTAACTGCTATTCAATCTATCACAGTGAAAACATTTTTTTTCTTTTTAAATGTCAAGCTTAAGCTATTGTAACACCAGATATGAGTGGTGGCACTGGGCAAGTGGGCACAGTATCCACTGTGAGCCTGACACAGAAGCTGGCAGACAACTAACTGCTATTTAATCTATAACCAGGGGCGGACTGACCACTAGGGCACTTCGGGCAGAGACAGAGGGCCCGTGGCAGTCAGGGGCCCGGGTGCAGTAGAAGTTATGGACCAAATGGTAAGATCAGCAGATCACCCCAGACAGCCCTGCATTTTTTTAAAACTCCTTTCTGAAATGCAGCCTGTCACAGTGTATGTGGATGGAGGCGGGGATAGGATTTTACATCATATCCCCGCCTTTTAAAACAAAGAGTCCCGGCCATGCGGAAAGGAGCCTGAACAGAAGGGAGGACAAGCAGTTTAAGGTAAGAAAAGGGAGTTTAGAAGAAAAAAATGGGGAAATTGTAATAAAAAAACTGTGTATTAACGCTTTAGGTCCAAATGCTGCCCAGATCCATACTCTGCCCAGCTCCATACTCTGCCCAGCTCCCGGTGGCTTGCTCGCTCACTGCAGTCACAGTGCAAGCTGCTCAGAGCTCCTGGAAGGCTAGCTGTGCTCCTTCTGTGAAACCAGAGAACCTCAGGGATCAAGAGTGCAACAGGTAAGTAGAACTATTTTATCACAGGGTGAAGTGTGAGAGGACTTATTAGGAGGGTTAGCTAGGACTTCGGGACACCAGGACACTTCAAAAGGCAATATTAACCTTTTTAGGGCCAGAGGATTAGGCATCCCCTAGCCCCTGGTATATAAAGAAGTTAACCCCTTCTGGATTTAATTACTTGGCAACTATCATATAAATAATTAACTCCTTCTGGGCCAGGAATGTATGGGTTAACCCTATATAGGAACAATATCTGATAGGCTAGTGATTTGTTTTTTGTTTTGTTTATTGAATGTGTGTATGTCTATATGTGTAAGAGTGTGTATTTAGGCAACATATTGTATATGTGTATAGGTCTGGGTATATGTGGTGTGTGCATCTCTGAGTATGTGTAACAGTTTGCATGTATATGTGTAATTGTGTATGACTGCATATGTGTAGTAGTATGTGTCTATGCATTTGTATTAATTCCTCATGGAAAACTAGCTTTTAAAAATGAAATGCTAACATTTTATTGATAGCTAGTAATAAAAATAACATTTTAATTTTGTAAAAAGTACTTAGACTGCTGTCCTTTTGTATATATGTATTTGTTTCTTTATTTGTTCATATATATTTTTTATTTTTATTTTTTATTTTTTTTACGGTGGCATTGGGGTTATTCATTGGGCGAGCTTAATGTAAAATTTATTTTGGGGGGGGGGGCTGAATCCACCTAGCAAAGCCCCTGGGGATCAGATAGACAAAAGTGCTTTGTAAGAGAATGACAGTGAATGGGAAGATAAGTTACACTATGACATTTGTTTAAATACACCCCTGTATAGACATACTTCTCAAATACAACAATACATGCACACAGTAACATCCAGTGAAGTACAATCGTACAAACATGCAAACACAGACACATGCATGTCTCACAAAAACATTCTTGCACTCACTAACACAGTCCATACAAATATTCAATAACACTGCATCTGCACACATTATTATTACACACAAATATTCTTTTGAATTCACACATCCCTAAATACATCGACGCTCTATACAAAATACAAAATCACTACTGTATTCCTACATGCACACAAATACACATCTGGTCCATAAAGATATAGAGTTTTTGTTTCACGCACACTTCCGCTACATGTAAATATAAACAGTGGCACTACTCACACAAACACAACCTTGGATTCACAAAACACAAAAATGAATTCTTTAGTGCACACACCCATGTATGTTTCTACATGTACCGTATATACTCGAGTATAAGTCGAGTTTTTCAGCACATTTTTTGTGCTGAAAAACCCCAACTTGACTTATATTCGAGTTAATGTCTGTATTATGGCAACTTACATTGCCATAATACAGACCAGGATCGCTGGGCTCATTACAAGCCCGGCGGTCCTGTTGGGGGCTGGCAGAGAGCTGTAGCTTACCTTTACAGCAGCTCCTGTCGGCTCCCTTCTCTCACCTCCGGTCCGTGCAGCTCCCTTCTCCTCCACTGTAAGTCTCGTGAGAGCCGCGGGGTCAAAGCGTTGCCACGGATTACCGTGGCAACGCTCCGCGCGCCCGCGAGACTTACACTGGAGGAGAAGGGAGCTGCACGGACCGGAGGTGAGAGAAGGGAGCTGACAGGAGCTGCTGTAAAGGTAAGTAACAGCTTCCTGCTAGCCCCCCTCCTACACAGCCCATCCACTGGACCACCAGGGAATGAGAGCCCCCCTCCCTGGCCAGCTAACAAGAAGGGAGAAGGGAAGAATACAAATTTAAATAATGATAAAATAATAATATTTAAATAAATAAATAATAAAATTAAAAAATATATATTAATAATATAACAAAAAAAATATTAAAGTAATGATTTAAAAAATAATAATAATAAAAATGCCCACCCCCCACCAAGGTTCTGCATCACATACACAAACACACTCTTCATCACACACACACTCTGCATAACACACACACTGCATTCATACACACACACACACACACACTGCACTCAAACACACACTGCATTCATTCACACACACACACACACTGCATTCATACACACACTTCACTCATACACACACACACTGTATTCATATACACACACACACACACACTGCATTCACACACACACACACACACACTGCATTCATTATATACACACACTGTAAATAAATATTCAATTAATATATTTGGGGGGGGATATAATTTTATTTAGAAATTTACCAGTAGCTGCTGCATTTCCCACCCTAGTCTTATACTCGAGTCAATACGTTTTCCCAGATTTATGGGGTAAAATTAGGGGTCTCTACTTATATTCGGGTCGACTTATACTTGAGTATATACGGTACATATTGGATTATAGATGGGGCCCAGGGCCTAGGTTTGCCCGGGGGCCCAGACTGATCTCAGTCCGCCCCTGTCTATAACAGTGAAAAAAGATTTTTGTTTTTAAAGGCACGCTTTTGTCACACCAGATATGAGTGGCAAAGTGGACTGGCAGAGGTTGGCAGAGTACACGCTGAAGGCCTGACACCGGCTGAGAGTTTTGCGGACAGTCCGTATCGCTGACTACTGTGCGTTCTCTGTCAGGGTATATCACAGATTTCTGCGAGTTACAGGTGTATATGACCGCACTTATACAGGCTCTGTACAGGGTGTATACAGTGCCAGTTAGCTCTTGGATTCATATCCTTTTCAGTATATATTTTTTCTGGCCCAGCTACGAGGTCTCAGAGGGGACTACTCTGATATGAATTCTCTGTCTATGGCGTATACATAAGCTACAGACCTGGCTCTGACTCAAGCTGGTATGGGAGACCAGTCTACGCTGATACTATACAATTTTATCAGGTTCTTGGGGAGAGTCATTGAGGTGGCTATTGTTTAGCCCTACTCCTGGAAGTGTCCATGGTTGCAATATCCTTCAGGTGGTATGGTGATGGTAATGATGCTAAGAAATTTCAAACGGATCTGTGTGCGCATGGCATACCGATTCACAGTTTACGGAGAGTATCACTCAGTGTATCTTACATTCATGGACATGATGGTCACTGGAACAACTTCCGCTTATACCCACTACAGCTGTAATACCACTGTTTGCCTGCTGGGCATTTAGGGACTGCCAGTCCCGGTTCAGGTTACTCACACGGCATTACGCTGTCTAAAAGGGTTGGTGTCTAAGGGTCCTTTGTCACAGGATGCCCTGAGGATCTACAATTTTTAGGGACCTCTACCCGAACTCAGAGGTCCCAGTTACTCATTCAATACCCATTGTAAAGCGCTACGGAATTGGAAGGCGCTATATAAATACATGATAATAATAATATAATGGTAATACACAACCCATTGATTGGCCTGCTATGTCTGTGCCCCATTGATTGGCCTGCTATGTCTGTGCCCATAAGAACGGCCTGCTATGTCTGTATATATAAGTATATAAGTATATAAGTACGGCCTACTATGTCTGTGCCCATAAGTACGGCCTACTATGTCTGTGCCCATAAGTACGGCCTACTATGTCTGTGCCCATAAGTACAGCCTGCTATGTCTGTGCCCATAAGTACGGCCTGCTATGTCTGTGCCCATAAGTATGGCCTGCTATGTCTGTGCCCATAAGTATGGCCTGCTATGTCTGTACCCATAAGAACGGCCGTCTATGTCTGTACCCATAAGAACGGCCTGCTATGTCTGTGCCCATAAGAACGGCCTGCTATGTCTGTGCCCATAAGAACGGCCTGCTATGTCTGTGCCCATAAGAACGGCCTGCTATGTCTGTGCCCATAAGAATGGCCTGCTATGTCTGTGCCTATTTGCTTGGCTAACCATTCTGTGTCCATTTGTTTGGCCTACTGGGCCTGTGCCCTACTGACGGGCCTGCACTATTGGTACTGAACCCCTTTTGGCCGCAGGCCTGGGGGAATATCACTGTGGATAACCCAGTGCCCACCAGTGACATGGAGATAGGCAGGTGTCCAGACAAACACCATTGCCATAGTGTCCAAGAGGACACCAGTATACGACCATCTGAATATGGTGGGAAGGGTGAAGGCCCTAAACCTCAGTTTCTTATGAAAACCCGGACACATCCACGGTTTATTCCAAACTGGCGATGGCACATCTCCAAGGAGAACTTCGCACAGGCAAGGACCGGTACTCAGACACATACAGGAGAAAACAGTGTTTTTTCCTTGTCTTTTCCAGATATCTGCGTATCTGCCTCCCGGAATCCTTATAGGTGTCGGTATTTTTTTCCCGCGTTAGGTTAGCTCCTGGCCCTGTCCAGTGGGACTTGCTTTTATTACCTTCCGGCCTGCTATTTGCCTTCTATCTGAGATAGAATAATTGGTGTATTTACCTACATTAATTGTTGCCTTTTTGTTCTTTCATCCCTTCCTTTTCCTTTTCGCTCGGGTCGTCGAGAGGCCTGACTTGACCTCCTCCGACCTCCCGGGCACTCATGGATTGCGGAGATTGTTTCCAGCTTTCCTCAGACTACCAACGGTCTTCCTGGACCCCGCGCGCGCGCACGGGATCCGGATAGACGGTTGATAGTTTTCCATCGTTGTTTCCGAAGATTGCCCTCAGCCTTATGCTGACTTTTATAAGCGGTGTGCCCTGCAGTTTGTTCACCCTGAGTCGCTAGGGACACTAGTTTGCATCACAGGAGGGTGCGGCCCTCCATCACCTCGATCCGAGTATGTTTATTTTCAGGAACAGAGGGCGAACCCTCTTAGATACAGAACCAGATACTGATTTGTTATTCGAGGGCAGCCCCTCCCTCGACCTCGACCAGATACTGGGCTGGATACAGAGGACAAGTTTGGAGGACACATTCTCATTGAGCGAACCGTTCACGGATGTAGACTCTGCTGTTGGTTATTAACGGGTGCGGCCCGCTCAGGCTAGCAGCCAGACGCTATCACGGTATGCGATCACATTAGTAGAGCGCGGCTCTCTCATACACTCGACGCTCTACAGCACCGGCCATTTGTTTATCACACAGGCTTGTACCTGTGCAAGACATTGATGACTACATAGAGGGGCGTCCCTCCTGCATTCAATTAGAGATGACATCCATGCTACTGACTTCGTTCTAGAGGACTGCCTGGTCATGCAAGTTATAATTATTTAGACTGGATCCCTCTATTCTATCTCCTGTAATGGATCTACTGGATCCGGACCGCTGTAACACACGCGAGAAATACTCACAGAGGTATAACGGGGGAGACCCCCACTTATTTACACACACTCCTGGAGATGGTACGGCTATCGGATGGTCCTCCAGTATTAAGAGAGTGCAGGTTTTTGGTATATTCTGCACCATATAATACAGAGAATTGCTTTCTGTTTTGGATATCCAGACCATTACGAACAAACTGCGCAGGCACTTTCTCCCATGTCAAGATGTCAGGAGATACGGAGACCTTCATGGAGCAAACGGGCACTGCCTTGCTCGGGTAACAAGATTAAGGAAGGCCTATTACCCGGTCTGAAGGTAAAACCGTACGTATGGATCACATGGTAAGACCGGAAACCCCGGTTGTCTTGACTCCCCCGGTCATCAGACCTGCCCCGTCTCCTCGGAGCGCATACCTGGTGATCATGGTTCGGAGATGGAAGGACCCTCCGTCTATACTCTATTTATCCCTCACGGGAGCTGTTTTGTTGAATTCGCGCTAACCTACTTTTCAACTATCGTCGAGGAGACCTACGAGACTTTATGGAGGTACCTGGTGTGCCCCGACTCCTACACAGACATCTTTCACTCTTGGACGAGGGCATTTCTGGATGGAAATCTGCGTTCCTGTTTGCATTTCCCATTCCTTTGAAGATTTCTGGGATTCACTATTCCCAGAATAGTCGACCACCGTTCCTCCACACAAGTTCAGTTCGGAACCCTGAATGGACGTCCTTTGGAGCCTTTTCTCTACTGCGTCCGAGGATTACACAATCCATTTGGAATATTGGAATCACTTAGAATACGGCTGGTTTGGCCACACTTTTGCCTGCATTATGAATTTATGCTCGGATGAGACCTCTCACCGGGTAGGACAGGAAGGAACGAAAGATCCTCCTCGGTTTCTATTGCGATTTTGGTGGTGGACTTAGGCGCATTCCTTGAGATTGGAGATCTACCTGCAAGGCCACATCGGCGAATGACCCTGGCACGAGCGGAGGAGCTGCCTTACGGATCATGAGTTGAGACATGGTGGCAGTTTCTTCTCGCGATCCTAAGTCCAAAATTGACCTTCGATATTATACAACTACAGGAATATGGCTGATAGGTCAGCTTGCCAGCTCGTGGACCGACTGCTAGGAAACAGGTCGCAACACCACGTACAATGGATCTATCAGTGGATGGTGTTTTTTTCCGTATTTGAGATGCTTCGTCGACTGGCATCTTCTTTCATCCGTCTGTCATTTATCGTACTTGAAATGTCCAATTAGGATTCCTCTATTTCCTGGAATTGGTACCAGCGACACAAACAGCGTTGGATTGGTGAACTGAGCATTGAAACAGCAAATACGAAGCCTCCTGCCATGTTATAAAATTGTAGATTATGCTAGCTTTAGTGTACCTATAATCTTAATTTTATTAATGACAGGAGGCGAGTATTTCCAACCCTTTCTTATCTCTCCCTTGTTTTAGTTTAGATTAATTATGTATGCAACTGTTTGTTGTCTCTGCCACCTGTCACTTGTTTCTTATGTCTGTTTTTCATGGTAGGGTTGGGATATCTACATATTAAGGTTAATTTTGGTTGCTACATTGGGTACCTACATGTTTATTCAGAGTACATTTCATTGGATAATCAACCTGTTCGATTCTGTTTTTCTCTCGTTTCAGTTTACAGTCCATCAACACTATCTAGTTTGACAGTTACTCTCGGATGGTGGACATCGTTATATTCATTGTATCTAGGACTTCGTTTCTACCCCATGATGTTCTCTGCCTTTTATTCTGTTTTTGTCGCAGCTTGAAAGAGGAAATGATGCATGGGGAGGGGAGTTTTATAGTACCTAACTTTTCTCTGATTGGTTGTTTTTCTGTGCTGCTGTGGAGTTCTAGTAAAGAGAGACTTAAGCAAATACTCGCCTCCTGTCATTAATAAAATTAAGATTATAGGTACACTAAAGCTAGCATAATCTACAATTATATAAATCAATAGGTGAAGATGGTAGATGTCAGGGGCCCTTATGCTCCGTACTGTGGTTACATGGATTTTATGTGCAACGAATGTCATTGGTAGACATGGCTATGTATTCTGGAGATATTGGAAACCTCAAATTGTAATGTAAACACTAAATATGCTATTTGTCACACACACACAAACCAAAAATGAGGTAATTATATTCCTCTGAGCTGCCCCACTCCATGTTGCGTCTGTTGTGTAGTAGTCATGTTGTGGTAACTGGCCCCTTAAAGTACCATCAACCTAGGGCAATAGAAAAAAACTTGTTTAGGAGCCATGTATACTTTTTCAAATTAATAAATGAATGAAGGTTAATCCTACCAGTGATAAATATTTAAAAACATAGAGCTCATGTGTTCCACTCATGTTTCTTCAAGATATTTAAATCAATAAAGACGTGCCAGTCGTCACTTTAAGAAGTAATTTCTAATTCAAATCTTGTAGGTCATATCATAAAACTAAATATCTGAGGGGGGCGGGGCCTGACCGCAGAGCCGAACGGTCGTGTCTCCATGGGGCTCCCGCACCAAACGACTAAATAAGCCTAAAAACTGCCTGTTCCAACGGAGAAATGACACACACTGCCTCTGACAAGGCACATGAATCAGGGATGCACCTGGGGAAAGAAGGTGAGGGGGAGCGGGAGAGCGGGCCGGACCAACCCCTCCCCGGGCGCAGCAACGAAAACTGCACATGAAGGCAAGGGCCCATCTAGGCCGAAGGTCATGAGGCTCACACCTCTGAGGCACAAGCCACACCGCCGGATGGCCACACACCGCAGGCGGTGGAAAAACATCGGGCCCCTCCGTAGCGTCCGCCAAGGAAAAGACCCGGCCTTTCAGAGCACCCGAGTCTGTGGCCTAACAGTGCCGACCACCAATAAGGCCTGGAGCGGGGGAGAGGCTATACACCACCCGTACACCCGTGCCACTCACCGATACCCTTGGATGCTGTCTCAAGCAATGCCCAGCAGAGGTATTGGCTGACCGACCCCAAGGCCGTGAACCTCCCCCCTCGCACATGCCGGGCAGCAGAGACCTAACTCGATACGTCCCTAAAGATCACTCTCACTCCCAACTCCAGCAAACTACCATCTGCCGCAGCTGCCCTGCTAAGTGGGGAGACAAGACACTCCAACCAGATCACCGGAGAGACCTCCTAGCATTTGAACTTGGACTTCCACATTGGTCATTGGACTGCCGTAATAAACTCAGATGCTACCTTGAAGCGCGGGCCCCCATACGTTTAGCCTGCAGCCCTCAAAAACCAGAGTACACACTCCATGGCAGTGCATCCTCGGGTGGCCGACGCGGGAGGGCTCGACCAGGTTATACCTTTAGGCAGTTCGATGCCTCTTAGGGAACTTACCCTGCACAATGCCTGACTGTGCTACACCTTTGTTTTGCTTCTTTATATGCTCAGTAATTAATTTCAGTCTCTCAATGAAAACCTAGTTTGCCTCAGCCTGACAGCACTATACAGTTATATGAGATACAGCTAAACACTTGTGAAAGTTTAAATATAGGCTAGCCTTAAGCATTTCATGTTACATTCTTGAGGCACCCAGCCTATCTGCATGTACCGGCATACGCAGTAAGCTCATCCATATACTAAGTTTGTATGCATAAATGAATAATAGCGTAACAAATTAATATAATTCAGTCCCTCAACTGATCTGTGTGTAGCCTCGCTAGGTATCTCAATTGTACATATTACTATGACGATTTGCAAGCAGACATGCCTGAAAGCACCCTGAGCGAATAGCCAACATATGGAGAAGCATATTGTTTGACGTGCGGGTTGTTAATACGCTGGTGATGCTCAATTCACTTAACTCACCCTTGCCCTTTTTGTATGTTCATACTCTTGACTCTCACAGTTGAGC